>NC_092818.1:193312545-193928378 GCF_023375885.2 Dermacentor andersoni | reverse complement strand
GCCGCCTACCTTATGAATGATCACCATCTATGATTGCGTCGATAGCGACCACAGTTTCATCTACAGCGAGCAATAGTTTCGTTTTGACTTGGTACAATGCACGTACAATGTCACAAACACGGAGGAAGCTATTGAGGATGATGAGCGATTCTACCGCGGCTCGAACACTGGCATTAAACCTGCCAGCTAGATTGCAATGGATGGACACTCCGTTGCCAAGCAGCTTACGTGGCAAAAGAAATAATGGGGATGTGCGCAAAGTAGTGAAAAGCCCATATCGGATAAAGATGCAGGTCTTGTATCGTGGCTGCACCGCGAGCTCTTATCAGTTGCAAGGTGATAAGAACTGCTGCTTTCACACTGTTTTTGTGCAAAATAGAAACTGCATATACAGATTTATTCAGTAAATTAAAGCATGTTGGTGTAGTAAGCACTTGTTTATTGTTCTCTTAATATGATCGATAATTCGATGTCCAGTCAATTTGGAAGCTTTTTGCAGTCCTATGATATCCAAATTAAGGTTTTCATGTAGTACTACCATCGAATGTGCGGAGTGCATGTTTCTGTGAGCACAGCTGCCACAGTTACACTCGCGCTTGTGACCAAAACATTTTATGTCGTGTGCAGGAGGCATAAAAAGTTGCACAAGAAATACATAAGTTGACATAGCCATACACTGAAGTATTTATTTTTGTAGAAAGCATAAAAGATTAAAACTGCACTGCAAAACACGAGACCTTTATGATTGCAATCATTGCGCAGCTTTCACAGCGTTGCTTGCCAAGTATAAAATGGAGTACCATTGTGAGAAGCTCTATGCATCATAGTGCACTTGCAAAGCTAGAAAAATAAGACCTTGAAAGGCAGCCATGTATGCTGCAGAGCAAGTCATTACAAGCACATACCTCTTGGCATATGGCATTGATGTCAGCGCCCGAGATTCGGTCTGGCCGTGCCACATAGTCCTCCAGGTCAAGCTCATCACTCAGGTTCATGCGGCCCGTGATGGTGGAGAAGATGAGCCGCTTTTGCCGGCGATCTGGTAGTGGGAACTCTATCTTGCGGTCCAGACGGCCTGGGCGGAGCAGTGCAGGGTCCAGTGTGTCCGCACGGTTTGTTGCCATTATCACCTGCGCAAGTGTTGCATCAAAAATGCGACAATTCGTGATGATTATGCATGTGCAGAGAGAGTCTTTGCCTTTATGCATTTAGAAAATTATGATTGCTTTAAAATTTAGAAAGATAAAGCATAATGCAAAAGGATAGAAAGTTGGGCGAGTTGGTACGGTAACATGATCTTGGATGGTAGCGCGAAGTGACACGGACAGAGACTAGAAGCAGACAGGACGAGCGCTAACTCTCAACAAAATTTTTATTGAAACTGACAACATATGTATAGGTGATTGCAAATACCGCAGCATATGAAAATGACAATGTCTAAGGACATCAGTTAAATATATCAAGAGGTAGGAAAGCCTAAAAAAAAAGGATAATAAATGATGCCACAAGAATGCCTGATGCCAAAAGCATGAAAATGAGAAATAGATGCATGTGCATTTCCCACCTGCCATGGGAATGATGGCAGGTGAGGCTATCACAGCGTTCACTCTAGTGACCTTTGTAGAAAACTTTACGGTTGCAGCAGCATGTTGCATCATGCTTCGACACACTGCAATATTGACACGTGAACTTATCTTTTATAGGTGAGCGCTTTTCACGGTCTAACGAATGTTATCGCTCAGCGGAGAACAGGCCTGCATGTGTAGGAAGTTTCTGGAAAGCTATCGATGGTTCTGTCTGTTGTCGCCGAACCTTGTGTAATCTGATTGCATGTATGCGCAACGCGAATGGTGTAGAATTTTCCGGAAGACACGTGGGCACCAGCGATTACTCTGGAACCCTCGATGGCTCATGTATAAAAGCCGACGCGCTTGACCCATTGAACATATTTTCGACGATCACCGACTGTGTTCGTCGCTGTCACCATTCTTTGAGCGTAGTCTGTTTATGAGGGCACAAGATTGCCCAATAAAACGTTAGTTTCGTCATTCCCAGTTTTGCTTTCTTCACCGTCACAACTACGTGACAATACCATCTCGCTAGTGCACATACAACTGGAAGATATAGCACACAAGTTTAAATGCACAAAAAAAGAGGGGTGCATTTTACTGAACTAAAACTAAGAGTGTCAGAAGCGAGAACAGTCAAAAGCCAATTCCAAACTCCCATTGGTATCAGCTTAGCAGAGCATTAACACAATACGGCGGGTGCCGAAAGCAATAATTGACAAAATGTTATGTGTTTTTTCGACCCCCCTATTGGTCACAACACCCACCTTGACGTTGGTAGTCTGGTCAAAACCATCCATCTGGTTCAGCAGCTCCAGAAGGATCCGCTGCACTTCTCGATCCGCTGCAGATCATAGGCCCATTTTGATGAATAAGGCAAACATAATCTTTGGCACTGTGACATTAAAAAATAAAATGAAGACGAAGGCTGCAAGTTACACACAAGCGCGGATCATCTGAAATGCAGTCTTAGATGAAGATAAGTAGACTGGTCATGGAGAGGCAAACATTTCACCTGCGCACAATGCAACAGCACCGCTGCTAGAAAGTTCTACTGAAAGCTGCTCCCAGTTTGCTTTCCAGTTTATTTACTCATTTCGTACTTAGCATTCACGGCACTTTCATAAAAAAAAAAAAATATCAGAATGGGTGTTCTTCATCATTAAGTGAAATTACCTTTATTCATGCCAGGCTACGCTTTGACCATTGACTAGTCACTAAGAAAGTGGGCTTTTGTAGTTCATGCATGCGTTGACATAATACTTGGGCCTATAATTTAATTTTTCTTTTTCTAGAATAAAGCAGTTGGTAGTGGGTCTTAATTATCAGTCTGCGACTGTATTGTATCACCAAGGTTTAGTGCCTTACCATGCATTTTTAAAAGCAGTCTCGGAAATAACGAGTGGAGTGTGGCTAATTATAGCTGGGAATGCAAAGAGAAGGACAGTCCTACTGGGTGTACCCTGTGGACTATGTGCCTATCAGATAACGCCTCGAAATTTACTGCTGGTCATTTGCTGGTGATACGGAATGTCTTAAAAGCCCAATTTTTTAGTATTTAATTCGCTTATCCATTGAAGCGTGGCATATGATGACAATGGGGGTATGCAAATACAGTGCAGTCCACTTATAACGATATCAAGAAGAATAAAAAATCCAATCGTTATGACCAATCATCGCTATATCTGGAATGCCGTAAAAGATTTTTTTAAAAAGCTGCCAAACATACCTTTGTAACTCCAAAACCAAATTTTCCACCTAAGGTAAAAGAAATTGACATTATAGAAAGAAGGCTGTGAAAAATGAAATGTTTATTTATACCTCTATACAGCGTGTCAAGCGTTGGGCACGCTGAAATAGTCGTAAATCTGCATTTGCTTTCGCACACTAGCGGGATGCGCTGCGCGGTAATGGTGGCAGATACGAACTCGCGTACGCAAACTTTTCGCGTCGTCTTGGTTAAGGGGAACTTAGCAAAGCAAATTTCTCAATTATTCTGCATGGAAGATGTCACCCAAGAGGCAGAATTTCGATTGTTATATCCTATATGCAGTGAATAAAATATTGTTATATATGGGGTATTTTCTCATAGTCATAATGCATAAGTTGATACTCTGAAGGCAACTCATCATTATAACCAAAATAACATTGTATGTGGTATCGTTACAAGTGGGCTGCACTGTATTCTAATGGCTAAACCCCATGAGCGCGATTTTGTGCGCAATAGCGACGAGCGACAGCTTCGAACGACGGATCGGGCCGTCGTTTGAACAGATCGCTCGGTCTTGTCGCGCGATCGCTCGGTTCTGCAAGTCCAGAATTCACCACTTGTTGCCCGGAAGTGCTATGAGCGACTAGCCAATAGCGCAAAGCCGGAACTGGATGTACATAACTCAAGCACTTCCGATTTTCGCACGAAACGAGCAAACAATTGAATTTTTATACGTGCAAAAATGAGAACCTGCTGCAAGACCTTCAGAAATATGTTATGCTGCTTTTTACAGTAAAAGACATCAACTTAAGGTAATAAAGCATGCGTCACGCTAGTTTCGACGCCTATATTGCTGCCCTCATACTGGAAACACTGGGGAGACGTCGCTCCAAGTCATCGCTCGCATGAGGTATGACTTGTAGACAACAAGCGAACGAGACGGCCATCTCTGTCGCGTCTCTTGTCGCTGTCACGCGCAAGATCGCTTGCATGGGGTTTATACTTAAATGTTTGAGTACCGTATTGAATACAGTGAAACCTCGTTAAACCGTAGTTGGCTGGAGCTCGGAAAAAGTACGTACTAAACGGTAGTACTGTTTAACCGAAATAGCATGAGATCGCCCTCTTACCTGTCGAAAAAGGAACTCGGAGAGAGTGTGATGAAAGGGGAAAAAAACATGCAGTATTCACTTCGCGCGACAAAAGTGTTATTTTCGTCTGATGCCGCGGCAGCCTAACACGACGACAGCGGCCTCAAACTTACTGAAGCGTCGTGCTAGCTTTTCAGCCAGCCCCCTCTTCTCGGCAAACCCTCGCATGGCAGATTCCTCGGCGTTAGTATTCTCCGTGCACGCGTGCAGTAGTGCTGCAGAAGTTCCAAAGCGCCTTTTTCATTCCTGGGTGCTGGAGCTTGGAATACTTTTCGTTTGGAATAGAGTTACATTCAGGAACACCTTAGACTTCTGTCAAGCAAAGGACCAGGCAGGATTCCGTAAAGGCTACTCAACAATAGACCATATTCATACTATCAATCAGGTGATAGAGAAATGTGCGGAATATAACCAACCCCTATATATAGCTTTCAGAGATTACGAGAAAGCGTTTGATACTGTCGAAAGCTCAGCAGTCATGGAGGCATTACGGAATCAGGGTGTAGACGAGCCGTATGTAAAAATACTGAAAGATATCTATAGCGGCTCCACAGCCACCGTAGTCCTCCATAAAGAAAGCAACAAAATCCCAATAAAGAAAGGCGTCAGGCAGGGAGATACGATCTCTCTAATGCTATTCACAGCGTGTTTACAGGAGGTATTCAGAGACCTGGATAGGGAAGAATTGGGGATAAGAGTTAATGAAGAATACCTTAGTACCTTTTGATTCGCTGATGATATTGCCTTGCTTAGTAACTCAGGGTACCAATTGCAATGCATGCTCACTGACCTGGAGAGGCAAAACTAAAGCAATGTTTAACAATCTCGGAAGAGTACAGCAATTTACAATAGGTAGCGAGGCACTGGAAGTGGTAAGGGAATACATCTACTTAGGGCAGGTAGTGACCGTGGATCCAGATCATGAGACGGAAATAAACAGAAAAATAAGAATGGGCTGGGGTGCGTTTGGCAGGCATTCTCAAATCATGAACAGCAGGTTGTCATTATCCCTCAAGAGAAAAGTGCATAATAGCTGTGTCTTACCAGTACTCACCTACGGGGCAGAAACCTGGAGGCTTACGAAAAGGGTTCTACTTAAATTGAGGACGACACAACGAGCTATGGAAAGAAGAATGATGGGTGTAACGTTAAGGGATAAGAAAAGAGCAGATTGAGTGAGGGAACAAATGCGAGTTAATGACATCTTAGTGGAAATCAAGAAAAAGAAATGGGCATGGGCAGGACATGTAATGAGGAGGGAAGATAACCGATGGTCATTAAGGGTTACAGACTGGATTCCACGGGGAAGGGAAGCGTAGCAGGGGGCGGCAGAAAGTTAGGTGGGCGGATGAGATTAAAAAGTTTGCAGGGACGACATGGCCACAATTAGTACATGACCGGGGTAGTTGGAGAAGTATGGGAGAGGCCTTTGCCCTGCAGTGGGGGTAACCAGGCTGATGATGATGATACATTATCGGGCCCCTGTTCTCGTCGCGACGATGCATTCATGAGGCTGCCGTAACGCGCAGCTTCTGCCACTGTCGAGCCTGAATTGCCCGTGCTGTCACTTGCCGTGTAGTCCTCATCACTGTCGCTAGTTGACACTTCAGCAACAACAGAGGCAACGATGGCGAAAAGTCGAACCTCATAGACGACATCTCTTCGCGGTCGCAGCAGCGCTGCCGAGCAACTTCTTCGCATTCGAAATGCCACACACTGTAGTCAAAAGCAGATCCCTGTCGCGTGCCAGCGCCGGCTTCTTCGTGTCACATTTGATAGCATGGACGATGTCTAAATTTTCTTCTATGCTGAGCACCCGGCGGCTTTTTTATCCGAGCTTCGGCATGACGCGAGTCCTCGCTAGCACGACGCCACAACGCTCTCTGGCACGGCGTCGAAATGATGTTGATGTTAGTGTGGCTTAACGCGCAAACACACAGGGCACTTGGAGGCCACTGTACCGATTTCTGAGGCTTGTTGTTCTGCCGGGCCGCCCAATGGAGACGACGGACCGCCGTGTTTGCGCGACGAAAAGGGGGAACGCTACGTTTTAACCGATGCGTATGCAATAAGCTGGTACGGTTTATGCGGATACAAAACACGTGTTCAATGGCCACCGAGTCGGGGATTTGACTTTACTACTTTTAAAACGAAGCTACTGTTTAAGCGGGTACGGTTTAACGAGGTTTTACTGTATTGTTCTATTCATTTCGGTACTCAGATTAAGTAGTCACTATTCAAAAATCTGAATAGTTTTTAAACAGTTTTCATATATTATATGTGGTGACTGTATACGATCAAAGATGAAATTCAAGCAAGAATATGCATTGCTAAGGCAGTCAGAATTTTCCAGTTAAAGATGATCACTCATAATAAGATGCTACATAGCATAGCATTCAGCAATGGGTATTGTTTGGGACTTTTTATTAGGGGTGTGCGAAAACTGAATAGTAGACTTCAAATTAAATCAAGAAAGAAGTTGAATATTGTAAAGAATATCAGAAAATTTATCATGAAGTTGAATGCTAATTTTGTGCAAAAACACAATGTTGCACAGGATCAACCTATACTACGTAACAAGAATGTTACTAGCTATCAGTAATTAGGTGCCTAGGAATCGAGATATATTTTATGGTTTGCACATTAACTCTAGCCCTACAGTTGGGCATGCCATTGTACAAGGCAGTTCCATGATGTGAAACAAAGAAGAATGCTGCAAGCCTTGAAGTAAACTCTAGTTTTCTGCTGTGTTTTGCTGTTGTAACATTTCTTGCAGTTTTCACGTCTCCATGCTAGCTGGCTAGTGCTGAATGGCTTCAGTTGATGGAGGCGCCCGAACAATGCATCCTCAAGTTCTGGGTTGATTTCCGTCGCTATCACCCACACAATCAAAGTCAGCATCGTCAGCCACACATGCAGCGTACCGTATTTAAAAAAAAAAATTAAATTATGGGGTTTTACGTGCCAAAACCACTTTCTGATTATGAGGCACGCCGTTTACACGGCATTTACACGATTATAAGTCGACTCGAACGTAAGTCAACCCCCCCATATCGCGTGTGGCAGGGGGAAAAAAAAACAAGAAGAAGAGCATACCCGAGGGCGCATTAGATAACGAAAATTTATTGGTAGCTGGCATGGTTACTGGAATATCTGTCCTCACTAGCGCTGCCATTGTCATCGCTGCTACAGCCCCACAGCGCGTCGTCGTCCAGCGAAATTCCGCATTTGGCAAATGACTGCACCCGTGACATTTTGTGGAACAGCAGCCCACGCTGAATGCACCCACCCACTGGCAGCTGTCAGGGAGGCTCTTTTGACAGGTCTGGTTGGCGTAAGTTCGCAGTCTTCTGCAGCCAGCCACTTGTTGTACTCATGGCAGAGCAGATCCTTAAAAGGCAAAGATCCAGGATTGTTTCATGACCATGTCGCACTTCGCTGGCAGGGACCGATCACGCATTTCAGCAACCTACGCCGCAAGCTTGGCCTACAGCTCTGGATAGCGTCCAGACTACGGCCCGTGGGAAATTTTTCACTTGTGTCACAGGTAACATTTTGCTTCGCTGCAGTCGCCACTCTCGCACCACCTGTTCAGAAACATTGAAATTGCGGCTCGCTGCGCAGTGATTTGTTTCTTTGGTGTAAAGGATGGCAGCCCTCTTGAACGCTGCTGTGAACGAGCGCCGAATGTTTAGTGGGCCTGGAGCATAGAGTTTCATTACAATAATTATTGTACGGAACTCTATGCTCCAGGCCCAATTATTGTACGGAACTCTATGGCCTGGAGCACTCATGATGACTGAGGAAGAATGGAAGTAGCATGTAGCCGGCAGTCAAGTTGACGCATCAAACTAAGAGCTACAGGAAAAGAGAAACATGCGAGAGGTGTCTGCTCTTCCATGAACTATCGACAACCTCCCATGAGTGTTATGTGCACTGTGAAACTCAAAAATTTTGAAAAACCCGTCCGAAAAGCAAACAAACGTGCGGGACAGTGAAAAGCTACGGGTAAGGCCATAGAGCAAACATAAAATTGTAATTACGTTGTAGCTCCTCTGATATCTAATTGGTCTCGCTTTTTCGCGGTGCCATGTTTTGGTTTCCATTGTAGGTCAACCACCCGGGCACTTCAGATTTTCAAATTTAACAAACTAGGTAGAATTACAATCATGTAAATACGGTAATCACATGAATTGTAACGTCTTGGAGCGAACACGCAGTTTCCTGAGGCAGCCAGTTCTACCATTTTTGTGTTCAATTCTGATGAGCATGTGCGCACTTCGAAGCCCGCACAAAAATCGCCCACAATCAGGGAGAGAATGAACTCCACAAGAAACAAAAGTTTAGTTGTCTCACAATACGTCAGATGGCACAGGGTGTCTGTGAGTGGCACAGAAGGTCTTGAAAACAGTGTTTGAAACCATTGTTAGCTGGCTAATGATGACCAATGAGCACAGCAGAGAAAGACTTAAAAAGAATGCCAAATTAGTATGCCAGCATTGATAACAACTCAGTTTAAATATGAAGATCTTGAAAACGTTTTTTATCGATAGAATGCCTGCTGAATAGAATTAAGTACTGTTGTCCTTTAGAAGCTGAAGGAATCACAAAGTTAGTGAAGTGGTTTGTCAGCTTTCTGAGTGTTGCGCAACTGCTGCGATTAGATGTGCGTTGACTCAGCCCGAAACTATAATTTTAGTTGTCCGCACCCAACAACACAGCTCCACTTAGGCTTAATGTGATAATGGGCCACAAGCCTTGTCACTAATATGTTCCTATAGGTGGCTCATCAGTGATCGGTTGCAAAATCATGCATACAAGTTAGACTGGTGGCCATTGAGGCAGCGTTCAGGTTTGCAGGCAACCAGCCGGCAACTACCGAAAGTGCGTGTGCCAAATTTGTCTGCATGCTTAAATGTGGGCAGAAGGCTCCGAACTGCATGACCCTCGGTAGCTAATCGGCCCGATCTTCACACGTTTTTTTGCTTTTATACATGCTGCTTTCGCTATTCCCTCTGTCTGGGTCACATTAATTGTTTTGATCAGTCCTATCAATCTGGACAAACCTTGTACTGACAGGAATCGAGCGCCATCGGAACGCTACACACTTCAAGACGCCAACCATGATCATGTCTTTCACCGAATGTAGTTGATCCCGGATATATTGAACACAAAGGGGATTGCAAAATAGTTCAACATATCGATAATTCAAAATACAGTATAAGATATGCCTATCTGAAGCTTATCTGAAATCTCCGCACATCTTGGACAGTTACCCAAGATCGTGAGAAGCAGGAACTTACTGATTTGCTTCTCCAAGGCCGTATCAAACACACAAGAGTTGATTTATTTTTTACTCATGAACGTTAAAGTCGCTCATGCTGCGGAATGATCTTCACAATGCTAACCCTAAAGCTCCACGTCACCCGGACGCAAGACCGTGGTGCACCTCGCGGGCGTAGAAGTACTTGTTGCGCATTTTTGTTCAAGATAAGGTAGAAATGAACGCACCACGGAAGCAAACTAGCCTGTATGGACATGCACTGTGCCACCATCAGTGCACTTGCACTGCAAATTGTGCATGAGTATACTCAGCTACGTGCCCCTTACAGAAAGCTGTTTAAATGACCAATTGTCATACGTGGGCAACAAGCCAGGAGGACCACTGTGTCAGGTTTTGAAACAGACTTTATCAAAACCAGTCATTCTCATTTCTCAATGGCTCAAAAAAGACCACGCGTCTCTCTTTGTGTGTCGTTCAGCGCTCTGATGCTTCGCAACTGGTATGCCCCGATTCGGTCTCTACAATTTTATACTGGCCCCTGCGTCCATGACTGCTGACACTACACACACGCTGTTAGTTTTTAAAGTGCCTTTAAGCTCGCAGAACATTCGAGTCAATTCTCACTGAAGTGTAACCATGCACGAATTAAACGCATTCGCACAGCAATGAGTCTTGCATGATGCTGCCACAATGACCTCTCCACGAAGTGCGGATGTGGTGTGCAGTGGTTTTAAATTCGAATTGTGATGTGAAGATTTGTCCGAGTGCAAGTCAAGGTCAAAGTCGTTTTAGCCGCTCGTGGAATCCTAAAATGTTGTTTGTGCAAAGCCTTTGTCTACAAGAAAGCAAACCCGGTGCCTCAGCATATTTAGCTTGGCATCCCATGCCCAGCACAATGCAGTGAAAAGACTAAGTAACATCCATGCTTTCTTGTGGAAAGCATATAAGTACCGGGGGGCCTTTCGCATTCTTGAACCAGAGTGACAATCTGCTTTTGCCAATAACAAACTGCTGCAGTTTGCATGAGCCATACATAGGCACAGCGAGCAAAACAGATAATTTTGCTAATTTTCCCTTCATAGCATGTACTATTGCCCTTCAGATTCAATCTTTTGTTTGAGAGTATCTGCCAAAACAGTGCCATTTCAGATTTAACGGCACTAAATATTTTCGAAATGAGAACTGATTGCATCTCCAGTAGGAGTAATGCACGTGCAGGGGTGCAGTGCAGCATAGCATGCATAATATGTGGCAGCGAATGGGAGTTGAATGTACACATAGTACATTGCTATACTATTGCATTAGATTTTCAAAGGGATTTTACAACTGTTCAATATAAACAATAACTAAATATATCCGAGTTTGATATACATGAACTCTCGATAAACTGTATACCAAATATTCAAAAAACCAAATAGTAGATGCACTCAAACCTCGATTTAACGAAATCCGCGTTGTAACCAACTACTTTAATTTCCCGATGTTAGTTACATTGAAAATTGTTTATTCTTTCCGTAATTAATCAAGTAATTTCCTGACACGGTTTCTGTTGAACAAAGTTCTCAATCATTTCAAGGATGTACTGTAGAACTTCATAGATATGGTCGCATTTCATACAATTCCCTGGTACAAACATTCGTGACACACAAAAGATAACCTAAACAGTTAAGCTTCATTTTTACCTGTTCATACGTTCGCTGAAAACACAATCTTTCGGCACCAATGCTCAGGACGTCGCCAAATTGCGATCATATGATATGTTTTCAAGCTGCTAGATCGCATGTAAACAAGAAAAGTTTTGCGCGAGGCACACGCGATTGAAAGCTGTAGGCACCTGCCTGCGTCATGTGAAAATGCCACCATGCACGCATTCCTCTTCCGGTACGAACATATCTCACGAGGTTGTCGCATGTCACCATTCACAGCCATCACTGCCAACCCTATTGCAATACGCATCTTCACCTATCTGTTTCACAGCGCACAGGCACGTGGCATAGTGCCATTGGAACTTCAAAGTGTACAGCACACTATTAAGAGGCGATAACCCAGACACAGCGCCGTTCGCTGTGCCAGGCAGCGGTAAGCGTCATGTTTCGCTCTGGCAGCATGATATTCCAGCATTGCCCACCATCTTGATTTCATTTTGATTTCCTAACCAGCAAATCTCCGGGGGTCGTTGCACAACGCCATTCACAGCTATCACTGCCAACCCTATTGCAATAAACATCTTCACCTCCTTTACCTCGCACATGCATGTGTGGCATAGCGCCACTGAAACTTAGAAGTGTACTGCCCGCTTTTAATAGTCAATAACCCAAACGCACTGCTGTTCCCTGCTGCAGGCAACGCAAAGTGTGCATCATGTTTCGCTCTGATGGCACTGTATTCCAGCGGGGTCCGCCAGCTCAATTTGGTTTTGGTTTCCTGATCAGTAAATTTCGCGGGTTATCGCACGATGCCAACAACACAGCTATCACTGCCAGCTCTATTGCGATAAGCATCTTCACCTATCTATTTTAGAGCCTGCACATGTGGCATAGTGCTGTTAGAAGCGCACCACATGCTTTTAAAAGGTGATAACCCAAACGCAGTGCAAAGGGGATTGCTGCAGGCAGTGCAAAGTGAGCGTCATGTTTCACTCTGAGAGAATTGCATTCTGGTGTCGCCCACCAGTACAATTCTGTTTCCCCATCACAGTTGTAAAACATTACACAATAGAAAAACGATGACGCACGTCTCTGGCTGCCTAGTCCTTATGAACTCGATGAGCCTCGGCATCTCGTGCTGCAACAACTTGCGCAATGCTTCGCATTACACAGATGTCAACTACAGTTGAGTCTGCCAAACTTTCCTGTGACTTAGGATCGTACATTTTCTCAGTTGGCACATTCTTTCTCACATTTCTCTTTTTTTTCAAAATCGAACTAATGAGGCTTTACTGTACTTGGAGCCTCTTTGGCTAACGAATCTAGCAAAATGCTATACAAATGTTGAGCGAGGCAGAAGTCACTACTATCGTATCAACCTCTTCCCTGCTTTTTTTCCACCAATACTCTAAACATCTTTTGCTTATCTCGACTGCTGACCGGTTGATACCCCCCTTCTGTCCACTTTAAATCCAAACACTTCTGGAAGGTGTACATTACCTCCGTGTCTCACTGGGTGAATCCCTTAGTATGCCATTAGGATATGCTGAGTGGTCTCCGGATTTTGCTCCAGCATACACATGCCTGATCTTGTCGTGAGTATTTTCTCCAGTAAGTTTTTGTCTTTAGGTAACCACCTCGAGCTTCAATTAGAAAGGTACTGGCCTTTGTGTTATCGTACAGATTTTGCCTTCTAATTTCTTTCTTACCATTCTTGTAAACCTCCATGGTCTTTCTTGTTTCCATTCTTTGCATTCAATTTGCTGTTTCTGTTTCTCTCACTTCCTTTTTGATGACTCCTGGTTGTCTATTTACACTTTGAATTGCCCTGTACTTGGTTGCCAACTTTCTTGGCCCCTTCCTCCTTTCTG
Source organism: Dermacentor andersoni (assembly GCF_023375885.2). Taxonomy (NCBI): domain Eukaryota; kingdom Metazoa; phylum Arthropoda; class Arachnida; order Ixodida; family Ixodidae; genus Dermacentor; species Dermacentor andersoni. Next base: position 193,915,147 of record NC_092818.1, on the reverse strand, counting down.
TGTCAATGCTTTTCAGGTACAGATACTTGAGCACGTTAGCAGCACATTTATTTTCATCCACGTTCCTGGGCCTTTCCTCAAAACTAATTTTGCCTTGTACTTCTTACTTCAAAAAAGGCCCAACCCCTGTGACCATGCATTGCCTAATTTGTTGTTTTGCCATGGGCTCCAGAAGCTAACTGGCCTATCTATTTTTGGTTACGGGGGGATAAGGCAGTTCAAAAACATATTTATATTTAAAACAATTTGAATGAAATATGCACAGTTAATGCATTTTTACCAGCTGATTCCAAAGGTGCAATTATTTTTCTCTATGACGAATATTTTTTTTAATGATATCCAAAACAGGATGTTCTTTGTTAGGAGCCTAATTAGCTAATCAACATCAACGTGCATTGCAATGTACAGCACACAGAATCGATTCTGAATGTTCATAGGGTGTCGTAACCTATAAATCATTGTTTTAGATCATTTTGTAGAGAAGTTATAGGTTGTCAAGCTTAGTCATAAAAAATATGACCTTGATGATAGAAAAATATCAGATTTCCGTATTTCTGTTATACTTAGAAGCTCACTATATTCCCTCTTTGCTTGGCCATTTGCCAAGTTCTTCCTCTACCTCTTGTGACTATATTTGTTATTTGTTCAGCGTCCAAATTGGGACTGACGAGTTTGAATTCGAGTTTGAATTACTCGAATTTCACTGTGCCAAAATTTCAAGGGACAACTTTAAGTATGAGCCATATTATAATTAACTTTCATTGTCTCTAAAAGCTAGTTTTGCTTCGAAGGTCCAGTCCATACAGCTTCAAGTCAAGCCCAATCACAACCAGAAAAAAAATCCACACTTCAGGTGTAAAAGTAAAACAGCAGAAAATAAATGTTCGTACCACCAGTCTGTGCATCAAAGCGCTTGGTGGCAATGGCGTCGATCTCGTCAATGAAGATGATGGCGGGTGCATTCTCCTTGGCCAACCGAAAGACATCCCGCACCATGCGAGGACCCTCGCCCAGGTACTTCTGCACAAACTCCGAGCCCACCACCCGGATGAAGGCCGCTGCGTACAGAAGCAAGCATAACTGCATGAAGCTAGCAGGGTACAATATAAAATCTTTTAACAGATGACGTGTGGTCAGTCAATAGAAACTTCAACATATTTAGGCCGACCCGACCCATAGTGCTTTCAGTGCACTTTTCAAGGCATCATTGGATCCAAGAATCATCATGTACAATCTCTATTCTTAAAGGGAGAGGACAGCCATGCGGATGCGCTGCTGACAGAGAAGTTTGTGCAGAACATGGTACGCGATGTGACAGGATGCTGTGGGGATTTCAACCCATGACTGTTAAGTGTTCCTTGGACAATACCATCAGAACATAGCCAGGTGACAGCAGAGTCCTAGAAGTAGGGCAAGACCAGAGGATGCGTATGATCATGTTCATTGCTCTCCACATTTATCACACAATAAGCAGGTGGAGGTTTGGTCGTGACCCGGTATGCAAGCTAGCAAGCCATCATCAAAGTGAGAAGTCCGGTTACCATATTGTGGTGCAAGGCTATGATAGGAGAGTGTGTCTGTACCTCGTGGAGTGTTCGTGTGGACACGGTATTGCAATCTGCCCTCGTACAACATGTGTGTTGTACCAACCATGTGTGTGCTCACTCAAATGGAGATAGTGTTAGTTAGCAGGCAGCGGCAACACAAGCCAATGAAGATCAGGCTAAGTCATAAGACAAAGAAAGAAGAAAACCAAAATTAAATTCTGAGGCTCTAAGTGCCAAAACTAAGATTTGGTTATGAGGCCCGCCAGAATAGGGGACTCCGGGTTACTTCTGACCACCTGGGCTTCTTTAATGTGCACCCAATGCATGGTATAAGGGCATTTTTGCATTTCACCCCCATCTAAATATGGCTGCAGCGGCCAGGATTCAATCCTGTGCCCTCGGGCTTAGTAGCGCAACGCCATCGCCACTACGTCACGATGGCTGGTCAGAAAGAGAGAAGGTCAAGAGATGACGAGATAAAGAGATTTTAGCAGACACATTGGTGAGGTGGTGACAACGTAAGAGAAGATGTACAGTAGAACCTCGTTCACAGATTCTGGAAAAAAATCCAATGAAGAATGTACTAACCAGGAAAATTTACAACCGAAATTCACTAAAAAAATTTGTCTAACTCATCAGTAGTTCACATTTACAGAAGGCAAAGCATTGCACGGATCATTGCTGCACAAGATGATGACGTGTGCTGAGATGGTAGGGCATGAGAGGTGAATTGTCATTCTTGTGGCTTCGGCACATGTGTGGTACGCTTCCAACAGCAGTACGCCACACACATTGTGAAATCAAATGATGAAAATGCTTATCGCAGTAGGATGGCTGTAGATGTGACAAGCGACAACGTGTGAGAAAATTTGCTGGTACTGAGAGAGGAAACTTATTGTGTGCTGGAATTTTCATAGACTGTGGGGAAGAGGTGGGCGGCCAACTGCTCTCAATTACGTGTGCATCGAGTCTTTTCTTGTTCACATGGAACCCAGAGGCCAGAAAATATATGACACTATCGCAGTTTGGCAATGCACTGAATGCTGGTGCCAGAAAATAGTGTTTTCCGGGAACATATTAACCGGTAAAAAATATGCAGATACCACGCACTGCAGGAATCGATGCAAGCGAAGCTTTCTGTGGTGTTCGCATCGGTTGACAATAATTAGCAGTGATGTTGATGGTGCGTGTTTAATTTCTTCAAGTTTTAGTTCCACATGAGAGTGGTGAGTTGACTTTAAGTGTTACCTTGCGTGCACCACTGCTCTTTGTCTGTGCAGTACACAAAACACACAGAGGAAGGTGTTTGCTTGAGGTGTTCCTGTGTGCCATACTTCATAACTTTTGAGAGGATTGAGTATTGTCATTGCCTCACATGGCACATCGCATCAGGGCAGAAGTATTGAACTTTAATTGAATTATGGGGCTGTACATGCCAAAACCACAATCGAATTGCGAGGCACATTGTAGCGACAGACTCCAGATTAATTTTGACATCATGGTGTTCTCTAACGTCTCCCTAAATCTCAGTGCACGAGCATTTTTTTTCATTTCGCGCCAGTCGAAACGCGGCTGCCACGGTTGGGATCAAACCCACGGCCTCGAGCAATGCCATAGCCGCAAAGCTACCACAGTGGGCACAGGAGTGTTGATTTGACAGGTGACCACTTCCATAGTGTCGACTAGACCCTACTTTAATGCGGCTCTGCTTCTGCATGCCCTGTGTAAGTTGTCCGCTCGACAAATTTGTGTTTATTTTTCAGAAACAGCAGAAACGTCCCGTGCTGCACCTTGAACTTAAATTTATACCATTTGCTCGCAACCACAGTCGTGTCTATAGCAGTAGCATTTCCTTCCCTTCTCACATCACCTTTTCCCAATCTCATCCCCACCTGTATGAACTGTGAGCGAAGAGGGAAAAGGTTGTTACCCACTTGTTTTGCGACTACATCAGTTCTGCCCATTCTGTGCCTCCTCCCCCCCTCCTCTCTGCCATTATATCTAGCTTCCCTCTGGACTTGCACGTTAGTAGAAGTGTAAGCGTTACAATTTCTGCGATGCTTTTGCAAGAATCACGGGTAATTACAGCTGTCGAGAGGCTAATGTAGCGATGTCCAGGGAGCTCCAGAGGGCATCGTGCACGTTCAACAAGGTGCAAAGGTCCAAACGAGTTTTTCGCATCACCTTTACACTTTGCCACGCTCCTGACATGTATGCACACACTCTGGACCACCCCCCGACGTGGTGTGCCAGATAGCAGCAGCAGTGGGAAAGTCTAAGGAAGAGCCAAAGAAAGCTTCGCTTTAAAAGAAGTGTAACTGTACTGGGTCATTTTTTCTGTTTTCGGTTGCAAACGTTGGCACCGGGACACCGTACAAAACGGGATCATCTAAACGAGGCTCTGCTGCATTTAGCATTCTTTTACAGTTATCACAAGCCCTTAAGATCTATGGTTCGCATTCAGAAACCATTGATCTCCAACTTTATTGCCCTAAAAAATAAAGTCTTCATTCTGCAAGTTGAATGAAATGGCATCATATCAACAAGGTTCTGCCCCATCTAGTGTATACATCAAGGTTAACATTCACAAACAATTGATCTAGAACATTATGGCACAAAATAATAAAGTCTTCAATCGGTGTTTTCCATGTTACTAAGGCATCAATACTCCAGCCGTCATCTACACTTCACCATAAATTGAGTAACCTTTTTTCTATTGTCCTTAAGTGCCCTGAACCACCCCTCAGGCTTGGTGAAATAACATAGTCCGCGGGTAGCATACGCTGTTGTGAACATCTCAGCCAAGTTCTGCTGTCGTACACGGTCCGTGGAGCTCGCAAGCGGAGCGCGAAGTCACCTTTTTCTCAAACGCTCTCGTTTCAAAAACCCCATGATCTTCGCTCTTTTCTGTGTGCTCTATTTCGTCATAAAGCTCACTCCTATACGCGGCTGCTATTGGTCGCTGCGCTCGGCTACATCGCAGCCGCTGCGAGGTGCCACCACAAGTCCAGTGGCTAAGCGCACTGCGGCTCTCTGAGGACAGCTGCGTTTGGCTTACGTTTAGCACGGCATAGGCACCAAATCAGATATTTGATCTGCACGCCACGGTGACATCTCTGCTGTAGCCTTCGCAGTGCAAGGCATTGGAGGAGGAAGGGGAGCACAGCTAAGACTGTGTTTGATTGCTGATAACTCCGCTTCTGCTGAACACATTGAAGTACTTTTTGCGGCAAAGTGTTTCTGAAATAGCCTATCTTCACTTCAAATGTCTTTCTCCACTTCGATAAAAAGTGGTTCAGGGCCCCTTTAAGGCCCTAGGTTTCAAGCAGAGTAACTACCTCTAGATAGATACTGCTACATGTTAACAAATGCCGATGTGTGGTTTCTGCACTATTTCCCATATGTTACACTAATATAGTCAAGATCAGCACTTTTTTCCAATTTCCCCATGTTCTCAGACATTGTCGTTTGGCTTTGAACAGCAATGTGCTACCCTGATGATGATTGAGTCAGATCGCCTTCTAAATGGAGCCACAACTGAGTGGCAGAGAGCGATACCACTGCACAATGGCCTTCAAGGTAGGCTGTGCAAGCGTAGTGTTGCAGCAAATCAATCTTGAGGTCATGCCGATACAAAAGTCTGGCATGGTGATTGGCAAAGCATGATAGGCATAGTTCGAGGACTCCGTGATTAAAGGGCTTTCACTTTCCAAAGCAGCACAGAAGCTGAGAGGGATGCCTAGTAGAAGGTTCCGAATCAATTTTGACCACCTGGGGTACTAACGCTTTCTATACCGCACGAAATGAAAAAAATTGTACCAAGTTTCTCAGAAATATGGCATGGGTGCAAGCCTTGTTTTCAGTGCGAGCAATCAACCAGCCAAAAATAAAGACTACACACAAACTATCTAGTGTGAAAAACTGCTAGTAGAAGCAAACTGACGGATGTAATCATCACCTGTTCACACTACAAGGTACTTAGCATTTTTACTCATGGCAACTATACTTGTTGGTGGTACAGAAATTATTAACTCTTTCATTACCCCTTGAAATATGCTCATTTTCAGTGCTTATATGGCTTAAAATATCATTTCAAGACGCAGTAGTCACAACGTATACTGTAATACATAAAATTATACATCAATTATAAAATTATAATTTTCAATGGATGTATAGCAGTAATAATTGCTCAGACAAATTTTGAAAATTCTTATGAGAAACTTCAAAGAAGCACCACAAGGAACACAAATGAAGTTAGTCATTTTCTATATTTAGTATAAGTGCCGAGTACAAAAATATCTAAAATATACAATATGCACGTGGTTCCTAGTTCAGCTTTTTTAAGTCAGATTATGCAAAAAAATTATATTATGAAGATTTGCTGGCGTGAATGCTAGCCATAGCAATGCCCATGCTATACGGTAAAGCAGTCGCTTTGCAAATGTGAAAACAGTTAAGTTCCTATTGTAGAGAGAGCATTTATTTTTACTCATTGCAGCAGGCACCTGGTGTGTCTCTTACTTCGTTCTTTAGGCTCGCAAAGCTATGGCTGTCAGGTCAGGGAGCATGAAGAAGACTACTTGATGATTGTGTATGATAAATTTTTTCTGTGCAAGCAAGGTGGTCTAGTGCGAGTCTAACTGGCACTGGAACCTCCATATGCTTTGTTCATTTCCTGTACAGTTCTGTGCAGTAATGTGGAGTGTTGTACAATATTTTACAGTAATGAATGCAGGCACATGAGCAGGCAGTGTTCAACATGCAAGAGATTAGGCAGCTAGTCAAGCTTCAGTCAAAGGCTGGTCTGAAATCGACTGCGTGCTATAGTGCGAGTAAAAACCTCCACACGATGAGAAGGATTTCTCGTAGTAATTTGTACATATGCTGTCGAAGAGCTGATGGGTAAAAGCAACCCACAGAGCTGAAAAAATAAAGATGCACTTGATATTAGTTAAACAGAAATATCAAAATAACACGCACTCATAAGCATCTAATGTTAAAACAGCCTATAAAGTCGGATCGGAAAACTGACAACCCGAGACTTTTTCCAGGCTACCCAATCGGTCAAAAATTGTCAAATCTGACAAATACTTAAAGTTCAGTCGACATTTCATATGGTGCATGATGATGGTAATAGAATTCCAACAGAAATGTTTTAACACGGAATAGAAAAGCTGTCGGACTGATTTCTATGGGCACAGTAACAAAAGAGTTAATGTGCACCCATTGCTTAGTACACAAGTGTTTCCACAATCTGTCTTCATCGAAATGCGGGGAATCCGACCCACAACCTTGTTTTTCTGCAGCCGGCTGCCATGGCCACCGTCACAATGGATAAAAACCAAGAACATTTAGCAGGATTCACTCCCCACCAAGTTGGCAATTCAACAGTGTCAGTAACAAAGACGTGGATAGTGCACGTTGCCAGGAAGCAAACAGAAGCACAAGAAGATACTTATTTTTGACAATGAGCTAGCTTACAACTGCCTCAGTCCCCACAAGTTTAACACAAGCTCTTGACAGGCTTTGGGCTTCCTGGAATGTTGGCGATACTGCAGAATGACTGAAAGGCTGGCAAGTTGGTGCAGATTCATAGCTACACCAGGGCAGCATGATGCAACACAAACAAAAGAAGAGGGAAAGAATGTTCCGTCTATTCTTTTAGTCTTTCTTTTCTGTGTTCATGCTGCCCAGGTGTCTGTGAATTGGTGACATTACCTAGCCAAGTCAAGCTGCAGACTTTCTTCTGTTAAATGTTTTTCTCTCACTGGTAGCACACCATTTTGAGCCGCAACAGCAAAAGTTTGGGCAGGATAGCCTAGTGCACGCACCTGTGGTGTGGTGTGCAACGGCCTTGGCCAGCATGGTCTTGCCACAGCCAGGTGGGCCATACATCAGCACCCCACGGGGTGGATCAATGCCGATCTGCTTGTACAGCTCGAAGTGGGTCAGTGGCAACTCCACAGCCTCCCTGATCTCCTGCTTCTGGATGTCCAGGCCTCCAATATCTGCATACTTGATGTCCGGCTTCTCGTCTGCACCGAGAAAGAGAAGCGAAGGATTGGTGGCACAAACTGCAGCAACCAATAAGGCACACAACCTACTACGACGACAGTGCAATACCTCTCCCACATCACACTTGCCAACCTTAAAATTTGAGAAATTCGACAGTCAAAGCCAAAAAATACAATATTAGCTGAAAAATACTACAGATGGTATGGTTACTCAATTTGTTGACTGTATTGCAGGCTGTATTGTCAGCGATTAGGCACCCTCACCTATAATTAAAGCAAGAATGGTCTTCCCAAACAATTTTTTGTAGTGCAATGTCAGTTAATTAGTTATGTTTAGTTATTCAAAATTATAAATATTCATTTTGGGGCAGAAGTCATATTCGAAAAGTTGCAGAGACTGCTAAGAAACACTTCATCAACTTGTTTCCATGACTTTATCATTTACATGGTTCTTTTTTCTGGGCTCTGAAAAAAGCTTCTGAAATATCAAAAAGTGATGTCCCTGTGTGCTTGTGCATTTGGATAGCAGTGCTCTTGAATGTGTTTTAAAAGAATGAAGCCCACATGTCTACAAAAGCTGACAAGTGTGTTTGCATACACGTTCAGTGGCCGATTTTAGAAGTGTAGTGGATTTTGATCTTCGCAATAATGGTGAGAATGTACTTTGGTCGCCATGGCCAACTGCTTTCTTTCTGTTTTAACTGACGTGCAGGCTTCATTATATTGAAACATGATTGAGAACACTGCCATTCCAGGTACACAAGCATGTAGTAACGTAACATTTTTTCTCATATTTCAATTCTTTTTCAGAGCTTGTAAAAAGAACCACATAAAATGTGACGTCATAGAAACAACTTTAATGGGTGTTCCTGACCATGCTCAACTTTTCAAATATGACTTATGCCCTCAAACGAATATTTAAAATTTGGAATAATTAAATATAATGTAATGAGATTTAATTACAAAGGTGATAATAAGTCTAGCAGCAGGGAACAGCACAAGCTGTTTTGCAATCATAGCACGGGTCGCCGTCGTCGTCTTTGAGCTGCCACCAAATACACAAGAAGCGTTTGCTTCATTACATTGGACCTGTGTGGGAAATGGAGCCATCTTGGTGACTCAGGGAGAAGACAAACAAGGGGGTTGTAATATGGCTTTACACAGCTAACATTCACTGTCTTGCAACCCCAACAACGAAGGTCCGGCGACGGTGTGACAGGCTCAAAATATAGTTCACAGGTGAGGTGGTGTCAAAGATACGGTATGGACTGTGGTACCATGCAAATAGTCTAGAAGAAAGGCCACGGGTGTGAGGTGCTATTGCCAAACAAGGGAACCAACCAGCAGGGAAGGTGGGCACAGCCTGGTGAATGCCATGTCATGTCTTCTGATGTCCCTGATTGCTGCTGGTAAGCGAACGAGCCAGCTGGCAGCAATCTTCAGCATATCACACGACTTCTGAAATTGTAGCGCACTCAGATGCATTGGCTCGGTACGTCAGGATAGCATCCAGTGCAACGAAGGCTCCATACAAGAGAAAAGAAGGCGAAAAACCGGTGGTAACTTGCGTCACGGTGTTATCTGCAAACCTAACGAATGGGAGTATGGTGTCCCAATTGGTGTGGTCAGACAAGACGTAGATCCTTAACATGTCAGTGAGTGTTCGGTCCAACTGCTCCATGAGACCGTTCGTTTACAGGTGGTACGCGATCAATCCAGTAAACGATGTTGCACTCGTGAAGAAGGGGTTGTATTGCTTCTGACACGAAGACACAACTCATATCGCTAAGTAGTTCTCAAGGAGCACTGTGGCAAAGGACGAAGTTACGAAGAACGAACATTGCAACGTTGCACACGGTCGCTGCGGAAAGGGCCGCGGTCTCGGCGTGGCAATTCAGGTGATTGATGCCAACAATAATCCATCAATTTCAGCATCCGCTGTATGGAAGTGGGCCATAGAGGTTGATGCCGACACGGTCGAGTGGTAGAGCAGGACACGGTAGTGGCTGTAGTACACCAGGAGGGCGCTATGGAGGGGCCTTGCTTTGTTGACAAGCGGTGCAAGATTGAACATACTGCTGGAAAAACCGGTACATTCCATGCCAGCAATGTTGCTGACGCAGCCTTGTGAATGTTTTTAGAACACCGGCGTGGACACTTTGAGGGTCAGCATGGAAGTACACGCAGATGTTGGAGCACATGTGATCAAGGATGGCCAGAAGCTACTTCCGACCGTCGGACATATAGTTGCGGCAGTAGAGGGTGTTGTCTTGCATGGCAAAGTGGGCTGCTTGACAGCGTAGCATCTGCGTTGAAGGAATGACCGATGCACGGCAAGGTAGTCGAGCAGAAGGGCAAGCGATGGGTCAGTGCTTTGCTCGGAGGGCATATCAATGGCCCATCCCTCACAATCACAGCATGGGTCATCATTGTCTTCGAGCTGCCACAGAAAACATGAGGCGTGTCTGCTTCATTACAGCAACTAATTAGCTAGAAAACTGCACTTCAAAAATAGCTTGAGTAACTCAGAACTACAAACAATATGCTATTGGTCTCATTTGCCTAAGGTACACCACACAATCTTTATAAAGTTTGGTCCTAGTTACCTTTCCGGAAGTCTATAAATGCTTGTTGGGTGCAAAAACATATTTCTTAGCAGAATCAGCATGCCCAGTGTGAAGCTGATAACAGTGCTTCTGTATCCCTGCCTGGGACATGAAACAACCCAGACAGCACTTTCAGGCGATGTTCCTCCAGCAACATTCTGAGGTCTCAACAGACATTGCGAAACATACATGAACAGTGCTAAGGAAGAAATGGTGTGCGGAATTGGTGCTGGACACTTCACTCACAATGCCAGTAATCAACTCACTTTAAAGGGACAGACACCTGTTCATAACATTACTTGAGATAGCCTCTCTGATGGAAAAATTGTGCATCCTATTGACGGAAAACAGCATTGTTCCCTTCATTAAAAAGACACTAAAGGCAAATACGAAGTCGACGTGGACTGTTAAAATACCATTCCAGAAACCTTGCAGTAAAACGCCCAGCCATGGAGAAACCGAGCCAAGACAGAGCGTTGGATTTGCCGCTGCAGCTACTCTTGGTCAAGTGACGTGGACCATTCGTGAATCCCACGACATCGTATGGACGTGGCATTCTCTGCTACTTGCAGTTCGTGCGAGTTTCACAAGCCAGCAAAACTAGCGCAGCATCACGCGATAACAAAACTACTGAAAGGCAAAAGAGCGGGCGGCATAGAGAGGAGAAAACGAAACCTTTCGTCTGCCTGCGTCGTTGTCAAGGATAGCGTCGTTTAGTTCTTTCTTTCTAAAAAAAAAATCTAATAAAACTTGACAAGTAGCATTTTCTTTCGCCTTATAATGCAATACAATGTTCTTTTTATTACGAGTGTTTGAGTACTAGTGACAGAATTATAATGAGGAGTGCCTTCGTCATCGGGCTAGTACTTAAATGCCGCGGGGGAGTCTCTAATTGTGTCCTGCATTTACCTCAATTTCTGTATTACTAAAGCTCGGTTCACGATAATACTGACATCTTAGATGTTCTCAAGCACTAATCTATCACTTTAGCTTAACTTAATATTTGCCTTTGGTGTCCCTTTAAATGACAATTTATATTTTTAATTCTTCACAGAATGTGAAAAATGACATTTGGTGCCCCACCCGGCAAAAACATGACAACTAATAGGATGCCCAATCACGTGACCTTCCAATAGTGTATGCAGCTCGTGGGCCTTGTTTTAATAATGAAATCCATTACACTTCTGCTTATAATTTTTTTCTTTGTTTGCTGTTTAACCCCCCCCCCCCCCCTATTCTTTTTTATTTGCAGTGTGCAGCTATATCCTCGCTTATAGTGAGCAAAAAAGTGGTGCTGCCTTCACGTGACGGTTTGCAGAGATGGGGGCCTTTCAAAATCTTGGCCATCGCTTTCACTGCCATCACCTGTGGACTTGTTAATACGAATTTGCACTATGCTCTCCCATGCGAGCTAGAATTTCAAATTCCAAACTGCTGAGGTTTCTGAGCAACTTTTTGTGAAAGAGGGCACAATTGCTTTGTTCGATTCATAAAAGGTGCATGGCGCCACAAACGAAAAGGCGCGAGTGATGCTGGTTGTAGTGCACTGGGTTTCACCCACTTGCTGCAAGGTTCAAGGGTGTACTGCAGCGTGGCAGCACCTTGCAAGGTTGCACCCTGTGCAATCGAGAATGGGGGCGCAGAGTGTGCTGCTGTACCTCGAACAAATGAAGGCCTAGGTGCAGCACATCGTAAATAGGCGTAGAAGGTGCAAATAAACTTGGTTGAATTGAATAGACCTATTGAAATCGCGCATGGTGCCATTGCACCATTGTGTGCAAAAGCATGGTTTCGTTTTGGATGAGCTTTTGGATGCCTGTGACAAAATAAGAAGGCAGAGGGCAAGCCATGAATCATGGCTTGCCCCCTGCCTCCTTATTTTGTCACAAGCATGCCACAATGCCACAAATGGTGCTAACTGCTATCACTACTGCAGATATTGGTGTTTAATAATACAGACCAGCACGCAGCATGGAGATAGAGCTGTCGGCCTCTGGGGGCAGGACATCGACGAGTGCATTGCTGTGCTTATGAAGTGCAACCGAAGCACTGGGCTTGAGCAGCTCACGGTCCAGCGTGGAGAGGATGCGTACATAGTAGTTGGAGCCTGTGGTGGAGCCCACAATGCCCGTGTGCGGGTCCACAGCCTCCAGGAACTGGCCAATGACCAGTGGCACGCTTTGGATGCGCTTCACCTCCTCCTGGGCGTGCAGGTATTCCTTCTTCAGGTTGCGCTGCTCGTCCTTGATATATTCTTCCTGCACTGCCAGGAACTCCAGCTGACGCTCCAGTTTCTGCAATGGGAAAGCAGTACATGTAAAAAAATTACACAGATAACCATGTACGGTAGGAATGGACGTTTTGTGAAGCATTTGGCAGATAGCTAGCTAACCAAAGTACTCCAAAGTGTTAACAGATGGTCCAACGTGTTTTTGTAAGAGGAGCATTTGTGTGTGTGAGAACTGCAGCAGGCAAAAACGACATTAACGACGACAGTGTGACGACAATGACATGACAATTAATTTAATGTACTCCAGCCAAGAAATGTTGCAACCTGTTTTATACACCCTGGCCAAGCTTGAAATCGGTGCAATGTTGCATAGACTCACAGCGTTGGTACTTTTGTAAGCAATTTGTTTCTACATGATGCATGCAAAGGATGGTGGCAGTCATTAGTGCATTCCAATACTGCGTTTATGGCCAAATAAAAACTGCCGCAGGCACACATACATTACTCTTGCTTTTTTATGCAAATTCTTGCTTTGTGACGTGGCATATGCACCAATCGTCTAAAAACGCAAGTCAGCATTGGCATGAGAAGAGTATGAAAGCATCTATGAGCTAATGGATAGAGGATTTGGTTATTGTGCTGAGGGATCCTGGTTTGAGCCAACCCCCGCAAAATAAATTTTTGAGCATGATACATATGATATGTTAAGTGCAGACCGCCACAAATTGCACAAACAAATTAACAAAGGTTTCTGCGAGTTTGCTTCCATTAACCCTTTCAGGGTCAATGACGTAACTATACAGCGCCGCAAACGAGTCCAAAATGGTCAATTCCGTATATTTACGGCGCCATCTGTACGTTTAAAAAGCGTGCCAATTTCCTAACTTTTTCTTTCTTGGCATGTGCTGCCACTATGTGGGAATACAGGGAATTTTTTTCCTGCACCTTCCTCTGTCGGTTTTCGTTGCATGGTTTGTTTTAGAGCTAGTTTGCTTCGGCGTGTCTTTATACTACCGCTCGCGCATTGGTACGCACGCGCACAGGCACCGTTTTGGTTTTTGTTTCACGGGCGGTTTCGGCTTCTTGCGCTTGCAAAACTGATGGCTATCTCGTTACTAATCACTGAAAGGGTGAACGCCTGTTTCTCGCTCGTTTAGTGCTCACAGGGGTGTGCATAGGAAGGATGCCACCGTGCATGTGTTTTGTTTTCTTTTCTTTTTTGGAGACGAGCGAAAACTAATTGCCTCTGGTTGGCAATAAGATGAAGATTAGCGGAAGTTTGTCACACATTTCGCTTTTTTGACGGGCACACAACCACACAGTTTTCTTGAGTGTGCTCACTTATGCAGTTCAATTTCGCTATGGACATAAATATTAGTGTAAGAGCAGGAACATTAGAAACTCGCGAAATATTCTCGTGTGCGCATTTTCTAAGCCTTGAATTACCTGTATAACAATGCATCAAATTTTTAATTCTTATATGTTTATTTCCTTTTTTTTATTGTTTTTATTCATGAATAAACAGTACATATATACCAACACAAAATATTTTTTCTCACATTACGGTCACCCTAGAAAAATTGAGGTAAATTTTTTTTGAAATACTAGGTCCCTCAGAAGAATTGGAAGCTGCAATAAAAGAATCGACCCTGGGCGGTCGCATATGGCGAAAAAAATCGACCCTAAAAGGGTTAAAGCATGGGACTGAATACGCACATATTACATTTGACCTCCGAGATAGCCAAGGCATTTGGTTGTGTTCAGAGAATTACTTCCTCAATAACACTGTGGCAGAAAAAAAAATAACCTGTATTACAGGGGATCTACCAAGTTGACATTTCCAAATTCCCCGAGTTTTACAGGTTTTCCCCAAGTGCCTTTGCAAAATTTCCTAAGTGACCCGAAACTTTGTTGTTTTATGTCAATACGAGCTGACACCATGTCGCAAGACGGTCTGACACCATGTCACCCAATGGTGTCACAGTCTACCAAGCATATTAAAAAATAAAGGAAACGACTTAATCCAGTTTGAATAGTAAGGAGCAGCATTTATTTTATTCCAAATGAAAACAGAAGGGAGGGGCTAGTAAAATGCACAGCAAAAAAATATATATATATATTCAAGAAGAAGTGGTAAAGTCAACTGCAAACCTGGTCGAAAATTCTCAAATACGAATAAGGAGGAGACGCATACAGAAGTAAATATGTTCAAATATGAGCTCTTTCTATCAACTGATAGCAAGCTCATAGGAGACCCAAACTATGTCACAAGGGAGATTCTCTTGCAACAGCTGGTAAGTCAACCGCAACTGTCCTGACATACTCTCAGCCCGCTCACAACGCCTCAGTGTTGTGTTTCACTGCTTTAGAGTTTGTTTTGGTTTGTATGAGGGAGACCTGCATCTCAGCGTCAGCCAACACTTTGCTTTTTGAGTTCAAGCTCCTTCAAAGAAGCAGCACCAGGCTTTCTTTCCGATCATTCCTCAATGCATAGGTCCTTCGTGTTCTCGTCCCCCTTCCGCCGCACATTCGCCCCACAGACCATTTGAAGCATCCTCTTGGTCAGTTTTACAGTTAATGTTCAATTTTTCGGACTCTTTAGGGGCCGCGAAATGTCAATGTAATGGAATATTTAGGTTCCCAAGACCCTCCTGGCTCGCGCGTCTTATATTGAAATTGTTATGCAAATTTGCAAATTATTTTAAATAAGCAAAAAGCGCAAAAACAAAACCGGAACTTGACCAGTCCTAGTCTAGTCTCCACTAGGAAAGGCACGCAAGGCATGCCGGTTTGGCCCATTGGCAGCGAAGAGCTGACGATCGGCTGAATCGTGACCGCGCCGGACCTTCGGGTGACAATATGTCAGCTGCACCAGCTCTTCGTATCTGTCAAATACTGACAGTTATGATTCTGAACAATTCAATAGTCCCGAATTGCCATTCGCATTCGACCCGCCACCACGAGAGCCAGCGCCCATGTGCTACATATCGTGCTGCAGCCTGAAGACCAAGGGTAGCCCTAGCCACTGATTTTATACGTGCTGCTTGCTATTTTAGGTGTTTTACACCTTCTCAGGGAAGCACTTCGCATGCTCACGGTAAGATGTGGAGCACGACTTTCTGCATTTGTATCCCGCAAGAAAGCCGTTGACAGTCCAAAGCACCGACTGGTGCATTTGTTTACATTGGCAGGTGCAGCAACCATTCCTCATTCACTTGAGATATAATGCTATAGCCACTCATCAGTGACATATATTAATGTCAGAACATATCAAAAGAGGCAGATTTTGTGCATGTAAGCACCGTTGCATCTCTGAATCTCACTGATATGAGAGACCACAGATCTTCGAAAACAGTGAGCGGGAAACCGTAGTACGGGAGTGTTGTTACGCTGCCTATTATTATTCTTCGTGTTCTCTTCATGCACACAATGTGTTCCGTAAAGTGTACATAGATGAGGACTTTGCAAGAATGCATAGTTTTCGCACGGAAACACCGATGCCAGTATAGAGACTGTTGGCAGCTTAACTACGCGATCGTTTATGCTGCTGTATCAAGGGGCCTATGCTTGCTGCCCTTGTGATACAAGGCAAGCAGTGCACCTTGGAAGCTAAATAATGAGTCTGCATGACAATACGTAAAAATACACCCATGTTCGTAGTTGCACTTAATTTACGGAAGTGCCGGTGAGTGTGGCAGGCAGCTTTCTGTCGAAAACAGCAATGTACCGATGCAGATACTGCTTCGTGTCGTCGCTTCTCGCTTTTTTTGTGTGCACTGTACAAAGTGAGGAATGGTCTTGCTGGGTATTCGGTGGGTACGTTACTCTGAACACTTCTATCATGTCCTCAAAAAAAGCAGGTTTGAGAGTTGCACAGATTTTTTACAAATAAATTTAATAAATTGCTCCAAACACCCTACCTTGCCTCCTCCCCTCAGTTACAAGCCACATTTTGTATGACGTCGGGAGTGTTTCATGCACAGCATGCCTGGATTATGCAGACAACAGTGACGAGAGCATCGAGGAACCGACGATCGTGAGCTAGTGCATGGCGTGAGAAAATGTTGTCATGAGAAGTTGTGTTCCCTGTAGTCAGAGGATGCACAAACTTCAACACTCGCCATCTGCACACACAGTTTGAGCCGTTTGAGCCGATGCCATTCGCGTTCAGGTGACATTAAGCCTATATGTCACAGTCACGGAGCTCATGCGTGTACTGCTGGCGGATGTGAGCAACTGACCTGACGCTAACTAAGCCATTAGGATGAACAAAACTGCTTCTATAGTTCAGTTTTGACCATACGGATTTGAAATAAACCATTTCTTAGAGAGCAAACAGGTATAGACGATATTCTAATTGACATTAAGAGAAAGAAATGGCACTGGGCAGGTCATGTAATGCACAGAGTAGATAAATGTTGGACCATTAGGGTGACAGAATGGGTAACAAGAGAAGGGAAGCGCAGTAGAGGACAGCAGAAGACTAGGTGGTGCGACGAAATTAGGAAATTTGCGGGTGTTAGTTGGAATCTGTTGGCGCAGGACAGGGGCAATTGGAGATCACAGAGAAAGGCCTTCGTCCTAAAGTGGACATAAAAAAGGCTGATGATGATGATGATGATTCCTCATTCCTTACAGTGCGCACACAAAAAGTGAGAAGTGACGACACGGAGCAGAATCGACATCGGGACATTGCCGTTTTTGACAGAAAGCTGCCAGCCGCACTCACCGGCACTTCCCTATAAATGTGACTACGAACATGGGCATATTTTTACATACTGTCATGCAGGCTCATTATTTAGCTTTCAGGGTACACTGCTTGCCTTGCCAGGAGTGGACTTGGCGGTACCGACAAGAGGTATGCTCATCCCTAGATTTATCGTGGTGCAGGTCTCGCTGTGATTTCACTTTAGCAGGGAAGAAGTTTGGGCGTGTTGGTGGGATACATACAAACTGGGATACATAGCGAAAGAATGACACAAAGACGAAGCAGGAACACAGGACGAGCGCTAACTTTCAACAATTGATTTATTGCAGCTGGTGAGCATATGTATACTCACTGGGACGCCATTGCAACAGACACACTGAAGGGAAGGAGAAAAAGCAGTCATATGACTACTATGCCCAAAAATTCAAGCTCTTTCTTTGATAAAAGAATAGACGGCATGCTAACACAATCGTCACCTGCTCTAGCTATCTCAGCCGCTTCGACAATTTCCCTTGTTATCTTATTCCTGTGGCGACAGACAACAATACCATATTTTCGCGATTCTAAGCAACCCCTCCCCCCCCTCTATTTTCACGAAAAAGTTAGGAAAAAGTTTGCACGCGAATCTAAGCACCCCCCTATTTGTTAGGAAGAGCGCGTAGCCAAGGCCACCAAACGAGCTTGCTCACTCTGGAATCATTGCTCGGCGGACCTGCAGGCACACGGTCGATGTTTCTGTTGGACGCGTTTCGCGGCCATCTGACCCCGGAGGTAAAGACAAAGCTTCGGAACATCAATAGCGACGTGGTTGTGATTCCGGGTGGCATGACGCCAGTGCTGCAACGCCTCGACGTTTCAGTCAACAAGCCCTTCAAAGCCAAACTCCGACAGGAGTACTGGGAGTACGAAGAGTGGGTGCGAAACCCTGACCGGAAGAAGATGCCGACAAAGTGAATTTCAGACGCGTGGAAGAGCGTCCAAGTGGACGTTGTCGTCAAATTATTTAAGAAGTGCTCGATCACAAACAACTTCGACAGAACGAAAGACGACCTGCTGTGGGATACCGAGAGCAGCGGTTCAAGCGGTGCGACGAACTCGAGTGGCAGTGATAGTGACTGAGCATCCTACACAAGCGGTGGGTTCACTGTCTGCACCGATTTTTCTTTTGAATGTTTGCAAAATAAAATGTTATTTCTCGCACCCATCTCGTCGTGATGTCGCAGCGAAAAGAGGGAGGGGGGGGTCATTCTAGATTTTTCTCATCTAAGCACCCCCTCTCACTTCGGGCATCGCAATCATGAAAAAAAGGGGGGGTGCTTAGAATCGAGGAAATACGGTAGTTTGTTTTAAGAGAGGGAAGCGTGGTGCCTTTGCGTCACATTTTCTACAATGGGCAGCCAGATGCCCATCTATTGCAATGCTCTCCACTTTATTACTATGCTCCGCCAGACGCACGTTTAAACATCTGCCCGTCTGGCCCACGTAGTACTTCCCACACGAAAGTGGAATCTTGTAAACCACGTTGCGAGTGCTTGTAACAAAAGGATCCTTGTGCCCGGTAGCGCAACCTGGCTTTCGTTTCCTCATGGGACAGCTCAACACACTCAACCTCAAGAGTTTGTTAGGTGCTGTCAAAACAATGTTTACACAGACCGTTGCCCAACCTTTTTTAGGTTGTGGGAAACCTTATGAAAGTAGAGAATTACAGCCACCTTTCGTTTGTCCCTTTGTTCTTTCCTCTCTTTCGTCATCTGCTCTCTGCTCATCGCTCATGCGTGAAGTTAGCTTCCTTCGACGATGCAGGTTTCCTGCAACCGAGATAATGATATGTTTTGGATAGTTCGCTGCTTCCAGACAAGTCACCTGCTTACTAAGTCCTTCATCCAGCAAGTGAGCACATGACTTAGAAAGAGCGCATGACAAGAAAGAACGTACAATACTTCTTTTTATGAGTTTTGAGTGTGCAGAACTGTACCTAAAGGGCAGCTTATTAGCTCTGGGCTCATATACCCAACACACGTGTTCAGCTTTGAAATGCAAACGCAAGTCTAAAAGCCTGATATTGCCCTGCGCAGGAAATTCAGTGGTGAACGTAAGTGGCCTATAATACTCATTGAATGAGGCAAGAATACTGTCAACAGCAGGGTTTGAACAGTCAAAACAGCAATCTACATGAGAACTGGCGACCGGAACAAGTAGTGATCTATCTAAAAATACCAAAAAATCATCGACATATCTAAAAACAAACTATTGTTGTCTATCGCCACAGAAATAAGATAACGAGGGAAATTGTTGAAGCAGCTGAGATAGCTAGAGCAGGTGACGATTGTGTTAGCATGCCGTCTATTTTTGTATCAAAGAAAGACCTTGAATTTTTGGGCACAGTAGTCACATGACGGCTTTTCCTCCTTCCCTTCAGTGTGTCTGTTGCAGTGGCGTTCCAGTGTGTACTATATATATGCTCACCAGCTCCAATAAATCAATTGTTGAAAGTTAGATCCCGTCCCATGTTGCTGCTTCGTCTTTGAGTTATTCTTGCGCTATGTATCCCTGTTTGTGTGATTTCATTGCCATGGCCTCACTGCCAGCATGGCTGCGAACGCTTCTTTGGACGAGACCACGCCGATGACAGCAGCAACACTGACACCGAATGAACAACCAGCTTGGCCAACGTTTATCAACAGCGCATGCCAACAGCGTAGCGGCTACGTCACCAGCGTTATCACGCCACATGTGGCTACCGGACTCTGCTACATAAACCCAGTTCGAGCAATAGGACCCTTCAGTGGACTTGGTGGCACCGACAAGAGGCCCGTGCTCATCCCTACATTTTTCGTGGTGAAAGTTGGTGCTAAAGTCTCTGTTTATGCCATACCAGATGATGACGTTACTCCGTTGGTGCTGCCAAGTCCACATTTCTTGATTGTTATGTTTTGTGAATGCTAAAATGTAGCAAAACTGCTCTTACTAACATCCGGTGATGTTGAACTAAACCCAGGACCCCACTCAGACTCAGACTCTGATACTAACTCTAGCAGTGAAATTTTGAAAAATATCCTTAAAGAGCAGACCAAAACAAACAAAACATTAAAAGAACCGGTCTGCAACATGAAAAAGGTAGAAGCGACTGTTGATAGTTTGGAAACTAGACTAACATCAATTAAAGACGAAATGGCGCGGTTGAAAAATTGTGAAGAAAGAATGGCCCAATGGGAAAAGCTCGCGGCAATAAGCAAAAACAAATTGAGGAACAAACCACTAAGCTTGACAAGAGTCGATGCAACAATTTAGTTATTTACGGCGTCGCTGAGGATCCAGACGAGGATAAGAAATCACTTGAACGCATAGTGAAACATAATATTGTTACGCGAAGGACGAGTCAGTAAGGCGAGCAACTATTTAAAGGTTACATTTACAACAGCGGTTGCAGCGCTGACCGGTTAGATTCACAGCGCGAGCCCAGTTCATTCTTCCTCCTTTTTTCTCGAGTGATGGCGCCCATGCGCCTTGTTCAAACAATCAAATACCACATGCGTGTAGCATAATCCCCGGCGGCAGAAGCGAAACACACCTTCGCAGCTTCGAATTCGCTACTTGCTCTAAAGAATAGATGATGTAGAAAGTAGGCCTTGAAAAACAAACTTTATTTCTAGCGCCAATGACCGTGTCAAGGGTTAGGCGCGCCGAAATAGTCCAAAATCTGCACTTGCTTTTGTGGCAGCTTCAGCTTCACAACAGCGGTGTGAATGGATTCCAGCTGCTGCGCGAACACTGGCGACAATCCATTAGCATGCATAAAATCAATTAAGGAGTCGATCGACGACAGTGCACTTTGCTGGACATCGAGGTCGGGGCCAAGGAGCCACTGTCAATCTCGTCACTGTCGCTGCTACCGTCGCACAACTTTACCGTCTGTCGAGACAGCACATCTTCGGCGATCGCCTCGTCGGTGACCTCATCGCAGAACGAGGCAGCACTGTCTGCAGTCAAAAACTCCTCCTCCGACGCACCACCTGTGTCACCAGTAGGAACGAGCTCCCAGAGCTCGGTTATGTCAGCGGCTTCCACCGTGTTGGTCTCAGTGGGTTGGGGAAGTTCGTCCTTACGCACAAAGCCTGCCTTTTTGAAGCAATTGGTGATGAACCACTGGTAAAGCTCCTCTTCAACATCGGCGCACAAAGGGTCTCTAACCCTTTTCCGCTGATCGGCATGGTCGCTGATAGCTCCTGCCTTCACAATCGCAGTGCCCCCGGTTTTCAAGATGGTTGATATCGTTAACTGGGCGAGCTCACACTTCTTCACAAGGGCGCTCACCTTGAAGCCGCATCGAGAGTCCTGCAAAATATCCATCTTCGTGTCAAGAGACACAGCTTTGCGCTTTGTCAGCGCCATCTTCAAACTGGGTTGAACCGTTGGTTGTACGCTGCTTCGGTCGAGTCAGCCTGCTATCGCGAGAGAGAGAGACGCGGGACGGGTGCCATCGCGCCACTTTGCTTGTCGCTTCTTTTTTCTCTCTCTTTAGGAGCGACTGTGGCCAACGACGCGCATGAAGCAGCTAGCGCCATCTTGTGGCGCGCTGCGCCTACTCAGCCATTCTCCGGTGCGCGGGCAGGGCGGCACGCGCTGCGCGGTAATGGCGGCAGATACGAACTTACGGAGGTAAACATCACCTCGTCTCGACATCATTTGTTTCAGGGAACTAAGCAACGCAAATGTTAAGATTATTTGGCATGGAAAATGCCGTCCAGACGGAAAAATTTTGATCGTTATATCTGATATGCGGTGAATAACCTATCGTTATAAATGGTTTTTTCCCTCATAGACCTAATGCATAAAATGACACTCTCATGTCGACCCATCGTTATAACCGATATATCGTTATATGTGGTATCGTTATAAGTGGACTGCACTGTACATGCTGAGCCAGTCGTCGACGCCAACGTCATTTTGGGTGGAGAATGTCCCAGGATCAGGGAGACTAGGGCCATGGCTGAGAAGACGACGGTGCGGCCGCTTCGGAGCTCTGTGGCGAGGATGGGGTACATTCCATCTCCACCACAATGTTACGCGAAGGACGAGTCAGTAAGACGAGCAACTATTTACAGGTTATATTTACAACAGCAGTTGCAGCGCTGACCGGTTAGATTCACAGCACGAGCCCAGTTCGTTCTTCCTCCTCTTTTCTCGAGTGATGGCGCCCACGTGCCTCGTTCAAATAATCAAATACCACACGCGTGTAGCAATATCTTTAAGGACATACTGGGCCTTGAAATAAGATCCCTAGAAAGGATCCACAGGGTAGGCACCCGAAGCAGACACCGAAAGCGCCCGGTCATTGTCAGACTCTTTGATTTTGCTGAAAAAACAAATTCTTTCTAATTGTTCTAAACTTAAAGACACATCATTTTCTATTTCCAAGGACTTCTCGAAAAGAGAGAGAATTAAGAGCCCGATTATGGCAGCCTTCCGCAAACGACAGAGCCAAAGGCGTAAAAGCAAAGCTAACGTTTGACAAACTGAAAGTTGACGGGAAAATATTTACTGGAGATCTGATAAAGACTGCCAGGAGTGAAATAAAGCAAGGCATCAGTTCCTCCCAGAGTGACCATGACACTTCATCCACGCGTAGAGGCCATAATAAAAATAATGCCAACTGACATCACAAGAAAAAAATCAGAATTCTTTCCTTGAATGCACGAAGTATAGTAAACAAAGTTGGTCAACTAGAACATCTGATCCTGTCGTAGCAGCCTCACGTATTAGTAATAACTGAAACATGGCTGTATCCGGGGGTCTTGAATTCTGAAATAATCCCTTCGTCATATAGGTTGTTTCGCAGAGACAGGGGATCAAGAGGAGAACGGGTATCAGTAGCAATTAAAATAAATTTGAAATGTTCAATGTTACATGGTATTCCAGACCATGAAAACGTGTAGTGCAGGATCCCATATTGTGATAAGCGCATAATCTTGGGGGGCGTATACAGACCGCCAAATGTTGCACCTGAATATCTTGAAATGATGAACGGCTATCTTTCAAAGCGCACCAATACAAAGTCAAAAATTATCATAGCTGGTGACTTCAACTTGCCCAAAATTGGATTACTCTTACACATGATGGTCGGGAAGTACAAAGTTCGGAATTGCTACTGGGCACCACCTTCAGTTTTTCTTTAGATCAACTGGTTACTGAAGATCCTCAGATAAGTTCATCCTCATCGTCATTTCTAGACCTAACATTTATGAGCAGTACACTGCAGGGATTTACTGTGTCCATTGAAAATAATATTTCCGATCTCAAGGCGATTATCTTATCCTCCCCCGTATCAACGACTCGACAACACAAAAAAAACAAATCCCCACATATGTAAAAGATTATGCGTGCGCTGACGATCTTGCCGTGTTCAGCTCCATGGAATCAAATTTGCCAGAGTTCAATAGAATGACAGACGTGAACGAACTGTGGTCATCTTTTAATGACATTGTTTCTTTTTGTGAAGCTAACTTTATTCCGCAAAGGAAAAAACATATCAGCAGAGAATACCCATGGGTAACCCAAGAAATAATACAGATGAAAAGAAAGATAAAACGCCGACTGAAAAAAGGAAAGAACGGCGACACCCATAATCTTATTACTTTACAACATAAAATTGCACAAGCCAAATCACGTTTTCACATTACCTTCGTTCATGGCGCAGAACCCTCGGAAATTCTGGCGATATTTGGCTGATAAACACGAAATCACTTCACAAATAAAAATTTTAGATACCATTATTTCTGAACCGGAAGGTATTGCGAAGGAATTTAACACTTTTTTCCAATCTTTTTCCAATATAGTGTTTATGCCAGAGTTAAGCGAAGTAGGCATCATTTCACTTTAAGAAAATTGGATTTGGAGAAATCCCCCGGCCCCGACAACATTACTAATTCATTTCTGAACCGTTATGCCAAATGGGCATCCAAATACCTGCAAAATATTTATCACCTCCTTTGAAACAGCGACGTTACCAAAAGATTGGCGCAATGCTAAGATCACTCCAATTCCCAAATTGGGTTCGAAATTAGAATTAAATAACTACCGCCCTGTGTCGTTAACAAGTGCTTGTTGCAAACTATTGGAACACATAATTTTCAAGGCCATAATGTCCGATTTAGAAAATAACAATCTGCTTTACAGCCAACAACACGGATTTAGATCAGGTTTGTCAACCGTAACCCAACTCGCTGAGTTAACGGACGAAATATCTAATGGAATGAACGATGGAGACTAAATAGACGCAATACTCAGATTTTTCCAAGGCGTTTGATGTTGCCCCGCATCAAGATTTAATTACAACACTATCAGCTTTTGGTATTGACAGCAAAATAATTTCATGGATTTGCAGCTTTCTAATAAATCAAAAACAAAGTGTGGCCATAGATAAACATGTCTCGCACCAATTTGAGTTTTACTCAGGGGTCCCGCAAGGTTCTGTTCTTGCTCCTATCTAATTTTTTATGTACGTCATTGATATCCAGTTCAATGCTCATGGAATGGTCCAAATGCGGTTTTTCGCGGATGCTTGTGTAGTACATACAGTTGCACGTAATATAGGACACCAAACGAACTAAACAATTCAATCCATCCATTCATGGTGTGACACATGGGGCATGAGACTTAATGCATTGACAACAAAATGCATCACATTTACAAATCTACTTCATTTCATGTATACTCTAGGGAAACACCACACTCGTCAAATGCAATCAGGTAAAATACTTGGGCCTTAATATCACGTCAAACCTCAACTGGGAACCCCACCTCTCCTCCATAAGTCAGACCACTAAAGGTAAACTGTCCGTCTTAACATGTAAGCTGCGCAATACTCCGCCATAGGTCAAATTAAATACCTACAAAACGCTTATCAGACCATCATTAGAATGTGCTGATTTAATCTGGAGCCCTTATCAAAAACACTTAATTGATAAAGTAGAGTGCATACAAAAACTGGCAATCAGATTCGTGTATTCTGATTATTCAAGGCAGTCCAGTGTCTCTGAACTATTATCGAAAGAACATTTAGAACCACTGGCACAACAAAGACTAATCTCAAAAGTTAAATTCATTTACCTTTTGCACGGACACTTCAAAATTCCACTGTCACGTTACTTACTTGATCCCTTTTTACACTCATCAAGAACTAACCACAGTAAGGTAGTTTGCCAAGCTCCAAGCCGCGTTAATATACATAAATATTCACTGTTTCCCTCCACTACCTCTTACTGGAACGACTTACCTAACAGTGCTGTGTGTTGTAATACATTGAACTTTTTGTAACCAAATCAGGGTGTCTATCAAGTTGACATTTTCAAATTCCCTGAGTTTTGCAGGTTCTCCCTGAGTGCCTTTGCAAATTTCCCTGAGTGATGCAGAACAATGTTTTATGTCAAGACGGGCTGAAACCATATTGCCTGACGCTGTCACTCTCTAGTAAGCACATGAAAAAATAAAATGGTGACTTAATCCAATTTGAATACTAAGAAGTAGTGTTTATGTTATTCAAGAAGAGAATAGAAGGCAGGGGTTAGTGAAATGCACAGCAAATAAAGTGTCTTCGAAAAAAATTGCAAATGGAGTTGGACATTCTCAAATACGAACAAAAAGGAGATGCATATAAAAGCAAATATTTTCGAATATGAGCTATTTCTATCAACTGATAGCAAGCTCAGTGGTATGAGGCGCAAATTCTGTCAAAATTGAGATTCTCTCTCAACAGCTCGTAAGTCAACTTCAACTGTCCTGACATACTCTCAGCCCACGCACGACGCCCGAGTGTTGTGTTTCACTGCTTTAAAGAGTTTATTTTGGTTTGGATGAGGGACACCTGCATCTCGACATTAGCCAAAACTTTGTTTTTTGAGCTCAAGCTCTTTCAAAACGGCGGCAGCAAGCTTCCTTTCCCATTTATTCCTTAATGCGTCAGTCATTTCTGTTCTTGTCCTCCTTCCGCCACTCGTTCACCCCAAGGACCATTTGAAGCATCTTGGTCAGTTGCACAGTCCACGACAGATTTTTCGAACTCCCTAGGGGCCGCGAAAACGTCCGAAAAATCGGCCATTTGGAAAAAAATAAATGCATGTCATTTACTGCCCTTAGGGGCTCAAACCACCACAGGCACATTCGAAAACGCTCTGAAGGTCTGTCTTTACACATATTAGGCATGTCGGGGCTCGTACTGTGACAGGAAATATCGGGTGCACGCGTGCATAATTAAGGAATACATACTGTGTTCCGTGGCAATAGTCCCTTCCCACGCTTGTTATGCTTCACTGCAATACTTTTGCGTATGCTTCACCAAGTAACATTTCTGTACAGAGGCGAAGCTGACTTTTGGGAACCGGCATTATGCAACGCACCGTGTTTTCCAAGTTTCTAAGCCAATCGCGAGGACCACAAAGGCGGAGTCCGTGCCATTGCTGACAGCAGCTAATTCTTTCAATAAAAAACTCAGCACTCAACGGCAAGAAGCTTCATAGCGAACGTCGAAGCGGCTAGGCCTAGCGTTGCCACAGTGATGGCAACGGCTGCCAGTGGATCTACGTGCGAGAGTGCCGGTTCGAGGTGGCAAGTAATCAAAACGGCAGTGGTGGTGCTTTTGATTATTGCCGTTTCGGACCTGCGGTCACAGCAAAATGTCCGGAAAATCGGACGGCAAAGAGTTCTTGCATCCGAAATTTGACACATTCCGATACATTGACTCTATGGGGTGCGTGGCGGTGCCGCGAAGCCGTCCAAATTATCGGGAATCCGGAAAGTCGGTCGTTGACTGTACACTGGCAACTCCTCCAGCTGACGACAAGGCGTCAAAGACGATTCATTACAATTCCTGTCTGTTGCTCAAGCCAGCATTACCGCGACTTTCGACCCTTTCAATAAAATTGTCGCTAATTTTCCCTGATAGAGGCACAATTTCCCTGAGTTTTCCGACTTTTTCCAGACTACTCAAAATCCCTGAGAATTCCCGGTTGGTAGACACCCTGCAAATATAAAACCATTTATTTCTGTTCATGATTGCTGTTGTTTAAC
Organism: Dermacentor andersoni; assembly: GCF_023375885.2. NCBI lineage: Eukaryota > Metazoa > Arthropoda > Arachnida > Ixodida > Ixodidae > Dermacentor > Dermacentor andersoni. The sequence continues at coordinate 193,887,977 of NC_092818.1, read as the reverse complement.
CTTTGCAACCACTCCAGCAAGGGCTTTCAAAGCATGCAGTATGTTCAAATAAAATAAAAAAATCCCAAATGGGCAGAAAGCATAGGGCCCTTCGATATACCAGCGTAAACAACCGCCTCGTTCAGCTGCCGATAGTGTCTATACTGGCATACTGGCATTGGCGTTTCCGCGAGAAAACTATGCGTTGTCTAAATGAACAATCATACAAGCAAAGTCCTCAACTGTGTCTACTTTACAGAACATATTGTGTGCATGAAGAGAATACGAAGAGTGATAAGTAAGCAGCATAAGAATGCTCCCGTACTACGGTCTCCCATTTGCTGTTTCCGAAGGTGTTTCGTCGCTCATATCAGTGCGATTCAGACTGATGCAACAGTGCTTCCATGCATAAAATCTGTCTGTTTTGATATGTTCTTACATTAATTGTTGTCATCAATGAGAGGCTAGCATTATATCTATAGCAAACGACGAGTGGTCGCTGTACCTGCCAATGTAAACAAATGCACCAGTCGGTGCTTTGGACTGTCAACGGCTTTCTTGCGGGATACAAATGCAGAAAGTCGTGCTCCACATCAGGTTTGTTCGATTCAGAAAAAGGTGCACGGCACCTCAAACGAAAAAGTGCAGGGGGTGCCGGGCTGCACCCACTCGCTGCAAGGTTCAAGGGTGCAGTGCACCACGGCGGCACCTTGCCTTGCACCCCGTTCAATCGAGCACGGGGGTGCAGGGTGCACCGCTGCACCTCGGGGAATCGAAGGTCTAAGTGCAGTGCACCGTGAATAGGTGCAGAAGGTGCAGAGAAACTTGGCTGAATCGAATAGACCTATCTTAAAGTGAGATTGCGAAGCGCTTCCCTGAAAAGGAGTAAAACACCTGAAATAGCAAACAGTACATATAAAATCAGTGGTTAGGGTTACCCTTGGTCGTACGTTGCAGCACAATATGCAGCCTATGGGCACTGGCTCTCATGGTGGCAGCTGAAATGCAACAGCAATTCGTGGCTATTGAATTCATCAGAATCGTAACTGTCAATATTTGACAGATCCGAAGAGCTGGTGCAACTGAAACTGTCACCCGAAGATCCGGCGCAGTCACAAATGAGCTGAGCGTCTGTTCTTCGCTGGTTTCGTTCGCCCAGTGTGCGAGACCGGCATGCCTAGCATGCCTTCTACGTAAAGCCCCTTAAACTTCGTAAAGTAGCGACACACTCCTCCTCCGCCTTCACTTGTCTTCGTTTCTCCTCACGCTCCCTCCTTGACCGTGACGCCGCCTACACCGCTCTAGTGTAGCAGACGAGTTTTCGCAGTGTTAATGCACGCATGGCAAAGCGGTGGGCTTTAAGCGTTCGCGTTGGCTTTCTAGCTCCGAGTAACTTCATGCACAGCATAGAATTTTTACACAGACGGTTATACAAATTCAGTGATGGCAGCTTTTTTTTTTCCTGCTTTGATAACTATATGTTAAAAATGTATCTGAACAAGCGCTAACGCTGTGCCATGACGACTCTGAATGTATCGCGTGTGCTACAACTAGGTACGCAACATTTTTAGAGTGAGTGTCGCAAGATACTGTTGTGAATGGTTGTAAATAACACATTTACGATCGAATGCCAACATCCTGACCTCCAGCAAGCCTTCAGTAGCATAAATAATCCGCGCCGTCCTTACTATGTGAATTCCCAGCGCATATCAGCTATGACGTACAAAGGCCGACAGAGGGCACGAACAACCGCTGCTGAAGGTTTGAAAGGGTATTACAAGCTACAGTGCCACCAACATGCATACTTGCCACTCTTCTAAGCATCTGCAAAGGCTCAGAGGTGGGCGATGGTGGTATTATGTTTCTCGTGCCTCAATGTCAACAGAAATACGTGCGGCCGATCATTGAATCGGGACTCTGCGTATATAGAAAATGAAATCAATTTTTAAATATTTGTTTGCGAAGCAGTAATGCGGTAACAGCACTTCATTCAGGCTCAAACAAGTGCATTACTTTTTCAGTTTAGTGACTCATCACGAATAACATTTCATAGTGAGTTAGCTTTTCTGTTCACGAAGGGACTTACTTGTCACGAACTGAGTTGCACTAAGGTGCATGCATTGAGAGCAGTTGGGCTCACTCAAATAACATTTGTGAGATATGACTTTAGTGAAGTGATGACCGCACAAAGAACTGCCGCGCTATGACGCGGCCAAAATTGCAGTAAGTGAAATCTTGCAGTCATTCAATTGAGGCACCATTTGTTGTCTCATTACGTGTGTCTCAAAGAAATTGTGGTCAAACGTGATAATAGTTGAACGAACGAGTAAGCAAAGAACCAAACGAACGAGCGAACAATGACTAAACCAGCCAGTGAACGAGCAGGTGACCGCACGTTTTCTTTGCGAGTGCTCCACCGCCACATCTTAACCTACACACACCTTAAAGCTGACACGAATGATGTACGTCTCAAAGACATGATGCTGTCGTTTGGCAACAAGCGCTGTTTCGGGAGAACACACACACTTTTCGCTTGTATCGCAAATCTACCAGGCGACCGCCAATGACGAACCCGAACAAAAGAGGCAAACAAAGCTATTCGCTCTAATGAAGGCTATTTAGTAACCACAAAATGCAGAGAGGGATGCGCTGAATCCTAAAGGTTTCGTAATCATATTTTTGCACACAGCCTCGCGTGCCCGTGAATTCAAGCCTGTTGACATACAATATGATTAAACGCACCAAATACGACCGTACCACTTATATAAATAAAGTACACGTCGCGTAGGACTATACTATGAGAGACTCGCAACTACCTTGTATAGTCGTGTGGAGAATGTTGGTCTGGAGTTCTCCCTCCCAATTTGATGAATCCATGTCTTTCTTCCTAACCCGTAGCGCTTACCGTACAGAATTGAGAAGAGCTTCTTGTCTTTGCTGAAACTATTTTGGCATACGAAGCCACAGATGGTTATGGTGACAGAAAATGCCGTGAAGCGACGTTGCACTTGCCACGAAAGTTCAAGGCGTTCGCAAACCAAAACAACACAGAAGAGCAACGGCGGCAACATGTGTTCCTCGCCACTCCGTAGATGCTTCTCAAGTGAAAATGGCGTTGAAGCGCGACTGTAAGGAAACGAGGCCGACGCGAGGGCCCACGTGATGCCATTAGGCCAATGGCGACGCGGCGTCGACCAGAGCGCGTGAAAAGGGGGCGGCATTCTTTAAAGCATGCCACTACTTTATGAAGTTTAAGGGGCTTTACTTCCACGCTGGGGACACTCGTGACGTCACGCGAAGAGGTTCACTTGGCTGCTTGGTCAGGTTTCGGTTTAGTTTTTGAGCTTTCTTTGTTTATTTAAAATTATTTTCGAATTTGCGGAACAATTCTAATATCAGACATGTGACAGGGGGGTCTCGGGAACCTAATATTCCATTACCTTGACATGGTCAAAAAAATCACAGGAGTTGCCCTTTAAGCCATTAAAAATTTTTGTTGAGGTATCACTAACAGTGACAAAACAACCATGGTGCCCCTCTTCAATGGCTAGGAAAAGGATTTGTAATTTAACCATACCTTATACTTGATGTAAAAGTCCTCTGCATCTTGATCGTCTGTGCCAGGTAATTTGGGTTCCAAGTTCAGCACCTCCTCCTGTAACAAAAGCATTACACGGCAAATAGGGTTTGCAAAAACATACAAAATATCTGACATATCTGCCTTCGGATTTTTTAAGATCAATTATTTAGAACAATAAGTCTTAGACTCGGATCTTAGAGGAACTGCACGTTATAGCAATCTGCCTCAAACACGAGCTAGGGACAGTTGCCGTTTGTTCTGCAGGAAACAGGTCGCGGTGAATAACGCTGACTGGACTCTGTGGTGTATGGGCACACGCCTCCACGGATGAAGGAGAACATCTCGATTATAGGATGGAAATGCTTGACGTCACTTTTCTCTGCTGAGTTATCTTGTGCCTTCGCCAAATATTTTCGAATTCCAATGTGTGCTTGTCATGAAGAGCACGCCCGGACATTACTGCAACTTGCGACGCCAAGCTCAACCCTATCCAGTTGTCTCCATACACTCAAGGTTTTGGATGCCACAAATGCAAAAGGAACTCCACTAGAGAGCCCGATGGCAGTTGTCATCCGTACAGTGAAGGCAACAGAGGACCATTCGCTGCGATTTAAACAAATCAAGTGCAATAATATCGAAAATGTAAGTATATATACAAATCGCACACCGCGCGCTGTCCAAAACTCCGTTAACAGCGCGAGATTCACAGTACAGTAATAGAGCAGAGTGTGTACAGGCCTCGTCTTTTGTTTTGTTTCTCTTTTAGTTCTTAAAAGTTTACGTCCAAAGATCAAGAAGATTGCAATATTACGTAGCCCGTGGCAGTAAAATGCCGACCGTTTCGCTCGAGGCACGACCTTAGGAAGTTGAAGCTTGCACACTTGAAAAGCAATTGTGCACAATCACGCTGTTTCATTCAGGCAAGGAAAACGACGCGTCGCCTCACACCGCCAGCGTTTTGAGGTGGTATATATTCAAAACGACTAAAAGAGCTGCCGGTGGTTCAAGGCTGTGTGGCATACGTGCAGTCCACAATTTGTCTATAATGTGACATCGTTTCTAAAATAAGCTGCTTACCTTGTCGGGCACGATAATGCCAATATCTTCCATTTTAGAAACACACTCGCTGCATTTGCCTCACGGCGCAAGTCATAATTTCAATGATGCCAGACTTGGCAAGCTTCACTGCTCTGCATTTCGCGAAGAATCAGTCTCAATGTGGGCACGAAGCATGTGGACACTACTGGACAAGCCGTAACTAAATCTTACAGTATTAGTTTTATTTCTCTTTCTTTTGCTTCTACAAGTCACGTATTTCATTTATACATTATGAACAAAAATCAACACTGCGTTAGCGAAGTGCTGCACAATGGCTGCACATAGCTGCACTTTATTTCAGCCATAGAGTTTGGTTTCAGCCATAGAGTTTCTCACTATAACTCTATGGTTTCAGCCATGGAGGAAGTTTTCTTCCTCCGTGGTTTCCATCATAAAGGTTCCTACAAAATTTTTTGTAGGAAACTCTATGGTTTCAGCAGTGCAGCAATGGCGCCCTCTAAACCACACCGTTCGCCGTTCGTTTCAAAAGGTGCGGGAAAGTTGCAGGGCTGGGAATGGGGCTAGTTCATGATTTTGCTGCACCATTCTAGGGTGGGTACCATAGAGTTTCTCACTACATTATAGTGAGAAACTCTATGGTGGGTACCCCACAGAACACCCTCTCTACTGTCGTTGCGAACTTGATACAGACTCTATATAATACTACAGATGTGCAGACGTACAGGCAGTTCGGGTGCTACAGGTGCGGAGCAGCAGCGCAGCAGACGACACAGCACATATATGCGCAAGCGCGGTTACGCTTACGTGCGTCTGATGCATCTACGCAAGCGCAGGTGTATTTACGCCCAAGAAGCCAGACTTCAACAAAACGGCAAGTTGGGCCAGTTGGTTGGGATTCATAGTGGTTCGTTACAGCGCAATACAAGGCAAGGACACAAGAAGGTTTAAAAACGACGACACGGCGCTGACTCTCAACTGATATTTTATTGAAGATATGTATAACATATGTGCCAGTTTATAACCATGACATGCACGAGGCACAGAGATGCATCAAGGCAACTGTGACAATCTGACGCATAATCAAAATTGACATAGGTAAATAACGCAATTCCTTAATTGTTGTGATGGACTGATAGACGGTTCGCAGATACACGCTTTGTCTCTAATCTTTATATTTCGGTAATCGGCTATTTCCCTTGTCAATGGGCTTGCGTGTTTAAAAATGACACTAGTTATTTTTTTCTTTTTTTTTTTTCAATCGGGGGAACAACCGCACAACTTGCAATGCTCCGGAATTGATGATTTCGTTATATTTTTTACCAGTGACATTCACGCCGAGGGTGTTGATGAAATTTTAACGTCATTTAGGCAGCACGGCATGGGCCTTGATTTTACTTTCGAAGTCCCTAAGGATCATCAACTGCAGTTTCTAGACCTGAGATTAACCTTTGGTAAAAATCATGTGTGCTTGAAATATGATATCCCAGGTCGGTTAAGCCCATTTTGAACTATAAATCCGGTCACTCTAAACTAGTGAATTAAGCGGGCTATAGCGAAGACAATCCTAAATGCTGCGTTAAAGAAATCGTGTTTTCATATGTCGAAGGCTGCTTTTTCTGATCAAGTAAATCCTTTAATGGACGCTGGTTACCCCGAAGCGATTATTTCATCTGTGAGTGAAATTATATATGATTCGCGGCGTCAAGAGCATAAATGACCAAGGTACAAAATAGAAGAAAAAAGAAAAAAACGCAGTAGTACCATATGTACTCAAATTAGCGCATGAGCTTAAGAACGTTGGTTCAAGGTACAGCATTGATGTTCGTTTTTCTGCGAAACATAAGATAGGTCGCATATATGCCCGTTAGTTGATAATTTGCTGAAGGATAAACAAGTGAAGGGGAAAATGCACTATCAAACATGTGAACAGGTACATCACTTGTGCTAAGCAGGTTGTGTATGCCATTCCATTATCTTGTGGTAGAGAGTACGTGGGACAAACGAAGCGATGTGTGAACGTTGGACTTCGTGAGCATGAGCTATCTCTTCAAGGGGTTGCGCCACTTCATCTCCCGGAGCATTGCAAGTCGTGCAGTTGTCGCCCCGATTTTAAAAGAACTAGTGTCATTTTTAAACACGCAAGCCAATTGACAAGGGAAATCGCCGAGGCTCACAATATAATGATTAGGGACAACATTAAAGATATAAAGATTAGTATTAGGGACGTGTATCAGCGAACCGTCTATGTAACTCCTCGACAAGGAATTAATTGCGTTAACTATGTCAATTTTGATTATGCGTCAGATTGTCACAGTTGCCTTGATGCATCTCTGTGCCTCGTGCATGTCATGGTTATAAACTGGCACCTACATATGTATATGCGTGTGTGTGTGTGTGTGTGTGTGTGTGTGTGTGTGTGTGTGTGTGTGTGTGTGTGTGTGTGTGTGTGTGTGTGTGTGTGTGTGTGTGTGTGTGTGTGTGTGTTATACATATCTTCAATAAATTATCAGTTTAGAGTCAGCGCCGTGTCGTTGTTTTTATACCTTCTTGTGTCCTTGTCACGACCTACTGAAACTCCAGACCTGCACAGATATCCGGTTTCTATGGGAGCCACTTGCGCCCACTCTCGTTCAACCATTGGCTGTTGGTGCCGCTTTAATTTTTATAACCTGTTCGTCTGCTACACTACGGTTGACTGGTGCGGCGTTGTAATTAGTACAGCGGCTGTTGTGTTGTGACGAACTGCTTGTCTAGTTGATGATTTTTGCTAACACAGTGACAGTGACGTCACAAAGCTTTAATCGGTCACTTGGCTGGAAAGTTGACTACCCGAACCTAAAAAAATGTCTGAGGCGTATAGTCCGCTGCTCTCTAAAATAGCGTTAAATAGCCGCTCCTATATTGCCTTCTTCAGGCAAATTATTATAAGTCACATTGTTTAGAGTTCGTAACGTACACATCAGTTTCATTGTATACGTTGTAAAATTCGCTTCTGCGCTCTTTAGAAACTTGAAACCACCGTAATGTTCGACGACAGCTGTAACGATTACCACTCATTTTAACTCTTAACAGTTGTCCGTGAATGCGTCGCGAGTTCAAAAAGAGAATTACGCACACATCTTCACTGCGTACGTATCTTAAAGGGACACTAAAGCGAAAGAATAAATCACACTAACGAAGCAGTGTTTGAGAACCCTGCAGGCAGTCATCTAAAAAAATAGTTTGATTATTAGATGAGAAAATGAAGGTCGAAGTATCAGTATTTGAATTTCGCGCCGAAACCCCAGCGTTGGTACGTCAGCGTGACGTCAGAGATTCCAAAGTATGTTATTTTCGCATTTGGGCCGCGTTGGCTGAATTAAGGTTCCCGAAACTTGCCATGTTTAATATTTGGTTCCTTTAGAACACAATATATTCAATCTGTACCGCTATATATAATTAGTAGACCCTAGAAGATGCCATCAAAATCCAAGACGTCACAACCCCCAGGTGCGGGAACTTAAGTAGGCGTCGCCACCCGTATTTCGTTGCGCTTTTTCTGGCTTACCAAACGTCTCTTAGAGTGGTGTTTTTGGCGTTGTAGAACGGTAATTTACTAATGCAGAAGAAATCATTTTTCACTTTCGTTATATGCTGCCGCCGTACCATGCAGAAAAGCTAGCTTTACAGTTTGAGTAGAGTTCCGTGACACCATTTAAGGCCTGCAGTGCAGCACGTTTTAAAGCATTGGGATCGCTTTTGCAAGCTTTCTACTGAGCTATACATCCAACGACATTAAAAACAAGATATGCTCACCTTTCCTTGAAACACAATCGATCAACCTATTGCACGTATCGGGCGGAGGACTTACTCGTGAATACTTTTACCAGATCATCTGCCTTTCACTACGGCACACAGCAGTAAATCCTAATGTCTTCTACGACATTAGGCTATCTGTAATCAACTCAAGAAAGCTAGATTTTCCTATGAATATTTTAAAACAATTTTTCCAGTCTCTTATGGAGGCTAGGAAAGGGAAATTTATGCCGTAGATCTAGCATTGCAGTTGCCACCTATGCTCGTTGTTTACATTTCTTGCATCGCTCCTCCTCTTCTAGTTTCACTATTCAAACGCTAAGCATTAGCAAATTTCTGTTTTCTTTTTATATTTGTGAATTTATCTATTTACCGCCAATACAAATGCTTTGTGCCTGCCGAAATGACAGCACGAACGCTGAACAGATCGCAGAAGCAGACGACAGCGAACAGGTTTTAACTAGCGCCACTCCGCTCGTACGTTGTCCCTAGCGGAAAAAGGGGCGAACTAGACCAGGCGTGTTGGAGCAGGGAGATCTGCTGTGCGGGCAGTGTGTGCGGGTCAGGAGTTCAGTAGGTCGTGGTCCTTGTGTTGTCACATGGTTGTCAAGGCCGCTCAATGGAAACGCACTTTAGTGCGTTCCATTGAGCGGCCGTGGTCTTGTATTGCACTGTAACGAACTACTATGAAGTTCCAGGACTTCTCGAACTTACGCACTCCATGCACATTAGGCGGGGGAAAAAAACGCCTGCGCCTACTGTCGACTGTCGTGCTGTGCCTGCACCGAAAAAATCGAGCTGCACAATTTCTTAACTCGTGATTCGCCTTGAACTGTTTCACACAGACGTGCAGGCGACTCGAACCAATGGTCGAACGCATCTGCGCAACGCCAGCCTCTGGCCAGCCTACAGTCAAATATGCGGGACCTTGAGCAATGTCCTGAGACCATAGGGTTGCATACAATCATAGAGTTTATCACTAGTAATACAGTGAGAAGCTCTATGCATACAATAATTATTGTACGAAACTCTGCCTGAACGCCTGGCCTGAGGCCATCTGAGGCAGAGTTTCCTACAATACTTATCATAGAATAAAGAACCAACTTGTGTGAAAGCCTGAGGTACCTGAGCAGACTATTCTGGATTCTATTGGGACAATCCAATCCAAGCCAACTGCGCAATGTTGCGATTTATTTATTCCATGGTTGCGATGTTTTCGCGACGGTGTCTCCTATGGTGTCTCTTAGTCGTTGCCGTTTGCTAACGAGACGATGTCGCGAGACCCCGACGAAGTGGAGCGTCTGAGTCATGCGGCATGCCTCAAAGCCGCCGTACACTACACAGTGGGACGCATCTGCGAAGACATGGCCGAGGCAGAGGGAGGACTTCCTGTGCAGCGGGCAACGGTGGCCGCGCTTACTGAACTAGTGCACCACGAAGTGGGCCGTGTGGCTCGCGAGCTTAGTATGCTGGCACTACACTGTCGCAGAAGCACCGTGACTGCTGACGACGTGCTGTTCATTGCGAGAAACTCTGGCGAGTTTCACGAGTATCTCCAGAGCCTGTTGCCTACGCCCAAGAAGATCGACGGCAAGCGTAAAGTTTCTGCCAAGGGTCCTCAAGAATGACGCAGTGCGCACTGCCGTTGGAGATTAGCCCGGTCGCGTCCTCGAAATACTGATCTTGTGAACAGAAAGGTGTTAATGACCTAACACACAGCCATCATTTGTTTCCTTTTCGCCATGATTGGTGTTGCGGGTTTTCCCCCCTTACCAGAAGTGATGGTAGCGTTTGTTCACGTCAGCCGCGCACATGAATTTTTATTTTTTATCAACATTGCCACGTGTGAATCCAACGATAATTGTATGGTGCCCCGATGCAGCTACTGATGCTTACCTCTGAACTGTCTTTTTTGGCTATGTGTAACAGTATTGAATTCCTATGCAACGCAATATACAAAAAAAGACCTTTGTCAAGAACCAGAATTGTTAACAGAGCTGCGTTAGTACAGCTAGACTGACTGATACTGTTAAGCACACTGAGATATGCAAGTTTCAGGGGAGAAACATGCATAAGACTATAACTGTACTAGCTGTGCTGAGCACAAGAAATGCACAATTAAAGACACAAAAAAGAAAACCGTGTCTTGTTTTATTCCCCGTGACAGCAGATCAGAGGATATTCCACTGTAATGTCAACACGCAAGAACACAGTTGGAAATGTACAGAATACACAATGTCCCCCATCAACACATTTAATGAGGAGACAGTAAGTAAGGGGCACGGCAGAAAGACATAACCTCTACATGGGCTGGGAGCAAACAAGTTAGAGCCGGACATGGCCAGCTGCAGTGATGTAGTGAGACCCCGCATAATGTGCACAAGATGTGCTGTTAGTGTGGTGCAGTGTAAACAGTTGTTGCGGATATACAGCATATGGCACATCTGCATGATCATAATGTAATTTTAAATGCCTAAAGACTTTCAGACAGTGTACAGATGTGTAGCCACTATTTGTGTCACCATTTTGTGACAACTATTTATACTATCAGCCTAGTTACCTGCTATGGGAAAACTGTCTGGGCAGGGCACATAGATTAGTTTACCATGGTTGTTATTTGACCATGCTGCAAATATCTATGGCCACCTATATGCACATTGTTACTAAATGTTGGGATGTCTTTACATCTTATATATGCAGAAAAATTTTCCTTAGCAGGCACGGAAAAAAATGAAAGGGAATTCCAAGCTGTCGCAAAGTGCACGAAGGTTACAACTGCAACAAAAGTTTACACCAATAATTGACAAGCATAGTATAGCTCTGCACAGGCCAGAAGCAGGTCCTGATGTGGTATTATGTAAGAAAGCCCAAAGACAACACGGTACACAAGAAGTCGCTTATTTGAATAAGGAGGAGATGACTACAAAATAGCACAATGAAATGACAACACTAACAATGATATTTGCGGGGCCCCATACATCAAGGCAAATGCTGGCATCTGTCGCTGACTGCCAGTTCCTCCAGCCCAATGCAATGCAGCAGCACCCAGCAACCTAGGCATTATGACCACAGCCTCTAACAAAGCGAGGGGGCAGGGGTGTTGCAATTCAGCGTTCACATGAAAGCAGCTAGACGGCAGGCTTACAATTCAACAAATGTGTCTAGCATGTGCATATGTCCACACACACCGGGACAAACAAGGACAAGTGAGACACAAAAGTGCAGCTCACATAGCCAAGGCAAGAGGAGAAAATAAATAACCTGTGTATAATACGGCTCTCAACAACACTATAACGGCATTTGCTCAGATGACTGTGAGGTGCGACATGAACAGCACCACTGCAATTTAATGTGAATAAAATTAAGCTTGGTCAATGCTACGCACTTGCAGACATCAAATGAAAGCATAAGTGTAGCTCGCACATCGTTTAGTATCTTCCCAAGAGTGCTATGAGAAGCAAAATAAACTCCCATATCACAACTCACAGGCATGACAGCAAACAACTTAGAAAAGCACATGCAGTCCAAAAGGGGACTATAAAACAAAAAAAATGCACCGAAAGAAAATAACTGCTGGAACAAGAACACAAATCTATCCATGTTTCAGCTGAACTCTGTAAACATAATATATAAATAAGAAGAAAAAAATGAGTATTCTTTTCACAACCCAGATGTAGGTTGCATGCTACACAGGATTTAGGCATCTATGAGAATTGTTACAACTCACCACGCAGCACTCGGCAACCCATTCCGAACAAGCTCTAAATTTTTTTTCTACGCAGGCATGTGAGGTGCACACAGGTATGCCTAAGGTGTATATAGATAAGTAATCTCTTCAATTTTCTGAAGACATAATGTGCTTTTTTGTCACCACACTAACAGAAGTGCTGGCGTGCCTGAAAATCACTACCCTTCCAGTCGTCCGGTAACCACATGTGCTTGAGACATGAAAATGTTATCATTTACATCCATATAATTTGCCATGGCATAGCAGCTCTGCTGTCCTACCACTGATCGAAAGGCATCAGCTTTAATCACGGTTGTTGAAGTAGCCCTGTACTGATTGCAATACATCCAAAAGCACATAGCAAATGCTGAGCTTAATGTGCTCCAAATTACCCAAAAGCCTTATATTGTAAAGCTCCCCACATCCAAGGCATCTTTTCAACGATGTCATCATTATTGAGTTGGTCCTAGTCCTAGTCCTAATCCTAGTCCTTGTTGGTGCACTGATGAATCCATTCCTATTGTTGTTACTAGGTTCAATGGCAAAATGCCTTGCATTATTGTTTTGCATAGCTACTGCAATCAGGAGACTAGTGTTTTTTATTTAAGCAGCTTTACTTTTCTGCATTTTCTGGCCTAGGGGCACAAGCTAGTCACAGTTACATGTTCTGTTGCAACAAATATACACTAACTTAATTCTATCCATGCTAATACAACGAAATCTGCAAGGATGAATTCCCATATGATGATGAGTCTGACAACCTTTGTATAATTTCATAACTTTAGTGTATTTCTGCTGAACTCAGCTGCTTAATATAATACTTGCAATGTCATGTTCAACTTAAAGAGAGCATACTCCCTTCAAGACTCCCTTTAAAGGATGTCAAGCCTTTTTTAGTCCACAAGCCTTCTAGATGTGAGCTCAGTACAACCAAATCAGCAGGCATAGGCACACTTTAATTTATAACTGAGCATGTGCCGAGGCAAATTCAAGTTACTACTTGCAATGGCATGAATGCCCTTAAGTTTTATGTCTCGGCAAGAAAAATTCACCCTATCGTGACAAAAGTGCACGTGAAATGTAAAAGCTGGGCAGCAGTGTTTAAGCTATAGAATGCACCCCAAGCGCTTTCAAGTCAACAACCTGCCTAGCACCTGCTACTATGAAACACAGTGCACTAGAACAGCACCACAGAAAAAAGAAAGCCCTTAGAGAAATTAAGCATTGTTGTTTTAATGTGCCCAACTTTTCTTGCAGTGACCTAAATATTTATACAAACAGCTTACTTTTTTTGTGTGTGTGTGCTTTTTATAGCTTTCTTTTTTCACACCAAGATCAAATTTTATGGTTCACATTGTAGCAGGAAACATTTAGAACAGACAATATGGTTCAGACAGCATGGTTCATCCAGCTAGATTTAAAGACTATTGTCATCTCTGCAGCTGACAAAGAGCATAACGAGCACTGCCAGGCAGATTCAACTAGTATAACCATTTGCTGGCAAAAGCCAAGTTCTGGCCTTTTGAGTTAATTTCTTTTTTAACTTAAAGGAGTACTGACACATATTTTTGAAGTTCTAGAAACACTACCACACTCTTCTCACACATAGAAGGTTTGTACTTAGCAAGTATGACGGTTGGGAAATATATATTTTAATTTGATACTAAAGTTGGTCTTCAAACACTAAAGCTGGCATCGACATTATTGTGATGTCATGATACAGAGCAAAATTTCTGACATCGTGTAGCAGTAAGCCCATGTATGTTGACGTTGCTAACAAAAAAAACAAGTGAGAGTGCTTCACACACTTATTTTGCATGTGCTTGCATGTGGCAGGCACTGGGATGAGCATTACAATGTATCATAAAGTTATGATGCATACACTTCCGGGGTATCGAAACTGAAACTGGCTCTACAAACAACTATAGTAGTAAATTATTGAGGGCACCCTGACGCATGTTAGTATTCTTTCCAAGGTGTAGAGGAGTTTGGACCTGTACTGAATGCAAGGAAAAAAAATATCTGCAAGTCGAAAATATTGTCTGTCCTCCTTTAAAAGGACACGAAAGAGAAATGCTAAATCAATTTATTTAGACAAGTGTAGTTTACTATCAAGGCTCTACTCTCATTCCTGTCCCAAGATTAATGTTGATTACTACAGGATCAAATGAAATCCGAACTTCCCTTTCTTGAATATCATGCCAAACCACAGTACAGGTATGTCAGTGTGACATCACCAATTTCTATACGTTTTCTCATACTTGCACCCTTTTGGTGAAGCAAAAGTTCACGAAACTTCCTACGATGAGTCTTCGGCTTCTTTAGAACGCAATTATCATACTTCTTTGTTGATCATCCTTCTTTTTCTCTATTATTATGTAAAACATTTGTCATTAAAAACACAAGCAATCACACTAGGGCAGAGTTATACTGAATGTGAACAGCAGCAGTGTGCTGAAAAAGTTGAAGGAAAGGTGAAAAGGTCTGCACTCACAATGCACTGGTTTGAATCGTACCTTTCCATTTCCTTCATTTACTTGTTTTACATTATGAAAGTAAACATTAATGCAATGTGTGTTATAAAAGAAACAAGGATTTTTTAATGAAGTTTCGCTCTAAGAAAGCTATATTGTACAGTCATGGCCGTGTTTTAAGCCAAGCATTATTCAAGCTAAGCCTTCTACCCATGGAACACAAGACTTCCTGCAGGCATCTTGAAACAGTTAACAACTTGGTCTCGGTCAACGCTTTGAATGAACAATTTTTCAAGATGTCTATTGATAGACATCTAAAGGCTCTTTTGTATTAGAAATAAACAACAAGTAAGGATAACATATTCTGAATATTTTCGATATAGCCAACTTTAATCTGTCCAGCATTTAACATGTGTGTATGCGTATGCTGCAGGATGGCTGAAAGACACCTTTTAAGAAGTGAATATGCTCAAACTGTTCAGTTAGTAACTCTTATGAACTGCACGCATATACACTAAAAGAACACTAGATATACTATATGAGGCTTGTCTCACAGACATATAAATGTGCTCTTACAGAGACATCTATAAAATGCCTACAAGTGCAGCATTTGCACTTGCTACACATTTTCTGGAATTCTAGGGCTAAATCATCACTTGACTTAGACTACTACAGCACATCTGCATATTCTCGTGAAGACCTCTCCTAGATGTCTACAATAAATTTTTGCATTGCATGGGTATAGCCCATAATTCCCTTAATTTCACAGTGCCCTTCAAGAAACTCGTGTAAATGGCAGTGCCAGATTTTCCTACACATAGTATTGCCATGAACCCTAAATGGCTCGAACCGTACACAATAGCATCAAGCTAGCCAGACTCCTGTATTGCCTCTTGTGAGGTAATGTTCCCATGCACTGTATTCCAAGCAGCAGCACCAGCAGCACCAACAACGTTCCATAGCTTTCCTTGCCATTACATGCCATTCAATTTTCTCCAAAGAAGCATACTTTGGGAACATATACAGTAGAAAAATGGCCGAAGTAACTGATGCCAGATCCATTTCAGGCTTGACAAGCAGCCATGGGCAGAGAAGGCCACATAGCTATTTGGACTGCCTTTGTTAGAAGCCTTGGCCACCATGTTTTCTTTCCCCTCATGTCCTTGAGGTGCGGGAAAATAAAACTTTCAAGAAGCGCCACAGGATAATGTGGAATGATCTTAAGGTTATGGCTGGTCAAAACAACAAACAAGGTAAGAGGACCGACCAAAGCTTCCTGCTCAAAATGTCCAACAATGTGATGGTACACAACAAACAATACATAAAGTCAAAAGTAAGAACTCCAGTGGGAGTACAAGGACAGAAATTCTTGGAAGTGGCTGGAAGGACCAAGCACACAAATGTGTGCACCCATAAACGAGGTAAGGTGCACAGCTTTACTGCTAAGGACACGAGTGGCTTTCCTGGCTAGCATGTGACGCTACCACCACTACTGCACACAAAGCTGCCCACAAAGCATCCAACATGCTGACCATAGGAGATGTACTGGTGTGAAAAACAGAGAAACTATCATGATGGCTCCAACAACAGTGACTACCATGACTATGGGCTTTTAGATACCAGCTTATCTACGCTCACTGCAGTACACAGTACACCCCTCCTGCGACTTTAAATGACCCCTGCCTTGATTCAACCTAATTCGTTCTATCTGCCCACAAACTCCTCAATCTCATCACTCTATCCAGCATTCTGCAGCCTTCCAATGCACTTCCCTTCTCTTGTGATCTATTCTGTTACTCTCCAAGAACCCACCGTGGTGGCTTAGCGGATATGGTGTTGCGCTGCTAAGCACGGGATCGCTGGATCAAATCCCAGCCACGGTGGCTGCATTTCGATGGGGGTGAAATGCAAAAATGCCCATGTGCAATGCATTGGGGGCATCCTAAAGATACACTGGTGGTCAAAAATTAACCCGCAGTCTCCCATTTCAGCGTGCCTAATAATCAAGTGGTGGTTTTGGCTCATAAAACCGTAGAATTCAATTCAACTCTTCAAGAGACCAGTAGCTAGCTGTTCTACAGATTACATGGTTACCAAATTCACTTATTTCTCTAAACTTAATCTCTACCAGAATATCATCTACTCAAGTCTTAAAACAAATTCAAGTTACCGCAGCTAGAAATTTATCTTTAACACCCATTGTTTCAATATTTATTCAGTTTTTATAACACACTAAAATCAATTCCTACTTTCTTATACAGGAAGAAGCTCACAAAAACTATCTTGCAGTTTAGTAGAGTAGTTTGCTGGGCCAGTTGGTGCATGGTGAACGTATAATGGTTTCCAGCAAGTACGGACGCGAGCACGAGTACGGACGCGAGCACGGACGCGAGTTGTATGCGCATGCGTGGCGGAGATTTGTGGAATGTTTTCACAATAAACTTCAGTTGTAAGTCCAGCGTTGTCCTGTCTGTTTCTACTTCTTGTGCTCGCGTCCGTACTTGCTGGAAACCATTATACGTTTATCTTGCAGTTGATTTAAGCAAAAAATGGAGGCATCAGCAGGAGCCCACATGAGGTACCTTTGCAAAAGAATACAATTAAATTGTCATCTAAAGAGTAAAAATGCAGTGTGATTTTGTCACAGCAAGAAAGGGCACATGCCCACTGCATGGGTAACAATGCTGTCACTCTATCATCAATATCTCTAAAGCTTCACACCAAAAATGTCTAGCTTTTGTTTCTCTGCATTATCACAGTTTTCTTGCCACAATAAAATGAAACCATGCTAGCACCAGATGGCACAATGTAATGCAAATTAAGAGAATGCAAAGGAAATACATGAATCTTGCGAGATTCTTTGGAGAGTACCCACCTCCTAGTATGAGTGTGGTTTACATTCAATAGTTATTTATTATCAAATGTGCAGTTTGACTGAAATTTCAATGGCAACATTTAACTTTTAGACACTTTGAACCAGATTTTCCCAAGCTGCTAATGTTTAGATGCCAAAAACTGACCATTCATCACCTTTTGCCACATCACGCAACTTACAGTGGCTGCTGGTTTATCTGTGGCCTTTTTACCCTCAATTGCATTTTAGTGAGTAGGTTGTAGTTGCTTTGCTTACACATTGGCATGCAGCACTGATGATTGTGAGAAATGAAACTCTGTCCCAACAACTGCCAACCGCCTTTCCACCAGTCTACAAGGCAACTCGAGTTGCATTCGCCCTCCACGCTAATTAAGAAATGTTGTACTGATGAATCTCCCTGCCGTTAAAAAAAAGCAGGGCCAATAAACAGATTAAATTTTGTAAAAATCTAGTAGGTGCCGTTACAAGGTTGTATGCTGTAACTACAAATCTGACAAGAGTGCTAACTTCGTCAGAGAGCCAAATTTGAGCGCCCTTTCAAGTGGTCAGCAAAAGTTATTCAGGCGTTATGCCCAACAGCCGTACATTACAACAAAAGGCCATCCGCTGCAGGAATTCACCCCTTCTTGTAATTCTGCTGAAGGTGATTTCTGATGGCACATAAACCTAATGTGTTCTAAACACAACGTGCTCTGCCAACTTTTCTTTTTTATACCACCTTCAGCTCACGAAAATGTGAAGTAAAAATGTTCCAAAGCCAGCATGTCTTGATGAGGCACATGCCATAATGACCAAGTGGCTATGGCTTTCCACGGCTGGTTATGAGGTCATGGGTTCAATCCTGGTTGCAGCAGCTGTGTTCCAATGACAGCAGAATTCAGACACGCACATTGTCAAAATTCATCTGGAGCTTTCCACTATGTAATTTTTCACAGACCCTATGTTACTTTGGAATAAAGCCCACAAATCAATCCTGTTGGTGAGGCCATCACTGCACAAACTGCCACCACTTCATGCATCTTTGCTTTCCAGTCGCAAGGGAAAAAAAAATTAGAAAAAGGGCAACTGGATAGCCTAGCAGCCAATCGGTTGCACTACAATATCACAGGTTATACAGAAAAGCCACCTGTCCCTTGAGCAGCGTGGTCAAGACCACAACGGGCCCAGCATACGTGCGCGACAACAGACTCGTGTTGATTTAAGGGGCATCCCAACATCCCCTTAACGACGACACGCACTGGTAAGAGCTTCCGCCTCTCCTTTCTTTTAAGCCTAGACAACTTGTGATAAACGGTAATATGTACACACATTCTTGTTATATCGCAGTAGAGCCCCATGCAAACCACTTGGTACAGATGCAATACCACATAAATGACACAAAAGCAAACAAGCAGAACAGATGAAGCAACACACTCTACTTTGCATTCTACTGCTGCTGTGCTGTAGTTCATGTGCCCCGGCATTTCACTTTGTCTCTGGGAGTGTGCAGCAGCAAGACACTGCAGCCAGCCATACCATATAACTCGACGCCACAGGAGTCCTGGCTGAGATGCAGGACTTTGGCCTTGTTAGCATACATGTGAAAGCATAAGCATTAAAACAGTCGATGCAGCTGAGCTTTCTGTACATGGTATATCAGGTACACCAAAGAAAAGTATTAAGTTAAGCTGGATCATTAGATCCCACTTCTAAAACACCAAGTAGGTTAGTTCCAATGAGTGTAGAGGTCTTCTGCAAAGATACGAGTTTACTCTGAACGATATGCCATATAATGATCGCTGGTTACAATGAAAGGTACCGCGTACTGCGTCATATAGTATTGGATGTACATGAAATTCAATCTACATAAAATATCTAGTTCAATGATACCACATTTTGAATTTTCATCATTGTTATAAGTAAACTGCATTGCATTCAAGGCATGTAAAATCAACCTTGCAATGACATACGGCTACAACAGAGTTTCTTTTGCAAATATTCCAAAAATATTGCACAGTACCATAAAACAAAAAAAAATGTTTAAAAATGATGGGGGGGGGGGGGGGGTGAAGAAGTGGCAGCAACACCACCTCAAGTCTTCAACCTGTGCACACATTTCATGCATAGAGGATAACTTTTAACATGTACGCAAAAAAAATATGCTTACTGAATTAAAAGAAATATGGCAACTGCAGCATGTGATTAGGCATTTATCTTAAGCATCCCCTTAGATTATTTCTGAACATTTTCTTTTTACTGTGCCTTCTATTGTTCTAGGGTCTGTACCCAAGCCAGTTGGCAAGGCGACATTTTCCATGCTTTTTGCACTTTACCTACCTTAAAATGTCACCTTTTATTGTTGTGTGTAATTGATGTCTCCAAGACTACTTCCATGACACACATGACCAGGAGCAGACACTTTGGTTCTCAGCTACATAACAAGGCAGGTATACATAACTGCTTACAATATTATTTGGAGCAAAGCAATAATAAAGGTATCAAAGTCATCATGTTACCATGTGGCTGACTGCAAAATGCTGCTGCTGCACCTTATGTATAGTTCTGGCTCTAGAAGCCTACAGTGTGGCAGTTCTTTAACATATACTTCCACTTCATTTGTGTCAGGGTGGGCAATCTGTTCAAGATGACCGCTGGCTGACTTAACATAGCGGCCTTGCAGGTTGCTACGTAGACAAATCTTTGAATACCAGCAGGGCACGAAGCAATAAGAGACTTTTGAAATTTGCAAAGCTCATTTCAAGACAGCCTGATACACAAATAAACTGAAAACTAAGCTTCTATCTCCAGTATGTGATGGTTAAGGACAGGTTGAAAACAAAGAAACAGAAGAAAACTAACTGAAACACAAAGGAAGTCAAGGCCCCTTAATGTCACAGGCACCTTTAAAGCGTCCTTTAATCCCTGAGGTATCATGGGCTGCAGCGTTTGTGAAAATTATAATAATTCTAACACAGCAAGGGAACTTATCATTTACTCAACTACAAAGAGAATTTAGCAATGCATCCAAACTAATATAAGTCATAAAGACCCCTTGATTTAATTGTCTGCAAGAAAACCAATCTACGAACAAGCGGTTGCAAAGCTCACAAACATAAGAGCGTTCTGTAAACTCCGTAAAAATACTTCAGTCAGACATCATAACCAATAGACTTCAGCTTCACATGGATATCCTTAGCAAGTGTAGGACAAAAACAAGAAATAAAAAATTTAGAAAATAAAATACCATAGCCAAAAGCAAAACAAAGTTATATGATGTATAATATTATGTGCAGCACTTGCATGTAAAGAAATTCTGGCTGCAAATTGCCCAAGTCTCTTACTGCCTGTCCGCCTTCATGAGTGCTATGATAACAGGCGAACATAAGATGAATTTTTTTAGCCATCTTTGTATTTAACACAGCAACAAGTGGCGCTGCATAATTTGCGCTATATGTATTGTGATGTGACAGCCTACAATAAAATTTTGACTCTTGCTGTAAATTCTACAAAGAGTGTGTGTGTGTTTCACATGGATGTCGTGAGTTTAGGTTGTAGTATGTGCCTGTGTGCTTTTCTTTTAAGGAATTGTTACGACGGTGTATATGTGGAGCATGGAGGTGACCTTGGAATGTGTGCAGGCGTAGTGTGCCATGGGGCACCATCATCAGATAAGTTACACAGAGAAGCAACTGCGAAAAAAAGAAAAGACAATTCTTTGTTTTGGTGTCTACAGTTCTGTGCTTCTGGGGACTAACATTACGAGAACTACGACGCTCTGCAACAACCACCTTCTTTTCTCCTCAGTCTATTTACATGCATACAAGTTCCCTAGACTCCCTTTATCGCAAGAGCTGGTGAGTCGGTCCACCCGAAAAAAAAAGTATCTCATTCCAGAGGGTGGAGGGGTTCAGAGAGCGCAAAGTGAAGCCAGCGTAGTAATAAACCGAGAAGCCCTTGTACTATGTCGGTGACGCGCATGAGAAGAGAAAAGAAAGAAGAATTTGCATGCTTGCCACCTTCTATGTGCGTTGCACGAGCACCACAAAAGTAGAAGCGTCCTCGGACTGTCGCACACGAGCGTCCAGCACTCGTCAACTGAGGTGGCCACAGCACGTCAGTCTGTACATGGGTTGTCATCGCCGCATTGAGCTGATGTGGGTACAGGAAGTGTGAGGCAGTGGTCTTTCGTGGCAAGCCACAAGATCTTGCTAGTGCGGCATCTCCCACAGCAGACTGATGACACACGTGCACCACAAGTTAACAGCATTTTGTCAGCCACAGAGAGGCCCACATATATGGCTTTAGAATGTCATCAGATGCAAGTGAAGGCAGGGAGCAGCTCGAGATGAAACTGGTTGCAGCAACAAGGTGAGTTGCCACGAAAGGCCACTACAGCATAGCCCTTATAGGATGTGCCGTTTGTGACATTGGTGTAGGCGAGTCGGCGCGTTATTGCTTCCGTGACTAGGAAGAGGAGTAGGAGACCCCCTTTTTTGTCTCAGCAGGCGCTCTCAAGCGGCCGCCGGCGTCGGCGCAAGAACTCGCGCTTCAATGCTGCACAGCGGGTCTCAGCATCCCAGGCGGTGCTGTAGAGCTCACTGTCGCTCAGTCCGCGCCACGCGTCATCATCGTCACCCAACGCAGGGCTCAAAGCTGGGTCAAACTCGTAGTTCTCGTCCACCGACTGGTCGCGAGGCGGCACCAGAGATGACGACACCAGGTTGGCTGCTGCTGGACGCAGCTCTCCCTGCAGGGAGTCACCGCGGGCTGCGCCAGCCGAGCTGCCACGTCCAGAGCTACCACTTGTCAGGCTTGCTGAATCAGGCCTCGACGCCGCCACAGCTGCGGTCCCCGCATTTGCCGTACTGCCTGCCGAGACCGTCATCTGCAGCTCAGGAGCACTGTGGTGGCGGAGGGCCGTGCACCGGACGCGCTGCACTGCACCCAGCAGGCGCTCGCGGGTGTAGCCGCTGCCGCCATTTTTATAGCCAAGGCAAGGCGGTGAGCTAGTGGCTAGAGGTGGCTGCCGGCCGGTGTTGCCGGTGGCGACACTAGCGCGGGGCACAATGGCAGGGGGCGCATGGATGGGCCGGAAGCCACAAGGTGGCTCACGGGACGGAGGCGTCGAGAAGGCGGCACTCGATGGCACCGTGCTGGGCAGTGACCGGTCACCACCGCTCACGGGGCTCAAGTCATCGGGGAAGCCCTGCAGCAGCAGCTGGAGGCCCGGGCTGCTTGCCCGCGGTGTGGTTGCTGCAATGACGGGCCGCCGAGTTGTCGGGGCTGCCGGAGGGGGCTCAGGGGGGACCGGCCACCAAGGTCCCGGGCCCGCTACACCAGTCACCACTACACCTGGTATTCGGCCTTCCGGGTGTCTGCAGAGGTGCAGCACAAGCACATTGGACACCACATCGGGAAACAGGCCTTTCATTTCACGTGGAACTGTTCATGCTAACACCATGGTTCTCAGACTACTCGGTATATGACCAGTGCTGACTCCAAGTAGTGCAGCGGAATTCCAGTACTGCAGTGTTCTGTTTTAGAAGGTGAGCTTTCAAACTCAACAGGCTTCGTCAATAGACAACAGCACAGACTGCTCTTGTCTTGCATGGAATGTGCTAGGAACTTTTGAAAGGAACTAATATATCACTTCCAAAAACAACTCAGGGTAGAGGCAACAATATATCAGTGGGAGAGAAGCCTTCCTTCTACAGGTGTTCTTCAGTAGACATGAATGGGCTGGTGATGATTATATGATCGTATGATATATATATGTATGATATATGATCATATTAGAGGTTCTCTTGCATGCGTACTGTTAAGAAACTTGACCGACTACGTGATATTGGTGCTTATGTATGCAGTTGTACATATGGATGTGCTTGCATCCATGTAAAAACATACTTCTCAAACGCTTCCTGAACAGCCATGTTTTAGTAGCTGCCAACAACCACAGACATCACATGCAGCCTTTCGCTTTGCACTGCAAGATGCTTTGCCATACCTCACCTTGACTATATAAATTGCCTGACAATGGAAGGCACAAGACACTGGATCGGTGCTGAACAGAGAGTGCCCAAATTGTCTTTCCTATCTTCTGCCATTCAACCCTCATTCTGCATTCCTGTTTTTGGCATAAGAGGGAAGCTCTTCTGCCATTTTATACTCGAAAGAGCAGTTCGGCCACTCTGGCTATACGGCATGCATGGGCCACTGACCTGCTGCACAGTTGCAATAAATCTCTGGCTTACCAAAGCTAGCTATAGTTATGCCACAACAAAGCAACAACCTGACTCAACTTGTCTAAGACATTTAATCTCCCTGTCTCATCAGTAAGCTAAAGAATTTGGACAGCTGATTGAGTTGGTACACGGTGCACAGTGAAAACACCATGTGGCACTTTACTGTTTCATTAGGTTATCACTGCGCTGGTATATGGCCAGCAAAAAGAGAGCTAGCCTCATTTGCTCTCAGTTCTAAGGAACAATTCTTGTCTATGACAACCTAAGAATTCAGTAAGAGCTCCACCAACAAGACTGCACCACACCTGCTCTCTGCATCCCGGTGCTCCGAAACACAAATCCTCAGAGATGTTGATATTAAAAAACGCTTGCCTTCACCAGTATATCACGAAAGTAAGCTACTGTAATTGGCTGGAGCATCGGCACAAATCCTCTTTCAGCTGGATAGCAGGCTATTTTCCATTGCATTCGTAGATTGTCACCAACTATAGGTGTCTTTTAGATCACTGATGCATGACCTGGGCACTTAAAATGAAAGTAGAGAAAATGTGTTTAAAGGAGGCAAAGAAGAAAGCAGGAAACAAACAGCCCGTCTGTCTCTGTTGCCTCTGCCACCCAGTCTGTTCTCCAGTTAGTGCATGTTCAATATAGCCATCTCACCTGTCCTTTAAACTGATACACAGCCATGTAGCTCTGCTCGAATAATGAGGCCTTAAGAGGCAGTGTTATTTCAGAAGCTGCTATACAAATGCATGGAACAGAGAAATCATTTCACTTGGCATCCGCTGCACCAATTTTAATTATCTTCGTATCATTTTAAAAAAGTTAGCCTACCAACTGTAGGAAAATTTTTCATTTAGGACATCAATTTTTTAGGAGTGTGCGAATGTTCGAAACTTTCAAATGACAAATCTAATAGTGTCCCATTTGATTTGGTCTTCGAATCAAATAGCCACTATTCTAAATGCAAATATTTTTCGAATACTTTTTGAATATATCAAAACATCAATTGCGCCCAAATAAACATAAAATTGCAGCAGAAGTATGTTAAAATATCACTGCCACAGGTATAGTATGTACAGTTTCGAAGGTTTTGGCACCAGTAACTCAATCACTGGGTTACTTGTGCCGCAACCTTCGAAACTCACCTACATTTATCTGTAAACTGGCATTTCAAACATTTGTTCACCCACGGCTTGAGTTCGCTGCTCTGGTCTGGTCTATGCACAAAAATTTCTTAACATGTGAGAATCAATCTAAAATAAAGCTGCATGTTTAATTTCCCACAATTATGACTACCATTCCAGCGTAACTCAAACAAAAACTTAATTTTTCACTTCAGCTGCTCTAACACTTTCACCCACTGCACTAACAACCGCTCCCTACGCCTAGAAACTTCATTGCACATGGCATGCAGGTTACACAAACATCTTAGCTTCATGTGCATCAACAGTAAAATTGAAGTATTCAAGTTGTCTGCGCTTCCATGTACTGTCTATCTCTGGAATGGCCTCCTCGATAACATAGCCAAGGAAACTGACAGTGAAAAATTCTGGCACTCACTCAACTCACTTATCCCTTGTTAACCCATGCTATCATACTCACTGTTTCGTTTTCTTTTACTTTTTTGCTTTGCACTGTGGTACATTTGTTTACCAACTTATTGAGTTGTTTTTATTGTTCTAATACATGGCTGCATGTCATTAATATGTTTGTGCAACACCTATCTGGTGTTATTTTTACAACTTTGATATTGTCGTGAGTTTGCCACTTGTTTGTGTGTACTTTATTCTATGTCCCCCTTACTCAATGCCCCGTATAGGAGACTTGTAAGGTATTTTACAAATAAATAAATAAAACATGAGAACTAACATAGTGTAGCAGGTTATGTCACTTAGGGGGCCATATTTTACTGGCTGCACAGCAACTGTTCACGCTCTCTGAAGAACAGTGTGCATGAAAAGAAACTACTTGTTTGCTCCTAATTCTCCATTTATGCTTTTAATAAACAACACTTCATACCATACTATGTGAAACTTGCTAGCTTTAAGAATACTGACATGTGAACATCGTTTTATAATTGTGATAACACCTATTCATTATCCAAAAACTATTTGAAAAGCATTCAATACAGTTAAACCTCGTTATAACGAAGTATGTAAAATCGGCAATTTGCTTCGCTATATCAAAATTTCGTTGTATTGAAATTCAATCTTTTATGTAAATAAGTACAGCCGCCGATCGATTTTTCTTACGTGGAAAGGGGCCGCAGATGCTTAGTGGCTATGCTATTGGGCTGCTAACCATGAGGTCGCTAGATCAAATCCCGGCCACGGCGGCTGCATTTCGATGGGGGCGAAAGTCGAAAACACCCGTGTACTTAGATTTAGGCGCACGTTAAAGAACACCCGGTGGTCCAAATTTCTGGGGTGCCCCACTATATACGTGCCTCATAATCAGATAATGGTTTTGGCATGTATAGCCCATATTTCAATTCAAATTTAAAGGCCACAGAATTTTCCGAATTATCGAGCAATAGAAGAAGGCAAATATGAATGAAAAAGCAATTCATTTTGACGAAGTTGGGAATAGGCGACGAATGATACGGTTGCATGCCATGTCGACGATATCTTCACATTGGCGGTATGAATTAAGCGAAGCCAGCCACACTTTCACGTGCCCTCCACGCCCACGGCTGATATCGTCACCTGCACTGGGACGACGCCATCATGAAAAGCGCCGGCAGCGGGGAATGAATGCTTTGTCTGTCTCTCACTCCAATAGGTCACTGAAACTCGAGGTTACGCAACCTCCAATACTAACAGCGCAGAAAGATAGCTTACACAATGCCACGCTGTCTCGGCACGCTCACTCTTTGCACATGCGGTAAATTACCTCTAAAGCAGCATGCGCAGCTGCCTGTGTATGCCCTCAGCCGTGCTATAGCCATGCGCAACCACGGCCAAGACCCGCACCAGCTTACATGGTGGGAAGCCCCCCTCCACCCACCACCTCTCGTGCGCGCTTGATCACGTTACCACGAGCTCGCTCCCGGCCCCCTCTTTCCCTTTGCTTGCGCAGGAAGGCAGCACTCGCGAAGCCACCATCTTTCTTGTTCACCCTCACACACTTTCACTTGCATCTAAAGCACAAAGTGCGTGGGGCACGATAGAATCTTATCACACTTGAACTTTATGCGGAACATGACGCAGCTCCACTTCGGCGGTGGCTCTTGTTGCGTCGCGTGCGATTTGAGAAGTGCGTTTGCATGCAGCCGCTTGTAATTCAATCATTAGACCATCTGCGTCCGTGGAGGTTTTCATTTATTTTCTCCGCATTCCACTGCAGTGGAAGTGAAATTGTGTTATATTGAAATCACATACAAATACATTTCGTTATATTGAGGTTCTAAATACAGTGTGTCCGTAAAGTCATGGTGCACTTTTGACCGGTCACAGGAAAGCAACAAAACAAGATAGAAATGTGAAATCTTCACCAAATAAAAGAAAAACTTTCCAATTTTCCATGGTATGTTGTGCAAGGGAATGCACACACAGGTGATGACGCAGCACCACGAACTGTGCAGCAGCGGATCAGGCCACGTCCACGCCAGTCGAGATGTAGACAGTACAGAGGAAAGTTCAGTGTGTTCTGTGGCTTTATAAACTCGAATCCGCGACCAAAGTGCAACATGAATATTGTCGAGTGTACAACGAAGCCCCACCACATAGGAATAATATTAATCAGTGGGATAAGCAGTTGAAGGATACCAGCAGTTTGTTGGACAAACCCTGTTCTGGTAGGCAATTGGTAAGTGACGAGTCTGTAGAGGCTATAAGGGAGAGCTACACAAGGAGCCCTAAAAAATTTGTGTATGCGTGTTCTCGACAATTACACCTAAGCAAGACTATAGTTCATAACGTGTTAAAGAAATATCAACATTTTTGGGTTACAAATTGAAGCTGTTACAAGCTATCAAACCGGCGGATAGACCCGAATGATTTGCGTTTGCTACAAATATGCTTCATGAGACCAACAATGATGAATAATTTCTGCAGAAGATTGTGCTCAGCGATGAGGTGACATTCCATGTCTGTGGACATGTTCATCGCCATAACGTCCAAATATCGGCTGTTGAAAATCTTCGTGCCTATGTGGAGTACGAACGTAACACCCCTAAGGTGACCGTGCGGTGTGGCCTGATGCATGATAAAGTGATAGGCCCATTTTTCTTTGCGGAGCAGACTGTGACATCAAACAACTACCTTGACATGTTGTAATTGTATGCAGTGCCACAATTTCCGGAAGGTGTCATCCTTGAGCATGAAGGCGCTCCTCTACACTACGCCAGCATTGTTTGCGAGTTTCTGGATCGAACATTCCCCCAGCAGTGGGCAGGCAGGGGTTCTGTCAAGCCATGGCCATCACAATCCCTGGATCTGACACCAGTAGACTTTTACTTGTGGGGTTATGTGAAGCAACATGTGTACAGTGAACATATCAAGGACATTAATCATTTAAAACAGAGAATCACAGATGTTATTCAGTCTGTTACACCAGACATCCTTAACCGTGTGTGGGAAGAACTTGAATATCATTTAGATGTGTGTAGGGCAACAAATGGAGGCCACGTCGAACTGCACTGAACAGGTATGAAACTTGGAGAGTTTTCCTTTTATTTGGTAAAGATTTCGCATTTCTATATTGTTTTGTTGATTTCCTGTGGCCGGTCAAAAGTGCATCATAACCTTACGGACACACTGTACATGGTGTTCCACGGACAAGAGGTAACGAAAAGTTAAATACTTCGTTATATCGAGAATTTCGTTATATTGAAGTGCGTTATACCGAGGCAACTGTATATGATCCACTTCTGGCATGATTCGATTCGATCTCAAAAATCACTATCCACACACCCCTACAATGTTTTTTTTTACAAAATTGTTGAAAACAGGAAAATTTAACAAAGCATGAAGAAAACTGAAGCATGAAGTTTACAACTTTGTAACTCAATAATAAAAAAACGATATATCAAAATTCTGTTAATTCCAACTATTGAACATCTAAAGTGGACAAAATTGATGTATTATACACTCTTCTGAAATATACCATTAATTTGCGAGTAGGACTTTGTCAAAAGCTCTCATAAACACGTATTTATGAGAGCTTTGCCAAAGTCCTACTCACAAATTTGTGGTAGTACCATAACAATCTCACACAAGCTGTTAGCTCGTATATCACAATTTTGTGCATTTCAGATTCTCTTAACATATGCAGTTCACAGAACTGCAATATCTGGTTTTGGTGCAGCTTTATGGGAATCAAAATTCTGCTTGTTAGAATCAGTAGAATTCAGTTTTTTCAAATGCAACAAATTCTAGCAAAATAATTTCAGTGGATGTCTAGTGACAAAATTTTGGCGTGTATCTGAACGGGGAGTCGGCCCCGAAGTAAAGCTTCCTCTTAATGAAAAACACACAATCCAAGCGCCACGTAACGATAGCGCTGGGTAACTAGTGCTAAGCAAACTCACTGGCTACAATTCGTAAATTGCAATATGTACCATACAGTAATTAATTCAAAAGATAATTAGTGGATTTTTGTTAATTAGTTGGATATGTGTTACGATTTCTCATGCAAGTAATGTCTGCCTCTCTGACTAATCCAGCTCAAGGACTAGGATTATGTTATCTGCAACGGGCTAATTTTAAAAATTCCATAAAACTTAAAAATGATCACCCTGTAAACAGATGTCAGCCACTATTACAAAAGACATGGAACAAGAAATGTAGAAATGCTGCTCTTGCATCTTGGAACAAAAGCAACAGCTAGACAGGTGCTGAGGGGATCATTACTAAACAGAGACAACCAAAGGTGCAATATTTCATGTTACCAGAATAAATAAGACATTTTTACCAGCTTTCACAAGCCTGGATTCTCACTGACAAGAAAATAGTTCATCCGCATTAGCACAATATCTTTATTAACCGCGAAAGTGTTCTCTGTGAAACAGGGCTCGGAAGGTGGTTCCACTGGTGTAAAAACCATTAGCTGCAGGCAGGTGTTAGTTTGTTAAAATCATGGAAATGGCCTCAGACCTAATGAAAATGTCAACATCACCAGAGTAGATTGTGATCACTGTTCAGATTTGTCAGACAAAGATGTCTTCAGAGAACAAAGGCACACATCAGCATGAAATCAAGTGGTGAGAAAAGCAACAAAGTGAAGAAAAGGAGGTTCACCTTTTTTCCTCCGTTGGTGGCAATGGTGTCAGTTGTGTGAGAGAGGGAGAGAAAGACAGAAGGAGAGAAAAAGCGGGCGGGGAATGAACAACGTCAACGGCAGGTGGATTCGCAGAGAGCCAACCCTTCTGCACCAATCGTGGAGCTTGAAAGATATTACATCTGTTAGTCTGAGCAGCAAAAGTGACACATCCATGCTCCCAACACTTGGTGTAAGACAAACTCTTTAGGTGTTGACAGTGCGCCTCGCAGGAAGGGCTAATAATGTCCCCTGGTTCGAAGCAACACCATGAGATGACTGTCTGGTCATAGGTCTGTCATGTGAGAGGTGGCACTTCCTTGCTAAAGGAAATCTGCACTTCTGTAACGTTGTTTTCTAACAAATTGCACACAGCCATTCAGTAGAAACGTCAGCATGCATGCACACGATGCTCATGCAAACAGGAAAACAAAGAACCACAATATGCTGCCTTCACTCTGTTGCTAAGTCGATTAAGTGGAGCATGACTATATTCTGCTTAGCTACTTTGTCATTTTACAGCCAAGCTGATTGCGTGTTGCTCACATCTCATGTCTCTGGGAGATGCACTCACAAAAAAAAAAAAGTGATATCAACGAGCTGCACCACTTTTTTACTTGGTGACACAGCAATAATTGGTCTGTTTAAGGGCAATGCAAAGGTGCATTATCTGGAAGCGCTCAAGTCAGAATTTGTTGTGCTGTGTCCACGCCTCAAGATGTATATCTTACACCATGTCCCAACCTCACCAACCCTGTGCCATGCAGCCTAATATATGGGGCATGTGGACACCTTGCTGAATGAACTCAAGAATGTGATCCCAGCTTTTTATTCAAATTATGCTGCGATACGCAGTGTCACAGCACAGCTACGCTGCATATATGTGTATTCTTCTGACACCAGACTATGACCTGAATAAAATTTCATTATTCTGCTTAAAGAATTGTAGACTGCAAGACCAGACATAGCGATTGCTACAGCAACAATGGGCAACAGCATGGGTGGCTTCTGCTTGCTTCCATCATTAGTGAACAAACCATGACTTTACCACACAACAGTGACTTCTGCACCCTAAGAGACAGCACAGCCCCCTTTCACTTCTCATTTGCCACATTGCTGCCATGAGCTTTTTCTGTTTGGCCTTGAGTAAATACACCAATATTCATGTGCCATCATGCAGCACTGCCTTTTGGCTCACTTTTCTCACTGGATGACACAACCCGTAGCTTTGGCTGCACTTTGTGGGCTTAGTGTGGCAGGATACAGAAACATGCCAGGCATACAGCACATGTCCTACTGGCTTATCCTAGGGCCCAACTTGTCATATTCAAAACTTCACTACACTTCTGGAAATAATATGTAAGTGATTACATTTATCGCAAGTTTTCAGCATCATAACTTGAAGAATAAAAATTTTTGCTTAGTTCTGGTCTCAGGCCTAGCTCTTATTTAGTGCGAGTCCTACAAGTGCTGTAAAGTTTTGAACATGATGTAATACCACCTACCTTTGCTCGTTGTACTACTGTCGTGACTTGGTACTGATGCCATGAGAAAAGTTCTCAACAGACTTTGTGCCATTATAGAGGTTTTCATTTGTTGCAACACTTGTGTACAAGATACATGGCAAGTAAAGTGTGGCAAGATGTTGCACAGATTTATCTGTAGTATCAGTCACTGGCCTGGTTTCAGTATAGTTCAGGAAAATTGTATGGTTTCAGTGAAATTTTCAAAATGCATGAATTTATCTGCAAAAGCACGCAAGTGAACTCTGTACTCCATACTTGGTACCACAGCACAAAAACTACACCGGACAAAAAGAAGACAGACAAGACGTTGAACTATTTGTACTCTATATTGTATCAAGAGCAGGACTAGATAAGAACACAAAGAAATGACACACACAAACGTGCGCTCAGACCTTTAATTACATTAATATGGCCATTGCCTAATCATAACGTGTTCACTGGCATATAACATCATGCCCAATTTAGCTGGCAACTCGACACCTGTTGTGTAGTCTCCTTTTTATTGCATGGCAAGCTTGTTCCTCCAAGCACGATCGACTCATCAATAACATGAACATCAGGATATGAGTAATACAGTGCAACTTTGACGATTCAGACATCTGGGGACATTATAGTTGGCCAGTTTTGGCAACAAGCTTGGTTAAGCTTGCAAAAATGTGACAAATCCTTTCTTTTCTTCTTCAGTGAGCTGTTAGCTTTGGATGATTGGCTGCACATTGTGCAAAGTTAAAGCCACTTATTTATTTTCGATGGCAACTCAGTCAGTTTAACCAGGCAGTCAACCAATGTCCACTGTCTTTATTGGCTCTTGTCTACTGGTGACTTCTGTTCTTTTCCCTAATTCTGCTGTATGCCATTCTGTACCTACCCAGCTGCATGTCTGCGTTTTTAAACTGACACAGAAACAAAGGAGAGATTCTTGTGTTGGGCAGATTAGTGTCTACTTCACGGTTAGACTATAATGTTAACTTCCACTGCTTTTAATGTCTCTGTTGCAATATCTGCCAGAATATGCGCACTCATTTTCATGATGCTTTTAAGAATCTACAACTGCAAATACACATGCCAAAGTACACGCTCCCATTCCTGTGACGTTCATTTTAATAGTAGTAATTTATTGTATTTATTAGGGTAAGAAGAAAAATATAAAGGGAAGACCATAGGTGTCGTAACTGTGTCACTTTTTCAACTGATGCCTAAACTATCCCATGGTCAAGATACAGGGTAATGGAGCAGAGAAATGCAACAGGAAAGGTAAGCAAAAGTAGTTGTAAATTAAAGAAAATAGGAGGACATAAGTTTAAAGTATCCGTACAAGTGACTAAATTATATACGTGAAGAAAAAAAGTGTGAAGAGATATGAAAACTTACTTTTTCAGTGAGACAGGGCTGCCTCCATGTGAGTGGCCTCCATTACGAGCATCTGCTACAGGGCATGTCACCATCATGTACGCTGCAGAAGAACAGGTGCAAATTCACCATCAGGAACTTGTTTGTGCACTACACAATAACCTTTGCATGCATACAGCCAATCAGATCGAAACTCCCTACTACTGACATCTACAGTTAACATGTCCGTCCCAACAATGTAATCCCAGAGGTATACAGGTTCTAAAAAATTGCCAACCACAATTGACTTGCAACAACAAAATAAAATTTATAATACAGATATTTGCACGACTACATTATCTTGCAATGGCTAATGCACTTGAGTTATATGACCTAAAATTATAAAGTTTATCCTTTGCGTGAACAGTGGGGAGAAGTCCAAACAAGAAAGAGAAATTTGCTGACTTGAAATAACAGTGGCTGAACAAAAGGTATCTCTGGAGCCAAGGATTCCACAAGGGACTTGTCTTCGTCACAGAAACAATTGCTTGCCTCAACAGTGTTTGTACAGCTCATGCCTCACCACTGGAGGTGGAGGGAAAAAGTGATCTAAGTAAACACTTGTTAGACTGTTGGCTCCATAGACATCTCTCGTTCAGGCACTGTTTATCACTGGGGAGAAGGTGACATGGAAGAACCGCAACAATGAGAAATGGTACGCACCCTTCTCGGCCTTCCGCCGCTTGCGCTTGTTGCAGATCTTGACAGCGCAGACCGAGAGGATGATGGCCACGATGAAGAAGAGCACGCCACCGACGACACCCGAGATGATGGCCTGGTCCCGCTTGTACTTGGGGCCCCGGTCTGAAACACAGCAGCCTGGTGGCGCCGCCAACAGAAACACAGCATTCTCCTCCTCCTCCTCCTTCCTTCACGCATTCCTCGTCCAAACAACGATGACACCACGAGTAGGCCTTGCCAGCAGCAGCAACGAGACCAACTTGGGACAACAACTCCCCCACTGACACGTCCACCTCACATCAGTCCAAGCACAATGTCTCGTGGCTTATGAAAAAGTCAACTTTACAGCTTCACGCAAATACAGCAGACTCACAATAGTTTATGTGGACAACTAACTTGGCTCTTCTTCAAACAACTCTAAATTTCGGTAGGGCTTCTATGTTTTCTCCCCATTTTTAAACTATTTTAAGCGGCAGGATAGCTAGCCCATGCTAGCTTGGGCCTACTTCTCTGCCTTTCTGTTAATAAACACTCCCCCTCTTTTTTGAATATGTTTAACTCAAACAAGGCTTTCAATTTTTTAAATAAATTTTGGGTCCCAGTGAAAACAAACTTGGCCTCAAATAGGGCTTATGAGATGACATTCCCAGTGCAGGAAGAGTCAAAAAGCTCCCACATTCAACATTCAGACTGCTGTACATGATGACGGAAGCTGTAACCGGATTGCTTCACCAAATTGATTGATTCACAACTTTTGACATCTTGGACATGCACACAAGGCCGCTCCATTTCAACATCTCTCTGCCACGAAGCCTAGCAGTGGATATTCAATCACTTTTGTGCTTGGCATAAAATAGTTTTGTGCATGTATTATTCGTATAATAGCTTGAAATTTTGTTTTGGACCATATTTCATATAACTTCACATATTCTTATTGCTTATATAGTTTGAAGAAGTGTCTGTTGCCCCTAAGAGCTTGAATAAATGCAAGTCCACTGTAATGTTCTTCTTCTATGAATAATATAGCACAGATGCTCCATGCAGGCTGAAACAGGCTTCATTAAGACAAGTCACTTGCTTGAGCCACTCAAGCAAATGCCATGCACTTTTTTTTATTTTCATGAAGTGTTTCTGCACATGTTTGCATCAATTATGCCAGCTGTACTTCTACAACTACTTACTATAACTGATAAAAGTTGTCATAAGCTAAAACATAATGCTGACAAGACCAGAAAAAAATTTATCAAGGGAATCTACATACAATGCTGCAATACCCTTGTTCATGCTTTTATTTGATCATTCAAGGGACCCTGCCACAATTTTTGAGCATGGTAAGTAAATTTTCACAGTTACGAGGCAATACCTTCGCAAACACCTGAGCCAAATATTATTCCTGTACATGCAGCGAGGACGCCACAATTTCGCTTGAAAGATTTCCTTTCCTTCAACTTTTCAAAACTTTGCCGCACCTTTCCTTCATACCAAGTAAAAGTAAAAAAAGTTACTACGAGGTGGATTTCCTTAAATGTCGGAACTAAGCAGTGCCTCTGGCAGAAACAAAAATGAAGAAAGGTCATCACTGATGGCATGGTGGCACCATCTATCTGGTGGCAGAGTGTTTATACATGGCCAGCTTGGTCAGGGCAACAACAGCATGTTCATACACAACCTCAAAAAACTGTGGTGGGATAGAGTTGTAAAACATAATCTTGAGGTCACGTCAGCCCAAACATTAGGTGTAATGAATGGCCACAGCACTGGAGGCATCATTCAGCATGAGTGCAGCACATAGCTTTGAATGCAGAAGGAAAATAAAAAGTTGTGGAAGGCGATATAACATCATGGCAGCAACATCATTTTATTCCTGATTATTCTTACTGGGTACAATCAAAAACATCTTGTTGCTAAAAGATTTAGTCAGGAGATGCCCTTTATAACCAGGCACATTCCGCACCTTCACAAATATTGTTGCAATATTGCTTCAACCTTGTTGTTCCAGGGGCTGAATAAGTTACTCCTCTGACTTATCGGCAGCATCTAGGTCAATTATTGCATCTGAAATAAGTGAATAAGTGAGGTACTGATCATTGCATTTTGGCTATCTTTGTACGCAGAGTACCTTCTGTGTGTGAGTACTTGTGTAATTTTCTTTGTTGCCTGAAGAATCCGACCATGGCCGGCTTGTGCCATATGTGCATTCACGGTCGTAGGGTAGGGTCAGCAGTTTGCTCTGCCTCACAAACCGTTGAGGTAGAGTATATGCAATGGCACGATTACAAACTTTATACGCTTCAAGATCAAACGTAGACAAGTACATCTTTCTTGCGGTGCTTGGCAACCATCCTAATTAAGTGAATGATTGCTAGCAATGATTGAGTGGCATAGAACAATTTCACAATGCAAGAAACTTACCTGCCAGGGTAAGTAGTATTTCGGGGCTTGACTCAAAGGCAGAGGTAATGGAAAAGGCTGAGACGCGGATGTAGAACTTGGTCCCCTCAGGCAAGTCAGTGACTGCATTAGGGAGAACATTCATTTTACAAGTTGCACTTACTCCTGCATGGGCAGTGATAAAGAGGCCAGGGATTTACCAGATCCCACACACAAGTGATGCATCAAGAAAAATAATGCACCTTGATGCATTGATGATGATGCAGTGCTTCGTGGTGCAAGGGCTACCCTTGATGCATTACGCATCTCTTCAGCATCTGTGTCAAGGATGATAAACTCTGTATAGCCTTTGTAACACAGAACAGGGCCTTCAAATCACAATGACTTCAAGTATCCCAGAAACATTTATATTAAGTACCCTCAGCAAAAGAGGCTTAAGAATCGCGCATTGTCCCAAATTGGTAATGGCAGTGATGACTTGCCTTTAGGATGTCTTAAAAAACAAACACGTTGTTAACAATAACATCAACAACAATAAAAAAGAACGAAGGACTAATTAAAAAGAAATTGCAGCCCATCTTCTCTCCGACAGCAGGAGTATGTGCAATACCCGAAGGGAGTTCACAAAACTACGGTATGCAATGACGTTAAGTACTAGTGAAAGTAATATATGAGCCTAGCGCAGCTTGGTGTTGTTAGGTGTAGCCCACAATCAACAAAACATTATCAACGTTTTTAAATTACTTGACAAAAAGATTAGACATAACACCGTTATAGCATGCCTCTTAGTACAGTATATTTCCTTTTCTTTCTTTATATGGGTCATCTATCGTCTTCCTGTCTAACGAATAAAAAGATATATCTAGCTAATCATAAACACATATATTAAGAAGTAGAAAAAGCAATTGCCTTCATACGTCTATCCGGTTGTAATTGTGTATCTACCACTCTATTTTACCAAGTGACAAAAGCAACACAGGTGACAATGCCGTGAACCAAAATTAGGCTAGCAAATTTGTATATCTGAATATGGAAGGACCTGACACTCCTCAAGGCACTCATGTTCTCTAATAAAAATCCACTACAGTAGCAGACTGATTCTTCAGATTTTAATTTTTCTCACTAGTTCATTTATTTGGACTCTTTTGCTGCGACACAATCACAGGACCAATGTACTATAATGATGGCCAAAAATGTAGATGCTGCACAATGGTATCTCTTCCTTTTTTTTTATTAGATATGTGCATACTACATTGCTGATATCACTCTTGCAAAACAAAAGAACCACCTGTGCTTCTTGTGGTAGAGAACATTTTCAGCCTTCCAAGTGCCATTAGGCAGCAAGGCCTAAAAATAATTTTGACTAACTCAATACTAGACCACCGTGGTAGGTTTCATTCAATAATATGCCTTTCAAAGCAGCCAGAACTCGAAAAAATTTGAGGCATTGAGTTTGAGCTATGCAGGTCAGGAGTTTTGCAATAGCCAACACTAGTCATTATCATGCTGCATTGTCTGTCCTAGCTATCAGCCGGCACTCAGATGAAATACAGTAAGGAATTACGCGTGTGCACTTAGCTTGTAGCAATGGCAGCAGCTTACAAGCGGACTGCCAGGCTGCAGTCAACAAGTGCAGCTATTTAATTTGCACACTTAGAAGATACAGTGGAAAACCTAGCATATTTTTAAATCTTCACTAAATTTGTGGACTGTCTGCAATGCATAGCTGGGCCATTTGCTATAAACTTAACCCTGAAAGCTCAAATGTCACAAGAGAGTAGCCACAGTAAATGTCCTGTATACTCACTGCAACAGTTGGGTGACCTAAATCTAATATTTTCCACTGCCAAAGCTTCTTCTGCAATTATTGACAAGTATTGGCTAAGTTGGGCAATGTGGTAGGTCTAATGTTGGTAACCATATGTCTACCAAAATTGGACCAGTGTTGATTCCCAAACTTGTACCTCTTATGGCAGCTGACTTCAAGCTGACCACCCCCAGGCAGGCCAGAATTAATGTAGGGCCAATGTTTAATTTTTGCCCCTGCCCTTTTTTCTTAGTTTTCTGGCACACCACCTGAGATCATAGGAGTAGTGGAGGGTTGCATACCACACATCCAGATGCCAGCTGCAACTCACTAAGGTGCGTTGACATTGGCTTAGTACCCTATCTTGTTCCTATCTTTTTTCATGCAACATCGTATGGCCCAATAAGTTATTCACACCAGTGCTAATGGCATCCTTTTCTGTATGCCCTTTGATCCAAGGTTTCAGCTAAGCAAAGTTGTAATTCCTTATTAACATCATTTTTTTCTTCTTTCTTTCTTGTTTTGTGAAGGCAAGCAATAACATTGCCCTGCACTTACATTCCTGCCTGCTTGTGTCACGTTAAAGGGACTGTGAACCTCGTCAAGTCATTGTGCGGCTTTTAGACCACAGCCTTCAATGTCCATATGCTCTTTGGATTGTGACACTGAAATAAGGTAATTTGATTTGATTTGAAGTTGCACTACTGGGCCACAATGACAGACGTGGGCGGAAAAGAGAGGAGTGGGCAAGGCCCTGACTGACTGGTGTACTCGCTGCCAGTCATGATGTTGGTGCTGCGTGCCCATGGCTTGTCTGGCGACCGGTACTCCACACAGTAGAAGGCGATAGGCACCGATGAGTTGACTGGCGGCAACCATGTGACCAGCACCCCAGCAGAAGTCTCGCGTACCGTTACATTGCGCGGCGCAGACGGCTTGGGACCTGGTGACGGAGATGGTGAAGGAGGGGAGGACGAGGTAGAAGGAGGGAGCCGGGGGGCTGCGTGTCAGGCCGTGGGGCTCTGCCCCTGGACCCACTGGTCGGAGACAGTGCACATCATATGAAGCAGTGCACTCTGAAGAAAAACGCTGATACTGCTAAGAGGTGTTGAGCAATGAAGAAACTATGGACTCTTTGCAGAACAACCAAAACAGCCTCCCCTTCCATAGTGAAAACTCCTGAGGCAGTGAAGCACATGCCTGTTTCCTGCCCTAAACACGACTGTGAACTGCTGGCAATGACGTCTTCGTGAGCACCAATTAGCAATAGGCTGTTGAGTGAGAAAGTGTCACTGGGCTCTTGGCCAGACATAATACAATGAAGTGAGCTACCTAGGCTCTCTTAGAATTTTTAATCAACACAGGCTTAGACTCAAGGCTGTAAAGGGCCCTTTGGACACGAATGTGTACATATTTGCGTCCTACTATACCTGCTCTCATGATCAGTTCTCATACCCCTCTCTTTTCCCCCTTTCCTCTGAGCAGAGTAGCAGGCTAGAAGAATATTACCTCAGGACGACGTCTCTGCATTTTCTCTAATTCTCCTCTCCTCATTTATTGTGGAAGCGCAATGAGTGAAACAATGGTGTCAAGGGAAGGGAAACAGTCAAGAATGGCAAAGCATTAGGTGGTGTCAAAAGATAGGGCCAGCAGTAGACGACGGTAGTTGCGATAGCACTGGGAGAGGCACTTCTTCAGCAGCAAATATAGAACTGGCTGCAGGTGACAAATATGATGGTGACTGTGGCAACATGCCTTGGGTCCCAAGCAAGAGTTTGGTGTGACAGAATGTCTTTTTACTATACAAGCACCCCTTTAAGGGCAAAATTACACAGTAGACCCCCTTGTTGCAAATTTGAATGATAAACCTGGTCATTGAAGCAGTAATTTCATACCCATATTACATTTAATACCATGTAGGCCACTGTAATAGTAGACAGCCATTCTTTTATGTTGCACTGGAGGTTTCCTAAATTTTTTGTGTCAATAACCTTGCTCTGAGTGGAACCACCTTTCCTCTTCTATCACCACCTTAGCCAATGAATCATGATATAGTACTTCTATAATAGATTATCATTTGATATAATCTTTTTTTCATAATCTTTTTTCTTATCTGGTTTTGTCTAGTTTTCATACAATGGCGTTCTTATTCTTTTTTAACTCCCTTTTGTTTTTCATTTTCCCTTTATCTGTTCATAACTGACTGCAGCTAAAACACACCCACTTCCTCAATAATGCTCATCACCCTCTAAGCATAAGCTTATAAAAATTAATTATTCATATCTTAAGCAGATGCTTCAGCTCTGGGAAAATTCTAATGCCACCTATTCAATTACACAGAAACGCCTTTATGAAAGAACCCCTGGGCCAATCTGAATGAAATTTGTTGCATTTGACAGAGAAAGTTAAATTCTAGTGACTGTAGGAGGCAGGTTTTATTTAGGGGTCTGGAATTGTCAAGAAAGATGGCCGAAAATTGATGTTAAAGAACATAGCAGCACAAAGTTTACAAGTGCAGTTCCTAAGTTGGTTTCTTTACTCTGTTTTGATAGCTTTAACTCATAACAAATGAGAAGGAAACATAATGCTGCTTCAAAAACAGATACTGCTGTTCTGTAAACTGCATCTGTTAGAACATCTAAAGTGGACACATTTGATATGTGGATTTACAGCGTTCGTGGATTTTTACAATGTTTTGGAGTGTCTTGCAATAGTCCTACTCATATAATAATGGTATATTATACAGAGGTTTACATTACATCAACAATTTTGTCCGCTTAAGGTGTATTGCTAGGTGCAGTTTTCAGAATTGTGATATCACTTTCAGTTGCTGAGTTACAGAGTTGTAAATGTGATTGTTTGATTTTCTGAAATATTGCGATTTCCAAAAGTACTTATTAAAGAATTCATGGCCTAAAGCAAAATTCCACTTCACTACATTCTAACTTTCTTGTTAAATGCAATGAACCTCATCAAATTTGGTGTAGTGGTTGATGAGAAAAGCAATTTCATCCTTACAATGTATTTAGATAGGAGCCCCCAAGCACTTGAGCCTTCCTCTGCTTGGTGTGATCCTATGAAGCACGATCTCTCCCTCTCTCACTCCCCATTCCCCCCCCCCACGTGTCGGGTAGCAAACTGGACTCAGTCTGGTTAACCTCCCTGCCTTTCCGTCTTCCCTTCTCTCTCTCTCTCTGTGCTTGGTGTGATGCCTCAACTTCTTAAACAGTTGAGGGCAGTGTCACTGCCCAAAGGTGGCCGAGTAACACTCCTTGACAATGGCTGCGACAAGAATTCGCTCTAAGAAATGCTCCTCCACCCCAGCACCTTTGAGTAGATGCTGAAAGTTCACGGTAGCAAAGCTGCACTGCTTTAATCACCAATGACTGTGGATCAAGTGAAGTGATTTCTAAGGTGAAGGGGAAAGGCTGCCCTCTGGTCCCACAAGTCTGCTAATGAGCACACTAAGGGGTGAAACACTTATAAATAGGAGGGTGAATGCAGAAGAGACATTCACCGTGGTATTGCATGTTCAGACCACACCGGCATTGAATGAGAAGCAGCTAATGTTGTAAAAAATTTTTTCACAATGCCTTCACCATGGGTAGGATAAAAAAAATATACATTTTTTCTATGCAGGAGGCTGAATTGGAAATTTTCGCAAAGGGTTTATGTTGCTGGGGTTCTGAAATTACAGTACACAAATACATTCTTAGGATGTGCAATGCCATTATGCTTCATTGAATCTATATTTTATAGCTGTATGAAAAGGAGAAATGGAGTACAACTGTACATGTTCACTAAATGTACTGAAAATGATGCACAGGTTCACAGGTGCACTCCAAAGCATGGATCAACATGAAATGTACTGGCTGTAGTAATCTTATTTTGTTTAGTTTCTTTTTTGCTTACCTATTACTCAATGTGGCTTTTTGTATTTTTACTTTTTACACAGTATGGCGCAATAAGTGAGGCATTATTGACAGGACTACAGTGCTTTATTATTATTATTATTATTATTGTTGTTGTTGTTGTTGTTATTTAATGGACTCCAGATAGTGAGTTAGGATGTGTCGTCAATACTCTCACGTTTTCTTGGCAACACAACTTTGGCAACTTATATACAGATGTGGTGTGCATTCTCTAGTTCTTTGACAGACCAGTTCAAGATATTGGCAGCAATACTAGGCTAGATCACATTGCATCAGTGCAGCACTCATGGTCATGAAAAGACAGTCCACTCGAAATCATGTGACCAGTTTAATTGATTCAGTTCCTAAGTTGGTTTCCTTGCTCTGTTTTGATAGCTTTAACTCATAACAAATGAGAAGGAAACAGTAAGCCAACTCAACCATTTTCACCTGTGAGTGGCTTTCCCTCATCTCTCAACCCAGTATCACAGGTAATCTTCAGAAATGTGCTTCATAAAACCATAATTTGAAATGTACAACAACGGAGTAAAAAAGTGGACGACGGCAGGGCTGAAGACGTAAAGAACAAGCTGAGCGCGGTACAAAGTCAAGGACAGCAAAGATTTAAACGTGAGCACATTCTCTCAGGAAGTAATTGCCTAGTTCCTGTCTCCACAGTCCAGTTGCCCTTGAGTTTAACTTATCTAAACCAATTGCTCGAATTACAGAAGTCCTGCAGTAGCTTTGCTGTGGTCTCTTAGCTAGTGCCAAGAGAAGTTTTGAAGCACTCTACTGAAAACGTTGGAGTGTTTCTCACCAGTTGGAGGAACATGGCCAGGAAAAAACAGCACTGATGGAAAGCAAACAGAGAATGTGCAGAATAGTACAACTCTTGAATGTTGTTATGACAGTGCAATAAATAGTAAACAGGTCAGCAGGGGGATAGTCTCTACAGATATAAAGCTCTCTTTAACGAAAGCCAATTACAAACTTAGTGTAATTGATTGGGCTAGTTGGTGTTGAAACACCTAGCGTGAAAGTGCGAACATTTAGCATGGAGACAGGGACAAAAATAACATGAGGGCGAGCACTATACACTCATTGCTAAATGTCGCATTTTAATACAAGATGTTCCAATTACAAATGTTGGTTATATAGCCATTAATGCTCACTAAAAAAGTTAATAAAATAAAATTAAAGGAAATTCACTGCATACATGTACTCTCAAGCATCAGTTTGAACCCTGTTGAAACCCCACTGCTCAAGAGCTTTGGAGTGAGAGTTTAACTTTTATCTTCAGCCTCCAAAATTTTCTAGTACCAGGAGTCCCACTTGAAAACATGATGCAGCCAGGGCTCAGCAATACTCCCGCTCCTAGTGGCTTTGTTTCTATTGGCAAACTGTCACTGCACAATGTCTCATAATAAGGCTCTGCAATCAGTTTCTTGACAGACATTGTAGTATGTTACCTGCCATCCTGGTCACTATTGTTGCACTGCTGTAATATAGATCACTATTCCCTCATCAGTGCTGTTGTCTGCTAGAGCTCTTCAATCATACCAGTTGCTAAGCTGTTCATATACAGGCCCCATGTTCTAGAAGGCAGACACTGTGATTGGTGAAAAATGTGCATGTGGGGGACTATTGGAGGTCTGCTGATTGTCACGCCGCATATGGACAATAGAACTAAATATAGGAGTGTTACTTTCTTCAGTATCATAATAAGAGAAAAGAAAGATCTACGAATATATTGTAGCCAAAGCCGTTCGAAAACATTGTCAAACAGCATCTTTCTTTTAGATGGATGAGTGCCTTTTAGCAGGCATGACAACGTGCTGAAGTGAAGTTTTGTTTCGATGCTCAGTGATGGACTTGTCAGTCAATTGACCCTGCAGATTATTACCTACAGTTCAACACCTACACACCTACGCACCTACAGTTCAACGTAAACTTTCAGGACAAGTGCAAAATCTGGCTGTCTGCACCACTTTGCTATCCTTTCTGCAATTCCAAGTTCTCGTTCCTGCTGCGCTACAAGGAGTCAACTAGTGAATGTTGCACACCGATGAGTAGCATGTCCAGTAACCCTGGTAAGTGGCCATGGATACCTCATTGTGTGAGGCAGCATACTTAAGTTGCAGTGGTGGTGAATCAGCACTGACTTCTCACGCACCTTGCAGCAGACACATTGAGCAGCATGAACGAGGGGGAATGGGTCAAAGGGAGCAAGAAAGAGCAGACAGAGGCACACGCACACACAGAGATCCACAAACAAGCTAGCCCAGCACCACCCAAACAATGGGTACAAGAATGGAGGACGGGCAGTCTGCAACACAAGAAACCAAAAGAGGACACAGAAGCAAGAGAGAGAAGTACAAGCTTTAATGATATGCTGGAGAAGCAAGCATTGTAAAGAACTCAACAGAGAGACCACCACATGCATGAAATAAGAAAAAAAAAACAATGCACGAAAGTAGGAAGGAATAATACCAATTGGGAACAAGAAAGGTCAAAATGTTGAATTCAGCAGCAGACTCAAATACCAAGTCCAAAAGCCCATGCTAAAAGAAAAAAAGAAATGCAGAAAGAAAATTACAACAGTGACTGACACCAAGATAATGAACATACATCCCAACGTTTATTGGTGAAGCAAGGGGAACACGAAAAGCATTTGCACAGTACAAGCAAGTCACTGGACAGTAAAGAAAGAATGGAGTGCAATTTGTTTTCAAGAAAGACAAGCTACAATAAAATAACATTCCTTTTTAATGCAGTACTGCTGAGAGGAAAAAGCAAAGTGGTACAACCTGTACACTGACACACACTTTCTCTGACCAGGATTACCCAGGCATGAGCTAAGCAATCTCAGTG
This sequence comes from Dermacentor andersoni, assembly GCF_023375885.2. NCBI lineage: Eukaryota > Metazoa > Arthropoda > Arachnida > Ixodida > Ixodidae > Dermacentor > Dermacentor andersoni. The sequence continues at coordinate 193,843,430 of NC_092818.1, read as the reverse complement.
ACTGCATGTAAGGGATCACAAAAGATTGAGACTTTAATTAATCAACACCGGGGGGGGGGGGGGGGGGGGGGGAGGAGCAAATAAAAGCCTGAGCCCTTTATTAAAATGCTGGCTGCAAGTTGAGGCTTCCCTTGTTCACCTAATGTCGGTCAATTATGACAAAAAGTTTATAATGCTAACCCAGACAGTGCTTAAGCTCCAAATGCCTGATCATATCCACAGTGAATACATTATCATCATCATTGCCCTGCTCACTGCACAATAAAGGTCTTTCCAGCGATCTCCAGTGACATCTGTCCTGGATCAGCTGACTGCATCTTGTGCCTGCACGCCTCCTATTTCCACCACTGCACCAAATCCTCTGCCATTACCGAGTATGCTTCCCTTCCATTGGCAACAGATCACCAGCTGTTCACTCTATATATATACATCACATGACCTGTCCAATTCAACCTCTTCTGCATAATCTCAATAGAAATATATCAGCTCCCTGCAACTGCTCTCTAATCCATAGTACTGCTCTTTTCTTGTCCCTGAATGTTACAACTTATGCTGTTCCATTGCTCATTGTGAAGGCCTAGCTTCCCCTCATTTCTTTGTTATCCTCCAAGTATGTTTTCTTTTTTTCTCAAGTTATCTCTATTTAGATACTCAGAAGGATTCGAGAAGGCGGGGTTATTATACAATCACTGAGTGCACACAAAACAACATGTGACCAAATAAACAAAAGGAAGAAAGAAACACAGATATTTGAATAGCATAAAAAGTAAATGCAGTATCATAATAAAGGAAAGCCACACCTCATGTTGCCAATGCGAGGCAACAAGTGCCAATACCACCTAGTGTGCGCTCATGTGTTCCCCTGCCCATTTGTGGAGGAATGAAATCTGTGAAACACTGGTAAAGCATTGCAAAGTGAAAGAAGCCTTCACTCAGTTCAGGTGGCTTGTTGCAACTAGTTCCATTACCTTTGAATATCAGTCTCTTTTGGTGCAAGTACAGGTACAATTAACTACTGGAATAATGACTGCTGTTTGCAGAATAAATGCATTTTTCATAGATGTGTGCAGCTGCACATCTGCTCCCCTGGTTGGATTGCACTTTACAGCCTTCCTAAGCAACATATCTGGTAGTCTGCCAGGTATTCAGTACAGCCTCCAGCAATTTCTTACCTGTCGGGGTCCTGTTCACAGTGGGGATGTAGGTGGAGCCATACGCATCTGTTGGGTAGGCACCTTCAATGTAGTTCCACTCTGCACATGCATAAACCACCATCACGAATTCAATAGAGGCTACAGTGTCACCGTACATGTCAAGTGCAAATTCTAGAATGCAATAATGTCCCCTTTCTTTCCTTGAGACTTAAGCATGCAAAGCAAGCAATTTAGACAATAACTTCGTCTAGGTTTTTCAAGCTGAGACAGTTTATTTTGATAAACCACCATTTTCAAAGAATAGACTCACGCAATGAAAGCACTAAATTGGACCTTCAGCAAGATTCTGCAATTGCACTTCTAATACTTTACCATACACACAACTGTGATATGTATCTTGGTGACTAAGCAAGATAGGCCATCAGGAATAAGCACATGAGTTAGGCATTTTTATCTAGTGGTTGGGAAGCCTACCTGTAGTTGAAATTGTGTATATCCTATTTGTGGAAGAAGCGGGGATGAAGAGGCTCCTGCACTCAATCTATGTTCAATACTAAGTACACACGATGGTTAAGAATTTAGAGATCAAGAAGTTCACATTCACACTCCCTAATCCCACCTCTTCTTATGCCAGTGCTGCCTGTAGAATTTTGCATGAGGTTTACTCTTCTCCAAAGTAATTTGAGTTTCAATCCACATGCCCATAAAAAGCTAAAGATTGTAAAGAAAAGTTCACTGCAATTACTGCCACTACTTTTTGCAAAATCTTGCCAAAATGCAAGGTTTTGCAAACTACGGAAGGATTCATAGTTGCCACAAGGCTGACTTCCAACCATAGGAGAATATTGTCGCATTGTGATGGTGAGGAATCAAACACTGCCATCACAGTGAGTTTGAAATGGTAACGTCTTATTGGGTGATCTTGTACACAGAAAACCAAGCAATCATCAACCACAACAATAGGGGCAAGAAGATTTGCCAATTGTTGAATTTGAACAGACAGGATGAGTCTGTCTGCTATTTATACATGATTCATCATACAGTTTAGCGTAACCACTGGCGCTCATGTACATTCGAGAATACAAAGCAGTATTTGTGTAACGCAAGTAATCTGATTAGACAATAGTCTTTTGCTATAAGATCAGCGAATCAAATGAACGACTTAAGGAACTCCGGATACAATAGGCACGCATTGCGCCAAGCAATAAATTGATAATAGTGATAAAGCAGTGAGAAATATCACCACCAGAAAGCAAAACAATGTAATCGTGATAATATGACCAAGTGAGCACTCACTGGTAGTGTTTGCGCGCACAATGTCACTGTAAAGTCCATCTCCAAAGGCATTGCGCGAAAGCACCTGGAACTCATACTGAGACTCAGGTTGTAGATTATGGATGGTCAGTGTGATGGCGTTGTCCGGATACACTCGGATGGTGCGCCACTCAGCATCACCTTGCCCCACGAGCCGGTACCTGTGCAAGAGTTCATAGCCACATCACTTCAATTAGCAAAGCTAATGAAAGGGAAAATTGTCATCCAGCCATATATAGCATGAAGCTACAAAGGAAACCCATGCAGGCATCTCGGAAAGAAAGCCTCGCAGTTGAAAAAAAATTTGTCCTGGTACGGGGATCAAACCTGGGGCCAACGCCTTTGCATGCAAAGACACAATGGAGAAATGCCTTGTACTGTATACTTCGACTTGTCAAAAGCATTTGGTGTTGTTTCTCATGATCTTATCCACAACTCTTTGAGTTACAGCCTTAATAACAGCCTATGCACGCTGATTAAAGACTACCTGTCAACTCGGTTAAATTATGTTCGCGTTGGTGCTAAGTACTCTTTGCCTTATGAATCAACTTTCAGTGTTCCACAAGGGTTGATCTTAGGCCCATTATTGTTCAATATCTTTGTTAATAACCTTGAAGAGTGTTTTGTGTTATTCGCGTCTCCTTTTATACGCTGATGATATTAAGCTTTACCGTGAAGTAGAACCAGAGCACGACTGTGAATTATTACAGGAAGATGTGAATGCTCTTGCGGAGTGGTGTGCTTCCAACTTATTGCACATTAATCCAAATAAGGCACTTTTTGTTTCCTTTAATCGCAAAATGTACCCTTTACTATAAGAATACTCACTTGATAACATTCTTTTGAAAAGAGCGAGTTGTACACGCAACTTAGGAATATTGGTTGACTCCCGGCTAACTTTCAAAGAACATGTTTCAAGCATCGTTAATGCATCCTACAGGAAGTTAGGCCTCATTTCAAGGATAATTAAGAAGTTTACGAATGTTAACTGCTTTATTCTTTTGTCCACTCAAATATAGAGTTTAGTTCTGCTGTATGGAACTGTATTAATTTGACCAATGTTGCAAAAATTGAATGTGTTCAGCAATGTTTCATTCGTATCCTGTATGATCTATTTCTTGGACGCCGTGTATTTTGTGCCTATGAGCGTGTACTGCACATGTTTAATATTAGACCCCTAGAAATAAGGCGGAAATACCGTGATTACTTATTCTTGTATAAACTAATTCACAACCACTTTCCCGTCCGCAGTTACTGTGAGCTGTAACATTCTGCATGCCTTGCCCTAACATGCGTAATCTTAGCATTTTCCACGTGAATTCCTCTTGCACTTCTAACGCTATACCACGTCTTGTAACACAACAAAATACCTTGCGTCATGATCTTCATATATTCTACTCTATTATTTGCTCATTATCCGACTTCTGTCTTTGATTTATTCAATTTTTTGTCGCACTTTGTACCACTGTTGTTTGACACATTCTGTTTTATTTTTTGGTTTTATGTTCTTTGTGTAACACAAGTGTACCAATATTAAGGCATAAAGCTGTTCTTGAGCACTTTCAAAAAATAAATAAATGAAAATGAAATGAAACAGGTGCCATTGAATTTATCCCAACACTGTGAAGCAAGCACAATGACTGAGTGAATTTCCTTGCAAGAGGAGCCAGTTTGATATTCTCACAACCACCCTCGCATTCGTCCCACAACTGCGCCTCCACCTCCACCACTACACCAATGCATGTGCATTCTGTTGTGATTTAGTTCAGTTTTGGTTTCGCTTTAGTTCCTTCCCCTGAGAGGAGGCATTGTACAATAGCTTTAGTTGTGTCTATGTTTCTGCGTGCTTCTGAATAAAGGGAGGATTCCAGACCAAGTCGCAGACTGTTCGCAGACACTCTTCAATTTAAACACTCCACAATGAAAGTGTTTCTGCTGCTCAGATAAGTCATCTGCGCCACTGGAGTCTCTTATCAAGTGGCTGCTTAACTGAAGTGTCCCCAGGTGGTGCCTCCTGCAAGCTTATGCTGCCACTGTTGCCTGACGTCTCTGAGAATCCCAACAAAGAGCTTGTGCAACAGGTTTTCATCAAAAGTATTCAATAACATGAGCTCCTGTTTCTGTATCAACAACTTCAACCATGCACAGCCATGCAACCAGCGGTTTTATTCATCATGCAAGCTTTAAATAAGGCTCCATTGCACAATCCACTTCTTCTGCTCCACCAATGACCACCATTTGTGACCATGCAGGCCAAGATGATGAAAGGAGCACCAACCAGAGGACATAGGTCTGTGGGTGGCCCCCATCATAACCCGGCAGCCAAGAGACAGTGGCCGCAAAGGCGCTAGTGTTCACCGACACATTGGTGGGTGCATGTGGTGTTGTGCCTGCAAGGCAACGCCACAAACACATTCTTTCAATGTTAAAGCATAAACACTGAACACAATATCCATCTGGAGCCATACACTGCAACAGGCTTTGAAGGTGAAGCACTGCAATTTTCAGAGTAAAACTTCACAAATGCACAGTGGAAGGTTCTGCTAAGACAGCAAGCTCAAGCCTGCAAGGCCCTCAGAGAACATGCTTAAAAAAAAAAACAACATAATGTAGTGCATAATCTATTACACACTTTTGTCTCACAATTTCTACACAACAAACATTTTACAGAGTGCTCCACAGTGGTGTTGAGGCTCCTACTAAATCTAGCTCAGACGATACCTACGGCAAGCAAGTCACATTTTATGATAATGCTACTAGTACTTGTTTGTTACTCCTGTAGTATTAGGAGGGGTACTCGGAAAGCATGCTCTATGTATTTGAAAATATGGGCATGTGTATTTACATGGTATGAACATGGGAATATAACACTATAAGCTGCAACTTTAGCAGTCTTGTACTCCTTTGCTCTCAAATATCTGGCGCTGATAGTAACGTAACATTAGCAAGACACTTCAGCATTTTTTTTTCTTTCTAGAGTACGTGTAAACAAATACTTTTCTTAATCTGCAGAAAGAAGCTTAAAACACACAAAACACAAAAAATGTGACAGTTTGAGTGCCTTTAAGACCGATAATGATAAAGACAAGTTATGCTAACTGCCTGCCAAAGCTGACTAGAGAACAATGCAAAGAAGTTGAGCTCATAGTTATAAGAGAAGGGGTGACGCACTCTCGACCAGCAAAAGGGTGCTGGTGACCAAGGTGGCGACGTCGTTTTGCAATACACATTCATATCGTCCGTGGTCCTCCTTCTGCAGGCTCCGAATGGTCAGCTTTCCTTTACTCACACTGTGCCGATTTTTGGGTAGCTTCTTGCCATCCGCCTGCACAATGCACCAACAATATTGTGAATGCCCTGCTCTCTTGCCTGCCTCCATTTGGTGTGTTCTTGTGTTTCTTGTGTAGAGTGCACATAATGGTATTGTTTTCTTTCAAACCTTAGGTAAGTGCTTGTTTTATTTCAAAATAATGTTCACGTGCAAGTGTTCCCTGCAAATTAAGTTACTGCAGATCCTCCTCCTCCTCATCATGATCAGCATCATCACTACTGTTGTTGTTGTTGTTGTTGAATATATATATATATATATATACTTAAAAAAACAGAAAGGTAAATGAAAACTGAGAGAGTAGGCTGTAAATTGCAAGTGAAAGAGGCATAAAGTCAAGCTGTAATGACAAATTAGTGCTCCATGGTGTCAAATACCACACCCTTACAAAGAGCAGAGCCTTGGTAAGTGAGAGAATGACATAAATGTACAATAGGATTTCTGTCACCACTGTGAGATAATGGTACCAGCTTCCATGACACGCTCGTCCTGTCTGTACCATGACATGCTCGTCTGTAGTGCTCGTCCTGTCTGCTTCTAGTCTGTCTGTGTCACTTCGCGCCACAATTCAAGATCATGTTACCGTACTAACTCGCCCAATTTTCTATCCTTCTGCAACAGCTTTCAATTGAGCATGTGAGCTTAAAACACCTATGTATGCAGCTTCAGTTGTCACAGGCATTTTGAATAGCAGAAGTACGGTGCTGCCTTCTTCAGCTGTAACTTCCTATGCAACTAAGTCATATCTTGGCATAAAACAAATGTTCCTTTTTACCTAGCGCATTTTCCTCAAGAACAACTCAGTGATGTAAATTATAGCTAGCTGGCTTGCTTGAAGTATTAGTTGCAAGCATAATAAATGTTCTTTCTACATGTGCGCATAATTGTTGCTAATTGTTTTCCCGAGTTTGAACCAGACTATGGTTGGCGAGCAGGTGTGTATCAACCACAGTGCACGAAGTGCCAAGGCGTAGTGCCATTGACACGCCTGATCCCTAGTATTTTTAAATCCCCATTGTGGGGCTAGCTCTTGGAACACAGAATGATAATCCCTTCAGTGCAAGGAAGGTTTCATCCGGAGCAGCATTAAAGGGCCCCTGAAACGGTTCAGACAAATTTTGTAGACGCGCAGGATACAGCTAAAGTTAATCATTCGCACCACAATTTGTGTGAAACGTCTCATATTAAGAGAGCTACGGATGATTACAAGTTACCCTCCTCCACAGTCATGCATTTTCTCCTCAACTCGTTTGCCAAGTGATCGGGGCTAAGCTCCGCCTTCACTGGCTCTGCGTCATGATGTCACGTCGTGTCGTCGACTTCCGGTTCTCTAGGAGCGCGCGCGCGAGGCCTCTCCAAACTCTCCGCCAGCTGCTTGGCAGTCGACCCCAAGCGAGAGCTATCAATGCGAACATTCTGTCGCAGCGCCGAACGTGCCTGGTATTCCGGTAACCACAGGCAAGCTGGGCGTTTCGGCAGATGGCTGGAGGCATAAACTCAAGCTGATGAAGGAACTTTAGCGTAGACGTACGTGAGCTGCCTGACCGGTCTCCACGGTCCAGCCACCCGTTGGTGCAGAGCTTAACCAGCCAAACAAATAGCTAATATTGCTCTGTTAACGATTACACTCCTGCGAAAAATTTGCACCAGCAGCAAAGAAGAATACATTTCACTGCTGCTACTGTGTGTGCTTGAACTCTGTGCCACCAGGTGGCTGCACAGTGCAGACCATTCACATTTGCGCTTCTGCTCATCCCATGAACGACACGATCGAACGGTCAGGCCCTGTTCCCTTGCACTGGCGTTTACCCTAATACTGGACTCGCGAACCACTATGCAGAGACTCCTCAGCTAGGCCATTGCCTCCTTTACTAAATGCCTGTGGAATGGCTCGCACTCCCAGCATAACAAGACCTGCCCTCAGTTGTGAACAAGTGCCGCAAGGTGCTGTTGACAACCAACACTATCATGGGTGGCAAGCGGTACCAACAGCTAGTGACACAGTGCATGGCACGTACGTGGTCGGTACCATGGTGGAACAATGGCAGCACAATCCTCTGGGTGTGCTTTTTAAAGGTTGGCTGTCTGTCTCTAGAATAGCTGTTGCCTGTATTGCCTCGTACACTCTCCATTGTGCATGCACAATGGAGATTTCGGAAGTCATGCAAAGTTGCACCCAGTGGTTCCGCCAGTCATATGTGGCATTCGCAACCGACACTAGCGGAGAGGATAAAAGAGAAAGGGCAAGGCAACTGGTTTTCCGCTGATGCAGTAGGCATCTAGTAAAGGAGGCAAGGGCTAGGCTTGTACCTTCTCAAAGCGGCTTGTTGAAATCCTTCATGGGGCTTTTGTTGGCACTGGTCACTGGCATAGACACAAGTAGGCTTAAGTCCCTTCAAAGCGGTCAGTCACATGTTGGAAGATGACCTTGCCATGGCATTTAGTGGGTTCAAATGTGTTAGCTCATTTTTGTATTCTTGCCCAATCTGAAATTCTTGTTTGAAATAGAAAGCTTACTTTGTTCAGACAAATTCAGTATTTTGCTGGCTGGGAAATGTCAGGGGTCCAAATAGACTCGAGCGAGCATTGATGTTGAGATCTCACGGAACTCGCCCAGTGGCGCACCCTGCATAAGGAAGGTCCCCCTCTCCCCATCCTGCTGGTGTGCATCTGTTTCCTAAGCCGACGCAAAGTTTCATCAACGGAAAGTTTCCCACACAGGCTAGTGATGTAAAATTTCTGTAACTTTTGAAACCGTGAAAAATACCATGAAAAAAAAGATATTTTTCTGTCAAATTTGGAAACACTGGAAAAATGCCCCAACCTCTCTTACCATACAGAAGTAAAAATAACAACAGAAAGACGTACATGAAAAGACATATTTCTAAAGATTTTGACAAGATATAGACATTCTAATAACTAATAACCCACTTTCTTATTCACTGAGAGATTCGTGGTAGCTTTCAGCATTGTTGTATACCAGTGTTTCTTAAACTGCCGTTTATGACCCCTAAATGGGTCATGAGCCTTTTTTGGGGAGTCATGGAAGGTCCGACTATCACTATCATGAATGACTTCAATGCCTCTTAGCAACGTTTGGCGTCAAACTTTATACTATCCCCTTCCCTCTTTGCACTCCTTTGTGTACTTTTGCGAGGTGACAATATTTTGGATGGAAGTTAGCCAAAGAAATGCCATCGCATTTAATGTCTGTGCCTCAAAAGCTAAACTACAACCTTCTTATTAAAATGCATGGTTAAATTGATCCTTGTTAAAAAATATAAACAAGCGCTTTCGGTAGCTCTCTCTGCTGCAGTTAATGTCTTTTAAATAAATTAATATGTAAACGTATTCGCATCATTGAAAAAAGTAGCTTTTCAGAAGGCTTATAAAGGTGGGGGGTCATGGTAGGCGTGGCACTACTTAAGGTCTGGCATATCAGGTCAGGCATCTTGGCATCCTGGAATAGTTTGAGAAACACTATTGTATACGGACCATGAAAAAGCTGCACACGTTTATTCTGTTAGTGAGATGAGGCTGCTGCACTGTTTGCACATTTCCAGAACTTTAGTTTCTCAGATTGCAGATGGAGTGCGTTTTCCATGTGATGAATTGCATGTCGTGAGCTCGCCATGTTAAAAACGAGGTTAAACATGTGGGCGCTTTTAGACGTACATACAAGGTGGGAGAAGAGCAGTCATAAGTATGGATAGATTCTCTACTGTGACCCACTGAAAACCAGTTAACTATGGTAAAGCATTCTTTCATAGCTGTTTATATTCATTCTGTGAAAAAAAGTTGGTAATTGAAGAAATAAAGACGATACTTCTTTTTTTCTAGATTTTTTACTGCAACCTCACTGCCGTCACAAAGATGTGACGTCATAAAATATTGATTTATTCTCACATTTGGGTTATTTTGGCTCCAGATAAGTTCTCATAACTTGCTATGTTGAATGCAGAACGCAATGTAGTCCATTAATGAAAACCTTAACTATAGGACCGTACAAATACTGTCTAAACCCATGAAGTCTTGACGAGCCAGTGCGTGGGACTTCATGGCAGTGTCACCACCGAGATTTAGTTTTTGCGTCTCGTCTGCATTACCTCGTCCTCCTCATGATGTAGGGCGCTCTTGCCATTTCATATTGCTTAATTTAACTTTTTCTTTTATTGGTGTACCTTTTAAAGCAAAAATTTCCCACCTGAGACCAAATCTAAAGAATAAATTATTTGTCATAAACAGCAACTTCTAAATATTACACTAGAGGTGCATCAGTTCAAGTTTTTGAGCAGTCAGACAGGTCCAGTATCTTGGCAGGCTGTCCTGCGTCAAGATTGACAACCAATGAAGAGAAGAAACTTCCTTAAAGGTTTTCCTTCTTTACTTTTATATATATATATATATATATATATATATATATATATATATATATATATATATATATATATATATATATATATATATATATATATATATATATATACACACACAGTAAGCAACGAAAACTGTCCCTGTGGTCTTTTATTTGGTTCCTTCGTATATATGCATGTGTGTGTGCACAAAACATCATCATCTTCATCTTGGCTTCATCAGACCAAAACACACACGACAGAATGCCAAACCATGCTGTTCCTTTGGAGACAACAGCTATTGGTGGAATAATTTTCAAATGTCCAATGGGGTTAACTAAGACGGTGTTAACTAAGACGGAACTACTACAAGACGGTGCTCTTGCTCTGACTTTAAGAGATGCAAATTAAAAAATGCAGCACAGAACTGCCAACCTCTCAGCTAATGTGCACTTTACTTCAGGTTAAAGGAACAGTGAAGTACTGACACAAAAATTTTGTCTCAAGGGTTGATCTTGTATCCCACCATAAGTGACGCAAATCGAGGTTGCCTTTCTGAGGAACAAACGATGGAGATGCAGCACACCACCACTATAAAAGATGTTGCATAAATTTACTGTATGAAATATATGTCACCAGAATGTTTATACTCACAAAGTGACACTAATCTATCTCTTGCATCAGTACACTCCATTTTATTCGGTAAATTGTGCCCTTTTTCTTTTTTTCTGGCTTTTTATGCTCAAGGTTAAAACAAGAAAAACAGTTTTTTACCTACGCTGTTTTTTTTCACGCCCTCACATCTCTACTTAGGTCACAAGGAATCAGACACCATCAACCAAGACAACAAAACAATGCGACACAGAGCCACCCCTGACGTGTGTGTCACGTGTGTCAGAGCGTGTGTGTCAGACGGCAAAGGCACTTCGGAGACCACTGTGTGATGCAGCATCAATTATCATTTAAACAAAAGTCGAATGTGTTCAGAATTGAGAGGAATAACTCAGTAGGTGCAATGCCAAAAGAGGGAGTCGTGAGATCTTGCAAGTTTTTAAGTCAGGAAACCATAACTGGAATGTAACATCGTTTATGTCTTAAATGCACATGACTGAAGCATTGCCATCGCACTCACCAATAGAATTGTGTGCATAAGTGAACACAACCAGTTCATCTATTAAGAAATGGACCTTAACTGGGATAAAAATTGTTAGCCAGATTTGCGTGCTTTGACTGCGTGCTGTAAAACGGTTGGGGTAACTTACCCTCCTCCAAGAGATGGTTGGCGGAGGGTGCCCCTTGCCTTCACAAGGCATGGTGACCTCCGTGTTTCTCGGCTGTTGGTACAGCTCCTTGGGCTTCACTGAGAACATGGGCGGCTCTGCAACACCATATCCCATTCTTCTTTCAATACACAGGTGATAACATCACACAGATGCAGGCAAAGTGTCAATGGAAGCAGCAGAGGTGGCAGCAAAATGAATTGTCTTCTTGTGGCACTCTTGAATGAAGTTTCAAAACTAGAAGTAATTTAGTAGGGTTGATGTAAGGGGTGCGAGCTAAGTTGCAGCATTAGATTGCTGGGAAACTACCACAACTACTATATACATTTTACTATATGTACTATACATGTTGCAATGACAACTGATCAAAGCTGTTGTTGGAAATTATCTTCACAGGGAGGCTTGATGTGTCCACACCAGATATAATATATGATGTATCCCTAGAGTAAAGTGAACACAGCAGGGCTCAGCTAAACCTGGCTACTAACAGAAAACCCTAGCAGAGCACATTATGTTGAAGTCGACCTCCTATAAAGGAAAGAGCAGGGACAGATCCAGTGCATCATTTTTGTGTCTTTCTAACTTCTGAACACAAATATACACAGAAAACAATGAAAACTGTCCCTGCCACTATTTTTATTTCTTCCTTTTTTTAAATATGCACGTGTATCTGCAGAGAACATGCAAGGCCTCGTTAAATCAAACAGCAGTGCAAAATTATTTTCCAGATCATGAAAAGAACAGCACTCGATGAAAGAAAAAAGGAAGTGATGAAAAATGTGAGTATGTTTTGACTTTCACAAAGGTAGTTCGCTTTCTTGAAATTCAATTCAAATGCGATATAACCAATTATCATTTGTTCAAGACAAGCTAAATTCTCACTTATTAAATTCAACTATTTTATTTATTTATTTATTTATTTATTTATTTATACAATACTGCAGGCCTCATTGAGGCCCAGGCAGGAGGGGCATACAAAATACAGAATAATTGCATTTGCAGACGTAAGAACAAAAGGACCAAATTAGTGTGCACAATAGCAATGGAGTCCACCAGCTGCGAGAACCAAATGGGTAAAAAGAACACTCGGTCTTGTAACCAAACAATTCCCAAAACAAAAGTGAAGAGTAAATGTACAAATGAACCGTCAGTACAATTTTAAGCAATGAGAAGGAATGTAACACAAAGATCAATTTCAGTTATTACTAGTAATGAAATCAGTAGTTCAAACGGTCAATGGAATCAGTACTGTTTAGTAGCGACTGAGTTAAATTATTCCAATCGGTTATAGTGCGTGGGAAAAAAGAATATTTAAAAATGTTAGTTCTGGCATTATAGGGAGTTAGAGAGTCAGCATGACGATGACGTGTTCGGCGTGCTGCCATTGGCGTTACATAAGGCTCAGGAGTGAGGGCGAGGAGATTATTTTTAAGAAGAAAAAGAAATTTCAGCCGTTGTATTTTTCTTCGTATTTCCAATGTCTGAATGCCATGTTGTCTCATTATTGCTGTCGGGGAATCAGTCATACGGTATTTCGAAAAAATAAATCTGATTGCTTTACGCTGTACTCTTTCTAGTGCACCAATGTTCGTTTTTGTGTAAGGGTCCCACACTATGCAGGCATACTCCAGTTTTGGCCTTATTATTGATGTGTAGGCTAAAAGTTTAGTTTCAGCGGGAGCTTGTTTTAGTTTATGACGTAGAAGACAGAGTTTACGAAAGGCTGAGTCACATACGTTAGAAATGTGAATGTTCCAGTGCAGGTTATGAGTTATTGTGACGCCAAGATATTTGTATTCCCTAACCTCGGTTAATGGTTCAGATCCGAGAGCGTAAGGAAAAGATAGGCTATTTATTTTTTTAGTTATCTTCATGTAAACTGTTTTGTTAGCATTTACCTCCATGTTCCAACGATTGCACCAAGAAAGGAGGTTTTGAAGATTATTGTTCAGGGTTATCTGATCATCGCAACCGGTTACCTCACTGAACAGAACACAATCGTCAGCGAACAGTTTTATTTGAACTGGTGCTGTGACAACGCTGGCAATGTCATTAATATAAATTAAGAATAATAAAGGCCCTAAAACACTACCCTGAGGGACGCCTGAGGTAACTGGAAGTTCATGGGAATGGTAAGTATCGATACTAACAAACTGTTTTCGGTTAGTGAGGTATGCTGAAACCCAATTAACAATGAAACAAGGAATGTTAATTAACCGAAGTTTTTCAATTAACTTGGAGTGTGAAACAAGGTCAAATGCTTTCCTGAAATCTAAAAATATTACATCTACCTGGCTGGATTTGTCTAGAATATTCGCAAAATAATGAATAACCGATGTTAATTGGGTGACAGTAGAAAAACCTTTTCGAAAACCATGTTGCTCAGGTGAGAGTACACTGTTATCACTTAAGAATTTAGTAATGTAGTTAGCTATGATGTGTTCTAGCATCTTACAGCATGATGACGTTAGCGATATTGGGCGATAGTTACTTATCAGCGTTAGGTCCCCTTTTTTCGGTACAGGTACTACGCGTGCAGTTAGCCAGTCAATAGGAAGAGTTGCTGTGGATAATGAAGCACGAAAAATGATCACAAGAAACTTGGACACCATTTCTGCGTATCGGCGCAGATGTTCATCTCTCAAAGTTTCTCACTAGTTTCTCCCTCCCTCACTAGTTTCTCACTCACTAGTTTCTATGAAGAAAGAAGTTTGCTAATTCAACCTTTACATGCCTGGTGTCATCTAATTAGAACAAGAGAAAGTTAGCAACGGACAGTGCACAAGCACACCAACTGCCAAAGGTTAAAGAAAAACAGGACATTGCCTTACAATGTGGCTCTCTGCCTGCTAAGAAAATTTTTATTTTGCCTAGTCATTTGTTCAGTGCCCGTTTCCAAGTAACTGCTGGCAGCTAACAAGCGCTACTTCTAATCAATGATGACACAGTTGAATAAAAAATAATATTTCCAAAGCATCATTTGGTGTGAATTGCAATTGACTTATGTGAGTTCTGTACACTCCCCTGGGGTATAATTAATTATCACCTGTTTTATTAAAACATGCTCCACAAGAGCAGAGCACATGAATGCTGGATAATTAAGCAATGTAATGGAGCGAATTCAAAGAAGACTACACAAAAGGAGAAGCTCCAGCATGGGCTTAAGCCAAAATGTTGAATTAAAGTACCAAAGAACTTGCACAGGCTCCTTAATCACATCCTGCTGCAGTTTAATATAATTCCAGCTTTCACACAACTTCGACAGACTTTTACATATCTGTGCTTTATTCAACAAAACCAGAATTTTTCCCATGTTCTAATTATATGTCTTATACTATATATCTTCTGTACTCTTCACATTTTATTTGCATACTACAGAAATGAATTCAAATTAACCTGCGGCTAGGGAACCAGATGTGTTGCAGACATTGTTGCATGACTTTATCGTGCCCCACCGCCCCCCCAAAGAAGAGGCTGCAGTAACTGCAAAAAAAGTGCGCCATTGTTCGGTCGTGTGACCATTTTAGGGAAGGGTAAGACCAGATACGAATGCGGAATCTTAGAAGCGTTTCACATTGGAAATGAGAAAGAAAATTGTGTCAGTGATATGTCTTCGTGTTTAACAAACAAGGAATGTGCTTACCTATCGGGTAAGTAAAAGGTAATTAATAAAAAACTGACGTTCATGCACGGGTCTTGGGAGGAGTAGAAGATGTGCATGCGTTGGAGGTTATGCGCGGCAATGTAAATTTCAATAAGGTACAGTTGAAAGTACAGCGTTCGTCCGTGTCTAACACCTTTTCCTTGTGTGCGTCCTTTGTGTTTCGCTGGTACCCCCTTTTTTCAAGTTCAAGTTGAAGAAAGTGTCAAATATAAAATATTCTCTTTGTAACATTTATGCAAGATGTCTTCCTACATAAAACACAAGAAAAAAAAATAGTGAAATGAACTTTTCTTTTCTGAAAGCTCATTTAAAAAGAAAAGCTCCGGCTTCAATTTGTGAAAAAATTTTGGTAGGAAGTGCACTTATGGTGGGCAAAACGTGGGTGCAATAGTGTTTCCTCATTTGCTTTATTCACAAAATATAATAGGCTAAAGTGGCCCACGTTGAGCATGCTGGCTTTAGTGCCACGATGACTCGTTCTGGTTTGTTAATATTTACTTTCTTTTAAAAAAAAGAAAAGGCAACAGTTGCCACATATGAAGGAAGGTTTACCTGGGTTTTTTATTGTGGCAAGAACAGAGAACATGTTTTCTGCTTTGTTTTCTGGGACACAAGACAGAAAAAAACTCGACACTACTTGTGGTGCTTCAACAAATTTATTGCGTGGCCTTTGCAGTTAGCATTAAAAGGGTTGAATCACAGTCAGCTGGCTAGCTGCAGTTCTCACAACGGACAGCGCATGTCTGCTTGATTGACCGCGGGCGCACATCCACACATGCCATGACTGAATTCCTGGCACACGCGGCACTGACTTCCACTCCACTGACTTGTGCTGACGATGCTCCTCGACAGCTGCAGCAGGCGCATGAAGCAGGGTTGATGCTGCCACCAAGTTGGGAGACCATCTCATGTGCCGACTGAATGGAGGCGGTGCTTTCAGACCTCAGGTTGTGCAGGGAAACTTGATGCTTAAGGACTCCCCTCACACCGTCACGGGCTTTCTTCCCATGCCCGGTAGTGGAAGATACCACCTCATGGATATATACTTGGAGTGGCACAACTCATACAGTTGGTACCTATTTTTAAAATAGCTCGCTGCACCATCACTGACGCATGTTATGTGACAGTGGACGGGTGCTTTTTTATCTAACACTTTGTGCACTCTACCTAGGGTGTAGCAGGCGTGAGCTGCGTCGGAAAGCAACACAGGTGAAAATAGAGATTTGTTTCTTGTGCCAATGGTATGATTATGTTTCATTTGAGAGAAGAACAGTCCAATTTTCAGCAAAATCAAAATGCAGAACAATGCTTCTGTGCCGCTTGCACTTCTTTGCCTCGTGAATAGCCGCGGCTTGAGTGCAGCATATGTATTCATGAGGAATCCATTTGGTCACCCATTGCCAAGTTCTTTCACAAAAAGGGTTGGAGACGACGTCTTCTTAATCAAGTCACCGCTTTTCCAAACAGCAAACGTGACCTCGTCCTCATCGACCATTCCCAGACTGGCCAAAGTAAGGGTTTCCCTCCATGGGTAGCGCTCGCATTCACCTAACATACAATCTGTGGTTGGGGAACCGCAAAGGCACAATGCTTTCATGCCTTCCAATGAGATTTCCATGCCGGTTATGTTCTCAAGCACGGAGACACAAAGGTTGGCATTAGCGCAGTAAACACAAATGCCAACCTCTTGTTGTGGTGCGAGCAGCGCCCATTTTGGACACAGGCTTTAAAACCTTGATAGGGCAATGGCACTTTCGGTGCGAGTTGCTTTGAACACCTGGAAGATCTCACAGATAAAACGTGTCATAAACTGCTTTGAGACGTACTCTCTACTCATTCGTGATGACTGACACAACGTCCTTCTTGTTCGGGCTCTGCCGAGAGCACTCAAGTTCGTCCTTGGGGAATTAGTCGAGCGCAGCTTGTACATTCGATGGGCTTGACCTTGAAGTCGTGTGCAAATCAAAATCTGACCACATTCCATGCTTCTCACACCAATTTCGGGCCTTTCTAAGCATTTACGTTGTGACAGCTGGGATTGCCTCTTCAACACGTTTATTTTCAACTTCTGGTGGAACGATGGCAAAGAGACAGAGGCGCTCTCAATAGGACCTTGAAGCCTCGTACGCTTGCTTCAAGCTATTTAACCATCCAGCACATGCATGACATTCTGTCACAGACAGTTCAAGTGTACTGACACTTCCGTATGCAGCACTTAAAGTTGAGCGTATCCTTCTCACCACGACCCTTTCAATCTCGGCCCATTTTCTCTTTCCGTAAGATCCTCTTCTACATTTGTGTATGGAAGATGGTGGCTTCAACGGTGAAACATCGAACGAAAGGTGGAAGTACCTGTTCAAGTCGTCAATTGCTTCTTCATCCTGAAGCAATGCCTCGTCTGCTTCATTGCAGGTATCAGTAGATGAAGACAGGATTTCCTTGAGGCACGCAAAGCAGTGCTGGCAGACTTTGTCGGTGTCACGAATATGGTCAGCCTCTGGCAGTAGCTTCCACGGCAAGACAACATCCAAAACGTTTACGAAAAAAAAAATTTTTTTGTTAGCAATCTTCCTATTGAGAACGCGAAAATAATCAGCACAGAATACTTGGACTCAGCTATGAGCCGCATGCATCGCATGTAGTGAACAGCTAGAACAAATCGAAACATTTATACAGAACAGCAACGCACTCTTTCTGTCGCTTTTCCTGTGGCGCTATCGTGACTGAGCCTTGTTAGATATGGAGCTGTTTCCTGCGCCTACTTCGAGTTCCCCGGACCACATCGAATCGCAGCACATTCCAGAGGATCGCTCGAGCCAACAAGTTCACGTGCCAACAAGTTCGTACGCCGCCGGTAGCTATTCAATGCTTGAGTTTTCCAGAAAACGAAGGGATAACCCGGCATTGTTGCAAGAAAAGTGGGTCCCGAAACAAGAGGGCTGCGATGTACCGGGAAGGCCTGGCCGCGTCGCACCGGTCGCCTTTGAAGAAGGCATTTGCCACCACAGCGGGGCCGTACCACCGGGAGCAGGGGGCCCTCGGACAATGGAGCCCAATCGTCCCCCCTTCGCCGCCTTTGAAGAGAGCATTGCACCACAGCAAGGCAAGACCGCGGGGAGCCGCCGGGTGTGACATCACCGCACGGGTGCCTACCATTGGCCGAAGGTGGCGTCATCGGAGCGGGCTCTCCCATTGGCCGAACATGACGCGACTTCCAGTCCTCGAAGGGTTTAAAAGAAGCATTCCAAAGAGACCGGAGCATTCCCTGATTCACCTCTCTCGAACTTCTTGCCGCGGGCCGCAGCGTCCGAGTTGCTGCCGGCCCGTAATGACTGTTGTTACTTGACTCTCACCTCTCTGTATATAATGTAAAATAAAACTCCCAAGTGTTTTTCATCCCAACGTCCGTCCCTCAACCCCTACAGCCTCTAGAATGTCTCCCGGTTTCATGTGTTATGAAAGGCCACTTAAAGATTTTCACTGTGAAAATGTGGGGGCCACACTCGTTATCAAAAGACAATGTCTGTTTGGAGCCCCCAGTCACCTCTGCTGTTCTCGGCATGGGAAAGCGCGTCAGCAAGGTGCTGACGAAACATAATAAGTTAGCCAACTTCAGCAGCCTTTGACTCAGTCATGTAGCACTGCACTTTTTCGGACAGCTGAAACACAGAGGTGAAGGTAGAGGTAAGACAGGAAGACGTTATCTGTGAGCGACGTGGAAAACATGTGATAATAGGAAACAAAATAAACAGCTATGGAAATGACTGAGTTTTGAGAAAGGCACAGTGTGAGTTGCACGTGGTGATGCTGAAGAAGGTTCCAGTATCCATTGCACGTGGGGGATGGGGAGCACGCAAGTGAAGTAGCACCTCCATATAGGCGCACCTGCTGATTATGGAAGCGCTCCGTTGCTTACGGTTTAGCCTGCCTTGGCATCGCTTACAGGGACTTACTGTGTGCACCAGGCGGGTTCTGGCAAATTAAGCCACAGCATGCACTCACAGTGTCTCGCATGCTGTTGACAAGCATATAATGGAGGCATAAGTGCCATGCCCACAGTGGTTGTAGGCTGCAAACTTGGTACATGTTAGCACTTTAGAGAGTGGCAGCCCCCAGCCCCCGTACAACTAGACACAAATAAAATGCGACAATACATTTTTGTTGAAAACAAGCTGCCAGAGTGAAGTTCTGAAGCAGCAAAGAAATAAGAACTAGATTTGTGTATAATGCAAACTCGTCATATGTCAAACTCTTGTCAAATTACGTCAAACTCTTGCCTTTGCTTCGAGTTGTCAATATATTTGACTTTGCCCTGCCAGCTGCTAGATGCCTGGTTAGCTCAGATGGTAGAGCGGCTGCCCTGGAAAGGCGGTGGTCCTAGGTTTAAGTCCTCGACCAGGACAAATTTTTCAACTGCGAGCCTTTTCTTTCGAGGAAACCGTATGGCTTTCCTTTATCGCAATTGCTACGATTGGGTGGATGTCTCATTTTCCCTTTATTGATTACTTCCCTCCACCTTGCAGGTTTCCACAGAGCTATTATGTCAACTCAAACTGAAGACAACCAGCAAAGGTACTGAAGCCAGCATGCTCAACATGGGCCACTTTGGTCCGTTATATTTTGTGAATAAAGCAAATGAGGAAACACAATATCGCACCCATGTTTTGCCCGACATAAGCGGACTTCCATCGAAAATTTTTTCAAATATTGGAACCGGAGCTTTTTCCCTTTTCTTTTTTTAAACGAGTTTTGTTGAGAAATCTTGCTTACTTAATGTTTCACGTAGGAATACAATATTTCGAGTAAATGTTGCAGAAAGAATGTTCTATATTTGACGTTTTTTTCTATTTTCTGTGTGAAATAGACATCGCGCCAAGGTGCATCAAAGTTACAAAATTTTCTGATTTGAGCCATGTTTGGAATGTTTTACGTTTTTTTTGTTTGTGGACAGCATAAAAAAATACATTGAACTAATTTGCTGTAAAACGTATTAAAACGAGCAGAAATGTTTTTCGACACAACGCTTTTAGTTTGCATTTAATTCGGCCATGAAATCGAAAAATATTGTCATAAGCAATAGGAGGACACTCACTGCACCACCTTCAAATATTTTTTTGACTTGCCGGGAATGCTTTATGGGAATAGAATTTTCGGTTCTGTGCAATCTGAGTATTTCAACATGACATATAAAAAACCAGACAAAACAAAAATATCAAGCGGACATGCATGTTTGATCTCTTGTGGAATCACCCTGAGCTCCTGACTGGAAGAAAGGCTTCGGCATACGGCTGTACTCACCACGGACAAGCACCTCCATGACAGCAGAAGACCCTCCTGTGGAGTGGATGTTGAAAGGAGAGCACAGGTAGCGTCCTTGGTGTTCATACGACACACGCTGAAAGAAGAGTGAGCCATTGCTCAGGTTGACAACACCATTTAGGGCATTGGCTTCAAAGGGCCGGTTGTCCTTGAACCAGGTGACAAACTGAATGGGCGGGTTGGCTTGGATGTAGCAGCGCACCACTCCTGACAGGTTCAGAGGCATGTACTGGAAGGCTGGCGTGAAGTTCACCCTTGCTGGGTCTGCACACAAGATGGGGTGCAGGAGAGGTGAGGAGCAAGATGGAGTACTACCAGGTGCATGGTGTACACACACCAGAACACAGCACTGCTGTATATTGTGTCTCATAGACTCCACGCAGTGCAGTGAAAGCTATGAGTCACCTCAACCAACCAGAAAAGAAAATCTGAAGAAAAGTTCGCCTATTTTCCCCCACTGATCACCCTTGTGCACCATGCTAGCTGAAAGAAAGGTTCAGAGGCATCAATTGCCCACAATGGGCAAGGAGTATATACATGGCAGGCCCTCTCAAGTCACGAAGGGCAGTTAAACAAAAGCCTAGATAAGAAAAGTACGTTATCAGTGCATTCTACTGTGGCAAGAGCTGTGACACAGTGGTCAAAGGCTTGCACCTGAGCATGGTCCTCATGGTCGGCATAGTACAGCACTGTGTGCGCTCGTAGCATTTAAGACTTCAGGCCACTGACTAGTGGTTTGTGGTAGTCAAGTAGCAGCTGCCCTTCTGTGCCCAACTTGAGGTGGATGCACCTCGTTTAACATCCCTGCACACTTGAAATTGCAACCTATGGGGCAGACATTTGCAGGATAGCAAAAAAACTTGAGAAAAAGCTAATGACTTTGCAATGAGTGGCGGAGTGGAACATGACAGGTGTATCATCTCTTCCTGTCACGATTGCATTTTATCCACTTTCATTCCCTTTTCCTTCATTATTTTCTGCATTTCAATTTCAACTACAGCTAATTTCCCCGATGCTTTCCTTAGCTTCATTGTCTGTTGGCTTTAGGTGGTCATGTCTCTCATGATTGACAGACAGGAAGGTAGCCATATGGTCTATGGAACAAATATAATCTAACTGAAATTAGGAGAAAGGAGTGCAGTTGGGCAGCTCATATAATGGATGCACAGTTCATAACTGATAGTCTATTTGAGTAACAAAGTAAGTGCTAAGGCAAGAAGATCACAGCTGAAGGTGGCAGGGGATTACATAGTGTGATAAGATTAGAAAATTTGTAGGAATAGAATGGAGTTTGCTGATAGAAAACAAGAATGGTGTAATTGTATATCACTGGGTGAAAACTCGGTCATGCAGTGTATGTAAGGCTATGATGATAAATGGGCAAGCCCTTCTCTTTTCTCCAAAACAAACAGCTGGCTCTCATTCATGATTGGTTGAGACAAAGTAGCTTTCACTGCACTACACAAAGTTCGTGAGACAATACCTTGGGTGGTCTACATTTGGAAAGACCATGGTCACTACATTTGGCACTGCTGTCTGTCAGCCAGTGATGAGGAGAAGCATGTTGAAAACATGTCCACTGGGCCCAGTCGCACTGAAGCAGTGGTTCTGCACCATAAGTGCCTCGAGAGAACCCTTGGGCAGTGTTAAATTAAATGAAGGCTTGTGGATCAGGGAAGGAAATGCCAGATGTATTCTGAAAGCTTATTACAGTAGAGCTTCCCAAATATGTTCCCCAGTCTGAATCTTTCCAGCACTGTACTCACACTCTATGTTGAGGTAAGCAGTAGCAGACTCAGGTTGGCCAATGCCATTTGAGATCTCACAGGTGTAGAAGCCTGAGTCATCCGCTGCAGTGGGGTTTATAAACAGTGTGCCATCCTGGCGTACAAGCGTACGTGTCTGCAGCCAGGTCAATTTGGAGATCTCTACACCGTTGTAGAACCAGCGATGAGTGATGTTGGAGGGCAATGCACGTGCTTCACACACAAACTCTGCAAAGTTTCCCTCCAGCTTCGTTAGGTTTTGTGGAGGGGTTGTGATCACTGCAGGGCCTGTGAAACAAAGAACACCTCATTTAGCATGAATTGTTATTTCTTAATAGCTTAGAATAAAAATCACACAGTCACAATGTGCACTAAATCCTCGTTGAAATGAAGTCACTTCATCCTGATTATCACCATCTTTGATATCACCGTGTCTGCCTACGTAACAATATGTTGGAGCCTTGATAATGAAAGCTTTTCAGATCACATTGTGTGCACAACTCTGTGTATGGGCTTTGCTAAGTATAGAGGGTGGACAAACAAAAAGTGGCAGGCCAACAATGAGGAGCAAAGGAGGATAAAGGAACATTTTTTTTTCCTTCAGCCAGGCAAACAGCGCTAAATGCTGCACTACCTCATGGTTTCAGCTTCTTTGGTCTCACTACATTATCACAGGGCAAAGACCAAAGCTGGAAATGCCAAGGCGATGCTATTACATTGTGATGCCACCTCAATATGGCTGCCAGCTCAGCTTATCTTTGGTATCATCAAAGCCAAATGAATAAAGAAGGCTGAGGTGAACAGGAAAATAGGTGGTGTAGAAGAATAAACTGAAGTCAAATGAGACTTTGAAAAAATTCAATTATGGGGTTTTACGTGCCAAAACCACAATCTGATTATGAGTCATGCCGTAGTGGGGGACTCCGGAAATTTGGACCACCTGAGGTTCTTTAATGTGTACCTAAATCTAAGTACATGGGTGTTTTCGCATTTCACTCAAGACAAAGGAGATGGTAAGTGCAGCAGTCAACAGGCAAGTAGATAAAGCACAAAGTTTCTAAATAAGTACCCTGAAGAGTAGCTGGACACTACATTTGGAGGCAACCTAAGAATGCATTGGCAACCACAAGCCTCTGAAGCTCAAAGATAATTTGTATATCTGTGCCAACCAATCAGTATGTTCACTCATTTGTGCAGTGCCATGGTGTAGATGAACAGCTTTCAATATCAGCCTCTTCTGGGAACTGTGTTTCAGGCTGCGAAGTCAGCTGCGGTGTGCTTTCATGGGCAGAGCTTTCGTAGGCAGCCACCAACTACAGTTGAACCTCAATATATCGAACAGCGCGGTGATCGTGAAATAGTTCAATATAGCCAGAATTTGATATATAAAATCACATAAAAAACTCGTCAAAAACTTCTGCAAATCACTCAATGAACCAAGAGCGTGATCGTCGTTCAGAGCGCGTGTTTGGTTGCGCTGCACGCAATCTGCCTTTTTCATGCTCCTGTGCTGCCCTCTGCTGCACACCGCTAGAAACATTTTTGGAGGATGCCAGGGCTTTCGCCGGTTGATTTGTGTGTCTGCATCCATGTTGAGTGTGCATTGGTTGTACGTTCTGTGAATTGCGATTAATTAATAATGGCTTCCCTAGGGCAGCATGTCACTCCTTGAAGTTATTTAGCACTCATTAACTACTGTGTGATCAGGCCTGAGTGTGCTATTCTGCTAACAGCACCGCCGATAAAGACCTGGCGAGTTTCGTCTGCCAACGTGGCTGCCTTGGATATTCCATATACGCAATAACTCAATATATCCGTGTTCTATACATCAAGGTTTGACTGTATGGCATCTATGCGGATTTACTCAGCAGCTTTTCAACCACCATATAAGTACATTGATTTGCCTAAATTTCATCCTCCTGGATTTGAGTGACCTTGTGGATTTTTATATTGACTTTCCTAAAAAATTGTTTTTTCTTGTAAACTTATTGTATTACAATCAACAGTGATGATTGTTAGTGATGATCACCTGTGATGATTGCTATGTCATACAGCTTGTACAACTTGTTAATTGTACAATTTGATGGTTCTCAGAACATTACAAACAAGAGCAATTGTTTAGAATATAAAAATATTTTTTACGTAGTGACTGTTACTTAGCAAATATCATCTAGATTTAGCAACATTACATAAAGAAGTGTATCGTAATTGTAAATGTAAGGAACTTAATTAACTGCTCTAACAAAACACTATGAAGTCAACGCAAAACACAACTGAACCAAAATAACAATAAAGAAAGCTGCAATGTGCTGTCTCAATGGATCCATGCCAAATTAAGACAAATTTACGTGTTACCCATAGTTCCTATGTTGACTGAATAATTGCAAT
Organism: Dermacentor andersoni; assembly: GCF_023375885.2. Classification (NCBI taxonomy): domain Eukaryota; kingdom Metazoa; phylum Arthropoda; class Arachnida; order Ixodida; family Ixodidae; genus Dermacentor; species Dermacentor andersoni. The sequence continues at coordinate 193,818,865 of NC_092818.1, read as the reverse complement.
GCCAGATTTCTCCCCGACAACCTTAGTATGGAACTCAATGAATAAAATGGCCGTAACTGCCCTCTTTTATGGCCCTTACTGGCACTTAACCACAGACTCTGCCAACCCACATTTGAGATAGAACACATTTATTCACTTGCTCTGCAAAAGCACTGCCGCTGGATAAAAAAAAAAAAAAAAAAAAAAAAAAAGAGATGCGGCCTGCTGCCTGCTTCGAAAATGGTGTGATCCACCGCAGTGTAGCCAGCAGGACATTTTTGTCTGGGATCAGCATAGATAACGCGTCAAGAATGTGCTTGGAATGCCATAGCCTGATGCATCCCGTCCCCGCGAGCTACCGCCGGGCAGGAAAGCCAAATAGCTGAGAGTGCAACTACGGCTGTCACGTTCACTCCCATTGCAGCCCGCCTGACGCGTCAGGCCGCACTTTTTTTTCTTTTTTTCTATCCAGCAGCCGTGGCAAAAGAGAGCAGGGCATCAAGACACAGAGAGACGGTAGCGACACCAATCAAAATGCTCCTTGCCCACTATTGAGAGGCTCCCATGTCCTTAAACTGTGCTGTGACACACTATTAGCAGAAATATGTGTTCACTTCAGTGACATGGTGTTGGAGTGTTTACCGCACTGTTGCATTCTTTTATGTCCCTTGGCAAAAAAAAACATTTACAAGACAAACCTCTTCCAACCTAACAATGTCACTATAAAAGTAAAGGTTTACGAAGTGTGTCCAAAAATAAACTAGATTGTCTTTCAATTCCTTGCCACTCGCTAATGGAACACACTTTGAAAACAATAGTAACTCACCAGCCACGATGACTTTGGCAAGCGCTGAGTCGCTGCCCTCCGAGTTGCGAGCCATGCACGTATAGTCGCCCACATCTGTCTGGCGCAGGTTGGAAATGCGCAGCTCTGTTGGGTGGATCTGGGTGTTGGTGCTCTCTTCCAGCGGAAGGTTGTCCTGCATTCACAATACAAGCAAGGGATGAATAGCCAGAAGCTACCAGCACGACAAGTACTTCACCATAATCGTTAGTGTATTAAGGATGTTTAGCCTGAGCTGCCCAACAATGCTAAGTAGTGCACGTGATTGCTGCAGTTTTTTTGTGCACTCCAGATAATCAGCATCAGATTCAGGGTTATATATAGTAAGAGGTCAGTAATTCGAATTCCGCAGGGATGCTACGAAAATTCTAATTATAAAAAATTCGAACTAATGAAAATCAGAGAGAAACATAGCTCGGTTAAGGCGCGTATATAGTCCGACGTGGCGTGAGCATGCGCGCACACATGCTACATCACGTTGGCATGAACAACATTTATACTTCGAAGCACTGGCGCAGCCAACGTAGCAGGACGTGGCCCACGTGCTCTGACCTGCCCAACGTCAACATGGCTCCTGCTCTATTCACGCATTCATCGTGTCAACTGGAGCGGAGAAAAAAACAATGTTGCAGTTTCACCCGAAAAGCAAAGCATCGATTGCAATAGCAAATTAGTAGATAGCTATATGAAGTAAGGATAGTAGTTTTATCGGCCGTACAAACTTGTGAACATTCGCTTACTAACTAAATTAACAAGTACGGTGTCACGCGTGCACAGGTAAACATGAACAGATCTCGCTCGATAACTGCAGAAACTCACTGAAAAACGCTGGAGTGAGGAATCGCGCAATAGCAGCAAGAGAATTGAGCTCTTGTACAGCTCTCGCTTCAGTACGAATGAAACGTAGAAAGCACATCGCATACAAAGCTACCAGCACTACACGCACTCTGCACAGATCACTTTGAAAATGAGGCCCACACGGGCGTACACTTTGGCCATGTCACAGATTGCTTTCAAGATGCGGCGCCCGCATGGGCGAGTCGCACGCAGCAGCAGCCTCAGCAGCCACCGGAATACAACGTCCCCCCCCCAGACTCCTCCGCCTCACCTCCGCGCCTTGATTCAGCCGCGTTCACCGGCTCACCCTCGCACGCTTTCACTCGCACATGCAGCGTACGGTGCACGGCGACGATTTTATCGCCCTTGAGCTTTATACAGAACCTCATGGGAGAGAAGTGACCTGCAACAGAGGCGCTGGCCATGCCTGGCCAGGCACAAAAGCATACCTCTCCAGTCAGGCCTAAACAAAAGGCCGCAGATAAAGCTGAAGAGCGCGCGTGGCGCCGCCAGCGTCGCCAACGTGCTTCTGCACCCTAGCACTCTCCCCATCCAGGATGGCCCGGAGTTCAAATTATCGGTGGCGGTGCAGATTTCAGTGTGAGTTAGCAGGATGTGTTACATATTGCTTTCAATACATTGCTGGATGGACCACGACAGCTACTTTGAATTATCCGAAATTTTGAATTAACGAGTTGTGAATTAACAAGCTTTTACTGTTATACCTAATGGTATGGTTCAATGCTCTACAAGAAACAAGTGTGCAACATCAAGAGATAGAAAGAGTATGGATTAGAGAGAAAACGTGGGAAAGTGATGTTGCAATTCAGATCAATAAGCACTGAAGCTTTAAGTCGGTCCCGTAATGCATAGAACTGATAAACAGCTGGTTATCTATTGGAGCAACATAATGGGTGCCAAGAACAGGAAAATGCATTTGATGACAGTTAAAGATTAGGTGGTATAATCAGATTATGAAACTTTCAAGCAGAAAATGAGTTTCATTGACGCAGCACCGAGGTAACTAGAGGTGTCTGGGAAGCTCTTTCATCCTGTAGTTAACCTAACATAGGCTGATGATGATATTAATAATGATCAGTCAATAAAAGTGAGAGCATGCACTTCATTCAGAATTGCCATGTGGCTTAATTCTCATAGTCCTCTGGTTAGTGCAGCTAAAGAGACTGTGGCCATGCATTAAAATTGAATAGCTTTTCTGAGCACGAATTCTTTAGGAACAATTAATGTTGCAGTGCAACAAAACAATGGCCATTAGACAACAAAAGTACAATGCTAAGTCTGTATTCTAAGCACTGTTTTAAGAAACAAAGTTTTATTCTTATCAAAGTCACGCAAGAGATAGTTCTGCTCTGATGCTAAAGGCAAATGCAGCACTCACTGTGGTAACCCAAAAAGGATCAAGCAGAAATGAGCACAACACAATTGCTACCAATGATGAAAAGGTTAATCTCCAAGAACATGTACAATATGCATAACACACGCAGAATTGTGTATGAATTTTCATAACGAGGAGCACAAGATTTATCTGGGCATTTAAAGGAGTACTCGCATGACATCTCACACTTTTCATTTCTTGTAGAAAATGAAGGTTCTGGATTTCGAAACATTGAAAGAAATACTGGCAAGCCCAGAAGCCCCCTGATAATTTACTTACAATACTACCTTTTCTACGAACCAGTTTCGATTTCATTTCCTGGGGGGGAGGGGGTCATAACATCACGATGCAGAAAGTGGTCACATGGGAGCAAAATATCATCCACATTACCAAGTCTTGGCACTTGCTCCAGCTAGCTCAGTCATCTGCTGTGCTGCTATATTGGAGCCATGCGATAAGTAGCAGCAATGTAGACAACCAAGAGAGCCAAAGCTAATGACAAAGTGTCGCAATGTCCTGCTACCACATGTCACTTTCTATGCCATGACATATGCACCTCCTGGGAACTGAAATTGAATGTAGTTTGTAAAAAAGGTATTTGTATAGCCAATTAAACAGGGCACTCTGAAGTGCGCCAGTGCTTAGTTTTTTTTTTTGTTAAGGGTTTTGAGGTCCAGGACCTTCATCTGAACATATTTTGACGCATTTTCCTCCCAAGGAGCAAAATTTCCAGTCAGTAATAATGCTTGTGCAGCTCTCCTGTGTTCCCACTGAGAATGTGTACTGAATGTTTAACATTGAGTTTAAAAAAGGGCGGACAACCCAGCTCACCTTGTACCATATGATGGTGGGAGGTGGGGTGCCCTCAGCTTCACAGGGAAGCACCACCGATTCACCCACCTTCACATAGATTATCTGTTCTGGCTTGGACTTGAAGTGTGGTGGAGCTGCACATGCCACACGAATCAGGCGTTCATTACAGAACAGCAGCAGCAGCACCCTTTATGTAGCCACAGTTACAGAGTTAATGAACCTTTCCCCTTCAGCCAGAACCAAGAAACACTGTACATTCTACCACACAGTACAGTTTGCCTCCAGTGAGGATGCAAATGAGAGGCCACATATCACAATGCGTGAACTTGCCCGTAGTTGCACCATTTTCTTGGATAACAGACTAATTAAAATACAAAAAGCAACAAGTTGTCCCAAATGAAATATCCTCTTTTAGAGTTTATATCTCGTTTAGAGGCCCACAGGAATCTATGCTTGGCCCGCTTGGAGGTGTAGGAGGCGTGGTTAGGGCCGTGGTAAAATTAGACTAAGCGTGCCAGCAAGACATGACACGACCACTCGAAGACCCCGACTTTATTTTTTGCCTTGCCTATACATACACTAAGAGGGTGCCCCATCCAGCCACTTAGGTGCATGTGTTTAACGCATTCTACGCTTGTACTGATTTTGCCCAATGATTGTGCCTAGTATGCAAAAGCAACCAGTGGAATGGATTGTGCACACCTGTAGTAAGATCTCTATTGTGTTCAAGCATGGTGCAGATTAAACAGAATGGTTTTGTGCCTACAGAATAAGTGCATACTGGTTGGTTTCATGAAAAAAGCTACGAAAATTTATGATTCCTGTGTTCTAAGTAAGTAACAAATTTGTTCAACAGGTATCCACATTTAAGTATCATGGGGTGTTATTTTGTGAGGATCTGGGAAGGCGTGAGGGAGGATGCTTATAGAGCTTACATAAGGCCAATAATACTCTAGCAAATCTTCCCTGTATGGTGCTTGTCCCACTCGGTGTGCACTATAATACAGTACAGCAAGTACAATTGAACACCACAAGACATGTTCTAGGGTGGTACAACCAGTTCGGTAGAGCAACAAATATAAAAAAAGAACTGGACTGGGCTTCTCTAAGTGAATGCCACAAACGCCTTTGCTTAAATCTTTTATATATGATTTATAATAACCGAACTGGAATCATGACCTTATCATACTTAAGCCCACTTCATTACATATCTGCCTGCAGAGACCAAGCTTTAGAAATTCAGGAGTACTTCCCCATGACAAATCGCTTCTCAATTGTATTTCTTTCTGATGACTACTACAGAATGGAATTTGTTACTGGCAGAAATTGTGAGCTGGAGCTCTGCTGGCATGTTTATCTTGATTTATGCCACAAGCCATTATTGCTTGGGGCATAGTCTTGCCCGCTGGTGCAACAAAATTTGAGTTAAAAATAAAATAAAGTGCAACGATTCAACCCACACCAAAGAAAAACAGAGCCAGCACCGAATACTAAGAGTAGCTAATATGCCATTGTTAAAATGCCTAAATAACATGCCACCCATTGAGATAAACATCTACATTTTCACCTCAATAAACAAATAGTAGTCATTGTGGGCACTCTCAGAGCTGAAATATATATACAAGCGATAACAAATATTTGATTACTTTCAAACTTTCAGCAATATTGCTGCCAGGATGCTGTCCAATGTTGTGAGGATGTCATCAATGGCTAATCTTTGATATATTCAGGCAATAACAATTAAAAATAACATTTTGAAATGAAGCTGTTGTGTTCATGTTGTCACATTGTAGACGGTCTTTTTTAAAACCAATGATGACAAAAAAACAGGCTGAGGCTCTTGTGTCAGATGCATTACAGCTTCATGCCCACGCCTTCCAAATTATGGTGTCCTAATATCAGAAGACTTTCAACAGAAGGTTTGAAGATTAATGAGCGAAAAGCTTTCAAAAACAGAATTTAGTTTTCATGAAACCTGACACAACACCCTTGAAATTGTACAACAAGCCCAAATTCATAAAATTTAGAAAAGATTTGGGACTACTGGCAAGTATGCATGCCAAAAATAAAGTAGCTCTCCACTTATCTTGCACCATGTTATTCATTCAAGGTTATCAATCAATTATAGCTGTCATTTTACATTAAAGCGGCTCTACAACACTTCCTGAATATGGTAAATAAGCTGGTGTAGTCACTAGGCAATACTGTCATGAAGATCTGAGCCAAATATCCCAGAATTTCAGTCAAAAGACTGCCCTGCCCTTTCCTTGAAAATTCCAAAACACCCGCCACATTTTTCTCTATTATGCAAGGACGCTAGCTACACGCCAGATTTCTTCTTTAAACATTACAATGAAGCAGTGTTTCTGGCTAAAGAAAAAGTGAATAAACACCATCACTTAAGCAGCCATAACAACATTTGGTAGTGGACAATACCACTGCACCTCTCCGGCAGTCTTGTATGGCCTCTGAGATGGGCAATGCAACAAATCATTGTCCAAATGATCTCGAGATCACGCCAATAAAAAGCATGGCACAATGATGGGCACTGCATGGCAGCCATTGTTTCACACAGGCACGTGCAGTACACTGCTTTGAGTGCATTATGAATTATGAAAAGGAGTAGATGGCCATGAGGGCTTGACAGCAACAGCATTTCAGTGTCAATAATTCAATTCGTGCAAGGTACATTCAAACATGTTTTACTGAAAAATATTCGTAAGGAGGTGTCCTTTAATATCAGACACATTAAGCACCTTTTATAAAAGATGCAGCAGGGCCCGCCCCCTTTACTTATATGGGCAGTACAGTTGCTGGCAATAGTTGCAAAAATGCACATGGCTGATATACAAGATTGGGGCATGTGCACAGGAACCTATGTACTAAAGCTTCAGTAAGTCAGTTTCGTACACTAAAATACCAAAATGCGGATGCTCAATTTCGAAACTTGTCAGGCATCAAAAGCCTTCCAGTGATCTTGCCTTAAAAATAACCGAAGGGGATCCACAGCATCTACAGCAAGGCCACTGCACTGAAAGCAGTCACTGAAGGTTGAAAGGAAAGTACCTACCAAGTACGTCGAGGTAGATCCAAGTTCCATTACGAATAGTTTCCCGGTTGAGGAAGAAGACCTTGCACTCATACCAGCCCTTGTCTGACTCGCGCACATTTGTCAGGTTCAGTGATGACTGACCCGAAAGTGAAATGCGTTCTTTGTAGTCATCGGCCGCATGTGGTGGGTACCCGTCGTACCTGCATAATTAGCCACATTACAAAAACAGGCTCTTGATTTCACTGTTTCTAATTGGTAGAAAGGCTGGCATAACTTTGCTGAAAATAATTAAAACTAGTAGGTAAGTAGGTAAGATAAGGAACTGTAGTAGGTAAGTTCCTGTCTTGCCTCGTTTCAGACTTCTTTAATAAGAAAGGAATTCAAGTGCCCAATGGTATGATCGAACCTCTGTCTCCCAGCACAGGAGCTTGATGCTATAGCCACTACGCTATGAGCACATACATACCTCTTTCATGCCGACGACGAATAGCTCTTTGAGACATTCTGTACGTTTGTCATGCTTCTCACATTCTTTCCTCATGGCAGCTAGCACTTTGAGGCACTCTGTAAGATGGCACTGCCCTTCAGGATTGGCCTGAATTCCCCAGTCATTTGTTTTTTTGTAGTAGCTAACACTACATAGAAGCTATGTAACATTGTACTGCCTTCATAATAAGCCCATGTTGAACAAGTTTTTAATGTTTCTTTGTCAGAGTACAAATTACATCGTCATTTTAACATGGATCACATGACATAGACGTTGACACGTATGATTGTGTAAGACTTAGTCACAGGTGGCAGTCAATCCATGTTTTTCTCGCATACGGCGATTCAGTACCTACAACTATGTAGAACCCAACGATGGGCATGTCGATCATTGAATTCCCAGAATTCTGCTTCGATACACTGGGATAGAAATCATGTTGTCGCCATCATACAGCTGTCAGCTTGCTGCTGTCATCACATACACATTTGTGACACACACACAACTGACTGATTTACACAAGCATCTTGGTGCGCCTGGTAATCCAATGCAACCCCTGTCGATGCTTAATAGCCAGTTACCTGCAAAATGCTTTGCATAACATTGATTCCATGATTAAGAGGAATCTGCATAATTTTTTAATATGATTAACCCAAATTTGTGTGTTTGCTTCACAGACACACTATGGTGACACATGGATACACAGACAAGCAACACAGAATCTAAAAGAAATGAGTACATACCAGATGTAAATAGGTATCTTGTGGTCTTTTTTGTGCCACTGAACAAGATAGGGCACTGGCATGCCATCCGGGTATTCGAAGGGGCAGTGTAAGATCACATCCTGCCCCAGCAATGCCGTCATGTGCTCCGGCTCCTGTGATGGCATCCCAGATGCATCTGTAAAAAGCACAAAAAAGTAGCAACGTGAGCAGGGATGGCACAAGCAAAAATTGTGGTGGACAGCAGACACCTCCTGAAAAATTTGTGCAACCACACTAATCTCAACAAGCTGCATATCATCACTGAAAGAATGTAAACACCATATGCAGATTTTATGAAACAGCGACATGCCCCCAGTTGTCTGCAGACTGCATGGATGCATCAAGGCATTGCTACTAGGCTAGACTCACTTAGTCACCTAGTGACTTTAGCCGAATCACACGACAGTCATGACACACAGGAATTGGGACCTCGAAAAGCTCTGCCACAATTAGCATGCTAAACAATGTGCTTATTATAATCACTCAAACATTTTGCTGATACTAGTCTCCCTTTTTGCATCAGTAATTGCCACTCACTATTCCATGATCATTCTAAAGCCCTGTGATCACAAATTTCTCAGAGCACCATGCAACTCTGCAAGTTTATTGTTTTATCCTGTTGCCTCCCCTTTATGAAGAAGTGGCACAAATCGTGACTATGGGGCTCAAGTAACAGATTACGGCTGTTTAGTATTGTAGGTGTTCCACAACATCTACAGGACTATTCAGATGAAGACCAAGTTAAACACAACAGAACACATGCTGGCTACTTAACAATACCTTTATGGCAACTTCAATAATATATATGCTATGACTAATTCATAAATGCCTAAATAAGACCTTCGTGGACAATTGTCACATTTATAGCACAGTTGACATTCTTGATGACCACAAAACTACATATTGGTCTTAATGCAGTCATACATGGTACAGCACATGGCTGATGACATTAGGTAAGTGTGTCGGCATGCAATATTGTCTCCTTAAGCCATAAGCATTCTCACTCCATTTTTTTTTCACTTTATAAATATTACACTTCCGTCCCAGATACAGATACCTTGGTGCTAATACCGAACGCATTAAGTATAATGGCGACTTCAGGAATAGCATCAATATTTCAGACAAGATTCGGCATACTCGTTTCAAATATTTTTTAGTTTTTCTTTTGCTGCTTTTCTATAAGAAGGTTAAATAACGCTATCGTCAGTATCAATTATTGACTGAATTCGCCTTCAATAATATCTATATACTCAGATCAGATAGCGTGTGTTGATGTTAGGCAGTGCTTCCACAATAGTAGCCTTTAGCAATTTTTTATCATTGTGTGGCCATTAGTTGTTCTCTCAGTGGTGCTTGCCATATATAGTGCCGTACAGGTTTAGATATTCGGAACTATGTAGAACATTATATTGAGGGTGACGTGGTCACTGAAGTTTGCAACCAGATGCTCTTAGGTGGCACAGGCACTGTGTGCTAAAGCAAATCTATAACTTAGGAGGGGCGCCTAATGAAGTTATGTACAGGAAGCTTGATTTTTTATTTTTGAGCTGATCATCAGTGGCCATAATCAGCTTTTCAGGGTTCTCACACATCATGACCTCCACGTGCTGGAGAAATTCAGCCGTCTGAACAACATCTGACCACCGGCAACGCTTAATTGTCTTTGTCACAGATGATAATTGGCCACAAGCACTCGTCTCATCAAGGAAAAGAACCATTTCAAAGCATTCAAGAAGGCGGTGATCTTCAAGTCGCTGTAGTCGGCATGCAAGGTGACTAGGGGAATGTACTGCTTCATTTCCCGTGTCAGACTGAAAGCTGATACCCTGGAATAAATGTGCTAGATATGTGACAGAGGGGTAGGTATGGACAAATGCGAAGTGCTAGACAGATAGAATGAGAATGTTAATGTCTATGGCGATTCAAAGCCGTGTCATCAAATACCTCGCACACCTGGTACCTTCACACGAATACCTTCACTGCTAATTTTTCCTGAAATATGCGTACTATGGCATCTGCGTGAAAGCCACTCAATCTCCGGTTACTTATGCCACAACCTACTGAATTTCACCACCTCCAGTTTAGAAATTAGATTGCATAAGCTTCATGAAACAGCAGCTAGAATATGCTCTTCCTCTATGATGCCAAGAGTACTTAGCTGACATGTTAGAAATAATTCAGAACTGAGCAGCACACTTCTTTAACCATGACTATAACAGGCATTCAAGCACATGTCAAATAAAACACAGTATCTTTCTCAAGCCACTAGAACTACATTGCCAAACCAGCCTTCTTTTTCTATTTCTAAGTACATTTACTGCAGCAGATTCCACTCACTGCCACTTCACAACCTCCCACATGCATGTTACAACGCCTTTATTACAACACGTTTCATGTACATTGTAGACAATACGTGATCATTTAACTTAAAATTGCCTCATCCCATAGCACATGTTTCTTGCACAAAGTTACTCAGTATTACTATAAGTAACCCCCTTAGTGAATTCCCTTTCATGAGCCTGTCAGATATTACAAATAAATAAATGGAAATGCTTCATCGAAATCACACTGCACTGGTAATTTAAAACACTAGAGATCTCTTGCCTCCTTCCCTTATGAGATATTAATGATCAGATCATGTCAATGCTGTTCGCAGAGCCATTGACGACTCACTACCAACCCACTCAATTCACCACCCTTATTAGCAGGTAACCATTACACAATATGTAGTAATAGGCAAATTGATGATATCATCTTTACTTACAAAGACAATGAAGGTCATACAGTGAAATGAATAGTCAAACAAGCTGGCAAGTATTCAAAAGGCCACTTTTGTATAACTTAAGCTAGTAACAATAATACCTTTATGTCGGCAACTTGGTTCATCTTGCTGACAGCATTTACAACAGTGTGAAGGTCAGGACTAAAAGAAATGCACACCCTGGCATTTGTGTTCCCTTCCATCCTGGTCTTTGCACTGTTCAGAATGGTGTTACTTAGATAATATAAACACATCTTTACTGTGCAGCTAATAGCTATGCCTAGGGCAATGTTAACTTTCCATGCCTTTTGGGCAGTAGACAACTTTTCAAGTAATGGCACAATAGTGATTTAAAGGGACTCAAAAGAAAATAGAAGTTACATGAGTAAATTACACTGTACTAATAATGAAAAAGCCAACCAGGCTGGATAGGCTAGAAAAGATGCAAAAGTGAAAGGCAGGTGGTGCCTCTGCATCCAAGTTCCTGTACTAGCTTGCCATGACATTATGTATTCTGACAGCACCTTCTCATGCCTAGTTAATATTTTATGGGTAAAGACAAACTACACTGTATTCTGAAGGAATCAAAGGACTGGACTTGGAAAATTTGGAGAACTTTTACTGGCCTCACAAAGGCTGGTTCCTCTAAATGTATAACAAATAATGTATTTTTTGGAGAGTAGCATGTAAGCTAACACAAAAAGGCACTTCTTGCTTACATAGCATTATGTATGCATCATTGTAGAAATTTGGGCTTGTTGGTGTAACATTTTGCAGTTTATTTTTTTCTGTAGCACCTTGTGTGTGTCTCTGTTCTTATTCTACATCCTTGTGCTATTCGTGCTACAAGAAAAAAATGCATTATGCATGCAGCTTATAATAATTTACTCTGGTTGCACACAATCTACTAACAGTGCCTTCATCTCCCGGCACCAAGTAATCATCCCTACAATATGTTGTCATTGAACTCAACTCCAACTCATTCAGGCTAGAGCTCATTCACATTGCTTGCTGGAAATGAGAAACAGTCCCCACCCCATATTACATCTTTTAATAGGCTGGTGGTAGTTTCTGTGACAAATATTACAACTACACAAGGAAAGCAGAAGACAAAGAAAAAGTATGCATACTAAGCACATGCATGTTCTGGAAATCCAGAACAAAAGAGAACCAGGGAGGAGGAGGAATAAACTTTATTTTAGGGCAGCAGATTTGAGACCTAGGCCTCTCTACCTAAATGACAGCCTCAGGCCCTCGAGCCCTGGCGGCATCTTCGGCCTGCTAGATTGCCTTAAGTTGGTCTTCCGGTGCACAGCTGAGTAACGTGGTCTCCCACTGCTCTCTGGTCTTGTTTATTTTATTCTGTGTGAGTGTCTGAGCCTGGACAACCCGAAACCATATGTTGTAGGTCCATCCTCTCTTGACAGAATCTACATCTATCCATGTAAAGGTCCAGGTAGTAGTGGTTTCGGATATGTATCTGCTTGTAAGAGGCGCCATGCCGTCGCTTGCCGTCTACTTAGCAAGGAGTGTGCCGGGGTAAAATGGGCCCTTCCCAATTTATAGTGTTTGGTGATCTCGTTAAAGCTGGTCATCCAGTCTCTCTCCGTTCCTAGTATTTGCATGTCACCTGCTCAGCCCACTAGTTCTCGAGCCAGGCTGTGCGCCATTTCGTTCCTTGGAAGGGAGGAGTGTGCGGGTGCCCATATAATGTAAACGTCTCGATCTTCACGAAAGTTGGTTAAAATTCTTAGCACTTCTGGGGAGATTCTTCCTTTGGCATAGTTCTTGAAGGCTATCTTGGATTGGCTGACTACGATGTTAGCCTCCGTAGAGGCTACTGCCAGTGCTAACGCAGCCTCCTCCGCCACCTCCACCTTTCCTGTTTTTACAGTGCCACTAACTCAGGAGTCACCCTCTAGACTCGTGCCAACTGTCGGCATACTATGTCTAATTGCGCACCCTGCCCCGTCCACATAGACCACGTCCCTGGCACTACGGAATCTTCTATGGAGAGCTCTCGCTCTTGCGATTCTTCTATCTTGGTGAAACTCCGGGTGCATATTTCTAGGGATGGGGGGTATTGAGAGATGTGCCCTTATTTTTCTTGGGATGTCTTTCCGCAGTCGATGCTGTGCTTCGTAGGTTATTCCAATGTCATACAATATGTATCTCCTTATAAAACTCTGTGTAAGTCTTTCCTACTGTGCTACTCTCTGGGCCTCAGTAAGTTTGTCTAGTGTGTTGTGCACACCGAGCACCAGGAATTTCTCGTTTGACGTATTCGGTGGAATTCCCAAGGCTTGCTTATATGCCCTTCTAATAATGCATTCTATCTTGGTTTTCTCCGCAGCGTAGCCCTTGAGGTAAGGGACCACATATACAATACGACTGACTACAAATGTTTCTATTAATCAGATGAGGTTGTGTTCTTTCATGCCATAGTACCTGTTGGATATCCGCTTTATTAGTCTGATTGTTTGTTGAACATTATTGTCTAGTAGTCTAATGATTTATGACCGTTTTCCGATATGCAGAGTCCCAGTATTCTCAGGATCACCACTATCGGTATTGTGGTGCCTTCTACTGTGACCACAATGCCCGGCCTTTCCTTAATGCATTTTTGACCCCTGCATGTGGGTCTATAGAGCAGAAGTTCTGATTTTTGCGAGGAACATTTCTATCCCTTGTCTCTGATGTAGTCTTCAACCGTGTTTACTGCTGTTTGGAGTATCTCTTCCACATGCCCATCACTTCCAGCCACCACCCAGAGGGTGATGTCGTCCACGTATAGGCTGTGTCCAAGTCCTTCTATCTTTTCAAGTCTCACAGGAAGACTGATCATTACCATGTTGAATAGAAAGGGAGATAGGACTAAACCCTGGGGGGTACCCCAATTACCTAGTTTGAGCGCCTCCGATTAGGATTCTCCAATTGAAATCTTTGCCGTACGATCCGTCAAGAAGTCTTTGATGTACGCGTATGTTTTGCATTCTACATGCTGCTTTCGGAGATATTGTAGCATTGCCTTGTGCGTGACAATGTCATAGGCCTTACTTAGATCGAGACCTAGTATCGCCTCAGTGTCTAGAGTTTTCTCACCTGCATCTATGATCTGATGTTTTAGTTTGAGCATAATATCCTGTGACGACAACTTGGGTCAAAATCTAACCATGGTATGTGGGTAAAGTCCTCCATCATCTATATATCTTGTCATGTTCCATGAGTTTGCCGATGCATGATGTTAGCGATATGCATCTTAAGTTCGTCAGATGTGGTTTCTTTCCAGGCTTCGGTATAAAAATGATTTGGACTGATTTCCATTGACTTGGAATGCCACCTTGCTCCTGGCAGTTATTCATGTAGTCCATGAGAGCTCGGATGGATACATCATCGAGGTTCCCGAGTGTTTTGTTGATTACCCCATCAGGTCCTGGTGTAAATTTCGGGTTGAGCATGATAAGTTCATATCCGACTTCTGTCTCCATAATGGGGGTATCGAGATCAGGATTCTCGTTACCTAGGTAATCCGGGAGTCGTTCTCTATCCGCATCTCCAACGTACATTTTTTGAATCTCTCGAAAGAGCGCTTCTAATGTACCGTTGTAGCTGTGTATAACCTTCTGTAGATTGTGTCTTTGTATGGTTTTTATACTGCCGGGGTCCAAGAGGCATCGGAGAATGTTCCAGGTCTTGGACATTTCCATCTGCCTTTCCATCAAGATGCATGTGGCTTCTCACTTTTGTTGGGTTACTCTATTTGCATATATCTCGATTTCCTTGTTTAATTTGTTTAATAACCAGGGGTCAGAATTATTTAACATTACCTCTCTTCTGATTCTATTAATGAGATTATCATGATTTGAGAACTTCACAAACTTTCAGGGGACTATCAGGTGGTCTGTGTCTATGACCATTTTCCTTCCAAGTTGGATCACTGGGTAGTCCATGATCTAAAGGGTAGAGCATCTGGCTGCTGGGGTGAAAGAACTGTTTTTGAAAGCAACCATCGAACCAACTTGGGCCACTGAGTATGAGGATATGGGTGTGTGCCACTCTTCAATGAACCTCTTTCATGCTAACTTGGGTCACTGGGTATGTCCCACACTTCAATGAACCTCTTCAACACCAACTTTGGGCATCCGCAGTCACGCGACCGCAAATTCGTGCCAGGTTGCAGCGAGCTTTTTCTTTAACGTCGCAGTACCTGCAGTGCCAGGGACTGCAACTGACCCCAGACAAGTGCGCTGCGATAGCGTTCACACGGAAGCTTATGTGTTGGTATCCAATTATGATCAATGGAAATGCCATCCCATATGTCACCCACCACAAATACCTCGGCGTTGTCATTGACCGCGGTGTTTCATGGTCGAAACTTGTGACAATGTTAAAGAAAAAATTAACTGGGCTTGCTCAAGTTTTTCGCTTTCTGGCCGGTATGAAGTGGGGTCCATCTGAGCATTCGCTACTCCGGCTGTACCAGGCTCTCTACGTCGGATACATTCGGTATAGTCTGCCAGTTTTATCAAGTATGAGCCCATCATGTTTGCGTACGCTGGAAAATGCCCAGGCACAGATGCTGAAAACATGTCTCGGTGTTCCACGTTGCACCTCAACCCTTGGAACAATTGAGGAGGCTCGCATCACCCCTTTACCTGTCTATCTACGATGCGAACCTCTTTCGAGTATTCCTGTGACTGCTGAGCCGTCATGGACACCACCCCTTATTGACACTTCCCGACATACGGCCGGACTCCACTTCTTCGAAAGCCATTAAATGCCAAGAATCTGCCATACAATCATACTTTACCCCTACTGACCTTCCACGTATGCCCCCATGGGTAATGTCCAAAATACGGGTATGTCTATCTATTCCCGTAATTCCTAAAAAATTGCGAATACCTATCTCGGTTTCAGACATTTAACACTTGAATACATGTAAAAAAAATTATTCTTTGGTGAATGTGTATACAGACGGATCGGTCTTGTCGTATGCGTCTTGTGCGGCTTTCATCGTGCCTGCGTATCAAGTCATTCGACGGTTTCGTCTGTGTAACAAGACGACTACAACATCTACGGAACTAGTGGCAATCAGAGAGACCATTCACTATATTTCGCGACAGCCTCCTCAAGTACGGACAGTCTTTAGTGACACAAAATCGGCTCTGCAACTACTTAGAGTGGTGTTGAAAGAAAGCGCTCACAGAGTGTTGGCTCTCCAAACTGCTGAGCTCTACACTTTAGCGGAAGTAAACGGTCACCACATCACATTTCAATGGATTCCCAGTCACTGTGGTATACACGGCAACGAACTGGCTGATGCCGAAGCGAAGAAAGCACTCGAAGAACCAGAGTCACTGCTTGCAATTCCTTCTTCAAGAGCAGACGCCACCTGCCTCCTCTCCAGTGTCATCCGAAACTCGACAGAAAAGCACTGGAACAATCCGGATAATCACCACAGGCGACTCCAGAGATTGGACCCTACCATCAAATTTAGGCTACCACCGAAAATTCAACGCAGCTATGCCAGTCTTCTGCACAGACCAAGGCTGGGGGTAGCGATTACGCGCGGATACGTGCACCTCATGCAATGCACTGAGTCTCCGGACTGTGAGTTGTGCAATGTGAATGAGACTATAGGTCATGTGCTTTGTGACTGCCCTAAGTATGTGGAAGAGCATCAAAAGTTGAACAATGACCTTATGCATCTCGACAGCCCATCGTTGTTGGAGGACGTTATTTTAGGCCCTTGGCCAGACGCTCAATCAAGTTTCAAGGCCATCCAGGCGTTACTGAACTTTTTAAAAAGTATGGGCCTGGACTGTAGGCTTTGAGCATGCCAAATTGCTTGCCATATGTTTTACATCCTCCCTCGATCATCATCGTCAGACATCATGCGCCTCTTACTTCCCTCTTTCTTTCCCTCTTCCCCTTACCCTAACACCAAGTAGCTAGCTAGAGGAATATACCTCAGGCCGACCTCTCTACATTTCATATCATTAAACTTTTCTCTCTCTTGACAACAACTTGGTTAACTGGGCATGTGCCAATGAGTATGCGTCATTCTCCATTGACAAAATATATTCCTTCAATTTGTTGAATGCTAGGTGAAATTGAACCTGCATCATATAGGAGTGATCATTTTTAAGTTTTTCGGAATTTTCAAACATCGCCTATTACAGATAGCATAATTCTAGTCATTGAGCTGGGTTATTCCCAGAGGTGGACATTAGTTGCACGAAAATCCAAACACATGTTCAGCTAAATAACGAATATTCACTATTTAAATTCTTAATTAATCACTTTACGACACATTGCAACTTACGAATTGTAGCCAGTGAGATTGTAAGACATATCGCCTTGAAGTGAATTTCCAGGATGACACCAGCTTCAAGATAATATTTTCTAATGTGACGAAGGAAATGCATGGGCATTCCAGTTACTTTTGTGCTTCAGTGCATAAGAGGGTTTTGTTAAAGAAGTAAGCCGAACAACAGTGCATACTTACGGCAAGTATGATGACCTATCTGTAAACTGGTGTCATTCTGGAAATTCATTCCAAGTGAATATGCCTTGCAAACTCACTGGCTACAATTAGTAAATTGCAATATGTGCCGTAATGTGATTAATTAAGAAGTTAATTAGTGCATTATCATTATTTAGTAGGAGATGTGTTCTGATTTTCATGCAAGTAATATCCACCTCTCTGAATAACCCGGGTTAGCTCAAGAACTGGAATTATGCTATCTGTAACAGGCGATTTTTAAAAATTATGGGAAACTTAAAAATGTTCACCCCGTATATTCAGACATGCACCAGGTGCTGACTTCGTGGCGGCACCACTAGATGACACAGCATGTCTAGAGGGATGAATGAGAGAGGAGCCCAGCAGCATACGCATCTAATAAATTACACGTTTTAGTGGTGACAATGAGGTCTATTGATTAAGTTGCTTCAATGCAAATCGCACTCACGTTGACATTCATCATGAGATGGGTTCTGCTAGAGTTTTCCTTTTGTTTTCATGTAACATGCCATGTTGCTGATCTATGCAAAAACAGAATGCAACTATGCGAGAATGTCAGTAACAATGACCAATCTCTTGAAATGACCAATGTCAAATGACCAATCTCTTGAAAAATGGAATGCAATGATATGTGTCAGACAGTGGCAAAAGGCAAGAAGAATGGATCAGGACGACAGCAGTTCCAAAATATTACTCCAGGACAAGGTGCGAATAGTGATAAGTTGTTTGTTCTGTGAACAATATCCTGTTTTAAAATAGAACACGAAAACAAATCCACCTCTTGAAGGCAAAAGACATTAGTCTATCTCAGTTTATACATGGGCTAGTATCTTATGCTGCTGTTTGTAATGCAAAGTTTCATGTGCATTAATAAGTAAGGTGAAATAATGAATTGTACAATTCTCTATTCGGCGGAGTACAAGCATGTAAAAACACTAGCTAGGAATACTGAACCAAATATCGATGTTTTTTTCCAGCTTCTAAAAACCAATGTGAAGGAGAAACGTGAGGAAAATTATTATTTTTCTTCAGGACAGGCAAGACCATATAACGTCGATTCAAATAAGCAACTTGTAAATGAGCAAGAAGTGAAGCGATCACAGTTTCTGGCTGGGTTTACAATGAGTGCTTGAAGTGGTTGGTGAGCCACACATAACTAGACTTTTGTTCTATGAGTGATGATAGCTGGTCCTTTAGTTCAAGTTCAACTTTCAAGTTCAAGTTATTTCAATCTCAAGAGGTCACATGAGCAGCTTGTTCAGGAAAAAAAATATACTAACAAGCTATCTGACGCATCTTCACCGCAGGAAACACTTGAAACTGTCTCTAGGCTGTTGACACTGTGCCTATGCAGTTGACATTGTCCCTGGCCAATATTTCTCTCGTCAAGGTAGCAAGGACTCTCCTTTCCTCTGTCCTTCTCGGTACGCCTGGGTATAAGCTGTAGTTGTCAGCGGCATGTAGTATACTAGCTGTATTTGTTATATTCAGAGGACAACAAAGAGGGAAGGGTACTAAAGGGGCACCAAAACTGTCTCAAATATTAGAAGACACCTGAAGTGTCCAATGACCTTGGAAAAGATGCAGGGTGACAGAATAAGAAAGGGCAAAGGAAAGGCAACAAAACAAGACTATGTAAAGAAAATAGGACATAAGTGAAAACAAAAGGACATAACTATACATACTAAAGCACAACATTCTTCTTTTTGGCTCTTCTGTCCCTTCATTGCAGGCAAGACAAGTTTCTTGCCTCTTTTTTTTTTCTTAGAACATACATATGGACCCTTCTTGAAAGAACACAGCCCCCATTATTCACAGCAACTCTGAATATATGGAGACAATTCAATATTCAAGAAAATTGACGATTAAATTCTTGTACCAAACACCAAACAGAGCAATTCAAAACGTATGTATTCGATTCCTGTCAAAAAATTCAGATATTCACAGACCCAATATAGTGAGAAGCTGTCTCCCTTTCTATCTAAGGGCAATAACTTAAGTTCTTGGGCAAACAAAGTAAGGAACAATGCATGCAAATGCATTGTTCATTTCAGTGCATTTTCAGATCAGGATGGCATGGAAGAAATCAGAGAAATAAAATAAAAACTGGGATTTCCATGTATTTTTCTCTCTTTTTCTTTTTCTAGCAAGTTGAGAACTGAAGGGAGGGTAAACCTTGTTTCATAACTACCTCTTCTATTACGCTGCATCAGAATTGAGGATTACATGCACAAAAGTGTTGGCACAGCCATCATAAATCCATAGAGGACAGCAGCACTACAGTAAAACAGCAGCGTGGCACCGGGAACTGAAAAAGGCAAACACTTCCTCATGTACAGCGCCAAGTCTGTTTTTTCCACAGCATCGGAAATAAACATGAGCCCCGCAGCAATGTTTAAACATATCTTATAGCTGGCCTGTGGCCTGCCCACTACATGAGGCACACACATGAATGATTGCCCACACATGGCTTGTATACACAAACACACATGTGCACTGAAGGAGGGCAGGGTGGTGGAGTTCTATTATTGGTACACTGGTATGAGGAAGCAGACAAGGCTCAGTGAGTGTTGCCCTCTCTCTCCTAACTTGGAAAGAACATAAGGCAATATTTGTACAAGAGAACCCACAATTATAATCCCTTTACCACAGAAGCATGCAATCTCCACCACATTTAATGTGTGATGTCATCGAAGGCGCTCATTAAAGACTTCTGAAATTACATTTCATAAACTTTCCTCTTTTCCAGCACTTTTATGTTGAGCTACAACAGAGAGAACACCGCACAGTATGCAGCTTACAGGGCAGACTTGCACACTTTACAGAGAAAAAAGTAACCAATTGGAATTACAATTGTGCCATTAAAATTGGTAAATGATTACAGTGATCAATTACTTCCCTACCAAAGTAATTGAGCAAGTGCTAAAATGTAATAAATTAATTTTATGTTACTTTTCTCCTTATGTTTATTACCATTTCACAAATACAGCAGACAGAATGAGCTGGCATGGCTCCTTTAGTGCGTCCTTCTTAGCCCTTCACATACTGTCTATTTATCTTCACTAAGGATCGCCTTTGAAAAATTTTGCCGATCATGTTCCCTCGTTTTCTTGTGAAGGCATCAGCAGTGACTGCAGTGAAGACTTGCTAGATGGAGAGAATTGTGGCGTTGTAACGTGTGAACACTTTGCATACAAGACTGAGGTTGCTGCTCAGTGCTTCGATCCTCACATCTGGGTACTCTGTGAAACACAGCAGGTCATTGGTACTGGGGCTCGGAAAAGACACTCTCGGTAGGGCCAATGAAAATGTAAGAAAAATCATCCGTAGATGATTTCATGGCATAAAAGTGGCCATTGCTGTTAAATCATGGCAGCACCATTTCATTACTTTGACCAACATCTGGTGGAGCGTTAAGAAAATAAAAGAAATACTAAGCACCCGAGTATCTCCCTCTGAACATGCACAATGGCATGCTGTGTGCCATAACCACGGGCATTTCCTCCAAATCAAAGTATTCATAGCAGTGTAGCCTTTACAGCTTGTCTTATGAATATAGTAATTGGTTACATGTAATTAGTTACTGAAAAAAGTTAATTGGATTACAATGAGTACTACTGAGTAAAAAGTAATTGACCAATTAAAAACTGCCAGATAGTGCTATCGATTATAAGTAATTAAATGCATGTCATTCATTATGTACAAGCATGTTACAGGGTATAGCACAAAATCCACACGTGAGACAATGGACAATTTAGGTTCACAAGAAAGAACCATTTATCATCAAGTATGAAACCGTTTGTGTGTGTATGTGTATATGTACGTGTGTGCATGTGTGTGTGTAATTGCAGCCGTATGAAGCCAAGGAAAGCACAGGGAAATTTATTTGTAGCTTTTGCTTGAAGCGCAGAAATGATAAGCTAAGGGCAAATGAAAGTGGACAAAAAAACAACTTGCCGCAAGTGGGAACTTACAGTACCATTTCTTTGCTCGTCCTTTTTTTTGAGTAATTACCAGAGATAAATCAATGGACTTTTTAAATATAGCTTGAAACGTTCAGGCGTCAATAGGAAAGTTGTGAAGCTTCACAAATATTGCCCAACCCAGGCACTTCCAACAAGATAGACTTAGCGTGGCCGTTTTTATTAGGGAAATACGAAAGCCTGCGGAGTTTAAAAAATACCATGTGACAGCGCGCTCTGTGCGCCCGAATGCGCCACGATTACAGCGCTCTCAACCGTGCTTTGTAAAAAACATCGCTCACTTCGCTCCTTTCGTGCTGCCCACGAAAGAGCTTCACATTGTGCTTGGTTCCGAGATAAACGCCAGTGGGTTCAGGCCGGCAGTTGAAATGCAGCGTGGCTCCTGTTTCTGCGGCGATAATTGCACTCTCACGCTGACAAGCTCATGAGTTCGAATTTGGGAGCAAGACCCCAACAGGCAAACACTCATTATAACAAGCTTGATAATGTCGTGTGAATTACGCTGGTTGTCACAAAAGGAAGAATTGTAAACTGACACGCAAGGTTGCTTTCTAGCTTCCTGTCCATTCCTTGTCGGCAGAGAGCTTGTAATTTCACATTACTTATGTGCCTTTTCCACGTCGTACAAAAGTTTAACACAGATTGCTCTTTTCATGGATAATGGTTGAAGAGATTTATTCGCTGTGAAGTCTGTTTAAAGAATGTGTTCAAACAAGTCGCCCTCTGCCATAATGCAATATTGGAACCTTTTCAGCACGTCCGATGTAGCTTTTTTGATGAAACAACACAGTATCTCGCTGCAGGCCTCGGCAATCTCTGCCTTTAGCGCTTCTGGTGTAGTTGTAGGTTTGAGGTACACTCGGTCTTTGACATGTTCCCTCAAGAAGAAGTCAAGAGGTGTCAAGTCCGGTGATTTTGCAGGCCATGCCACTGGTCCATGCCACCCAACCCAGTGGCATTTGAAGTCTTCGTCAAGCCAGGCTCGGGCAAGGCTGCTGCTGCGAGCTGGTGCACCGTCATGCTGATACCAAGTTCACTTTAAAAACGCAAGAGAAAGATCACAGCGAAAATCTTTGACTGGGCCTTCCAAGATGTCATTCCCGTACTGCTGAGCAGTGAGCTTGTGGTAAAAAAATATGGGGCCAACTATTCTTCCGTCAAAGATACCGCACCACACACTGAATGACCATTGGTACTGGCGTCTGGTTTGCGCCACCCAATGCGGGTTCGTTTCGCTCCAGTAATGCGCATTATGGATGTTGACTTGAGAATTTCTGGAGAAGGTTGCCTCATCTGTCCAGAGCACTTTGTCAACAAAATCCGGTATTTCGTCACTGTTCACAAGGATCCAATTTGAGAAATCAAGCTGCCATTGAAAGTCTCTTTCTTGCAGCTTTTGATGCAGTTGGAGGTGATGCATTTCAGCCTTCCTAAGAACTCTTGACACTGAAGACTTTGAAATGCTGACCTCACCACTCACATCATGCACGCTGGAATGAGGGTTTGCAGTCATGAAAGCCAAAATGTCTCCTTCATCCTCTTCACTGATAGTCCCCTTTCTGTGCCGCATCTTCTTGAAGCTACCTGTTTCAGCATCAAGTAACTCCTCATAATTGTATTCACGGTAAGATCTTCCCCCACATTGCCAATTTCGGTATACCTAATTGGCAGTTTTTCCTCTTGTCGCCCCGTGCCGCTCCCAAGGCTAAGACCATGTTCGCCTTCTGCTCGCTTGAGTACGGCATGCTTTAGGCACTGCAAACAAATTCTTCGAAATGGTTGCGTGGCACGACAGTAATAGACAGTCGAGCTCACATGCATCTAGCCTCTGGCACAGCTTGGAAGAAAAGCGGCGTTGTAACAAATGATGCTCTCTCTCGCACAGGTTCCAGATGTATGATGCATGTTTTGTGTGTGTTTTTTCTATTCCGCATCGACTTGAATGCTGGAAAAAAAAATTGCTCTTCTTGTCATATCGGAATAAATGGCTGATGACGGCGTATTCTTCTGTGACAGGCGCGAGCGGCTGCTGACGAAGCGCTTTTTCGGAGGGCTGTAAGTTGGTTCTTTATTCTATGGGGCCATCGCCAGCCACTGCTGGTAATGTCAGAGTCGAGCAAAGGTTGAAGCCCTTTCTCGTAAGTGAAGGAAAGGCGTGGTGCTGGTGATGTTTTTACAAACCACTCACGAGAGCGCTGTAATCGCGGCGCATTAGGGCGCACAGAGCGCACTGTCCAGTGGTATTTTTTAAACTCCGCGGGCTTTCGTTTTTCCCGAACAAAAATGGCAACGCTAAGTCTATCTCGTTGGAAGTACCTGGGTTGAGCAATATTTGTGAAGCTTTCCACAACTTTCCTATTGAAGCCTGAATGTTTCAAGCTATATTTAAAAAGTTAATTTATCTCGGCTAATTACTCAAAAAAAGATGAGCAGGAAAATGGTACCCTAAGTTTAGATAAACGCTAACAACATCCACACGATTTCTGTTCTGAAGAACGCATAGGTTTTTTCCAAAATCTTGGTCCAAGTTAGCTGGGACACCCTGTATATATATATATATATATACGCGTGCACACATACACACAGTAGAATCTTTTTAAATGGAATCTCAAGAGACTGGATAAATATGTTCCAATTAAGAGAAGTGACAAAGATGTGCAGGGTCATAGTAAACCATCTTAACACTTAATGTTAGACACCAAGAACTGGATGTAGCAGCTAATATTTGTCTTATGGTTTGGCCACAGTGGGAACTTCTGAGTTCACTGGCTTCACTAGTTTGGTTTAGAGGAGGCACTGGTAACGTATCACAGCAATAACTTCGCTCTTACTGCTCAATTTGGTGGCTGAATTAGCATTAGGTCATGCTGGTGGTGCCCAAATCATCAAGTGGCATGCTCTAAGGTGGCTGAAATTTTCGTTGTTCTCAATTTGGCCATCATTGGGGCAAGCGGCAGTGCTGCAAAGCTTTCTCGACTGCACACGATATGCATTAAGTATTTATAAAATTTTTGCTTGCTTAAGTCCTTGCAACTGCTTTTTAAGGATGGTTTTCTGCATGGAAGACAGGTGTTGCAAAAAGAAAAATTATTTGTGCTTTTTTTTTTTAAGAATTACTTAGAGCTTGCTTCTGCAGTCCCATTTACTGAGAGTTGCAAAACTTTTTTCTCTAATTACCAAAAGTATCTTTTTTTTTTTCATAATCCAAATACTAAACCCACTAATTTAGAGGTTGTTATTTCGTTCAACTGGCAATTCTGTATAAACTATTTCCATTTACCGAAATTCTACTGTATTCTACTGTTCATATTGGTAGTTGAATCACATGACACCGAGATAGCACTTGAACCTTAATAAATATAACATGAGAAGGGAAATCTGAGATGCCAACATCTGGAATAAACCTTGCACTAATTGCCAGATTTTAATGTGTAAAGTGCTATGTTCTCTACCGTTCCTTTCACAGGAGTATATTTTTAAATGCAGTGAGATTCAAGTTGGCCCAGTCAGTTTTCACTTCTATATGTCACACTTTCAGCACAGTTACAGTATGCTCAGGTTTGATTTTAGCCAGATGTGTACAACTAGGCTTCCACACCTTCAAAGCATATAAATATACAAAACAAAATTAGATCCAACACTGAGCCATGCTGTTTCTTATTCAGCCGGTGCTTGACCCTTGATTCACGTGACCTGCATGTATGGTTAACTGACATATATCATTTTCATAGGTCATAATATTGTCAAGCAGACAGTTGCAAAACATTAGACAAGAGTAAAATATTTACTAGCACTTGAGCAATTACAATGCACAGGCATCACTTCACTGAAATGCTTACTTCCTTATGAGTGGACATTCACTGCAGACCTGAGATCAGTGGAATAAGAGAAGTATTGCACAGACTCATGCAACAGTCCCACATTTATTTCTAAATCCCTGCACAAAATGCTCAGGCACAATTAAAAAAAAAAAACATATGCGGCTTTGTTTCCTTACTTAAACATTTCATCACACAAGTTAATGTAAATCTGTCTTCAAGAAATGAAACTGCTGTACAAACTTATATAGGTGAATATAGATAGGCTAAGCAGGGAGGTGGCACATAAGAAAGACACATCTGCACAATCACAGCTCAGGCCCCAAGAGGCTAAGCTGTTATGGAAAAAGTGCAGCCTTGGTCTTCCTGAAATGAAGGGTGCAGCTTGTTCACAGCAAAATTTTCTAAAAATAATTTTCTGACCTCTTTCATTTAAAGTTGTGGGGACAGCTATTGCACCAACAACATTCCAAGAGAATGTGCATATGTCAACATTACATTATCAAAACTAATTAGCCAAAGCTATCCAAAACTTGTTTTGTGAGCATGCACCAATATTTTATGCGTAAGCACAGAAAGAAGACTAGCTACTGCAAGAACATATTTACAAGTAAGCCTTGAGGGCTTACTTTACAAGCAAGAACTTGAGGGCTCTGAGAAAAGCTGTTGCTACTGTACACACAGTATAAGAAGGAATATAAAATGTGCTGCAAACAATTAAAAAGCTTAAGCTGCATCTTACTGTATAACTATCAGTCAAGCATCATACTAACTAGTGGAGTAAGCATAGCAAAACTACTACTCAGAGATTGTGTAGCTAATTGTCTTGCGCTACTATATAATTCAGTTCACTGCTACTCAATGGTACGGTAAAACTTTATTGAAGTCCTGCAGATCGTGAGTCTTCACGAAGCGGGCTGCTCCCACGTGGGAACCGGAAGGCAGAACCTATCGGCCGCATGTGCCCAATTTTTAGAACTTTTAGATCTATTTTGCTATAGTTTGGTGTGCTTGAGGACTAAGGCAGACTCTCCTGTGTTGCTCTTTCATCAGTTCCATCAATCAAATTCCACCAATTAATATTCAATAAGTGGGCTAATAATGAAGCAATCAGAGGGCAAATCAACATATAATCTGAGAGTAGGCATAAGTGATGCTCATACAACAAATATTATCTGTTTGTTTATTCAGATGCTTTTACAGGCACTGGAATTTGTTCAGAAAAACTTACATCTGCCTAAGGGCTCCAAATATCTTCTTAAGTACTTGAACCATACACAATGAAATCACAAGTAATGAAAACATTTTTTTGTTCAGAATTAAGGTAAGAGTGACTCGCTGAACTTCTGCTGAAACAGTCATTGTACACTGAACAGATAAAATTTCGAAGGCATAAATTTATATTTGTATTTATGAGAAATGCTTCAGGCTATTGAATGCCCTTTGAAGACTGGACATTCGTGGTTGTCTAGCAGTGAAGACACCTTCCAAGGAAAGAGTTACCTGCACATAGGTGTGCTGCTGAAGATTCAGTGCTACATAGACACCTGAAGGAAAATAAAGTGAAAGTCTGCGTTATTCTTCCCTATCAAATCAGCTGCAAAGAGACAACACTTAGTTGCTCTGAACTTGTAATTCCTGAACCTAGGTTGAACCCAACAATGATTACATTGAATCACAAATTAAGAAATTCATTTTAACTTTTGACTGCTTCAAATCATGCACATATCATCACTATTGGCCTGCTGGTGATAAGAATGAAATAAAGTTGATAGAAGTAATCTGTGTTAAAACTAACACAGATTTTAGCCTAGACTTTACTACCAGTGGATGTTGCCATGGTCAGCTATGCTTTCTGATGGCATGTTGTATTGCCATTTCCTCTTTATCTTATGTACTCCATTATTTTAAAATAACAAAATTTAAATTGTTTCAGCAAGAACATATGTGAGTGCAAGAAAAAAGGAATGCACAGGACAACGCTGGACTTACAATGCACCAACTGGCCCAGCGAACCACACTGTTAAATTCTTTCTTTGCATTTATTATATTTTTTCTTCTGATGCTGTTTTTCATCATTTGTCTTCGTTTCAAAAATGCATGGGTTATGCAGCTTTTATCCTGCCATACCTACCACTTATGTACATCAGTGTGCTTATGCGTCAAACAAACTTCTTATGTTGGTAGCCCAATATGGAAATGCTGGAACAAGTACACATGAAATTTCTGCCTTACCCCATGCACAGCATGGGCCACCTGATCTTGGATGCCAAAATTACACAATAATCATTTATTACCATACTTTACTGACCCAACAAAAGTAAGACTTCTGTGTAAGAATTATAGAACTGTATGAGAACTTTAAACTAGCTCTTTAAAGAATATAGTTGGTTATTTTGTTAACAAAACTTGTTGTACTTGCTTTCTTGAGGCATATGAGCAATGCTCTAAATCATTAGTTGCATATTAAGTACAATACTTGTTGTTTTTTCACTCTTTCATTTTTTATGTATGGCAACATGTAATCATGCATATAAAACTTTAAGGACAATCTGAATGTCAAATATAATCCTTTCACTCAAACACTCAAGTAAACAGTTCAAATTTTGTTTAAAATAAATTCAAAGTACTGCTAATATTTATTTATTTATTTATTTATTTATTTATTTATTTATCAATACTGCAATCCCCACTAGGGATTTTAGTAGGGTGGGAAACAATACATATGTAAAGAACACTATAGCATAGGCAACGAACAAATACAAATCAGGTCAACAGAGCTTGAACATAGCAGTGGCACAGCAAGATAAAAAATTTTTACTCAATACTTGAAACAAACGCTGAAAGTGACGATTTTAAAACTTGGTCATTGGTTAGATGATTCCATTCAACCACTGTTCGTGGAAAGAAGGAATACTTAAAACAATTATTATGCGTACTAAATGAGGTTATTGTTCGGCTATGTCGTTGCCTAGTAGCATAACCAGATGAAAAGTTAATTATTCTCGTGAGATCTGTCTTATAATGACCGCTGATAAGTTGAAAAAGGAATTTTAGTCATGGTACATGGTTTCTTTGCATTAATGGTGGCAGTTTTGCTTTTGTTAAGAGGTCTGTCACGGAAGTGCGTCCAAAGCTGTTATAAATGAAACAAGCTGCTTTTCTTTGCACCATTTCTGTCTTGTTAGTGCCAGTTTTAGTAAAAAGGTCCCAAATTACACATGCATAGTCTAGCATCGACAGAATTACAGGCGTACCAGGCGTACCATGGCAGTAGAAAGTTTCAAAGCCCTCCTTAAAAAAAAGAAAAGCTTGCGGTTAGCATTAGCTACTACATATTCAAGGTGCTCAGCCCAAGTGAGGTCATTTGTGATCCAGAGTCCAAGATACTTATAATGTGTTACTTCGTAAATAATTATGTTATTAATACCGTACGGAAACATTAGTTTATGCTTCTTATGTGAAATGGACATAAAGACAGTTTTCTCGAAATTAATCTATATTTTCCAGGCATCGCACCAGTCGACAATTTGTCGAAAAGCATCGTTCAGCAACTACTCCTGGTCAGTAATATTGTCTATTTCTGAGTACAATACACAGTCATCAGCATAAAGCTTAACCATAACTGAAATACCCTGCAGCATATCATTAACGAATAAAAGGAACAAGAGAGGTCCAAGGACCAAGACCTGGGGAACACCAGAGTCTGCCAGAAGTCGTTGAGAAGAATGATTATTAAAAACAACCAATTGTTCTCTACCATCAAGGTATGCTGTGAGCCAATTAATTAGTCTGGAGTTTTTCAGTGTCTTGCTCAATCTGTAAACTAGTTTTTTGTGAGAGACCCTGTCGAAAGCCTTTGAAAAGTCCATGAACATAGCATCTGTTTGTTTCCCGTTGTTAATTGCTTACACAAAGTCGTGCACGGTTAAAACTAATTGGGTAATTTTAGAGTAGCCTCTTCTGAATCCGTGTTGATGCTTTGTTAGTATATTATTGTTTTCCAAGAATTCTGAGACATGATTATGTATTATGTGTTCCAAAAGTTTACATACCGTAGATGTTAAAGAAATTGGATGGTAATTTTGAATGCAGTGCTTTTTTCCTGTTTTATGTAGTGGCTTCACTCTGGCTGTCCTCCAGTTGCTTGGTACTTGTTCCTTGCACAGTGACCTTGTGAACAGAAGGTGCAAGTACTTTGATATCCATTCTGCGTACCGTTTTAAAAAATGTGTTTGGAACGTTGTCCGGGTCAGAAGATCTTTTAGTGTTCACTTGTAAAAGCATGTTTAGTATACCTGGTTCGCTTACTGGAACATCGGGTATAGGCAGCACAGACATTTCGAAAGGTGGCATTACATCATTATCATTTGTATAGACAAACTTAAAGTGTTTGTTAAACGCATTTGCTATTTCTTTGCTTTCGTGAACTGCCTTACCATCAACATGAAATACAACACATTCCTTGGAGGTCGGGGAAATAGAATGCCAAAATTTCTCTGGAGCCGTGGTTATGAAACTTGGTAGCGATTCAACATAGTAGCGTTGTTTATCGGCATGCACTTGACTTTTAAGCTGAGAGGAAATGTCGTCGATCTTTTGTTTTACCGACTGCACGTTCTCAATTTTTAATTTTTTCTTTACACGTTTCAGTTTCCTTTGGAGCTGCAATGTCTTGCAGGAGATCCAGGGATTATTGCGATTTTTCTTTTTAATCGACAACGGGACAAAGCGATCAATACACTCTTTAACTATTTTTTAGTGCTATATAGTGCTATACAAGCCACCAAAGTTCTAATCAACTGTAATTTATTTATTTATTTATTTATTTATTTATTCATTCATTAGTTTATTTATACTTATAACACAGAATACTTGTAGGCAACAGTACATTGAAGATTCCATCGAAAAGATCTTATTCCCCTTCGTTTTTCATATTCCCAGATGGACTGTTGTGAAAAACAGAAATAAACTGCATTGAAAAAGAATCATGCAGAGTATTCCAACCAACGGTGTAAACCAAGTTATCTGCGCACTACTTCAGAAACTGGTTCTTTCGATGCCACCCGTGTCTTGTTGCATTGCAAGCACATATCTGCATGTATCCGACACTGATTAACATGGTTCAATTACACTGGTATGTAACAGATACAAATTTAATGCTGCATTAGGGTAATTGTGCGCTATACAATGACATTTGCCATGCGAGCAACATAATCACTTCCAGTCCCTTTTCTTCTCTTAATTAAAGCGCAAACAATTTATTTATTCTAATACGGTGTGTTAGAAGTGAATACAAATTGATGATCGCCGGTGCACGACATACTCGAGCTCCCTTTATGCGCATCGGCAAGTTGCGTGCTATACTTATGCCGAACGTTTCAAAGCCGCTGAGAAAACGGAAGACTGCGAATTTCACGCCAAGTGCGAGGACTGGCGCACGGGAAACGTAGTCCGCGTACGCGCACAAGCGGCCTCATTCGTATACGGCTCTCGCAGATCGATCGATGCACGCAGTCAAAATATAATCTCCCGACAGACGCAGAATCCGACATGTCCGAGCCGTCTTCCTGCGGATCATACGCAAATGGTATGCTGTGGCGACTTGGATCACACAGGGTGTTGGGATCTAGCATGCGATATATATATATATATATATATATAAAATTTGGAACGTGTGTGCCCTATAGCACCAGACATCGGGACGGTGCACGAGCCGATCTTTTCCGCGCGCTGAGGTAGCGCGTGGGAGGGTACGAACAATACGAGCTGCACATCTACGCGGGCGTCGGATGTCGGGCGCAGTTACGCCGACAGCGTCGGGCGAGGAGGTATGGCTTCGCGCGATATCCGAGACAGCGCGATATCAGCGCACACTCGGAAGGCGCATTGGGCGCATCGCGCGGCCGCAACTGCGGGCTTCGGTCAGCCGCGCGCACTTCCTCCAACACTGCATCGGATGCGGCATCGCGCGCACGTTTGGCCTCACAGCGTGCGCCGACGCGCGCCGCCACCGCTTGACGATAAACCACGCCTCGCTCCTGGGACGCGCGCAATCATTTCTTCGTGGCAGCAACTTTTCCCATCAGAATGATGTGCGAAACTGAGAGCAGTCACTGGATTGCGGGCGGCGTGCACACTACTCCATGCGCGAACGCGTGTCGCGAAAAGTCGCATCCGCCCTTTCCCTCTCTCGGATGGCGCCGACGCTCGATCGGCCAAACATACGCGACCGCGCGGGTCCGACCATTGCACCACCGCGCTTTCGATCTTGTCCCCAAGACGATATTCTCTTGTCCCGGGTGACCCGCGTGCACACTAATACGCCCTGCAAAGTGTAAATCGCTTTCCTTTTGTATTTTCGTGTTTAAAAACTACTTTAGGCAGCTGAAGAGAACCGCATGATTATGCGGGCACATCGCTCTCTGCGATGGTGTATAGCGGTGAAGCGCACTTGACGCTGCTGCAATCCCCGCGATAGCGCCACAGAGTTCGTGCAGGGCAAAGCCGTGTAGTAAGCGCGACGAGGCGAAGAGCAGAAGTGAACGTCCCTTGCGTAGGTAGCGACGATCTAGCGGTCAGCGCCGTTTTGATAGCCGAAGTTGTAGGACCAGCAGCGTCCAGTGGAGAAACAGGTTCGAAAGGAGACGAGCGCGCGTCCCCGCCCCCGTGGAGAAAGCACACCGAAACCACACGCAGCAGCCCCGCGGTTATTCAGCCCTGAACGGCTCTTGACGACGCCTGCCTCTATTTCGCCCAGGGCTCTACGGAGCCGCGTCCGTGGGCGACGGAGCCCAGACGACCAAGAACGCGGTTCTGATCGCGAGGTGTGCGCCCAGCGCCGCGGGTAGGCTTAGCGCGCTGACCGGCCATCAAGATGTGACAGGCGAGAGCGAACGTCGCGGCCTTACCTGACTGGGGACTCCGTAGGCAGAGGAGAAGAGCCACTAGTAGGCATGGTTGCTTCACAATCATCTCATCGGGATTGTTGGACCGTAGAAGAGCGTTCTTCGTGCGTATTCCAGTGGGAAAGAAATCGCGCTACGCGCTGCCTTTTTCCAGAGACAACACCAGTCGCATTTTCAACATTTTGCCGGGAGACTCTCGACGGAGTCCACAAACCGCAACGCTTCCTCGGCAGCCAATCGCGGCGCGCTTAACTGGAGAAGCTACGAGTCGGCGCGCGGACCAATGGGAGTGTGGCTACCATCGCGGCCGCCCGCGCGACTGCGCTAGCGCTAGGGGAGTACGCGTGAAAAACACAGGTTTCGGTTGTCGTTTTTGGTGGTTCGTTCTGTCATTTCACACGTTGCTAGAGCTTTATAATGCTCCTGCATAGGCTAGAATAAAGTTAGGAACTTTCTATGGAACTGGCGTACCTCCAAGCGACAACCCACTCAAAATGATCGCAGACGGGTTGTAACGCTCTCGGTGTATCTGCTGCACCTGCGCTGTGTTTGCTTTCGCTTTTCGTGATTTTCGAGCGTCAAATGTCATTGAGCTTGCGTGAATCCGTAACTTCACTAACACAATTGCTCATTTTTGTTTGCTTTACACACCAGCGAAAGAAATAGCATTCTCCTACGTGTATGGAAAGATCGCAGACCGCCCTCGAAGAGAGGAGGTTAGCACCCACGTTTTCCACGTAGCATGCTTTCCCGCACGACACCGGCGCGACAATCAAATTGGAGCTCCGCGCTATTGTTCTTCACAAACACAAACATTAATTACTCGTGTACATTTTGGCGAAAATGCTTGTGCCGTTGCACGACATATTTTATTCTTTTCATCTTGTCGAATCTAAAGAATTACCTTTGCTTGATAGATTTTTGTGTGCCGAGAGGAATAGTCGCGCCACATGCACTTTGGTTCAAATGGCCTGTAATTCTAAGACGTTAAGCCAGTGGGAAAGAAATAGTCAGTTTTAGACAATACCCATCCGGAGGCCCGCAGCTATATAACCAACACCTGTGAAGAGAAATAGAATACGAAGAAATGAAGTCAAGGACGTCAAGTGGAAAAGCGTCCGGTTGGCTACCCAACGCAAGGAAGCGAGTTAGAAGCCGCATATGCGCACCAACTCGTGTTGTGAAGGGCCGCGCCGAAGTATGGCTGAGTGAAAATTTACTGACAGAAAAAATAATAATAAGATTTGGCCATTTCTGCCGGCTGTGGCGGCCATATTTTGATAAGGTCGGGATGCATAAACGCTTGTTTACCGGGCTTTGGGTGCACATTACAGAATCCTAGTCGATCAAAATTATTCTTGAGATATTTATGGGCAAACACTAATTCACCGGTATAAGACAGGTATTAACAGAAATAATAACATGATAAGTGCTACCTTGAACGTAAGACGCATAGATGGGAAGCTTAGTACACGCAGTTGCGAACTCTGGGAGATGCCAAGGACAAGGACTAATTGCACCTACCAAGCGTTGCGCTTTACATTACCGTCTTGTCTAAGCAAAATCTACGCTGTATAACTTTCATTATTGTGCTTTATATATACATATATATATATATATATATATATATATATACTTAGGTGATTCTAGCTAAATCTGTAACACCTCACCTTATGCTCTATCACTGCCTGTTAAAAGGGCTGCGGACCTCGTCAAGCCACAAAAGGCTTTTTGTTCGCGGTCCTCAACATTTTGGTGTTGAAATAAAGTGAATTGAATTCGGGACATCAAACCTCACAGTTTAATTAATGCGGGTTCTGACAAACTGCCCTCTCTCCAAAGCAGCTGAATATCGCCCCTGTTGATGCATCAATCTCTCCAAGAGTACTTACGCCTCCCTTACGCCTTCCAACTCCCTTCTCGACCCTCACTCCAAATCAATTGAAACGCACTAATTCATCGTTGAATCTGACCTGTTATAAAATTGGGGCAAATGTATCGCTTAACATGTGGCACTGTTCGTCAAATGTAGTATAATCCCCTCGCGCTTGGGCCAAACGTGGTCTGTAGCATAAATAAACAATAATTAAAAACAGAATGGGGTTGCGACAGCCTGGCGCGTTGGAGCAGCCGCCGCAGATGTCCTATTATATGCCAGCGGGAAAACTGCGGCGTGTCCGAACACATGCTTTCCGTTTCCTTGCTGCCTATCTGCTCTGGCACGTGCGTACACTATAGGCTCGCTAACCGAGCACAATATCGGGGTCGGTCGTAAGCGGTGCCCCTTTCCGACGTCTTTTCTGTTAAAGATTAACGGTAAAAGCATCTGCGGTCTCGATGTTGCCCGTTTAGATGTAGCGAAGTGTGCCGAGCGAAAAACGGTGCCGGGAGGAGTGTCTCTCTTTTCTTCAACGTACATTGCAGGATGTTAAAAACAAATCACGAGACCGAGTGGGTGTAGTAGGATATGCGGACCAAAATTCACCACACAGTCTGCTTCTGGTGACATCACACTCACGCAACCTACACAGATTTCGTATACGTATAAGTGCAGAGTCGTCGGTGGACGGAAAGAGAAGTGGTTCTGTGTGAGGAAATGAAAGGTTGGCAGTATATCTTCTGCAGCCCTTAAGAGAGTAAGGCTCAATGCCAAAGTGGACGGATATGTCTCAGCTGTCGGATAAACATACTCCTCTCTCTCTTCAATTTTAACCTTCCTTTACATACGGCGATCACGTGCCCCGTCAAGTGTGTGTGTACACGCGTCATTATCACCTAGGCAGCACGAATCGCCACCGACCTACACAGACTATTTTATTCTTCCTTGGGTGCATATTGACCCACTGTTCTCTGTCCGATCACATGTACGCATGGCCCTGCGTCTTGCGAGGGGAACAATTAATGCAAGCTATAGACCACGACTCGACGATATATATCAAGCCCGCCCTAAATCATAATTAATAAAGTTATGCCACATCGTTCCAAGGTTGTTTAGCAAGCAACTATGTATGCGGAGTGTGTAAAGTGAAGTTGTTTAGAGGCGGCTTGTGCACTGTTGTCGCGCAAGCTCGGCTCCCTGTCGTGACACGTACCGCCACGCCACTTTCGCAGCAGGAAAAACGGCAGTGCGCTGTCACTTGCGAAACGGAAAATGAAAAAAAAAAAGAAAAAAAAAGAAAAGAAACGAAGCTGTGGGTTCTCGTGCACTTTCCCCGTTGTCTTGACGTCGGCCCGATGTACAAAAACTTCCGGCAGTGCACACCACGCAGATAAAACTGTGCACGCGTACGGATCGTGCTTCAGCTAACATGCATACCGGCCCGTTCCACGGCGGTTTTATCGTGATTCGCGCTGTTTTCGTTCATTGTCAAATGGCGCGCACATTCGGTCGGTTTAAGTTCGGAAGCATAACGTACAGTTGCGTTCAATATGAGCTGTGCGACACAGTGCCCGTGGTCGACGAAGGGACTCCAAGACGAATGGGGTTTAATATTTATTCAATACACGTCCCTAGATAAGCAACTTATTCAAGGCAGCACGGCAGCGCTGAAATACGAAAAATTGGAGAATTAAACACCGTTCCAATTTGCATGGTATTCCTCAGTGAAAACAAGTCGTTCATAGAACATCCGAATAATTCCCCAATGTTCATGCACAATTTCGAATACTACTAGGACACCCGCTGCACGTCCAGTTCCTAATATCATATTACAGACGTCTCAAGGATATCGCACATGAGCCTGTTTTGGGTATACTACCACGGATGTCTAAAGGTTATCCCACATGGACCTTTCTTGGCATACACGTGAGTATTTGTCCTCCAAACGAGGCTTTCTCTTTGAGTTTCCTAGTAACAGTATTTTCTCGCATATTTGAATTATAATACGGAGCTGCGTCGTATCGTGCCACTGGTCAAATCAAGACGGCTAGGTGACCATGTCACCATCGTCATCATCATCAGCCTGGTTACGCCCACTGCAGGGCAAAGGCCTCTCCCATACTTCTCCAACAACCCCGGTCATGTACTAGTTGCGGCCATGACGTCCCTGCAAACTTCTTAATCTCATCCGCCCACCTAACTTTCTGCCGCCCCCTGCTACGCTTCCCTTCCCTTTGAATCCAGTCCGTAACCCTTAATGACCATCGGTTATCTTCCCTCCTCATTACATGTCCTTCCCATATGCCCATTTCTTTTTCTTGATTTCAACTATGATGTCATTAACTCGCGTTTGTTCCCTCACCCAATCTGCTCTTTTCTTATCCCTTAACGTTACACCCATCATTCTTCTTTCCATAGCTCGTTGCGTGGTCCTCAATTTAAGTAGAACCCTTTTCGTAATTCTCCAGGTTTCTGCCCCGTAGGTGAGTACTGGTAAGACACAGCTGTTATACACTTTTCTCTTGAGGGATAATGGCAACCTGCTGTTCATGATCTGAGAATGCCTGCCAAACGCACCCCAGCCCATTCTTATTCTTTTAAATATTTCCGTCTCACGATCCGGATTCGCCGTCACTACCTACCCTAAGTAGATGTATTCCCTTACCACTTCCAGTGCCTCGCTACCTATTGTAAGTTGCTGTTCTCTTCCGAGACTGTTAAACATTACTTTAGTTTTCTGCAGATTAATTTTTAGACCCACTCTTCTGCTTTGCCTCTCCAGGTCAGTGAGCATGCATTGCAATTGGTCCCCTGAGTCACTAAGTAAGGCAATATCATCAGCGAATCGCAAGTTACTAAGGTATTCTCCATTAACTTTTATCCCCAATTCTTCTCAATCCAGGTCGCTGAATACCTCCTGTAAACACGCTGTGAATAGCATTGGAGAGATCGTATCTCCCTGCCTGACGCTTTTCTTTATTGGGATTTTGTTGCTTTCTTTATGGAGGACTACGGTGGCTGTGGAGCCGCTATAGATATCTTTCAGTATTTTTACATACCGCCGCGTTTCAAAGGGGATGCCAATAAATCACCATCATAATCGTCATTAGCATTGTACCGTGTTTGCCGTTCGTGTGTACGTCGTATTTCACCAATTTTCTGACACTGTTTACTTTGAAAAATTCAGTTAGTTTAATTAGGCACTTAATTGCGTTTTGCGGTAGACCCGGCTCGGAGCACGCTGCACTTCCACCCACGTGCGCAACGCGGGCACACGACGTGCATCTGTTATTGATGTGCGGGCGTTCTGCCCGTTGCATCTGTCACACAGCGTGCGCTGCGACCGTAATCGACATTATGGCAAACACTGGGCAAAAGGCCCTGGCATATGCCCGTAAAATGTACGCAGCATGTCCCGACAATTTCCACATGCAAGGGATGCCCACAGGACACGGAAAGTGCGGCCAAACGGTCATGTGAGGGACGTCCACTGGACCTATTCTTCGTATGTCGGTGCCGCCGTACATCTTGCAGGAGCCCTTTCGACCAAGGACACCACGTTGCCGCTCATAGAGAACGCGAGTATATGCGTCAACTGTGACCGCACCAAGGAAACGCGGTCATCGGAAGACATACCTGTACAGGTGCCCGGTTTCGTGGTGTGATCTCGGAATATCCCTTTTTACTCATAAATATGTGTTCCGTTCAATGGCACTTCTTTGTATGAAAATGGAAGTTTCGCGTTGTTGGCCTTCTACATGGTTGCGCCGTAATACAACATTACGACGCCGCCGGCCAGCGGTGAACAGTTCTAGCGAGTACAGCCGCGGCACCCTGTGAAAGTGCGGGCGGGGGTGTCGGTGCATATCCGCGTTCTGCAACCGTCATGCTTGGGCCGAGCGAGCCCCACCGGAGAGGCCCCATGGGCGCGTGCCGCAGCTGCCCGCGGGGCGCGCGATGATATGCACCCCGGAGCGGCGGGGCCTCGTCCAGCCACAGCGTGACTTGCGGTCCCCCCCTTCTCCACGCAGGGAGGTTCCGCGGTGTCAGAGACGCCGCTGTGAACGCGTCGCGTACGTCGGTCTCGCTCGGGTCGCGGCTTTCGAGCTTGCAACGACACGGAAAGGAAGTCCGGCGGCAGGTCGGTCCCCGCTCATTGTGGACACACACAGCGACCGAGGACAAAGAGGCGGAAGGGGCTCAGGACAAGGGCACGCTGAATCACGGCTGCTCGTAATTAGTAAGAGGAATATCAGACAAAGCAACCAAGAAATAAGGAAATCAAACATAAATAATAAATACAGCCTTCAATATGTGCGCATAGAATAAAGCACCATAGTAATTTAGATCAAGGGTAAGAATTGTGCTGTCTGCCATAGGCAATCGTTAAAAAAAATTGGTGCAGCTAAAAAGAACACACGCACACCCTGTATTTATACTATATGGACAGAAAAGCGATCGTTTTCTAGTTTTCTAGAACTTGAAAACGATCGCTTTTCTATCCATATAGTATATAACATATGCATTATAAAGATATGCGTATGGCCGTCGTCAGAGAGAGAGAGAGAGCAGAAAATTTATTATAAAGTGAAATGGTTTATGTGGTTGGGGCCCCCAGTCCAGGGTCCCAATGGCTGTCGCTACCGCTCGTAATCGTCGTATCAGGGCCAGCCAGATCTGAGGCTCGGATTGTTGGTTGGGGGGACCGTCGTCAGGGAAAGCGTTATCCTACAATAATCAACGGTGAAATCTGGATTAGACCGCAAACTAACGCGCACTGCTTTTATACCTGGGTCGACTCAAGGAATGCGG
Organism: Dermacentor andersoni; assembly: GCF_023375885.2. Taxonomy (NCBI): domain Eukaryota; kingdom Metazoa; phylum Arthropoda; class Arachnida; order Ixodida; family Ixodidae; genus Dermacentor; species Dermacentor andersoni. Next base: position 193,780,009 of record NC_092818.1, on the reverse strand, counting down.
CAGAGAGTTCCACTAACAAGCATGAGACTGGATGACGTGCAATTATCGACCGAAACTTGACCGATGGCCCAGCCATCACGCTTGCCACTCCAACAGAGGCATTGGGAGCGTGTGGCACAAGTCCTGGGAGTCTAGACATCATGGCTTCGCCTGAATAGGGCAAATGGATGATAGACTGATGGGCGACGCCCCTTTTGCCAAACCGGTATCTTGCTCATGGGAAAATTGGTCGCAGGTGAATATGTGATCGAAGGACGTGGTTTTGTAAATTATATGTAGACAATGAAACACCGCCTCTCTATAAGGCGCCGACATTGCAAACCGAACAGATGTACAGTCGGCTCCCAACTTCTTTTAAAAACGCAGAATGCTATGCAATCATAATTTATAAAGCACACACACCGAAAGGCTTATCTTGCAGCCCATCTCGACTGTTTGAGTGATGGGGTTTGACGTCCCAAAGAAACATCCTGGGGCCTGTTGTGGTTGGCTCCGGATTTTGATCACCTGGCCCTTTAACATGCACCTTAACCTATGAGCACCTGGCATTATTTTTGCACACAGCCACCATCGAATGAATGCGGTCACAAAATCCGGGAACCGAATCCACGACCACGCACGTACACAGCAGCAGGCCGCCACATCCATCTGAAACAGCCCGTCGGATTTCAGTTCCCCGTGTACTAAATACATGCTGATGTCATATTTCGCTGTTCTGAAAAAATAGTACTGAGCAAGTACCTAGCTCAGAATATTTTGCTTCACTCGGTCTTGATACGTCCACTGATCTTGTCTCTTCGTTCTGCTTTATACTGCCAACAGCATGTTCAGAACGAGGCAGGCGCCACTTACACAAGCTTTCGCGCGCCTACAACGTATGCCGCCTTCTATGCCTGGCATGTGAGGACGACGTACGTTGTTCGTGCACATCGGGAGGCGTGCGAGAATGACTGTCTATGCAAACCCGACGGCCGAGCGGCGTGTCCCCACGCCGATGTTCTCACGGGCCACTGCGTGGGAAACGCAAGCCAATGCGCCACGGCACAGGCTCAACCTTGGCAGTGCAGGCTCGGGCGACCTCCTGTGCGGTCCTCGCGACGACGAAAGTACGCACTCGCGGGAAGTCTCCCCTCAGCTACGTAGTTGCTTCTTGTCCTTTGTTACAGACCTTTTGGTAGAACCGTTCGAGTAGCGAAATTTTCAAATTACTAAAAGAAAGTAAGGTTTAAGCAAAAAATAATGGCAAATCCTTCACAGCTTCTAAATGCAGGAAAAGAAACATGTAAAGAAAATGCTTATTTCTATCAAAGTCAGCTCAACTGGGCAGCTTGTAAATGAGCAAAATGTTGAGTTCACTCCAGTTCCTGCATAACTGGTGCACAATATAGACTTGCAAGTGGTGAGTAGACCATACGTGTGCATGCGCCCACTTCATAAAAGGCAGAGATATTTCAGCCGTACTGTTTCGAATATCGGATTCTTAGATCTGATATTCCTATCGTTATCTTAAAATTACGAGTAATCAAGCCGCCCCTCTCTTCATAATATTGCCCAAGAAAAGTTTTTGCACTCACTATCTTCAAAAAAACCTGTGTCGGTGTGCGTATCAAAGCGTCAACAAGGTATGACAAAATGTCGATAGGCACATGTACATCAATTCTAAAAAAAAATAATAATATAAAAATAAAATAGTTATAAGTAAGAAGGAACCGAATTACCACAGTACACAGTGTGCAACTGGGCGTTGAAAAACTGCGCTGTTACAAAGCGCAGGCCCGCTTCACGCGTTGCACACGAGTTTGGCCTTTAGGGGAACCAAGGACAAAAGTTATTAGTGCGGGACTCTTGAAGATGACCTGCTCAGCGAACGCTCAAAGCTTGCGCCATTGTTTGCACATTTATTTTATTTCTCTTGAGGGTGATTCAAGGCTCATCGTCGAAAGGAAGCGTGTACCAAACTTCGCCATCGCACGGTGGCCGTTACACGGAGAGAAACAGGATACGCACAGTCAGCTACAATGAACCTGTGCCCTCGAAGGAAACATCTGTTGCCGACCAGCATATAGAAACCATGCGAAAAGATATTAACGTTCCCTTCTATACACGCCGAAAACACATCGGAAATGCGACTGATCCAACCAGACGAATCTATAGGTCAATTTTCTCGGTCGCTTGCTTTTCGAACCAAAACTTCTCCCATTCCGGCGCAGAAAAAGAAAATGGCATTATTTAGCACAAAATTCATGCAGGTCCCATGCACTGTAGGGGCCAGCGCACTTGAGCGAAGCATTGATTGGTCAGTTTCAGTGATGTACCAACATATATTTATTAAGGGGGGGGGGGGGGGGGGTGAGCGAAGGCTAAAGGCAATCTGTAAAACATCCGACCACTCCTCATCTCTCTACCTATATAAATTGTGAATTGCTACTGCATTAAGAGAAAGAGCCTGCAAATACATCTGTCAGTTAATATTGTAATTGCCAGCCATATAAGTGATTATCAATCTTACATGATGAACCATGGTGGATTAGAAAATTATCATATATTGCCTGAAATTATATAAAATCTCAAGATGATGCAGTGACAAAAGGTGACCGAAGTCCCTGAACCCGCACAGTAGCAGCAGTACAGCGCATCCATAACTTGACATTTCCTAATGCAAAAACGGGTAAGGCGTGCAGACACTGACACAAGAGAAGTGGACCACACGAACGCCGACTATCAACTGAACGAAGCACTGAGGCGAAAAAAGAAAGAAGACAAAACTCATCTGCGCATGCTCTGGAATGGAAGCACCACATGTCAATCAGGTACACGTGCCGCTCTACGTGAGAGATAACTGTTAAGGCAACTGATCTCTTCCCTATGCAAGGCTATCGGAGGCTGACTCACGCATGCACTTCCACCATTATTGATATGCCATACCTAGACTATAAGACGCGTATCTTCATTGCTATGCCTGTACAATATCGCGCATTAATCTAAATCAGGCGTGCAGTTACAATATTGGCAGTCTTGGCAATGTAAGGAAAGATTAGAAGGCGATCCACCGGTTAACGGACTTTTATGTTCCATTAGCCTCTGAATGATACACCACCCCATTTGCCCTACGTTGAAATGGCCACAGCTAAAGGGAACTTTATATAACACACCTATACGACAGTCCGTAAAATTGTTCTTGATGTGCTTCACATTTCATTTTTTGCCTTTCACCTGCTCCTTTTTCCTCTGCACGGCAGCGCATATTTTACCTAGCTTATTGGGAGCAGTGAAAACACTTGCAACTTTTTTGAGTCTGTATGGTATGGTATGGTAAAACTTTAATGAAGTCCTGCAGATCGTGAGTCTTCACGAAGCGGGCCGCTCCCACGTGGGAACCGGAAGGAGTTGGTCAGCCAGAAGAGGGCTGCAGAGAACCGCCTCCCATCTGGCCGAGCTGTTAGTGATGATAGAGCGTGACCGGGCACACCGCCAGAGCATATGGTCTAACGTGGCTATATCTCCACAATCATGGCAGGTAGCATTGGTGTAAGTATCCGGAGAGATTTTATGTAAGAGCGACGGATTCGGATAGGTATTCGTTTGCAGCAGACGGAATGTTAATGCTTGAGCTCTATTGAGGCGCGGATGAGGAACAAAGTAGGTTCTATGGCTGAGATAGTAGTGTTTAGTAATCTCGTAGGTGGAGGGCGTGTCCCTGTGTTCTGGGGAGTCGGCTTCCGATTGGTCGAGAGTAGCGCGGTGGGCAAGTTCACGCGCAGCCCCGTGAGCCGACTCGTTGAGGTTGGGAGGAGCACCCTTTATCTGACCCTGATGTGCCGGAAACCAATAAATGAAGTGGTGTGCGATTGCCTTGCCCCCAATAAGTCTGAGGGCCTGTTTGGAAACGGTGCCTTTTTCAAATGCTCTGACTGCAGATCTTGAATCACTATAGATGACATCCCGTGAGCTATCCAACAGGGCTAGTGCAATAGCCATTTCAGCTATTTCGGAGTCCCTCGTCCGAACTAAGGAAGCATTGGTGATTTCTTGCCGACCATCAACTGTGACGATGGTGAACGCCCGACGTCCCTTACAAGAAGCGGCATCCATAAAGCTGACCTGTCGCTGATCACTGTGTATTTGCCTAAGGAGGTTGGCCGCCCTTGCACTCCTTCTACCGCGATTATGATCGGGGTGCATGTTCCTAGGTATTGGCGCGACCGTAATGTTCGCACGAATCGACGGAGGAACGTCAGAGAACTCCTCCGCTACTCTATCGGGGTGATATCCGAGTTCCTACAAGATGGATCTCCCTGCCTTCGTTGTTGTGAGGCGAGTTAGCTGTGCGCGCTCCTGGGCCTCTGCAATCTCTTCAAGAGTGTTATGAATGCCAAGCTGCATTAAGCGCTCTGTACAAGTGTATACGGGTAACCCGAGAACCCGCTTGGTAATCTTCCTAAGCTGTGCATTCAATTTATCCCGCTCTGCCCGTTTCCATCGATGCATGGCTGCCACGTATCTAAAGTGGCACAGAACGGAGGAATGCATTAGTCGAATGAGGTCATCCTTCTCGAGTCCATGATGCCGATTTGATACCCTCCGAACTAAACGAACAGCACTTTCAGTTTTAGCAATTAGCTTGCGTATAGTCTTGCCATTTGTACCTCCTGACTCAACGATCATGCCCAAGACCTTGATTGAATCAACTCTGGGTATACGGCAACCGTTTCTTGTATATAAGTTAATGTCTCAGTCTTCTAACGATGTCCATCCCTTGGGCCTTGGACCGCGTTTCTTGGGACTATACAGCAAAAGTTCCGACTTCAAGGGGGAGCATCTGAGACTGGTGGGTTCGAGATAGGTTTCAAGAGTGTCTATTGCCTCCTGTGCACCATATAGTTATATCGTCAGCATACATAGTGTGTTTGATGCCTTCAATCTCGAGAAGCTTTCTGCTTAGGTCAACCATGGCTATATTGAATAAACAGGGGGAAATGACTGACCCCTGTGGGGTGCCCCTCTCGCAAAGTTCCAGCAGTTGTGATTCGAGATCGGCCACCCGGAGGGTAGCCTTCCTATCCGAGAGAAATGATCTAACATAGTTATAAAATCTCTCACCTAGATTGAGCCGAGATATCGAGGCTAGGATATGCGAATGTAGAACGCTATCGAAGGCCTTCTCAAGATCAAGTCCCAAAACGGCTCGAGTGTCGCTAGAGTCGTTGTCTATGATTTGATGCTTAATCAGTTTCATGGTATCTTGTGTGGATAGGCCTGGTCTGAATCCTATCATACTATGGGGGTAAATGTCGTTATTCTCCAGGAACCGGGAGAGTCGATTCAGGACCGCGTGCTCCACTACCTTATATCCACACAGGATGTAAGCGAGGTGGGCCTCAAGGTGTCAACGCTAGGTGTTTTGCCAGGTGTGGGGAAGAGTACTGCGATAGCAGTCTTTTTGAGCCTGTGCGATACTGAATTAATGCAGGGAATAGTCGCTACTCTTTTCTTGCTATTACTGCCTTCTGTAATCACGTCCGTTCCCCTCGAAATCGACTTCTTTAGGCGTTCAGCCACAGCGGCCACTGCCACGCTAGGCTAACCAGCTGCTAATAGGCGCCGGACCTGTGCATTAAAACTGGCGATCATTTCGCGCATGCACGATCTGGTGAGAGAAGACTTAAGGCACGACATGGGAATTCCGTTTTTTACTACTTTAGAATGCTTGGATTGAAAGTTTAACAATGGCTTCGATGACCTAGGGGAGTACTAGGGATCTAGGGGAGACATTTCCTATTTTAATAATTCTACAAGTGATTATTACCTGGTGTATAAGTCTACTGCACACATTTATCGCTAGTTAAGGCAATAGTATTGTCGCTGTTAGCACAACAAAGCATTAAAAAAAAAAGAGACTAACAATATTCCCGGTAAAAAATGGTCCGCGACCCTAATCTTTTACTTCGGTCTCTCTTAATGGCACTCGGCGTTCTTTAAAGGGACACTAAAGGCAAATACTAAGTCAAGTTAAAGTGATCGATTAGTGCTCGAGAATCTCTCAGGCGTCAATACTATCGCGAACGGAGCTTTAATAATCGGTAAGGTGAAGTAAATGCAGGACATGATTAGAGACTCCCCTGGGACATTCAAGCACTCGCCCGATGATGAAAGCACTCTTCAGTTAACTTCTGTCACTAGTACTCAACTACTCGTTGCAAAAAAAAACATACTTGTATCGTATTACAAGATGAAATAAAATTCTACTTAAAAAAAAAAGACAGCCCTCGACGACGCGGGCGGTCGAAAGGTTTCGTTTTTGCTCGACTCCGCGCCGCCCACGCTGGCTCTCGAAACTCGCACAAACTGCAAGTAGCAGAGAATTCAACTTCAATGTGATATCGCGGGATGCCTGAATGGTCTATGCGACTTGACCAAAAAGCAGAACCCGTCGCTGTCTTGGCTCAGTACTGCTGTCTGCCGCCGTTTTACTCACCGACGGCAGCAAAGGGTGGTGATGGCGTATGCAGTCACCACTCCCCCGGTTCAGTGGCAGGAGATTTGAATTTCCAATATTCCGACCCTTCAGATGTAATTTTCTCGTGAACGAAGTCTTTCTCAGCACGAAACAAGCGTTGCGAGGTTTCAGGAACGGTATGTAAACAGTCCACGTCGACTTAATATTTGCCTTTAGTGTCCGTTTAAGTTCACTTTAGGCGAATGCAACGCATGAATTGAACTCGGAGGAAACTGCTTTCCATTAATTAGCCGGTTAAATATGCCACCCTCGTGTATGACATCATTACTTCAGCTTCTACTTCCGGGTTTCCAAGAATTTCGCCAGTTGTGCTCACGTGGCGGGTCTACCGATTCTGTGCTTTGGTGCACGGTCATCAGCAATTTCCAATTAAACACTTCTGTAATTGAACTTATGCTGATATATCTATAATAAAACCCAGTAATTTTGTACTGCAGTATTTTTTATATTTTCCGATTTATTTTGAATTTCACCCCGTCTCACAAATTATTATTCCAGACACTTCAGTAACTCAACTTGTAAATAAACTTATGCTCTGATATATCTAAACAAAGCCTATAAATTTTGCACTGTACTCTTTTTTTGAATTGTTTTCCAGATTTCTTTCGAATTTCCTCCACAGTCTCAGGAGGTGAACTGGAACTGCTGCTCAAGAAACTAAAGTGTCGCTCGATGCTCATGCCACTAAAAAACCATCCAATGTTTGCAACCTTGAAGAATTGCAAAACTATTTCCAGCAAAGTCGTTTCTCTCAAGCAGTTGAAAAAGTGACTCCTATAATTTCTTTAAAAGGTTGCCAGCATATGTTGCCTTCGTTTGAAACGGAGCAAGGCTTTCGAGCACTTATTGTGAGCAATTTTTATAAGCTAGTAATACATCAACATACATTTCACCACAACATTGTCAGAAATCACACTTGTCATGACCAAGCCTCCCATTTCTGCAATATATAAACATGTAATCTATAGCTATGTCAGGACAATGGAAAGCAGCTGATAGCCTTATCGCACATTCTAAAACTCGAAAGACTTTTTTAAAAGAGCTGTGTTATATCAAACTCATTTAACTACATATATTTTAGTGTTCCATGCATTTTTGCTTAAGCAAATGAATAGTTTCTGAATAATAACCAAGGGAGTGTTAGCCAGCACCACTCTATATGAAGGCAGCACAACAAAAATAGGGCACCTTGGTTCATTCTTGTTCATACTACTATAGTAGGAATTAATTTCTGTACTTAGGTTGCGAGGGCTGGGTGACAAAGCCAAAGGAAGAAAATGTTTGTGCACTAGATGTTATTTATTCACAGCTCATGCATCTTCTGCCTTGGTTGTCCTTGTGTAGATGATTTGGCTGTGGTGCTTGACAACCTGTTTGATGAGTCCTGCAAAGACAAAACAAGTCTCACTAAATGATTTCACTTCTGCTGGATGAAAAGCAAATGAAAAATTTGCCAACACATTTAAATCCAAGAACCAGGTCATTACGTGTACACACAATGCTTCTTCCAATGTAGGGCGTGAATCCAGATAAATGACCCTTAATTTCTGCTTTAGCGATAACAAATACTTAGTCAATCCAAACCAAAATTGATGCAGCAACTACGTCCTTAAGGGGAGACGCTCCTCGAAAAATTAAAAAAAAAAAAAATATTTGTACTAGATATTTGAAAATCCACCCACTTGTATAAGCATTACAAGTAGATACAAATTTTTTCCAAAATCACATGAAAATAACCTTGCACATTTATAATTTTTTTACACGAACGAAATATGGCATGCATACTCTTGAAGATATGTATAGTGCTGACACCTACTTGAAATTGTAAAATTTCCAGCAAGTAGTTGCAAGCAAAAGTGCAAGGTTATATTTCAGGGAATCGAGGAAAAAGTTAGTTGAAATGCTCTAATCTTTTTGCATAGTTTCAGGTTTTGCTAGATATCAGCACTTTGTAAAAATTTAGTACATAAAGAAGTGCCCACAAAGATGGCTGTATTTTGCTATTGTGCATCACCTAACTGAAAAACTATAATTGGCTGAATTTTGAAACCTCTAGTACAAGTAATAAAAAAAAAGTCATTTTGAGGAGAGTCTCCACTTAATCTTTGTACTATAGATTTGAAAATCCCCGAACTTATAGAGCATTTCAAGCAGATTTCAATAATGTCAGTTTGTGTAGCTGCTATAGTCCTTGAGTTAAGCCCTACACAATGGCAAAATAGTGATTTTGCATGCACTTTATTGTGTAATGAAAAAATGCAGGCGGGGCCATTGACGTATGCGTCACGCGATCCTCGAGGTCTGGTATGGGAGAATGCAGGGAAGGAATTTTGCTTGCAAAGGCTAGACGGGGCGAGTGGAGAGAGCGTCTTGCTTAGCAGTGGAGCCTGCCTGCTGAAATCGTGGATTCGTGGCACCGAAATATTTCTAGCTTGGCTATTAATGAGCCGATTTGAAAAATTTTTGTGGCAGAATGCTCCCTAGAGGACACGTAACAACTTCCAGCATATAACCAAAATTTGCTATGGGGCCTGGTAAGGGCCCTTTAGAAGTCATTCAGGAAGCAATCCACTGCAAGAACATTTAAAGGGTGTGTAGTAGCAGCAAAGACAAAAGCAAAAAATGAAAGAACACAATTTGAGGATGCAAGCCATACAGTCTCTTTTCAGTTGATTAGGCCTGTGAAGGCAGGAGAAATTAATTTCCTGCCTCCTATGACGTGGAAACGTTTGGCATAGCCACTGCTTTGTACGCTTGCCTTATGTTATATCGCCCGATGCAGTCACCCTCTAGTAAGCACATAAAAAAAAAAAAAAAACCTACTTAATCCAATTTTAATGCAATTAAGCAGTGTTTATGTTATTCAAAAAGAGAATAGAAGGGAGGGGTTAGTAGAATGCAGAGCAAATAAAATGTCTTCGAAAAAAATTGCAAATCGAGTCAGACATTCTCAAATACGAATAAAAAGGAGATGCATAAAAAAGCAAATATTTTCGAATATGAGCTATTTCTATCAACTGATGGCAAGCTCAGTGGTATAAGGCCCGAACTTTGTCATAATTGAGATTCTCAAGAGCTTGTAAGTCAACCTTCTCTGTCCTTACATACTCTCAGCCCACGCACAACACCTCAGTGTTGTGTTTCACTGCTTTAAAGAGTTTATTTTGGTTTGCATGAGGGACACTTGCATCTCGGCATCAGCCACTTTTTTTGAGCTCAAGCACCTTAAAAACGGCGGCAGCACGCATCCTTTCCCATTCATTCCTCAATGCTTAGGTCGTTTCTGTTCTTGTCCTCTTTCCGCCACTCATTCGCCCCACGGACCATTTGAAGCATCTTCTTGATCAGTTGCACAGTTTACGTCCGATTTTTCAAACTCCCTAGGGGCCGCGAAAACATCCGAAAAATCGGCCAGTTGGGGAAAAAAATAATAAAAAAAGGCATGTCATTCGGTGCCCTTAAAGGCTCAAACCGCCACAGGCCCATTCGAAAATGCTCTGAAGGCCTGTCGGTACATGTATTAGGCATATCAGTGCTCGTATTTAAGTACAGCACAGCTTGTGGATCACAGCAAAACAAACTGAACCAAAATCGGTCCAGCCATTGTTGTGCTACGCTTTCCACGAGTGAGGTGATTGACAAAAAAAATGCAATTGAGAAAACTGGCTGCAAAGTTTTAAAAGCAATGCAAATTTATTAAAAAGCGCCAGGGCTGTAATATTTTGAATCATTGCTGTCAGGCATCTTCTTACACCTTTGCCTCTTTGTTTGGTGGGCTTTGGATGCCTTCTTCAGGCGTTCTTTATCCTTTTCTTGCACCATATGGAGTAGTGCATGACCACAGTTTTCACTGCCAGGCCGAGCCTGGTATCGCAGTGTACACCCACAGAACGCTGTTGGCATCTTGGGCACAGAGCTTTAGCGATCAATGAGTTCATCGCGGAAACAGGCATAATAATGAACTCGCAGTCACAAGGGGCCTAAATTTGTTCTTGGCATTGCTGCTTCCGCTCAGTCGCGGACACTGCGCAAAGGGAGTCGCGAACGCTGCATGCCTGCGCTTCTGCAGTCACCGCTGACACAAAACGCGGCTTGAGGTGCGTCTGAATCGTGCGACGATTCGTCTGGTGAGCCTTGAGTCACCATACAGTATGTAGCTCGTCGACGGTTGGGGCTCACTCGCAGGCTGCGTGTCCCTGTCGCACGATGCATTGGAAACGCACACCGTCTCTGCCAGCGATGGAGACCTTCGACCCGCGTCGCCTCCAACAACGCGATCTCTGTTGCTGACTCGCGCAGCCGTACGCACAGGTGCGAGAACCTCCGTTGGCACGTCTTCCGGTGGCTTAGTTATCAGTATCGATGTCACAGGGCGATTGTCGGCTTCGCTGCTGGAATAGCACGGTGCAAGATAACGCGGCACGTTATCCGCGTGTTCAGTCGGGTTCTCCGCTTCTCCCGCTGGCCGCCGTCTTTTTCTCGCCGTAGGAGGCTTGCGCTTCCGTTTTCCGAAGGCATGCTTCATTTAAAAGTTCTTTTCGAACGAGCGACGATCCATCACTGACCTGGGAGCTTTCATAAATCCGAATTCTGCGAGTGTCAAGCGAAGAAAGACGCCGGCGTGGTTTTCAAAGCAGACAACTGCCGTCCGCTGTGGTTGCCAGCTTGCCCGCTACTGCAGCAACAACCAATGGCGAGACGCCTTTCAGTACGGCAACCAATCGGAGGCCCGCTTTCATCGCAGGGCCCGTGTGACCGCCTCTAGCAGACCCGCGCTTCTTTTGTGTTTGTGCGTTTGTTACAAGATGGCGACGACCGAAGAATTCAGGAACGGAATGGCGAAACTTCGAGCGTTCGAACGATACCAAGATGGCGGTGTTCGGTGGCGGGAAAGACGAGTTAGGGCTCCGCGAACTGCAGTGATTTTACGCGATTTAAAGCTGTTTTCTCGCCCTACGCACTGATAAATTAATTTTTTTTCGGGCACTTTTAGTGCGTTTTCAGTCAAACCATTTTGATACAATGTAGATTAGGCATTGCAGATACCGAAACGCGTCATTGCCAAAAATCTATCTTTTTTGCGATTTTCGCGATCTGATCCCCGCGTCCGTCCCCCCTTAAGGAATACATACCGTGTCCCTTGACAATAGCTCCTTCCTACGCTTGTTATGCTTCACCAAGTAATATTTCTGTACAAAGGCGAAGCTGACTATCGGAAACCGGCATTATGCAACGCGCCTAGCTTTCCAAGCTTCTAAGCCAATCGCGAGAACCATAAAGGTGGAGTCCGTGCCACTGCTGACAGCAGTGAATTCTCTCAATGCAAAACATGGCACCCAATGGCAAGAAGTTTAATAGCCAACGTCGAAGCAGCTATGTCTAGCGTTGCCGCAGTGGTGGCTAGGGCTGCCAGCAGATCTGCGTGTGAGAGCGCCGGTTTGAGGCGGCGAAGTAATCGAAATGGCAGCGGTGGTGGCTTTAATGCCGTTTCGGACCTACGGTAACAGCAAAAAAAGTCAAGAAAATTGGACGGCAAAGGGTTCTTGCGGCCGAAATTTCAGAGGTTCTAATACATTGACTCTATGGGTTACGTGGTGCCGCCGCGAAGCTGTCCAAATAATCGGGCATCCGGAAAGTCGGTCGTTGACTGTACATTGGCAACTCCTCCAGCCTACGACAGGGTGTCAAAGACGATTCCTCTCCGTTACTCGAGCTGCATTACCGCGACTTTCGACCCTTCCAATAAAACTACAGCTAATTTTCCCTAATAGAGGCACAAATTCCCTGACTTTTTCCAGACTACTCAAAATCCCTGAGAATTGCCGGTTTTCCCAGTTGGTAGACACCCTGATTTGATATAAAATTGGCTTAGAACATCATACTTGCTTATTTGCACTCTTTGTTAGTTCCACATCATTTTTGGATGTCGATATTTATTATTGCCACGTAGAGTTTGTAGATAGCTCACCACCAGGCAAATTATGCAATGAAGCAGAATTTCTTCAATTTCTGGAAGGTTATTTTGCAAGAAAACTGGATGTATATTTAAAGCTAGCCCATTGAAATACATTAACTCGGCATGTGTCAACAAAATAGACAAAAAAAAAAAAAAAAATGTTTTCAGGCGCAGGCTAAAGTGTGCCTTATATGTTGAAAAACACCATTATAAGAATGATAATTGTCAACATGAAAATGGTACAAGTACACCTGTAACCGGTATAATGAAAAGGAAGAAACTACAGCACAGCAGACTGAGTGGGTTGTCTGCTAACATGTGTAATAAACTTATTTCAAGGAACAAAGAAAGCCTGGTTCCAGCACAGTATGTTCAGAGTGATCGCTCAGTCCACTTTAACACTCGGAAGGCCAACTCACCCTTCTGGAGCAGTTCTTCAAGTGCCTTGCGGGCAAGAGAGCCTCGCACCTTGAGTCGCTCAGAGACAACAGAGGGTGTGATCAGCTTGTAGCTGGGCACCTCCTTGAGAAGCTTGTCATACGTGGCCTTGTCGAAGAGCACCAAGTTGTTCAACTTGTCACGTACTTTTCCCTTGGACCACTTCTGCACATGGAAAAGCACTGCGACAGTCACTCTCAAGATACACAAGATACACCCAACCAACCACAGAGACTTGACTAATATGAGCGATAATTATTTAAACAGGTTCAGGAACCCTAAGCACTATGGTGGAAACATAATATACCAAGGAAACAGCAAGACTGCACATGCTAATTGCCCAAGCTTAAAGCCGGAAATTTCTTAATACAAAACCGATAACGTGTTCAGGGTTGTGGTGCACTTTTAAGGCTCAGTGACAAATTCATTCCAAACAACAATGTTCACTTGCCAAACTTTTACAGCACAGAAAAGTCATATCTTAGATTCAAGGGGCCCTGAACCACTTTTCGTAGAAGTGGAGAAATGCATTTGAAGTTAAAACAGGCTATTTCAGAAATACTTTGTCGCAAAAAGGACTTCAATGCATTTACTGGCAATCAAACATGCCCTTCGTGATGCTTTTGCTTCTTTAGTGCCTTGCACTTCTCAAGGCTACAGCGGTGCGGTCCCACAATGCTCCTACTGATCACCACTATCGTGCACAGTTCACATTTGATTTTACATGTTCACATAGATGCCACAACTTTTGATTTTGGGACCTACGACATGCCGACCCAAATGTCGTCCTCGGTGAGCTGCAGCGACCTCAGCCAGCAGACTCGTCGCAGCACCTTACGGTATCTACGCTATGTAGCAGATCGCAGACACATGCAATTGTAGTAGCGCGTGTTCTCACTTGTGTGCTCCAGCCTGGTCGTGCTATGTGGTGCGGACTGGCTCTGTCCTGCACCACACTTCACCGACGGATAGCAGCCACACTAACTTGCACATTTTGAAGTTTTATGATAGCCCAATACGAAGCAAAGTCCACCAAGGCATCTAAGCAAGAGCGACCAGGAGTGATCCCACAGTGGCAAGCATGTGCGTGTTCCAACCTTAAGTTTTACATGGTTCAAGGCTAGTTAAATGTTTAAATCTAGGCGAAATAAGCAAGAGCCGACAATAGTTCGTTTCTTTCAGAGTAAGCAATTTGAAATTAGATTTTTTCCTTACTTCAGCCTGTTTGCTATACTTCAAGAAATATGCACAGTAAAAGCAGGATGAAGCACACCAATCTAAACACCCTTCTTCATTCAGCTATTGGCCACTAGCAGCCGCGTATGGGAATCTGCTATATTACAAAATAAAGCAACTGGGAAAGAGTAAGGAGCAGGCTTTGCTGAAAAGAGCGTTTGAGAGAAAGGCGACTGCGCCGCGCATGACTAGATAACTTGGCCGAGATATTCACAGCAGCGCGTGCTATCTGCGGGTTTTTTCCCCATGCCTAAAGGGTGGTCTAGAACTCCTTTGACTGCAACTGGACCAGTTTGGCTTCCTCACAAGAAGAAAGCCTGGTTAACAGCAGTGTACACTGAACACTAACTCTCACAATTAGATTTTCATAGCGAAGCTGTATATGGCTAGCTGATTTGTCCGTCTATCTGTTGGTCGCCTGTACACCAAAAACACCTCCTGCACAACCCCATGTGCAAAAGAGGGCACGCAATTGGCCAACACCACCTAGATAGCACAAGGCCTGCTTACTCTGATCCGTGACGTCAGGCTACCTCGTCTGAAATTTCAACTGACAAGGCTGGCGCAATGACATCAAGATCAATGTTGCCTACTTGGGATCATCCCCATTAGATTCCTTGGCAGACAGGCCGGGTTATATGACATGGATCCGAGTGAAGGTGGTGTTGGATTAGCTGCGCCAGTAGTGAAATCGTTCTCAATCGCAGTGTGTCATATGTACTCCTTAGAAGCAAGCAGCTTTCCATCAGTAACGCCATGAGCAGAACCAGGAACGAGTTTACCCCGTTCCTCGTGAACAATTTTGCCGTGCTCGAAATGCGGCGCAGGAGTAATTGGCAAATGGTATTATTGACATTTCTTGTGATTAGACATTCACCTCGGGTGCGATCTGCAGTGATGCTGCGTCGGCCAAACATACAACCCATATCGTGTAAACAATCTCGCAGCACGCCAAATGCCGAGCACACGAAATCAGCAAACCATTTTTTTTTTGCAATAATAAATGCTTAACACTGCAGCATACATACTAGCACATGTGCCAGGGGTATACTAACCTGTTATAACTGGTAACATGTAAACGCTTGATTATACTATATTGAGATCTAGGACAGCTACATCTTTTTTCCCCGCCTCTGATCTTTCTTTCTGTTCAGCAGTAGCCGTATTGTAAATACTGTACTTTGATGGTACACTAAATTGCCAATTGTTGGATTTGAAAACTGCTTGCAGAACTTCACTCTATAAACAGTCTGCTGTCCACTCATGCATTATTGCTTTCTGCCCAATACGTTTTACCTACTGTCTCCACAAGCAATAGTAATGGAATTTTAATTATCTCCATAATTATTTACTCTATCAAAAGATCATTGCACTGTTGCAATGAACTCAAAGTTGAATGAGATTAAGGGGCGGGCTATGGAGACAAAAATATTCACAAACTGATTTTATTTTTGTTATTCTTCTAACCCCCATACCAGGGCGCACCTGCTGACAAAAAATTTGCTCAAAATGAGATGTCACTGAGGAAGAAAAGACTGCGTTAGTCTTATGAATGCTCAGTTTTCCCCATGAAAGTTCTGAAATGACGTTTCTGTCATGCACCATTTCAAAACCATCATAGCCAGGCCATCTTGGTCTTGCTTGAAAAAGCATCTTTGCAGCTTGCTTTGCTGCCAACTCAACCCTCAATGCTGCTTCAGAAAGAAACTACCTGGTGTTGTAGCATAGAATGTCATTCTTGCACTGTGTTTAATATTGTGCATTTTCTTCCATGTCAAAAATTTTCGGGAGGCACTGTGTCCATCAATCCTCTTGATTTCCTTTTCCCCTCAATGTTACGAGAGTCAGAGAGTGCACAAAAGCTACGATATAGTGCTTCAGAACACTGCAACATTTCGAAATTTTGTATAAATCACCAATAAAGATTCACATTTGCAAATTTGTAGCTTTAGAATTTCGTAACGTAAGCTAAAATACAGATATAAACATTAAAATGCAAACTTGCATTCTTTGAACAGTGGGGAAGATACCTTCTTAATTATAGCTCTTGAGTGCAGTGCATTTCTTGGAATTCACATCACAAACTTATAACACAAAAACAATTGTCTTTTTTTTGCACTAAGAAACAAACATAGCACATTTGTAATTAGCATACAAGATTGACTTTCAGAGCCAAGTGAAGGTGGTAAGACCTGCCAAAACAAGGTTTTCAATGTGCGGCCAAACAAAGAAAAGCTGAATAGGTGCAATTCAATATCAATTTAGTAAAGATTTATTCATCCTGTATTAGGGATTGGAAACTTGGTCATGTACCATAAAGACAAGGAGTACAGGTGGTGGGTGTGCCTCAGTATATAGTGCTACACCCAAGAGGTGAGGAATGCAGCAAGATCTCACCGAGGTGATCACTTAATGTTGCGCGATGTCTGGACCTGTTGGGGCAATCAGCAGCTCACCACAGGAATTCGTTCGCGCTGCCTGAGCATTCGTGTAAGACAACAAAACAGCAGCCACAGAACTTGCACAGCAATGCACTGCCCACGATCTTGCAGTATAGTACTAAAGGAAAACCTGACCCCACCAACTATACCGTTTCAGCAATTCCTCACAGCAAAGCTACAACGCCTGCAAGTGCGAATTATTGTGCAGCAAGATTTAGTGCCATAGTCTGAAACTAAAAGGCCTTAACAAGTGGTCTCATTGGCAGGTGTTTACTTGAGAGCTTCTTGGCAGGTTACAGCAATGCTTTTTTCTAAGACTGTGCTTCGCATTTAAATGAAAGGTTGTCACAAAAGCATCAAATGGCCTATTGAGTGGAAAAAGTGGTGCCTGTAGCAGCGAAACGGCACCTAAATCTGCACTAGCTGCAATACCACGTCACGTGCACACCTCGACAGAGCAGTGCAGACTTGCTACCATGAAAGGTGTTCCATGAAGGGAGAGGGCATCACCATGATGTACTCGCTCTCGGAGGCCTTTGTTATCTGCACATTCCCTGCCTAGCGCAAGCTCTCGCCCGAGTTCTAATTTCGCTTTGATAATCGCTTATAAAGAAATTAATGCATAAAACAATAAATTTGAAATGAAAAACACCGGCGGTAGTGAGTTCTGAACCTGTGACCCCTTGCTCAGAAGCCGATTCTCTTACCCACTGGCCTAACTAGACAGCAGGCCTGTGCACTCAAGTGCATCAACCTTATGCTATCTAGGAGGCATTCGCCAAGCATCTCAATGCGATCGCTTACCTGCGAGTTCTTAACTCGGAAGGACTGCCCAGCAACATTTAAATGGACAATGCTTTCACATTCAAAGCTCGTGAGAAGTGCTTAGGTGCCTTGAATTTTTGAGGCTCTACGCTACTGAAAATAGAATTCTACACTTGTTAGAGCGAAAATGTGAAGAGAAATCAATGTAACACTACCATATAGACATTTGTATTTAGAAAGTAAAAACAATTGCTTTGCCAATGGCTAAATTCATGCGTAGTCAGCACAGCCACAGTACCATGGATGGATCCCTCCTGGGTCGTGTTTCATACTCTGAAAATGGCATCCACAGACTCGCCACAGACTCCACAGCTGCTATATTACGCAAGACAAGGCCGCTGGCGTTGAAAGTGCTTGGAACAGTGTGGAAAGGTGCAAGCCCAAACATTAAAACGGCTGCAATTACGAATCGGCGAGCGCAGCCTGTGCAATAGCATGTTACATGAGGAATTGAGACGGCACCACCATCTCAGGTGATGTTGCATGCTGGCCGAGCGCTTCTTGTGAATCCTCTACAACCTTCCAACTTCGCTATCTCAAGAGTATTAAAAAACTCTTATCTCGAAGATGCCTGCCTTATCGGTATCGGAGAAAATGTTCTACTGCTGCTATCCCATCAGCTGATCTCTGCCCAGTTCCAGTGTTAGATGCTGCCATAACCTGTGCTGCAGCAGTTGTTAGCAGAAAAAGCGTAGGACACCATTTTTCCTGTATTACATCATGCATTAACATTTGCTCCCTGATGACTAGTGAACAGAAACACATGCTTGAAAGATGTAAATGAAAGCTGACCTCATCATGCTTCAATTCAGCAATCCCGCTGGTGTACAGCTAACAAGGCATATGCATATTCTTATATTACACAGCAAAAACAGCGCCCGAGTAGCCTAACGTTTCTTGTGATATCCAAGAACACAATCCTAAGAGCACTTCATTGGATTTACATTTTACTTGCCTTCTTCTTGGCCTTGCCTCCGGAGGATCCCTCCTTCTTCTTGGCAGTCCCCTTCGTGTCCGTCTTTTTCTTACTATCCTGTTTGGGCGGCTGAAATATGCAAGCAAAATGCCAAAGCGTAAGTGGGCTTAAGTCCCGACGGATGAACACAAATGTGTTTTTTGGTACGGGGACAACGTGCGCGTGCTTGAAAAACTGGGTCCAAATAGCAACGCACACGTCTCACACTGTATGAACGGTACTCGTGTTCTCAAAGCATGAGGAATTTGTTGCAAGAACCAGTAAGGTTTGCAGCACAAAGGCATAAGAACTTACTTATGACGGGCTGAAAAACTGGCACAGCGACAGTCCTAAATTTACCACTTATGGTCAAAAACGTGGCGTGCTATTGACAACGATCAGCAGCGGAG
The DNA here is from genome assembly GCF_023375885.2 of Dermacentor andersoni. NCBI lineage: Eukaryota > Metazoa > Arthropoda > Arachnida > Ixodida > Ixodidae > Dermacentor > Dermacentor andersoni. The sequence goes on along the minus strand of NC_092818.1, from coordinate 193,761,231 downwards.
AGGGCCAGGAACGTAGGTGCGTCCGGCCTTTTAACGCTATAAACGAAATATCGCACTCGGAGCTTCTTAATTAGAGTAAGTTTGGCACACTGGAACAATCAAATGCACCTCGCGCATAAACGCTCACACAGTGCCTCGAACATGCCCAGTAGACGGACTAGGGAAAATAGGCAAAGGAGCATACTGCTACATAGTCTATGCCAAACCCCTGGGGCTAGGAATTAAACTGAGGCACAAGCACGAACATACATAAATGAACAGCTGTATCACTATGTAATTAGCCTCGTCCGAGTTCGCGGTACCGCTGCATCACACAAGCACGCACACGCGTAGAGATCTAGGCCTTGCATGCAACACGTGTGCCATAGTTGAAGACACAGAATATTTCACCAAATAGCTCAGCAGTTCTTGATTCAGTTAAACCTTATCCTCTTTAAAGAGCTCCACAGAAAACAAGAAATACTGAATATAGTGGCTAACTACAAATTACACGGAAACAGCGAACATACCATCTCCGGCGTCTATTCGGACAGAATGCCGCAAAAGAAAAGGCCCTTACGCCTACCGGAAAGAACCCCGTGCCAGCGCTTACGACTCGATGTGGCCAGGAGAAAAGCGAAAACTCTCCTATGTACCTGATCAGGAAGATTCTTTGAGACTGTAAGTACCTGTCAAGACAAGATTAATAAATATTTAGAAAAACAAATTCACTTTAATTCTCATAGCTTGGTTTTGCATAACGTTGAAATGAGGTTGCTGTAAAAGATAGTAAAAATTAATTCACTAAAATGTTTATATTAAACCAAAACTGCATTGTAAGGCAAACTTATTATTCAGTAGTGTAATGATCAAGTAATAGTTTAGAATGATAATATTTAAACCAGTTAGCGTCAACAAGTTGCACATTTTATTACTTTATATATTATTTAGACGAAGCCGTGTAGCCGTCAAGCAACACTGTATGAAACGTCTTTTCGGCAGTGCTGAGGACCCCGTGCCCTTTTTTGCTTCAGTCAGGCTCTACTCTAGTAAGTGCGTTTTTTCCATCTCTGCATTTTCGGGAAATATCTGTTTGTGAGTAATCAAATTTTCGGCTGGTTGTGTCCGCCAGTGGCAAAAGTGTCCTGGAAGTACATTTTCTAGCGATGTGCTTATGTTGTATGTTTTTCATGGTAGCGTAAATGGCACGTTTCGGAAGATAGCGGCCGGCGTTGTCCGATCAGGCAGGCTAACCGGCGTTCTTCTTTCTGCGGACACTGTTGTGCCAGTAATATTTATGTACATTTGCGTGACAGGAACCCGCTTGAAGCGGCCATTTGCGGAATCGTGGGGCAGAAGAGACGAGTGGCAGATGCGCGTTGGCGAGCCTACCTCGTGTCATAACATTCCGCGTTCCTACGGCTATGCTACGTTGAACTTTGACCAATTCGGAAACCGCAAGAGTAACTTTAGACAGACTGCAAGACGCAGCGAGACAGACCTGAATGACCCCGCATAGCTTGCGCTCAAAGTTCTTGCATATGTATGCCACTTAAACCATGCATCAATTCGCAGCAGAAATACGTTGATTTTATCTACTCCGCTCTTTGCTTTATCAATTTAGTGATTTTTTTTAGGAGGGGCTACGCAGTCTGCGGTTAACATGGCTAGAGCTGCTAACTTTTTTCCTTGGGCCATTGAACAATAATACCTTTGCGCTTGGAACGTTCCATGTTGATAGCCCCCACCCTAAACAGGCATGCAAACGAGTGAGTTACCGGTTTCAGCCGAGCTTGATAAATGTGCTACAGCACTGGCCTATTTGCGTGACGATATTTTTCTGCTTAAGTATGTGCCTTAACTTGTATGCAGATCTGCACCAGCGAAATTTTGCTTAAGGCTTATTTTGTCTTGCAGCTGACATGCATCAGCAAGTGTTCGTGCGTGGCCTTGATGGCCGGACGCTGGTTGTGGACCTAGCGCCTGGTGCGCTGGTTTCCGAGCTCAAGGAAGATTTGCGATCCCGCCTTGGCTTGCCATGCGACCAGCAGCGTCTCCTGTTGGCCTCGGGCAGGCCACTGGACGATGCCGACACCCTGGAGGCCGGCTGCAGCCTGGACCTGAGCCTGCGCCTGGTCGGTGGTGTGATTGAGCCCAGCTTGCGCATCCTAGCCCAGAAGTACAACTGCGACAAGATGATCTGCCGCAAGTGAGTGAGAAGGATGCGCCAATCTGGACTTGTTGCCCTGTAGGAGTACTTAACCCTTTCAAGGTCGATTTATTTCGTCATGTGCCGACTGCCTAGGGCCGATCTTTTTTTGCGGATTCCAATTCATCTGAAGGACCTATTCCGAAAAAAAAAATAATTACTTCAATTTTTCTAGGGTGACTGTAAAGTGAGAAAAAAATATTTTGCGTTGGTATATATGTACTGTTTATTCATGAATAAGAACAATAAAAAAGGAAATAAACTTATAATTAAAATATTGATGAATTGTTATACACATAGTTCAAGGCTTAGAAAATGCGCGCACGAGAATATTTTGCAAGTCTCAAATGTTCATGCTCTTAGACTAATATTTACATCCATAGCGTAATCGAACTACGTAGATGAGCGCACTAAAAAAAACTGTGTGGTTGTGGGCCTGTCGTAAAAGCAAAACGTGCAACAAACTGCCACCAATCTTTGTCTTATCGCCAACCAGAGGTAATTAGTTTTCGCGAGTCTCAAAAAAGAAAAGGAAACGCATGCACGGCGGCATCCTTCCTATGCACACCCCTGCGAGCACTAAACGAGCGAGAGACAGGTGGTCGCCCTTTGAGCAATTGATAATGAGATAGCCATCAGTTTTGCGAGCACAAGAAGCCGAAACTGCCTGCGGAACAAAACACAAACTGCCGCCCGCCAGTGCGCAAGCGGTAGTAATAGATGCGCCAGAGCAAACTAGCTCTAAAACAAACCATGGTATGAAAACCGAGAGAGGGAGGCACGAGAAAAAAATTCCTTGTATTCCCGCATAGTGTCAGCATATGCCAAGAAAGAAAAAAATCAGAAAATTGGAGCGCTTTTTAAGCATACAGATGGCGCCGTAAATATATGGCATTGACCATTTTGGGCTTCTTTGTGGCGCTGTATATTTACGTCATTGGCCCTGAAAGGGTTAACAGACGTGTTTAACCTCAAATGTGGGTAAATGTTGTGCTTGACATGAAGTTACAAGAAAAGACAACCTCGTTTAACATTGCCTTGAGCCACACTATTCAGCAATAGAAGCCGTATTCTTTAATACAAGCTCTCACTTACAATGCATACCAATTTCCTAGACCAGAAACTGCAAGCTGGTCTGTCAGAATTAGTTCGCAAGCAAAGGTGTTCCTTGTCATACAGGTATGTCGACATGATGGTTGAAAGTATTGCCTCAGACATATGTGCACAAAGGGAAATGTCGTTAGATTGATGCCACACAGTACAGGGTTTGCACTGGTCGTTGAAACCCGCTCAATTAAGAATTGCATTTTCAGGGTCTAAATGTCTGGAATTTTCTTCCTCTTGAAAACCCTCGAATTATGATCATACAGAATAAACTTGATTACGCAACCCGCTTTTCGTGACGAGATACATGGTTTTGGCAAACTATGCTATAGAACAATGCATCTAAATTTTAAAGCTGGTGTGAGAGTACACACATTTCGCTTGATACAACATGCAAAACTGGAAATTCCCACAGTGGACGAGAGAGAAACAGGTGCTGGTTCCTTTCCTGCATTTGATGCTGCTTTCATCGTCCTTTTGGCCTGGCACAATGCATTTCTGAGGTACCGCAGTTTCACACCCTTTGTCATGATTGGACTGCTGTAGCTAGCTAGTGTTCTTCCTGGGTGCAAAAAGTGCTTCATGAGAGTTGATATGAAGCTCATACGGTGAATGTAATAATGCATACATTAGCACTGAAATGAAAAGTGCAAAAAAAATGTTGCACATTGTGTGCCACAGCATTTTTGAAATTTCTTTGTAATGGCCTTCAGTTTTTGTCCAGGAAAACTACAAAACCTGTAGCAGATGCATGTGTGTGCCATGGGACCACTATTAACGTTTATGTATTGTAATGTGCTACAAATTATTCCATCTTGTTAGGCTATGCCATTCTAACATAAACAACACAGTACAGTGTGCCTGTGTGGTTCTTGTAATTACTTTCCAGTGCCACAAGCATCCTTGACGCCATGTTTCTCTAGCCTATGCAGGAAGATGGCAGTGCTGACTGTTTCACTTGGTGCTGTATGCAATGCTGTGGCATTCTGCCATGCTGTTTTCCTATGCTTGTGCACTTTTTCTCATACTCTTCTAGGTCACCTTGTTCTTTTCAACTTTTGAGTTCTAGATTTGCATGTTGCGCGTAAAAGGTAGGAAATGAAAGCATTTTTGATATTCTGACAAGTGCTGCTAATGTGCCACTGGTCTCTGATTTTGTAGCATTCAAACAAAACACTGCGATTGCAGTGCATTTTTTGCATGTCATTTACAGTTGGCAAATTCTTGCTTTTGGAAAAATAACCCACCAAGCCATTTATTTGTCTTCCTCATTATCTTTCTTTCTCATTACCTGTTTATTTCATAGCACCTTTACAACCACTGAGTAAATGCTGCTATTAGTGCTCACAATTTATCAGTGTCTTTGTAAGCTAATTGGTTGGAGCCTCAATTTTTTTAAAGTTCTGTAGTGGTCATTTGTGGGCAACTCACATAAATTGCCTACAGCAGCAACCAGTTTCAGTGTCGTGAATACAGCTGAAGTCTCTGCGACAACTGTCGCTGCGATATTTTACTTTGAGAACAATATTTTCACAACTGCGACCATTCTCTATTGTCACCATAATGAAAATTTTCAGGTTTCATAAAATGCTGGTTAAACATTAGGTGTAGTAAATGTCATTGGGTGCAGTAAATGTCACAAAATTTAGCAGGTGATAAGGAGGCCACCTATTTCGAGTTCTACCTTCTTTTTTTTTTGCAGAAGTATGGAGTTTTAATTGGGGAGCAGGCCACTTGCCCTCTAGGCATAAGTGTCAACTTGTGTCCTGCACATTGAATGGTCAATGCTGCCAGAGTATTGTGACACGGCTGTTCTATTTGTGTGCAGGTGCTATGCCCGGCTGCATCCAAAGGCCACAAACTGCCGCAAGCGCAAGTGTGGCCACTCCAACAACTTGCGTCCCAAGAAGAAGCTCAAGTAGACTGCATGCCTATGCTTGTTACCTTCTATGGTTGCTGGGCCAGGAATAAAAGTCATCTTATGAACCTTGTATGTTTTCACTTGTATCTTGGGACACGCATTGCATAAGTTCATAGGTATTGGCCTACACAGTCTTTGTGTTTGATTAAACAGATGGTGCCCTGCATAAACACAAGCACCTATTAGTATTGCGATGGTGGCTTGCGTGTAATTGGCAATTGGTGTTTTGACATCTTACGAGTACATCTCAAACTTTGGAGAACAAGTGATAACAAAAATGTACTGAGCATTCAGTGGTGGTCGAACTGTGCTACTTTGCTACAATTCTTGCCTGCACCCACTCAAATGCCATTTGTGACAAAATTCGGTATTTTTGCCTGCTTTCACGGCAATTCACCGTTTTCTGTAGGGAGTGTGCATATGCTCAAATATACAAAACAAATAGTGAATGCTCAAATAACTTTAGTCACAAATAGATTACTACTACCGCTTTTAAATACGGTACAATTTTGGTTAACAGAATTGCCTGTTAATTCAACTGCTGTGACAAACTTCGAAAACAATTTCAAATGTGCAGGATTTTCTTTAGGCCTGCATTTTTTTTGCAATTTTTTCTAAAAAATTTGTTACCACGAATGTCCATTGCATTTATACTGGTCTTGTTGAAAAAACAATTCGAAAGTCTTGTATTTATTTGCCAAAATTACAAGAAAGTGCACACACCATACACACGTGAAAATTGCAGAAAGTTCATGATGAGTTAATGAGTCACTGGCAGTTAAGTGGAACAACAGGCTCTCAATTAGATAATTTTTAGGTTTGGACAATGCCTCTGGTTTCGTTTACTGAGTTGTGAAAATTTTGGCTCTGATTAACGGATGTTATTTTTCAATATAATTCCAACCAATTTAGAGGCTGTTCCATTTAAGTGGCAATTCTGTTTACTGAGTCCACTGTATATGCGGATCTGGACAGCTTCACAGCACCACCATTTGCCTCATAAATGATTAAAATAAGGTCAACTGAAAGGGGGCAGTCTTGTGGGCATCTCTTCTACTGTTCACATCCTATCTTGGAGGTACACTCTATTTGAAAGCAATCTGTGGTGGGTTCAAAGGCTAGCCGACTTGAGATAGATGATGGCTTCGTGTGCGCTGTGTTCTTGCGTGCCTGCACAGGATGTCCCATATTACTTGAGCCAAGAATTTAAATAGGAAAGGCGCATCGGGAGTGAATTGAACCAAACGCATACTATTCGCAATAGCCTGTATTAACTCGTACAATTTTTTGTTTTCCCCACAACTCTAAGTTTAATTACCCTACCTTTTAATTATTGGCTGAGGACCCCAAGTATGATATGCAGATTTGTAGACCACCGATCGAGTTGTTTATGATACGTCTCTTGTAGTCCTTTTTTCCGGGTTGCAAAGAAAGCCCACGAAATAGGAAAAAAGCCACGTGACTGAGCCCTTGTGCGGTGGTGCTGTGCTGCTGTCAAGCGTGTGTTCGGTGAACAAGGTCGGCTCCCATCGCATGAATGCGTAAATGCATACTGCTGGCCAAGCGCTGCCGATGAGATAAAGGATGCCCTGCCACTTCCTTGTCGCCAGTCAAGATTTACGTTGCAAAATAGAGCTGAGAGCAATCGATAATCTTTCATTCAAGAGAATCAACCGGACCTTCCTTCTCTAGACAACTTACTTAGGATCACTGAAGTTTTCAGTAGGGAAATTGCTCTTTGTTAAGGCAACTGATCACTGAAAATAAGTCTGTTTGAAACTCGCTATCTTACGACCACTTGAATGCACCATTTCCCGCATATGCAACATTACGTTTCTAAATCGCACAAATTACGGATTTCAAAAACTAACGTACTTAATACCACACACACTGAATTCATACCAACAAATACTAGAATTATTCCCGAATATGTCACATGCTTGTTATAAAAAACCACAAATTGTTCAGTAAATTATGAATGCTGTGTTGTAATTTCTTTCATTGTTTGCACTGTGTACATCGCTATCTATTGATGAATTTGTTTAATCATCTGCTGCTTTGTTTTATTTTTCATTCTAATGTGCATAATTACTGTCAATGCTGTCTTTTTATTGTTCTCTTATTTTTATTTTGTTTGATGAGAGGGTGGGCCTACGTGAGATGTTTGTGACGCCTTTTAGCCCACTTTCCCTCAGTTTACCAAGCTCATGTACTGGAAAACTTAAGATAATAAATCAATGAGAAACAATGGGCAAATGAAGAAAAGAAAGAGCGAGTGCATGCCACGTACAGTACCTTGAGTGTCCGTGAAAATTGCCCCTTAATGTTTATTCTGGATTTATAATTTGAATGCGAAACTCTCAGCATGGAGCATTGCAACAATCGCACATTTCGTTGAATGCGGAACAAACTGCTTGGTTGAAAGAAAGAAGCCTTGCACAGAGTCACTGTCAACATTGCGTGTACTTAGGATCTATGGAAATGGGTTGAAGAGATGGTCAAAGCTTACTTGAATTAAAGTACTTTTCAACTTGGACAGTACGCATATGTTCCACAGGCGGCAAAACTAGCTTACCCTTCAGCTGTAAATGTTTAGCTCTCTGCCTCATCGCTATCGCACCACTGAAGCGAGGGTGCGGCAAGGTTTGCTCTGTGATCGTCTTGACCAGCGCAGGCTGGTCAAGACGATCAGCAGCAGACGACGCTGCAAACCAATAGAGAAATTTAGTGCGCTGTGAGTATAAAACATTACGTGCAAGATCTCCTGTGGGAGTAATCTAAGGGATGCGTAAGGAATTGCTACTAATCACGTGCTGTTTCGTCGTCGTATGCTGCCGTGTTTGGTATAATTGTGAGAAACACCACGAAACAATCGTGAAATGGAGGAGCTCGGCAGCAACACAGAAACCTTAACTGAGTCTAACTTCCTACAAAGTATTTACTAAGGTAGATCGACAGAAAGCTGAGCTAGTTGGTAAGGATTCGTTCGTGTTGTCCACTTCTCTACTCGTGTCTTTTTTTTTGCATAATGAATCCTTACCAACTAGCTCAGCTTTCTGTTGTTCTAAGCTTCATTTCTGGTACTCTGAGCCCTTTTCCATGTTCCCATACTTATCCTGTGTTCGTGTTGTCCACTTCTCTACGCTTGTGTCCTATTTGCACGCCTCACCTCTTATTTACTAAGGTAATCGCAAATAGAATCAGGAACACCTTAAACTTCTGTCAACCAAAGGACCAGGCGGGATTCCACAAAGGCTACTCAACAATAGACCATATTCACACTATCAGTAAGGTGAGAGAAATGTACAGAATATAACCAACCCTTATATATAGCTTTCATTGATTACGAGAAAGCTTTTGATGAAGTCGAAACCTCAGCAGTCATGGAGGCATTACAGAATCAGGGTGTAGACGAGCCGTACGTAAAAATACTGAAAGATATCTATAACGGCTCCACAGCCACCATAGTCCTCCATAAAGAAAGGCCTCAGGCAGGGAGATACGATATCTCCAATACTGTTCACAGCGTGTTTACAGAAGGTATTCAGAGACCTGGATTGGGAAGAATTGGGGATAAAAGTTAATGGAGAATACCTTAGTAACTTGCGATTCGCTGATGATATTGCCTTGCTTAGTAACTCAGGGGACCAATTGCAATGCATGCTCACTGACCTGGAGAGGCAAAGCAGAAGGGCGAGTCTAAAAATTAATCTGCAGGATACTAAAGTAATGTTTAACAGTCTCGGAAGAGAACAGCAGTTTACGATACGTAGCGAGGCACTGGAAGTGGTAAGGGAATACATCTACTTAGGGCAGGTAGTGACCGCAGATCCGGATCATGAGACGGAAATAATCAGAAGAATAAGAAAGGGCTGGGGTGTGCTTTGCAGGCATTCTCAGATCATGAACAGCAGGTTGCCATTATCCCTCAAGAGAAAAGTGTATAACAGCTGCGTCTTACCAGTACTCACGTACGGTGCAGAAACCTGGAGGCTTACTAAGAGGGTTCTACTTAAATTGACGACGACGAAACGAGCTATGGAAAGAAGAATGATGGGTGTAACGTTAAGGGATAAGAAAAAAGCAGATTGGGTGAGGGAACAAACGCGAGTTAATGACATCCTAGTTGAAATCAAGGAAAAGAAATGGGCTTGGGCAGGACATGTAATGAGGAGGGAAGATAACCGATGGTCATCAAGGATTACGAACTGGATTCCAAGGAAAGGGAAGCGTAGCAGGGGACGGCAGAAAGTGAGGTGGGCAGATGAGATTAAGAAGTTTGCAGGGACAACATGGCCACAATTAGTACATGACCGGGGTGGTTGGAGAAGTATGGGAGAGGCCTTTGCCCTGCAGTGGGTGTAACCAGGCTGATGATGATGATGACATCTGAGCCATCCAGCAGGCCCGCGAGGCGGTGGCGAGGCAACATTTCGACGTCCCCACGTGGGAGACCTAAAGCCCCATCGGCGAAAGCTCTGCAGGACGATAAATAAAGTTGTTGCCAACCAACTAACGTTAGATGACGAAGAAGAGGCGAGTAGTCGCAATGTTCACTTATGTTATGAGATGGTGCGTTTGGATGATACCACTGCTTCGTGGACAATGGGCACTGGTCCATGCATGCTGCAGTACGGGACATAATTTAACAATGTCACGTTTAGCAGACTTCGTACATATAGACGTGGTCGATGGCGCTGCCTCTTCTCGATGCGAACCATTATCTACTGTGCTGTGGTGGCTGCGTATGGTGCAGCCGCACAGGTCTTATTTTGAAAGCGAGTGCGCCGAATGCTGATAGCCTTGCGCTGTGTTGCTTGCTCGCCACTTAGTACGCGTTGGACTGAGAGACAGCACGAAGGTCAATTCGCTCGCTGCTGCAGGCGCTATCTTGAAAGCGATCGTCTTATGTGATGGATGGATGGACGGGTTTCCTCACTGGGTAGGCATAGAAATGCTTACACATTTAAAAGAAAAAGAAGTTCTGGCAACACCCATCTCACGATGAATGTCGACATCAACGCAATTAGCATTGAAGCAATGTAGCGACGCACTGTGTTGCCAAATTCTCCATTTCTCTGTTGCTGACTTCTTCAATTTCCTGTTGCCGCTTCTTGACTTCTTGCCTCTTGTTTTACTTGTCTGTGCGGGCATGCCTACCCAGTGGCACATACCCGGTCTGGAGTTCTGGGTACCTAGTGTCATATGGCACAATGGCCCAAGTTGATGTGAAAGAGGTCAGATACGAAGGGATATGCTGAAATGTGCATGAAGTTCCGGAATAATGTTAATCACATAAGAACTATACAGTGAAATGGTGCATGATTTAACGTCGTTGGTGCAGCATCGTATTTATGTCTTAGACGCAGTGAAATGCTGTTTTCGCAAACTGAACATTCCACCTTTCTTACTATTTAAATGGTGTCCAGACTAGTGGAGGTAAATATAGCTAACTAGCCAAGCCATAGTTTTCTTCGCCAAAGCGGACAAAAAGTAGCCCAATCTGTCAACCTATAATAAAGAGCTCAACGCATCGGCGGCCAAAAACAAAGTTACATCAGCTGCGCTGTGTACGCTGGCATGGAAAAAACGGCGCGTGCTGCGCCTTGCACGCCGACGGCGATGTATAACGTTCACATTCGTGTTATCTTTAGGTACTCATTTATTTCATTTGTGTGGCCAATGCATGTGCGTATGTGCCATGCTGTAATGGAATCAACATCAACATTCGAGCACGCTGAGCATCAATCATGAACGAGCCGGCATGTGACAACTGACCGCGAGCGAAGAAGGATCGTCCGTCTATGTTGGGTCATCTGGAATGGCCGACTGACATGCTTCGCGCTGACGAGTGAGCCATCATCGTCTCGTCTATGTATAAATAGACGTCTAAATCTATAAACAGCGAGTATTTTGCCTGAGTTCTTCAATGTACTGCTGCTAAAGCGTTCGTGATCCCATTGTGTCGCTGACCAAGATTCATCGAGTGTCGGCGACAAGGCAGACAGGACTCCTGTGCCTCTGAAGGGTGCAGACAGCCGTGTAGAATGCGGTGAAGTTGTACCACTTGTGCAGAAGGTCTACACGGATGGTAACAGCGACCTGAAGGTGGTCCATGCTATGCTCACACGGACCGGTGTTTTGTGGCCGGAGCTGAGCAACTCGTCGCAGCCCATGCTCCTGTGGATATTGGCCGGGGCCCAGAACTGGGGCACGGTCGTTGAGCTCCTCACGGACAAGCCCGGCGAGTTCACCGTGTGGCCGGTCATGGTTTAGCACCTGATGCGCCAAGTACTTTGTTTCTTTGTCTTTAGGTCAATCTCCTCACAGAAAAGTCAGCAAAGTTCAGTCCTTCCTTCGGCTCCGAACTCATTTGCTGCGACGACAACATTCTCTCGCTGTGAAGGCGACCATGTTAGTTTTGTTTGCTTGTTTATAAGTTCGCTCACTCACCACAGGGAATAGAACGAGAAGCCAGCAGTTATAGCGCGGTTCGTTGTGTGGAGGGGTGCCGCCGTATAAATATGCAATAGACTTAAGTAAGAATTTGAAAAAAAATATGTAAATGGTGTTTGTTATTTAATCTATAGACCATAAGTTCCTTGATATTACAGAAAAGGAAGCATGAATTAGATAAATAGGCTCTTAATTTTCCGTTGTACGCAACTTCCTCTCTGTGACATAGCTTAATGTATGTTGTGGAGTACGACAGACTTAAGCACTCGCCGACTGTTACAGCTAGATTTATTTGCTTGAAATCTATAGCTTTATGGAACCTTTAGTTCGCAACCGTTCGGACAGAGGCTTATGCTGATTTTTTTGGTGTTGTTTTTAATGGCGGTTCAACATTTTACTGTTTCAATGCACTTGATTCAGACAATCTTATTGCATCATGTTTAATTTCTTTTGTGTGCTACATGGTGAGCTTTTGTTGTGGTCAATGTGCTAAGTTTCGAGAACTTGCTTAAAAAAGTATTTTCTGCTGCCAGTCAGTGGGACAACGTCCAAGCACCTACCTGGCCAATGTTCTGGCACCGTGGAATTTAATATTACCTTTAAATATAAGATTTCCTAACACCATTTCTTAAATTATTTATGTCAATCAATGTTTAAGCCGCTAGGGATGAGGAAGTTAATGTGTTGAAGACTTCCGGTTTTCAGGCTCCAAGAGTCGCTGTGAAGGCCCTGCTTGGGGATAAATCAACTTCGAGGTCATAACTTCTACTACAACTTATGCCACTGAACAAATGACGCAATTCCAGCTGCGAGATTTGAGGGATTTTTTTTCTCTACACCTGCATTTGCTGTGCTGGGCACTTGGCGGCTGTAACTACACTGTAGATATGTGGCGTTATCGCTGCGACATCGTTGTTGGCATTCACGCTGTCTAGGCTTTTTTCGTTGTTTTCCACGAACCACAAGATGATTCTTGGCGCATTGTGGGTATGTGCCGCGTTTGAGGCTGATGGTCATTATTGTCTGGTACGCCTCATTTGTGCCGCCGACACTGCTCTCGCGAGCATGACAATGAAAAATTCCAGGTCAACACTGCACCATTTTGTCAAGAACAATTTCTATGCGATGCACATAATGTCATTCTGGTTCACTATACAGTATTGTTCCTTCTGGTCTCCGGAATACATGCATGGGCGACATCGCTTTCAGAGTCTGGTAAGGAGCGCAAAAACTCGCAGTACTAGTTCGAACTGCTGTTTTGCTCGAAAACATGGTGGTTAAGCGTGCTTGACTCCCAAGTGTATACTGTTCCAGTAACATGGATTCGAATCCCAGTGGCGGCGTTTTTGGATAAGTTTTCTTTTTTCTCTCCTGGTGGCGATGGTGAAGCTTGACATAGGGCATGACGACGAAAAGAATCATTATGGGTCGTCGATGGCGAGAAGGGCCGTCGTCAGCGTATCGCAGTGACTGACAAGGCGAACCATATTTTGAGCACGCAATGGCCACTGTCGCAGTCTCGGCGAGTTTGTTATCGCTGTGCCGAGTTCTTGTTATAGTCTGGTTGCGAGTAAAGTATCTTGTTACTGAGCAAAATCATAAAGAACCCGTTTACAGGTGCATACTAATAGATGTTCGATTGGTTTCAATGTAATTTATTTATTCATATGTTTATTCATATACTTCACAGGCTCCAGAAAGTGTATCGCGTGGACAGGAGGGGAGCATGGCATTACCGATAATTATGAAGAAGGAGCTAAAAACAAGTTACACAATGATATAGATATGAACAGAACGTGAAGTAATTAAATATAATATTTTCCAGAGATGAGCGCAAATTATACTATTGTAAGGTGAAAGCCTGTCACACGACAGCAAGTTATACAGTTAACACAATTGTTACATAATTATGTAAACGATTACATAAAGCTATTAGATAATCTAAGCTACTTTTGTGGGATTAACTATTTGTGTGTGTTACATCTATCTTAGTTGTTGAGAATTATCTTACTTTTAAATGGAGTTCCTTCATTATCCCTGACCGCCTCAGAGCACAAGCACAGTAAACGCAGTAAGAGAACTTTCATAAGGAGAGTTAAATGGGACAAAGTCAGTCCACAAGAAACCCGCCAGCATGCCTTTGTTTGTAGATTGGTACCGACACGGCTGTTCCTTCCCTCATGCTCCAGCGCAGGAGGGCTATGCTCAAAAGTGCCAACGAAGGTAAGTATCAAGAAGATGGTGGAAGCATTTGGGAGACTCAACGTGAGAGCAGAGCCTTACGAAGCGCTTGTCAAGCTGGAACACACAGTGGTGCCACGCCTCCAGCGCTTCTACTAGGCGCCCTACTGGAGCTCGCTGGATAACGCAAGCTTGGATGACGTGGCGGAAATGACGAAGTCGATGGTGTCCCGATCTGCCTGGGTGGAGCAGCTGCGTACGAACTTCGGCGAGATGCCGACCGAGAACTTTTACGTGGAGAATCGCGTGTACTTCACCGCTTTCTTCGACCTGGTGGCGGAAGTGGGTGAGTCCAAGATGGCGTACTACGTGGGCTGGGCAACCGTGCAGGTCATGGCTATGGTGGCTGGCCATCATATCATGGCGTTGCTTTCCAATGTGGAGCTCATCCGGTCAGTTATCAGCGCTCCACACTCTTTTGTTTTGTCCGCAAGAACGTCGAGGGCGCTGCCGCAGTGAGTAGCAAGTTGCGAACAGCTTGTTGTAGGCGGTTCTCTTAAATCGAAAACCAAGATTATTGTGATTTGTGGTCAAACTGATCAGTGTTAATAGTTGTTGCTTCGTTGTGACAAGGCCACGGGCGATACTTTGCTTGTCTAAAGTGTTGGCCAACTTGTTGGCTAGTGACAGGGCATGAAGAAAACTACATTACCTAATGAAAAAGCAAATCAATAGTTGCTGACAATTGTTCAGGACCATTTAAACGTTTGCTTGGCGGAAAAGCGCAGCATAATGATCGTGGAATGTCTGCCCTTGAATTTCTTTCGTTTTTGCTTTCTGAGTTAGCCAGAACAAGATGCTGTCAAACTTGCCAGAAAACTTGTACGTCAATGAAAAGCTTTTGACGGATACAAGTCTATTTGTTGGAGCGTTGACACATGGGAAGTCTCTCTCTCTCTCTCTCTCACTCTCGTTCTCACACTTTTCTTGTGCGAGCTGTAGCACACATGTCTATGCATTATCAAATTTTGCTCATGTCGGTCGACGCACAATGCAGGTACTACTACCTGAGCATATCCGAGGCTGAGAGAGGGCACGCGTGCTTTTGCACGGGATTGGCTCACATCTACACGGGTGTCGCTTTCTATGTGGGCTATATACGTCAGGGAGGAAATTGGGTGGAACGAGATGCAAGACGTCGTAGACATTAATTGTGCACTCCATCCGCTACTCGTACAGCGAAGGCCTGCACCTTGCGTCATTGTCGCTCAGCAGCCTCACCTCTGGTGGGCCGTGGCTGAGTGGCAGCACTCGGCAACAAGAGGACGAGTTCACCATGGCTGTCGTGGCGCATGCCCAGTCTGAGGACACTCTGGACAGCATATACCAGGTATGCAGTCTCTTGCGATTGCATGCAGGCAGGGTCCAAGCCATGGGTGGAGGAAAGCTGGAGACCGGCCCTAACAGTTCTAGAAAGGCGAAAGTTGCGCCTAATTTCTTGATCCCGGTAGGAAAACGCATGGGAATTGAGGGACGCTCGGTTGCAGGCACAGGAGGGGCAAACGGGGACGAGAGCTTCCTCATAGGCAGAGACGCTTCGGGCGACGTCGCGAAGAGTGACATCAGGTTCCACACCTATTCAGTTTTTCATTTCTCTGTGGCTATAATACATTGGGGCATATATATCGTTTTTAAAAAGGTACAAACTAGATATACAGGGTATCCCAACTATCATGCACCAAGATATTAAAATATGCAAATGCTACGTAGATGGACAGAACCAAGGTAATTTTGTTTGCCGTTGCTCGGAGATATTCAGATATCTTTTTGCATTCTGCCTCATTGCATAATTTGTCTTCATTAATTAATTAACTTCTCAAATATTATAATTAGATGAAAAATGTCAATGACAATATTGCAGAGAAACATGAAAACCTCCGGATACAGCTTTGTGTTGCTCAATATGTGAAGAATCATTGAAAGACTCTGATATGTGCTACATAAGTGTTTCTCCTAACGTGAAAGAAGCCTGCGAATACACACACTGTCTCGAGCGGCCAGTCGCGCGGCAATTTCGTGGGCATTCGTGGACTTCTTTCACAATCGGAAAAACCTTTATGTAGTACGTAGTCAGCAACACAAAGCTGTATCGGGAGTCTTTCATGTTGCTATACAATTTTCTCATCGACACTTTCCATATAATTATATAATATCTTAGAAGTTGATCAATTAATTAAGACTATGTAGTTAGGCGGAATGCGAAAAATAATCTGAGTATCGCCAAGCGACGGCAAACAACATTACCTTGATTCTGTCCAGCTACTCGGCATTTGCATATTTTTAATATCTTGTTGCATGATAACTGGGACACAATGTATAGTGCCTCATGCAGGCTGGTCGCTGTACCGATCGGTGGCCTTGCCAACCTGGGTGCGTTAGTTTAGGTGAATTGCCCCCACGGGAAGGAGTGGTTTGCGTGTGTGTGTGGGGGGGGGGGGGGGGGGGTAACGTCGTTGCTGGTGGTGGCGGCTATTCAAGAGGTATAAGAAGAGTGCTGGCGCATATTCGCACAGTTTGTGTCGTCCTAAAGGACGCTCCACGCCCTCCATGTGGAAACTTGCTCTCGGGAGTTTCCACGCATGACGGACAGCGTGCTGGACCAGCGCAACCGCTGCGCGCCGCCGCACCACGCGGATGGAGTGCTTCTCGGCCAACCACAGACACCGCGTGGCCCGCCGTGGTTGCTCAGTGGCTATGGTGTTGGGCTGCTGAGCACGAGGCCGCGTGATCGAATCCCAGCCACGACGGCTGCATTTCGATGGGGGCGAAATGCGAAGCACCCGTGTACTTAGATTTATGTGCACGTTAAAGAACCCCAGGTGGTCAAAATTTCCGGAGTCCTCCACTACGGCGTGCCTCATAATCAGAAAGTGGTTTCGGCACGTAAAACCCCATGATTTTTTTTTCCAAAGCCACCGGGTGCTGCTCCTTAGAAGCGACCAGTTCCTGCCGACGGCGTTCGAGGTGCCGCTGTTCGAGGTGCCGACGCTCCGGTGGCCACCCGCCGTGTTTCAGTGGCTATGGTGTTGGGCTGCTGAGCACGAGGTCGCGGGATCGAATCCCGGCCACGGCGGCCGCATTTCGATGGGGGCGAAATGCGAAAACACCCGTGTACTTGGATTTAGGTGCACGTTAAAGAACTCCAGGTGGTCGAAATTTCCGGAGTCCTCCACTACGGCGTGCCTCATAATCAGAAAGTGGTTTTGGCACGTAAAACCCCATAATTATTATTATCCGGTGGCCGCAATCGGCAGCGCTCTTGGAAGCGCTCGTCTCGCCGCTGCCTTCTCGGCGCTCCTCTACCGGGCGCTCCTACGCCCCGACAATGAGACCTGGAAAGCGTTCACGGAAAGGACCTCTTGTGTGTCCGACGCAGCTCCGCAATGGACTATAGCTATGCCATACTATAGCTCCGCCGACCGACAGCTTTGGCGTAAGCCTGGATTCGAATGGCTCGTGCAGAAAACCCAAAGATACCGTTTGGGTTCGGCGCACGCGCTGTGGCAAGACGCTAATTGTTAGGGGCCTCCAACTTTGGGGGACCCTATTCTAAAACAGCATAATACCTGTACAACGAAGAAATGCTTTTATGACATAACCGCTGCACGGACGTGAAGTGAATTTGTAGCATTTGAGAAATAAATTTAAGTTCTAGCAAACCTAGGAAGCGAAAGCTTTATTTAGCTCTCAATATTTTTTCAATAACATTTCCAAGAGTAAGCAAGTTTAAAGCGGAGAAATTTGATCAATGAGCTGACAGCATACGTGGAATAGTCACAATGTTTACAAGGGTTTTGAAGAAGGCCTCTTCACAAATTAAAGGTACATTTCAGAGCGCTGTAAGACGCATCAATTTTGTTCACGTTACATGTACTATTAAGTGAAGCTTACAGAATTTTGATATCGTTTTTGATTGCCTAATTAATTTTGTGCTTGTGTTTTTAAATTTCAGAAATCACCTCCCCCCAAATTATGGCATAAATACAAAAAATTAACTTCCTTCAGTCACTATACATTTTAGCTTTTCCTTTTAGGTGCAACAAAGCGAACCAAAATCGGTGGGCGGTTACCGAGAAAACCGATTTCCATGTTCCCATGTAATAACATAAAGGAACTGCCGAGCTAAAGGTTCCTCTCGATTTGGAAGCTCTTACGCATCATGGTCTCCGTCGCAGGTCCTTCCGAAAGCCGTTTCTGTGCGCGTGCTGCACAAAGCATTCACGCACGCCCTGAATCGGACGGAGTCGCAGCCGCGCCTGGAATACCTGCAGCAGCTGAGCTACGTACTCTGTTCATCGTGTGGTGCTACTTGCAGTGCGGACTGCCCGGAGAGCAGCGCCCGTGTGACTAGCCGGTGGCCGTGTTCCGAGCCTTCGGAGGAGCCTTCTAGTGTTCCGTTGGAAGCCCCATGAGCTCGAGAAGGGACTGCACTTTCCTCGAGTGACGGCGACCGTTCTCTGCTTCTGCCACCTCCTCCTTCGCGAGCTTACCCAGATTTCAAGACTCGTCTCTGCGAAATATATACGTGGGCGCGCTAAGAACAAAAGAACTGACGGAAAACTCGCTTTCCGGGAGTAACCGCTTGTGCTCTATTCAACTCTTTTGTTTGGAATTCTTAATGCTACTCCTCACTCGAGCATGTTCGCCTTTGGAACGTGTCCGCTCTGCCGATGCCGAAGCGAAGTCAGCAGACGGCGTCGGAGAGTGCACGACTCGAAAACTGCGTCGGATATCGGACTAGTATAGTTAAGCCCGCAAAAAAGAGTAGCAAGCACTCATGTCGCTTTCAGTGCGTGGAACGTCTAGTGGGCAACACGAATGAATCATTGTTAGCTTACGGTGATAGAATTCGCTATTACTTTCTCGTTTTTTCTCTTGAGCGCTGACGCTTTGCAGCAAGGTACAGATAACTTAAGTTTATTCGTTTCTTAAGTTAGACTGAACTGGACCGTTCTCACATTGGCTGTGTCGTCGCTTGAGTTTCTAGAACTGTGTAGCCGACGCGTGACGCTGCGGGATACGTGCGTAGTTTGCTTTCCCAGAACTTCAGGCATTGCGTTAATTACGTGAGAGAGCGTTAGTGTTCGCGTATGCGGTCATCTGCGGTGCCCATCGCGCAACTTCATTATTAATCGGTATTCTGAGCCCATGCACAGCTTATCGGAATAAATTCGCTGTAATGGTAGCGTTAAACCGTATCACGTGTGCCTTATGTCAGCTGTATGTGATTTTCTTTTATTGACATGAACTACAGCAAATTATTTTTATTTATTATGATATTTTGGTGGCGTCAATACAGCTCAGTGCCGTATTCGAGCAGCAGGCCGAAACCTGATGTTCTAATTGTAAAATGGACACTATCCATGCAGATGGTGTACCACACACAGAACCTACGAAGGCGCTTTCGTCTTGCGTGGCAGGACAGACTGGTGCTAAGCACCGATTCGTCCTACTGGCACCTACGATTACTTGCAGCACACCGCGTCGCGGGATCCTCATTTCTAAAACAGATTAAAAAGGCCACAACAACACTTTTATGTTTGCCTTTGTTCATGCACGGGACACGACTGCCGTTTCATTATAGCACCTGAACTGGGAAACGCTTGCCTTCATGCTCCGAGCAAAATGCATGTCAACTGCCGGTTGTAGCGTAACCGTGGGAAGGGAGGGGTATTCTAGTCTGAGAACCCGTTATAGACATCGTCGTGAGGCTATACCAGCCATGCCTATCTTTTTGTAGCTCGCGCTCTCGTGCCTGGCTAAAAACTTCATTTCAGAAGCTCTGCGAGCAGGGATGTCCAGTTGCAAGGAATATCGCAGCTGAAACCCCGCGAGCGCATGTAAGGCAAGTTGCCAAAATTGCCACGGCATTGCCAAAAAAGAGGCAGCGCTCAACGTTTAGTGCTGTGGTTTCTGCCTCCATTAGGTCATGTTCCGCATTAAAGCCCCTACATCCACGCGTCACCGCCGACCAGAAAGCGGCGGTGGCGCGTGGATGGAGGAGCTTTATTCCGCATAAGAGGCAAGACCGCCGTTTACTCTATGATGTCTTACTCGGCTTTAAGTACACTCTTACAAAATCTTTTGTAGAGAGTCTATAGACATGTCTCAACGAAGTTCATAGACTGTCTATAGATATTTCTTTAGACTAGTCTATAGGCAGTCTATAGACTTACGGCCTTACGGACTCTTTATAGACGAGTCCATAAAATGTCTGAGTCTATAGACTGTCTATAGATGAATGAAAGTTCACGTTTGTGGACAATTGTCTGCAGAATGTCTATAGACAAAAGCGTACAGTTCTACTTTTGTAGACAAAAGTCTATGGAATGTCTATAGAGAAATGCTTATAGACTGTCTATACTCTATTCCGATAGACCAGTCCATAGACAGTCTATGGACTTATGGTCTTAAACTTTTTGTAGACTAGTTTAAAGTGTCTGAGTCTATATACACTCTATAGACTGTCTATAGATGAAGGAGAATTCACGTTTGTAGACAAATGCCTGCAGGATGTCTATAGACAAAAGTGTATACAGTTCTACTTTTCTAGACTGAAGTCTATGCAGAGAAATGTCTATAGACTATCTATAAACAATTCCTATAGACCAATCTATAGATTAGTGACCTTAGACTTTTTGTAGACTAGTCTATAAAATGTCTGAGTCTATCCACACTCTATAGACTGTCTATAGATTAATGAAAATTCACGTTTGTAGACAAATGTCTGCAGAATATCTACAGACAAAAGTGTATAGGGTTATACAGTTCTATTTTTGTCAACTGAAGCCTATGGAATGTCTATAGAGCAGAAGCAGACAAAAAGGAACAAACAGCTTATCAACTTTTGTCTATAGACAATCTATAAACCGGGAGTAGGCAAAAATAAATAAAGACTGTATCGACCTTCGTCTATGGGTAGCCTATTTAGGGGAAGTAGACAAAAAGAAACAAACACCTTACCGACTTTTTTCTACAGATCGTCTGTAGAATGCAAGTAGACAAAAAGAAATAGAAACCGCATCGACTCTCGTCTATAGACAGTTTGTAGGCTTTGTATCAACAAAAGGCCAAATCTATAGAAAGTCAAAGTCGTCTATAAGAAGCCTGTATACTTTCTATAGACAGTCTAAACTCATTTTTGTAAGGAAACCTTCCGATTTATCAGATTCAGATAAGTTCAATCTAATGACAGTGACGCACCACCTCATTTCAGTCTATTTATAGAAAGTACTGTAGCCGATCTAACGCGTGCGAAGTTTATCTTTTACAAGTAAAGTAATATGTACAAAATAATTATATCTGACTACTTCCATTTTGTATTCGCGTAATGAAACTTTTTTAGTCTCAGGGACGTAAGCAATGAAGCAAAAAAAAAAAAAAAAAGACGATTTTTATACAGGACACAAGATAGGCTGCACTTAAATTCGCTGGAGAAACAAGGACGTCCCGCATGACCCATTCCAGAGCAGCTGGATGGATGGATAAGTTTGAACCCTCTAAATCGGGTAGTGGCACTCGCCACCTAGCCGTGACTAGTAATATATTTTCACTCTTGCCTTGATTTTAGCAACCAATCAGATAACCTCGGTTTGGTTATTTCTACCCGCTTGAAGTCTATTTTTCCTCTACTGTTCCTAAACCCCAATGCTTTCAGCAAAAGCACGTTAAAGATCCTCTAGCGGTCAAAGTCAATCTAGAGTCCCCCACTCCGCCGTGCTTCATAATCAAATCGTGGTTTTGGCACGTAAAACCCTATAATCCATTCAAATCAGCAACGCTCGTGTACACTTCTGGTCTGATGCGGCCCGCATTGAGCTTGTGTACGAGAAATATTATTGCTGTTTATGCTTGTTGTCACCCTTTTCCAACCTCGAGCCGCACAGGTATTAACTAGAGGAGGGAAATTGGCAAGCTAAATGAAGTGAATGCACACATGAATGTAATGAGAAAAATAAGACCATAACAACCGGCTGATTACGATAAAAAAGGAGCATCCAACAAGAACAAAAACAAAGAGTACGTTTTTCACAACGTGCGAAGGTGTCCAACAATATCTAACTTAACCGAAATCAGATGTATCAGTATACAGCATTTCATAACACTACACTAAAACGTTATTTCTTGGGGAACAGCGTAAGATAGCAATCAAATATCATGACTAAGTGACTAACTGCGTTTATATTGTACCGCTTGACTGCCTGTTCTGTGATATCATAAAAGCTGACGGAAAAGCCGAATACTTGTAAATATTGAATTTTGATATGAATGTGGCCTATTGCTTTTCTCGTACTTCGTTCGACTCGAATGACGAAAATGTGCCATTTATAATTAATGTAGCCGTGGTACAGACAAAGAAGCTTAATGGTAACTAGTGGTTAATTAGCTGTGTAGCCTATGTTGGGATGAATGCTTGACTGCGTGGTACTGTCATACTTTCACATATATAAAAAAACCTTATTCATAATGTTCTGTGTCTTAGCCAATCAAGTAGTTCTGATGAATGTATATGATTTAAACATATGGGGATTCTAAAATAGATTTGGCTAACAGAAGGTGGAGATGTGCCTAGTTTCCCGCGTAAAAGGGGGGGGGGGCGGTAGGCTAGCATGGGTCTTTTCTACTTCGGTCGCGGCTGCCTACGGCGCGCGCGGGCATGGCGCGACCTAGTGCGCCCGTGCGTGCCCTATCTCGGATCTAGTATGCGGTAGGTGCAAAGTTTAGGCGACCCGAGATGGCTGATGGCCCCGGTTGTCTGGTTCGCGTTGGAGCGGGAGGCAGCATGAAGGGGAATTCGCTCGCTGCTGCTGCCGCTCTTTATCACTATAGCGTAGTGACAGCGAGTGCCCGTGTCCGTCGAGTGAGATCTGTCCATGTTTGCCCGTACGCGCGTGACACATGATTGATAGTTTATTTAGTAAGCGAATGTTTACTGCATTTTATACGGCCGATAAAACTATGAATCTTGCGTCCAATACTTTGCTATCGCTATCAATGTTTCGCCTTTCGGTTAAAACTGCGATATTTTAAGGAAAACCGTTCTAGACGAATGCTTGCAAGAAAACGTTCATCGTGAGGGAGCAAATACGTCAATGAACATTCATCTGCGGGTGCGCACACAATGACCTTCCTTCTCATCTTCCCTTCCCCCTTCTCCACATGTGGAGTAGTCAACCGGGTGAGGTCTTGGTTCTCCTCCTCACGTTTCCGTCTTATCTCTCTTTCATGTTTTGGGAATGGCCAGGGCACAGAACGTGTTTGTATTCGTTTCGGTGAGTAAAGGTGCCCGATCACCATCGTCGTCAGCATCAGCTGTGCGCTGTCGGCTCGCGGCAGAGCACGAGACAGAAGAAGAAACAAGCCGGACGGCGACACCATGTTATGAGGCAACAACAACGACAACAATGTCGTTCTTGGAAATCCTGGGAACCCTTGCCCTCATCGCGTACTACATCGGCATCGCCTACGTAGGCACCCGTTGGACAAACGTTGAGTACGACGAGGACGAGTCGGATAACCAGCAGCCTGGGTACGTGAGCGCATCGCATGACCAAACCGTGCATTTACCTGCGCTGCCACGCTTTGCCCGAACTATAGTACAGCAACGACAGTCTAGAATTACTACAAATTTACGACTTGGAGGCGGTTGGAGAGCAGTTGGAAAGTGACGCAATGATTTTGAAGCACATGTTTACAGCGAACGTTATCGCATTGGAGGTCTGCCTTGTTTCACGCTCGAATTATTCGAAGTGGGTTCAACTCTCTCGTCTGAAACTGGCGTTGTTATGAATACTCAAATATGCAGAAGTCTTTAAAGGAATAAATGTCCCGTGGCAGTATCGATCTCGAGAGAGAGAGAGAGAGAGAGAGAGAGAGAGGAAAACGTATGCAGACAAGTGGCTTGCAGAACAAGGTTTGCGACTTTGCCAGTTCAATTCAAGCTAACGTCAGCATTCAATTGGCATGCCTACTCGCCGTAGTTGTTTAGTGACATTGACGTTGCAGTGCTAAGCGCGATAAGCACGATGTCGAGGTATGGAATGCCGGCTCTGGTGGTTGCATTTCGATGGGGGCGATACGCAAAAACGCCCGTGTGCTGTGCATTGGGTCCACAATAAAGTTGTGTATCTGGTTAGGTCACTTTTATACCGTAGTGCCCATACAATATCTGCCGCACGCACAAGATGTTTCACACCACCCCCTAGGGCTACGTCTCTGCCGTTCATGCTGCGAGCGTCGGCGTCATCCCTCGGCGTCCTCGTAACCGAGCGAACGAGCACAGCGAAGGATGAAAGAGCTAATAACAAGGAGCGTGGTTGAAAGACGGCGATAGCGAATAGACCACCTGTGTTTTAGAACCCCAGGTGGTCGAAATTAATCCGTAGTCCACCACTACGGCATGCTGCATAATCGGATCGTGGTTTCGGCACGTAAAACCCCTGATTTCTTTTTTAAACTGGCATGCGGCATTTTCCCGGCGGTGTAAATTTCATTTTTTTTGAAATTTTGTTGGTTGCATACAGTTCAAGTAACATATCTAAGAACCGACTGCAATCCTCGTGCTTTAAAAAATGACTTTGTTCCCTTGTTTAAAATCGTTGCGGACGAATTCGCTCGGCGTCATTCTTTTTTTCTTTCTGATAAGGCCACTCTTTGATTTGAACCATTCTTGGCACAGAACACTTCTGTTCTTACGTCTGTTTTTACCTCTTCTCGCAAGCTGCACATAGTGGTCGATGTTCTTTGTCCAAGAGCCAGTGCATGTAAATGCTATTGCTTACAGTACAAGGCGACTGACGTCAGCGTCCTAGCACTCACGTCTTAGTATTAACTTCACTTTTTTTTTTTTGTATTCACATCAGGGAAGTAGTTATAAATAGCCGGTCTGAAGGACAATGGTGAAAAATTATCGCTACAGAGTTGGTCGATCATAACAGTTCTGAAATCGCGCTTAGAATTCCAGATATGGTCGGGCACCTTTCTGGTGGTATTTAAATAAGTAACGCGCCATCAGTAAGAGACAATATGTAACTTCTCGTCACACATCGCCTGTTAAGAAGTGTTTGAAATGGCTAATCTGACTAAAGACGAAAAGGGCGGGGGGACATTTGAGGATAATCTGGTTTACTTACACTGGCAATATCTTAATTGGTTGTGTGTTTTTTTAATTTACTGACGATTGCGATACTCCCTAAAGCGAAATTTGAGCGCAGCTCAAAGTGTTCTCTGGTCATACAAATAGCGCTAAGCCACATGAACCGCGATATTTTGAACGTATGAGCTTCTATGGAAGCTTCCCTACCAGGCGCATTTACCTTGCAATTTGTTCGAAAATGCGGAAAGTTATTTTCTCTTTCACTTTCTCACAGTCGTGTCATTCAAAAAAGTTCACCGACGATTACGATACTCCCTAATGCGAAATTTGAGTGCAGTTCTATATGTGTTTTCATTTCGCGATATATTGGCTGGCGCAATATTATCTGTCTCGTGCGGAACATTGCAAACGGAGCGCGGTGTGGCGCGACTGTCTCGCTAATCGGAAGATCGAGAGAGGCAGGGCGTGAGTGACGCGTGGGCGCGATTCACAGCCGCTGCCGCACACAGACTTCCGCTCATGCAGCGCTTCGTTTCCATATATGGTATCGGTGGCGTCATCAGTGAACAGATGACGCGCGCTGCTCTGGCACCATCTCGTGGTCATCGTCGCCGCAAAGCCCGTATTGCGCGGCACTAAGATTTTATTCTCACGCTGTCGCCATACCCTCCTCCTTCACTTTCCGCCTCATGGTTCCGCTGCACCGTCCTTCTCCACTTCCCTCCTCGCGCTCTATTCGCTATCGCCGTCTTTCAACCACGCTCCTTGTTAGCTCTTTCATCCTTCGCTGTGCTCGTTCGCTCGGTTACGAGGATGCCGAGGGACGACGCCGACGCTCGCCGCAGGAACGGCAGAGACGTAGCCCCAGGGGGTGGTGTGAAACATCTTGTGCGTGCGGCAGATATTGTATGGGCACTACGGTACAAAAGTGACCTAACCAGATGCACAATTTTATTTATTTATTTGTACCCCCAGGGCCCGAAGACATTACAGTGAAGAATGGGTTGAGCAGTGTAGACAAACGAGATACAATGAGTAAAAATAAACTTTCTAATCATGCAACTTTAGCTGATGGTAACAGCGCAAATAGCAAATAGAAGTGTGTATAATAGATAAGCAGCTGCCCAATTGAATTGAACTCGGCTTTTACGTGCCAAAACCACGATTTGATTAGAGGCACGCCGTAGCGGGGGGCTCCGGATTAATTTTGACCATCAGGGGATCTTTAACACTCACCCAATGCACGGTACACGGGTGTTTTTTGCATTTCACCCCCACCGAAATGCGGCCGCCGGGGCAGGGATATTATCCCGTGACCTCGAGCTTAGCAGCGCAGTACCATAGCCGCTAAGCCACCGCGGCAGGTAAGCAGTTGTGCAGTTATACAGTATTAGCTAATATTACAAAAGTAAACAGAAATGCGGCAATTAGCAAATTCCGGTTACACAGTGCTATTTAATGTGAATGATGACATAGCTTATGAAAATATGTTAACCTCGACAATTGACAACGGGAAGCAAGAGATGGAAGTTCAAGGTGAGTTTGCAGTTGTACTTGCAGTTCGATCGTAACTTGAAGATATAAAATGAGAGGAGTAATATTGGACAAGTCCTTTAGAAATGATAAGGTAGTGTTGTTAGAACCTCATACGGCAGATGCAAGTCTAATTTTGGTCATAGCCGAGTAAGCGTGAAATCTTTCCAACAAATTGCACATCTGTAGGCTTTACAACTCTTGATGATCACTAGTTTGAGTTTCATCAATTATAATTACTATGTCATAGTGAGCTCTCTAACGTGACCATTCCTGCTCGGATTGACAAACGGACTGCCGAGCTACGCCCCTCTGAACGCCTCACGCGAGGCGAAATTTAGCTCCGATTACGTCAAGCGTGGCACGACAAGGGCGCTATCTACGCACGTGGCACATGCATCGTCGAATAATGGCTCATTTCCTTTATGCAAATACACCAAACTAAGGTGCGTGGGTAGTATGGTCGCAAATATATATGCGATAATGCTATAATGTGTTTTCGTTACATAGGCTTCAGCATGCAAGCGACTCCCTTTGGGCCTTTTTAAAGACATTTCACTTCAAAATTCTTCACGTATGTATGCTAAACCGAGCAACTCATACATGGGAGGCAGCTCAGCTGCATGAGGTAGCTCTCACACCCTTCGGAAGTATACTAGCGGACTGTTCTGCCACTGTTCGAAATCCACCCAAGACGATACACTATATTCGGTGCAATTCCTTCGCTGCAGCCGAGCTTTTTTATAAGCTTCACTTTATCCGAGCTTTGTGCGGTAAGCTGTGATTCTCTTCTAGAACCATTAAAAAAATAAACGATAAGGCACGAACGTACATATACTAGAATTTACCTTAGCGAAATAGCCCAGACGCGGTACCCACAAAATGTTTCTCGATTTGGGCCCCTCCAAGCTAACCATGCAACTTTGAGCTGGTGGAACGCCACATGGGAAACAAAAATTACGAATTACTTACTGCAATAAACCATGCCAATAAGTTGTTATTCGAGTGAGGTATACGCAAGGTTAACGTTGCAAATTACGTTTCAAAGCAGGTTCGGGCCTCCGACGCGGGCTGTGTTCGCTCGCTCTTATTTTATGGACAGTTGACGCCGACCGTGCCGCACAGAAAACGGTTGTGGAACGTTGGCCGTACAGTGGCGTGTACGTGTCACATACTTGTTGCCTATAGGTGACGCTACAGTCGGCAGACCCCCGGACTGTTTGCCAGTCACAATGCCCGGGTTTCGAAATGTGCGACTCTGTCCATAGTGTCGCAGTTGATATGATAGAAGAGCTACATGCACTGCCCGCATTTTGTACAACGTTCCATTCACATACTTTTCTTGTCGCTCGGCACTCCGAGTGGCCGATGGCGGCGAGCAATCCGAGTCAACGACGAAGGGCGAAAAGATGGGTAATATGAAGTGGAATGTAAATAAAACAGAAGGGTCAGTAACACAGCATCTTGGTTCCCGTTCGGTTGCGCAGGCAAACCGCGGCTGCAAAACCGGAGGATAAGAGCGGGGACGACCTGCTGCGCCTGTTTCTCGCCAACCGGGGCCTTCCGCTTTCGCTGGGCTTCGTTTCTATGACCGGTACGTGTTGGCTTCCGAGTGCCGCACCCTTACACTCTTGTGAACCTGATAACTTCCTCTTGTCCTTTATCACCTGAGCGAGTGGACAGCGCACACGGAAAAGTAAGACATCTTGTTTATGTAAACACGTGTGATAGTCCTGCTTGCAGTATATTGAACTGGAGTTCAACTGTGCCTTGCAATTCACGAGAATTGTCGGGCACGGGAATGAGCTCTGGTGGCTTACAAGTTTCTAAATGCGTAAACTTTTTAAGCTGAAATTTTGTCGCGGAAATTCTCTAGGCCTGAAGCTACGGTAAGCCAGCATGACTATTTGCGATTCGCTACTTTCATGGACTGTTACACACGTACGTATAGCACTGCAAACATTTCGAATGGAATGTCATTGCAGTGAAAATACGCTAAATAGCGGATGGCGGAGGATGCGACTCTTTTTCAAGGACACGTTACATTGGGCCCTAAAGAAGTACGGCACTTCGAGATGCCGAACAGACTAGAAGATCTGAAGGTTGAAGTTAGATTGTTGGTACAGGTTGCAGTGAAAGGGCACTACTGAACCAGCAGATCACACGAAAAGTGTCGTGTTCACGTGTCGTGCGCGTCCTTCTCGGGCGTTCTGTCCCCCAGGAGCGCGTTTCACTTCGCCATACCCGAACAGGCGCTTTCGGTTGCCTACAACGCTGTTCGCGAAAGAAACGTAAATATTGCCCTAAGGGACATGGCGAACAGCACAAAGATGTGAATATAGTAGAGTAGCTAGATAGTATGGTAGGTAGTAGGCGATTATGGTTCCGACAGCAGGCTTTCCAGTTCCTGCTCAACCAATGTCTGCTCCTTCCAAAAGGAGAAGAAATGTCTAGTCCTCCGCAAGTATAACTTGTTATTTTCATCACGAAGACTCCGGCACATAACGAGACGCACGAGAGCCTGTGTTCTAGAGGCAGATGTAAATTTATCTAGAAAGGTCAAGCACGTTGATAATACCTTATTCACCATAAGTTTTCTCAGGGTTGCTACGACCCTGAGACCGAGTCGCTGAGACCGTGCGCTCGGAATAATGCGTTTCATTCATTGTAAGTACGCAGGTCTGATATCTCTTAATTAAATCAACACACAATAACGTAGCCGACAGCACCGTTTGCTTGTAACCACCGCACATAGGTGAGCACATGGGCGCTAATTTCACCTATTTTCCTTGCATTCATTTCTTGTCAATCACCCCGATGAGTGGCCGATCCCCGCAACCTACGCAAGGTCTACAGTCTGACGAAGACAGGCGAGAAGTACCGGCACAAAATCTGGCTCTAAAATAAAATTAAATCAAAGTAATTGTTACGAAAAAAAGACCCAGTTGTCCGTTGAATTCAGATTCGAGCTCTTGAAAGTGCGGGGTAAAATAGGCAGACTTCAGAAGTCTTCTCTGGCTCTGAACCCTTATTTAATGCATGCAACATGTCCGGCTGTCAGTGAGTACACTGCTTTCTTCCAAATAACGAGTACTTCGCCGTGCGCAAAATAATAAAAAAAGGGCCCCTTGTCTTTTACAGCAACTTGGGTCGGAGCCGGTTACATCAACGGAACCGCCGAAGCTGTGTTCAACTACGGCCTCGTCTGGTGCCAGGCTCCACTAGGCTACGCGCTCAGCCTGGTCATCGGTGAGTGTTCTTCACTACGAACGTGCGAACCGCTGCCGAAGCGCTCTCCCGCTCGAGCTGGTGGCGTTGGGAAAGAAGTGCAGATACTTTCGCCATTCCAGCAATGGAGGAGGCGCATACCTCCGTGCTTTCCGTCATCTGCTTTCATCGCAGAGTGACAATGCACTGGCCCGTCGAGAGCAGCGCTACGTCCTTTAGCCCTTAGCACAGCAGCGTGCTTGGTCATGGCGCACCGCTGCGCGGAAGGGATACAGTTGAGAAACTAACTGCGCACCGCTGCCCTAGCCTCGACACTATTCTCTCTCTCTCTTTTTTCTTTTTGCTTTTTCTTTTTGCATTGGATCGGCAGCTCGAGATCTTTCTCGTGTTTGCCCGAGCGTTGTGCGCATGCATGAATTACGCGAGAGATACGTGGGGACGTTTGCGACTCGAAATCTGCCTATATCTGCATGCCTGTACAATGGAGAACGGTGCGTTTCTCCGTTTGTCCATAGCCAAGCTGCACTATGCGTCGGATAAATACTCCGGGGTAAGCTAGTTATTTCCATTTTTGTGGCGCCGTGCCAAAACGTTCGGCTCGTGTCTGAATGGTTCTGTGTTCAAAATCAGCGCTTGAACTTGTTTTCTTTTAGTTTTAGTTTTTTCCTGCACAATTATATCATTTCCGTCGTTCACTTCTACAGTGCCTGTTCTGTTTCTCCTATGTTTCGCCACCACGCGTAACACCGAGGGCTTCTGCCAAGGGGAGCGAAGCGAGAGCGGGGGGGGGGGGGGGGAGGCTTCTAGTAGACTACAGACGCCGCTTTAGCGGCCGCAGATTAATGAATGATGACATGTTGTTACTGGGAATTCGTTTAGTGTTAACTATTCAATTACGCATTGTACTGAAGCGCGTTCACGGTATGGGCGGCGCATATACGCAGAGGGTGCCCATGTCTCACGTACTCCTCCCGTCGCCGACGATCGTGCCAATGGCTGAGCTCCGAAGACGCACTGTGAAGCAGCAAACTTTAGCTCGCGTGCGCCTCAATGACACATGGGTCTACCACTAACGAGAAAAAACTTGCGCTTCGACATGACACTCCATGTATCGGCCACTGTGATCCCGTTTTGACGGAAATTTAGACGGCCGACGGAGCAAAGCGCGTCGTCCTCCTCACTATTTACGCAAACGCACATTTTGAGGCACAACAGAAGCAAGGTTCCCTTGCAGTAACTGCCCACATTTTTACCGACTTTTTCGAGTTTGGCAAGCGTGAGAAAAAAACATCTCGCATCGACAGCGGCGTTTCAGAGAGACCCTCGCACCCAATAGCTCGATCATTTAGCGCCCGGCACTGCAGGTTTGAGGCAACGGTCGGTCCTCTGTCCGCGCGAGGAGTTTTCGTCCGCTGGACGCCCGCCGTGTTAAGTCACTGGTTGCGGGTTCGATTCCCGGCCTCGGTGAGCCACTCACTACCACGCCTTGTGACCCCGTCTGTGCTGTTTCGGGACGATAAATCCCACGATTGATTTCATTTTATTGACTGAGGTTGTCACTTTCAAAACAGCGTTCCGCACGCGGAGTTTCCAAAGAGGCTGCTTCCCTTCAGGACCGCAAGTCGTAGTCGCCTTCTCTGCAATACCAACTGCTGCCATAAGATCCGAAGCCCACTTTCTTCCGAGTCCAAGGACGTAACGCGAAAGCGTGCGGACATATGGGCGTTCTTTCGCATTAGGCCACCATTCTAGTTTTCGTAAGTCCGCAAATATCACTGTGATGCTTAAAACGAATTTTGTATGTTTAAGCTGACATACAAGCGTTCTTCAGTGTCGCTCAAATGCCTTCCTATTACGATTTGTACTTTTTTTTGGATAAACGTGAATCTCGTGGAAAAGTTTTACCGGTGGATGTCAGTAAGACATCTCATTGCTGAACTTAATCAAAAGCGCAAATGTCAACCAGGAGTGCACGCATGTGGTCGCCCAGCTGGACTGTTCTTCGCGGGCAGAATGCATGCAACCAAGGCGTTTACAATGCTGGACCCGTTCCAGCAGCACTACGGCTGTTGGATTGGCCTCTTGCTCTGCGTGCCAGCGGTCTCTGGCGAAGTCTTCTGGACAGCCTCCAACCTGTCTGCCTTGGGTAAGAAACGCAGAGCGTAATCTGTGCAAATAAACCAATATTGCTTTCTGTACAGCACAGTTGCCCGTTCCTTTATTTTCGTTATAGATTGTAGTACTTTCTTCTCAGCAGAGTGCTCTACTTGTTATAGTATTTGCATAACGCGACTGGTTGATGCCAATAACACCTTATAGTACATATTTTCCTTGCTCAAGATAGTGTATAATTTTCTGTCATATACAAGCTTAGTCGAGCCAATTGGTTTGATCAGGAAATTTTATGCCCGTCTTTGGAAGTATTACAAGCAAATGTGAAGTTGTTTTTGTACGGAGAAGCTTGAACGAAACTCAGATGACATGCGCGCTAATGGGGCAGTGCAGCTGTGTGTTGGGCATGTAGGTGAACATACTTGGAGAGCATTGTTTTCTTGTAAGCTTGTGCCGTGCAACGGGTTTTCAAACTACTCAAACATCAGTTTACTGTTCATTCTTCTGTATAAGGGTATAGGATGAAGATGCGTACGAAATCAGCACATTTACTTGTCATATGGGGGTGTTTCTGTTCGTTAATATAGAGCTTGCAAAAGCCAAATCTGTTGTCAGAGAGTGGGATATGCATGTGCTAGCATTAGGAACAACTGAGCAGGTTTCATCAGCTGTGGCCAGCTTCACTGATTTGCCTCCGAGGTTCGTGCTGGCCATGCCGTTCATTGCATTCCTTTCTTGACACTGTTTTCAATGAATCACGTGCACGCAACCGAAGCCTGGCTGCATTGCTGCCATTCTTTCAGGCAAGACCGTGGGCACCCTTACGCAACTAAACGTCACCCTGATCATAGTTGTGTCCACCAGCCTAATCCTGTTATACACGTCGAGGGGAGGTCTCGCCTCTGTGATGTACACGGACGTCTTCCAGCTGTGCAGCACCATCATAGGCCTAGTGAGTGACTGGTATATATAGGCGGCAAGCCATGTTATCGGCATGTCCCCATGCCTATAACGCATTGAGATGCGCGGAAGAGAGATAAAAATGAGGGAAAAGAGTAGAAGGAAGGAAGCTATAGTACGCATAGAGTTTCTCACTATAACACCTAGAGGGAAATGTGGCGCTACCGTCTATGGGAGTTTCCTAAGGGGCGCTGTGCCGTCATGGGAATGACGGTATATGTGTCTGCGAGGCTTGTGCCGGCTGGTGTTGCAAGAGGCTTCGTCTAAAACGTGGATATGGTTACACAAATAACGCGTTCTTAAAGTAAGATCTTCATAAAATGTTTCCATTCACGCAAATTGCATCTTTATTCACCTGCAATGCATGACGAAGGGAAGAAAAGCAAGAACAGACGACAAACTGTTTCAAAGCGAGCGCGAATCTTGTCGTCTGTCCTCCAACTTTAGCGGCCCGCTGATACCTTTTACGTATCATATAATTGTACATGCAATAACAAGTTCTCATAGTTAAACAGAACATGTTCTTGTGTAATAATAAAGCTAAAACAGCTTTTTACGTGCAGTTCTAGTAGAAAATGAATCATTGTGACAGACGGAACGGTGCTTGCCTGGTTCTCCGAGAACGATGCTTATCCGAGGGTCCGAGGTCACAATATTCCGGCATTCCCATGCATGTATACCACAGCGCAGCAGCGCCAGATTTCCCTCTAGGTAATATAGTGAGAAACTCTATGGTAGTACGTAAGTGTCTGTACATAAGCGAGCAAATTTTTATAAAGCGACGGATATGTGCCGATTTTGTGAGTGACTCCTTTAAAGCAAAGCTGTGCAGCTTCTTGAAGGAGCAGCTGTAAGGTCGTTCTATATACCCGCGGTGAGGCAATTCCCGGATAACCGTGATTCTAATTGCGAATCTTGACTCGGTTATGTAGTCTTTTGACAAAGGTTGGATACCAGGATGTTGATTGGTTTTTGGTTATGAATAAGTTGGGCGTATCATGTGCATGTGTTACAATCTTTATTTAGCACTTTTAAACGCTCTTGCGGCGCTGCCCATACGCAGTGGTGCTGTGTGCCCTTCATCGCGACCAACCAGGCCGTAGCGAAGATAAGCGACGCACAAAAAGAGTGGGTTGGCGTCATTAAAAACCAAGATGTGAGTCAGATCTTGGACCAGCTCTTCATGACCATCTTCGGCGGCATACCCTGGCAGGTTTGTCGTGCCCTGTGTGGGCCTTTTTTTTTCCTTATGGCACTGCTTTTGGTGCCGTGTGTGCTAAAAGTAATCTGAATCCGCATGAAATTGTTTCCCGCGTTCACCGAGTTCATGGTTGCGGAATCGTGTGACCTGCATTATTTTAGCGTCATAATTGATGCACGTGTTGGAATGGACGCGATCTAGCTATTCGGCCCACGTGCGGGCTAAGAACGAACTGATCAGTCCGCTCTTCTGTGTGTGTGTGTGAAGTGATTTTAGGAAAGGAAACGGAAGAGATGAGTGCTTCTCTCGGCTGCGCAGGTATACTTCCAGCGGGTGTTGAGCTCCGATTCCGCCTTCACCGCGAAAATGCTCTCATTCTTGTCCGCCCTGGGATGCGTGTTCCTGTCCCTCCCACCGGTCATCGTTGGTGCCACTGGGAAAAGCGCTAGTAGGTGTTCAAAAATTCCGATGTATTACGTGCCAAAACCGCAATCTGATTGAGGCGCGCCATAATGAGGGACTCCGGAATAATTTTCACCACCGGGGCGTCTTTATCGTGCAGCCATTGCACGGCACAAGGGCGTTCTTGCATTCGGCCCCCATCGATCTGCGGTCGCCGCGACCGCAGTAGGTGTTTGGACTTTCTGCGATTCTGCCACGAGATGTTGATCGAAATGTGTGTTGCCTATATGCAAAACTATTTGAATGAAAATTTTCTCTCTGCTTAGGCAAATAACGGTTTACTATGTTCACTAAGAAAATAAATGGTGGTAAACTAAGCCCATCCTAACCGAGAATCATTCAATCAACGCGGACAAAACATGTGGCGTCTGCATGTCATTTGGTGTCGGCTGTTGCTTGACTGCGCCGCACTGCGTTCGGCAAGCCGATATTATTCTTCTGTTGTTAATTACCATTTAACTTCTGTTTCATGCGCGCTAATGGACTTTTCCTCGATTTCCTATCGCACACTATGCGGAAAGAGCTATATCTGTCTTTTTTGTGCTGTTTGATTTATGCAAATAACTACTTCGCGTTTAGCATCCAACTGCTTAATCCTTGTGCGGAGTGATCTGAAGTCTTTCATTCATCTAACAAATTACCGTGGTACGGAAGCCAGGGACATATTTGTAGTTAACATTTTCCGTACCGAAATGAACGAATAAAATATCTTAAATCGGTGAATATAAATTGTTTTTCCTTTTTAACAAAACAATATGAACTAAGCACATCGCTTTCGATTGCAGACTTCACGGCGGTGGGCTACCCTGGTTCGTACAACCTGGACGAGGAACACCGCAAGGAAATCATGCCGTATGCCATACGCTACCTGACGCCGGGCATGATTTCGATCCTGGGCCAACTGGCCATCACGGCGGCAGTAATGTCGTCCGTCGACTCGTCCATGCTGAGTGCTTCGTCACTCATCGCGCGCAACGTCTACCAGCTTATTTTTAGGCCCACGGTGCGCAGACAAGCTCACTGTAGCACTAAAACTGGCGCCGTGTTACTTATGGTGACGCAAGATTTGTTTCGTTTTGTTTAGAGCTGCAAGTTGCAAGTTGGCTTTGTAGCATAATTATATCATCCTCGGTGAACGGTTTATATACTGCAACTCCGTATGCTGCTATCAGAATATATTAATGTTGTCCTGGAGTAGCGTTGCTATATACAACGTTTCTTTCTCCGCCATGTACTGCTTGAAGCAATTCACATCCTGCCGAACGAATAACGAGTTCTGCGTTTTTCGCCAAACGAAATCAAGGTTTGGCGTCCTTCTGCATACATTGAGAGACGGAATAAACTCGATATATTTAACTTGATGATTCATTTTAATGCGAGAAAGCCTAAAGGTGCGAATATTTTGCCAGCGCCAAATTCAAATTTTTTTATCTGAAGGGCTAATGTCTTGTTGGTAGGGCTGACAACTCGGCGTATCAAACACACCACGCAAGCGATATTCGATATTTCATGAGGGTCTGAAGCGCTGTGCAATGTAGACAATGTAGAATGGAAAGAACGGCTGAGGGAAAGAGCAATACGGTGCTTCATACTCCACATTTGTCGTTCACAATTACGATCGCTCAGAAATAACGGCATGTCGCTGATAAGCTACGGCATTTCTTTCGGAATATGTAAAGTATTGTAAGTTATACTGTTGTAATTGAGGCTGAACCGTTGCTAATACAAATAAATTTCAGTCGAACAGTTTGCGCGAGCTAATGCTCCCAAGCCCGTTCCCTGCAGTTTAGACAATTAACTGCACTAATCAAATGGTGGTTAGAACCTTTCACCCACAACCTCTGAATATTTTTGCACATGACCAACAATGCGAATACAGTTACATATGACGTCATGGTCCGATGCTTGTTCGCTAGTTTACTAGATAGCACATATCAGGGCCCCTGTAATGTGTGTTGCAAGCACGTGTAACAAGCTCTAATCCACCAGGAGAGCGGCAGCACGAGTGTTCTGCACTCTGTCGGAGCATTTCTGAAATGACGTGCTCTGGCCTTCCGGTAATACAGACGGCGGGGAACCGATTTCGCTACTCAGCTGTTAGAAGCACGCGCTGGTACAACTGAAACGACTCGACGCATTCACGTACGTGCGCTCTCTATATAAAACAGCACAGAAAGTGGGTGCCTTCGTCTCTGTGCAATATAAAAGAAAGGCCTGTTGGTGAGGCAGGGTTTTGTTCTGCGCAGGGTGATTGAAATTGCTGTTGTGACCGTGCAGGCATCCGAGGTCGAGCTGTGCGCTGCGCTTCGATGCGCCCTGTGGGTGGTCGGCTTGTTGGCGATGACCATGGCCCTCAAAGTGCAGTCGGTGTTTGCGCTCTGGACGCTCTCCTCGGACCTTGTCTACGTGCTGCTCTTCCCTCAGTTCATCGCGCTCTTTTTCATGCCTAGCAAGATCAACGCCTACGGCGCAGCCAGTGGTAGATTTTTCTTTTTCTCACTCTTAAGCTAAGCCTCAACCTTGAATTTAAGGATGCCTCGCAGTCTCTCTCACAGCGCACACAGTTTATGACCACACACATTATTTATAGAATGAAGAAGTCACAAAAAGGGCTATATCAAAAGACCTGAAGATTGGTCGTCATAAGTAGAAGCCAGATCTTTAGGCACTAAAATGTGGGTTCTAGGCGCCTAAAACAGGTACTTAGACTCATCTTAGATGCTATAAGGACCACGATAGGCACTATAAACTGCTCGGAAACAACGACTTGTTTTATGCATTGAATGCGTAAAGCTCATTTTCATGGTAAGGAAATTGAAGTAGCATAGAAGTGTGAGAATTCAAACGCAGCAGCCGTTTTGTACAAGCCATTGCTTCGTAGGGCTTTGCTGGGCAGACAAGCGGCGGCTTTTTTGACAGCCCATTTATAATGCAGCTAACAGGCTTAATACGTTTATCCTAATGCTATGAGCAGGTATATTGTCTATTAAATAGCCAAACTTCATTGCTTTCACTGACGCATCAAGTGGAGCAAGCACGGAAAATACAAAATTCGGTAGGATAGCTGTTGATGTGCGGGGATAGCTGTGTGATAGCCAGGGTTTATTGCAGAGGAGCCGAGTTAGCGGCTGGTATACCGCAGAGTTCAGGTGTGCTGCCATTGGCAGGTATATCTGTGCAACCACAGAAAAAGCGGAGGAGCCGAAAAAGGCAGTCATGTAACTGGAGTATGCAGTACTTGCAGCGAATTTTGCACGCTTCCGCCTAACACACGCGCAGCGCAGTGTATACAATAAAAAGAATTTCCAAGCACCAGTGGGCACTACACCTGTTGTACCTTTCTCTGTCAAATTCCCGCCTGCAATGCAACACGGAGTTACGTGCCCACTGCCGAAGAAGGGTGCTTTCTCAGACATTGCTAGCCAGTCAGTGTGAGGAAGATGGTGAGAGGCCCTCACAAGCTTTGTCTACGCAAGCACTTATTTGCTAGGTCACATTGCCAGGTGCGTTGCCATTATCAGCAGTGTCTGTTAATGCTAAGGTATTGTGGAAATAAGTAAGCCAATGTGCTTTCGCATCAAAAGAAAAAAAAAGAAAGAAAAGGCACAAGGTAGTCCGAAAAGTGAAGCATTGATAGCACTAGCAAAGTTTAGACAACTACATAGGGTTCGTATTTTTTACCGGCCATGTAAATTGCATTAAACATTCGCTCACTAAATATATTACCTAGCATGGTGTCACACTCGCCCAGACAAACATGGACAGATCTCTCTAGATGACCGCGAACACTCGCTGTCACAACGTGATGAAGAGCGCGGCAGCAGCGGCGAGCGAATTGCCCTTCGTGCTGGCCCCCTCATGGAAACGCGCATTGACGCGCGAGGACCTACCATGGTTCCTTAGCGGCTATGATGTTGGGATGCTAAGATCGGGGGATCAAATCCCGGCCATGTCAGCCGCATTTAGATGGGGGCGAAATGCGAAAACACCCGTGTACTTATATTTAGCTGAACATTAAAGAACCCCAGGTGGTCCAAATTATTCCGCAGTCCCCTACTACGGCGTGCCTTATAATCAAATCGTGGATTTGACACGTCAAACCCCTACAGCGAAGCTGTTAAGGGCTACTTTTTCCAGGATCGTGACCGTGTGTTAACACAAAACTATCATCATCACGACATGCTCTATCGGCGTCGTCTAGCTGGCTCGTTGGCGCTACCGCGCAAACGCGCTCGTGCCAGTGCCCCCGCGCTCGTCGTCGTCAATAATTTAGAAACACAAAGACGAAACCAATTTTACAGCGAAGCTAATAACGGCTAGTTCCCCGAGGATCGTGTCCGTACGTAGACACAAAACACCCCACACGTGTGCCGATCCCGAAGATAGTGCACTACTGGACCGGCCCGCTGCGGAGGTCAAGCAGGCGTTAAGCACTCTCCATACGTGCGCTGAACCCAAAGGTAGGGCAATACCGGTGTTGGATTTGGAGACGATCCCACCGCTGTCAACCAGTTGTTGGATCTTGAGACGATCCCAATTGCTGTCCCCCAGATATTTGGACCTTGCCGTTGGGTGCGGGAGTTGGCCGAGGTTGAGGAGGACATTGAGATGAAAACTGGAGGTTTATTTACATTATTTAGAGTGAGAGGACCAAGAAATTAACAGTCATAGAGTCATTACGGGACGGCAGCAACTCTGACTCTGCGGCCCGTGGCAAGAAGCTCGAAAGAGATGAATGAAGGAATGCTCTCTTGTTGCTCCCGGTCTCTGGCTTTTAAGCCTTTCGGTGTCTCGAATTCACGTCACGTTCGGCCAATCGGCGAGCCCGCTCAGGTGACGCCATTTGCGGCCAAGTGGCAAGCCCGCTCAGGTGTCGTCATTTTCGGCCAATGGTAGGCGCCCGTGCGATTGTGTCACATCCGGCGAGGATGGTCGCTCCTTGGGCCCCAATTGTCCGAGGGCTTACTTCTCCCTGCGGTATTTCCTTGCTGGCTTGCAAGCGCCGTCACAATAGGCGGAAGGGGGCGACGTTTCAGTGCTGCAAAGCAGCTTTGCTCGGGACCTGCGTTACCTGGAACCGTGCCAGGCTCCCGCTACACTTTCGGGAAGAGTCAAGCAGTGAATAGCTCCACCTGCGGCGCACGAGGTGGGGGACGCCAACTCGTTTGCACGTGCCGCGCCTCTGGAACGGGGTAGGTGTGCTTCTGTGCTCCTTAATTAGCTGTGGCGCGATTCGATGTGGTCTGGTGAACTCGAAGGAGGCTCAGGAAAAGGTCCCGTATCTAACACCGGGCCGGCCCGCGGCGAAGGTCAAGCAGGCGTTAAGCACTCTCCATACGTGCGCTGAACCCAAAGGTAGGGCAATACCGGTGTTGGATTTGGAGACGATCCCACCGCTGTCAACCAGTTGTTGGATCTTGAGACGATCCCAATTGCTGTCCCCCAGATATTTGGACCTTGCCGTTGGGTGCGGGAGTTGGCCGAGGTTGAGGAGGACATTGAGATGAAAACTGGAGGTTTATTTCCATTATATACAGTGAGAGGACCAAGAAATTAACAGTCATAGAGTCATTACGGGACGGCAGCAACTCTGACGCTGCGGCCCGTGGCAAGAAGCTCGAAAGAGATGAATGAAGGAATGCTCACTTGTTGCTCCCGGTCTCTGGGTTTTAAGCCTTTCGGTGTCTCGAAGTCACGTCACGTTCGGCCAATCGGCGAGCCCGCTCAGGTGTCGTCATTTTCGGCCAATGGTTGGCGCCCGTGCGATTGTGTCACACCCGGCGGAGAGGGTTGCTCCTTGGGTCCCAATTGTCCGAGGGCTTACTTCTCCCTGCGGTATTGCCTTGCTTGCTTGCAAGCGCCGTCTCAATAGGCGGAAGGGGGCGACGTTTCAGTGCTGCAAAGGAGCTTTGCTCGGGACCTGCGTTACCTGGAACCGTGCCAGGCTCCCGCTACACTTTCGGGAAGAGTCAAGCAGTGAATAGCTCCACCTGCGGCGCACGAAGTGGGGGACGCCAACTCGTTTGCACGTTCCGCGCCTCGGGAACGGGGTAGATGTGCTTCTGCGCTCCTTAATTAGCTGTGGCGCGATTCGATGTGGTCTGGTGAACTCGAAGGAGGCTCAGGAAAAGGTCCCGTATCTAACACCGGGCCGGCCCGCGGCGAAGGTCAAGCAGGCGTTAAGCACTCTCCATACGTGGGCCGAACCCGAAGTTTGTGCAGTACCGGGCCGGCCCGCGGCGGAGGTCAAGCAGGTGTTAAAGGGACACTAAATGTTGCTATGAAGTCAAGTTAAAGTGATAAAGCAATGCTCTGGATCGTGTAAGGCGTCAATATCATCGCGAACAGAGCTTTATTAACCGAGAAATTGAGGTAAATGCATGACACGATTTGAGACCCCCCAGGGACATTCCGGTACTAGCCCCATCACGAAGGCACTAGTATTCAGCTACTCGTATTAAAAAGATCATTTCAGTAGATTATAAGAAGGAAGAAAATGCTACTTGTCTACTTCTATTCGATCCCATGAAAAAATGACATTTTGACGTTACCCTTGAGTAGTATAGGTGGTTGGAAAGGTTTCGCTCGACTCTGCGCCGCGCGCGCTTTGGAGTTTGTTGTTTCGTTATCGCGTCGTGGTGTGCTGGTTCTGCTGGCTCGCGAAACTTGCATTTGGAACAAGCAGCGAGAATGCCACGGCCATGTGATGTCATGGGATGCGCGAACGGTCCGCGGAACTTGGCCAAGGGCAGTTGCAGCGGTGAATCCAATGCTACTTATCACTGTGTGCCAACGAGTGAACCTCTCCGTTCGAAGGGGTTCAGTGCCGTACCTCTGCCGCAGCGCGTTGGCAAAGAGCCGAAAAATCGCACAGTCTGCTCGCTGAACTTTCTTCCAGAGGATTACGAGTTCAACGCCGACTTACTGAAGTCGTGTGAAGTGTCTTTCAATGTAATGCTTTCCCATAGCGCGGTTCCGTCGGTCTTGCCTGCATTCTCCGAAGCGCAAGAACAACTGCAGGTCGAAGACGGGGCGGTGAGTGCGGCATTTGGTTTTCACAGAGGAAAAGCTACAAATGTGCGAATATGTACAGCCATGACATACAGTTGCCGTCGTAGTAGTACGCAACGACGCCGGCAGCGCGAGCCCTCAGCAGTAGGTCGCGTTCATCAGTGCTTCAATCGCTGAAGTCGAGCCCAGCATCGCGAGCCAATGTGTCGTTGTCAGGGTCGTCCATTGCAACTAGCGTCGAAGTTGGCGCCATAATATAAAGAACCAGCTTATCGTCGCGCGCTTTCCCTTCCGCTAGACACCATAGTTTCGCTTTCGCGCTGCTGTCGGCTCTGTCTTGGCTCTGTTTCTGGCCGCGCGTTTAGGTTTTGCGCAGAAAAGCCGTAGCGCCGTCTGCGGGCGCCGTTTTACTCACCGACGGCGCAATGTCACTATGAGACCATGACGTCACCACTCCTCGATCGTAGGGCGGGTGATTTGACTCCTCTAGAGGTACGCGGACGCTTCAGAACGCATTTTCTCTTAAAATAAGTTTCTTCTTCGCATGAAACAAGCGCTTCGAGGTTTCTGGGATGGTATCTCAACAGTCCACGTTGACCTAATATTAACCTTTAGTGTCCCTTTAAGCACTCCCCATACGTGCGCTGATCCCGAAGATAGTGCACTGCCGGGCCGACCCGCGGAGGTGCAGTTCGCCATCAAGGGGCCCACATACACAGCTTCGCTGGTCATCCTTCTTCACAGAGCGGAAGGGCTCTGACTTTTAGTTATTCAGGTCTGTACATTATCGGAAGTTTTTATGGGCATTAAGTGCAAAATAAATGCACGTGTGACATAAATGAAAAATGATAGAAACTAGACCTGACTCACTTTCTCGACGCCTCTTAGAGAACTAAATCGTATTAGTTCATACTACAATAAACCTACCTAACAATTTCCTTAATCGACATCATAAAGGTCGAGAGTCGAACCCACGACCATTGGTGTTAATTAAGGCAAAGTTAATAAGGTACTCGAACCCACGACCCAACATGGAGATTCGGGCGAACCGGCCATATCTCCAAGTTGGATTCCAACCGACATCGGGAAGGTCGAGAGCTGAGTCGAGAGCCAGTATTCCTTGGCTTAAGAAACAGTCGCAGCTGCGACGCAGATGGCATGCAAATAAAACCAGTGAAACATGTTATTGATCAGATTAGTCCAGCACTAACACATATATTTAATCTCTGTATTCCGACAGGAGTTTTTCCTTCGAAAATGCAAACGGCACGCGTAATAGCTCTCTACAAAAAGGGGAACAAGCATAACGTTGCCAATTATCGACCGATATCTATTCTCCCCGTATTTTATAAAGGTTTCGAAAAAATTATTTTTACTCTTTTATCCTGTTCTTGCACCAAATATGTCCTGACAAAATCACAATATGGCTTTCAAAAATATAAGTCTACAGAACACGCCCTACTGGATAAAAAAGAATACATCCTACAACAGTTTGAACAAAAAAATAAAGTAGTCAGAATTTTTGTGGACTTCACAAAAGTATTTGACTACATCCACCAGGGCATTTCATTTGAAAAAATAAACCATTTGGGCATTCGTGGGCTCCCACTCGCGTTACTTAAAAGCTATCTTGCGCATAGATGTCAATTTGTTTCTATAAATGATTTCGGATCAGATAAGAAGAAGATAATTTCAGGTGTACCACAGGGGAGCATTCTTGGCCCTTTATTGTTCACTTTAAATATTAATGACATAGTCCATATCTCCCCAGAAGTTAAGTTTATTATCTATGCAGATGACACGAGTATATTTGCCACCTCAGCATCAGATCTTATTCTTTCTAGTAAAGCTAATGACGTCTTACAGAAGTTAGACAACTGGACAAGTAACAATAAGTTAAAAATAAATGCAACTAAAACAAAAGCCGTAGTTTTTCATTCGAAAGGTCAACAAGTGACTTTCCAGAATAACCTTGTACTTAGAGGCTCAGATATAGAAATAGTGAAGTCAATGAAAGTACTTGGGGTACATTTTTCCAGTTCTTTGCAATGGGATGACCACGTCAATAATATTCAAATAAAAATAAGTCGGATAACTGGAATATTAAGCCGTATCCGGTACCTTATTTCCAACTCAGTGAGGTTATTGATATACAAATCGCTGTTTAGTTCTTATCTTGACTACTACTATTTGGTTTGGGGAACAACTACAGAAACAAACTTAACGAAATTATTGAGAATACAGAAAAAAATACTGAGGCTGATAGACAACGCTATAGTTCTAGCACGTAGCGACCCACTATTTAAAAACTCTGGGATCATCAAAAAGAATGACCTATATCAATACAGACTACTAAGAGAGTACTGTCTTAGCTGCAAACGCTCAAACTTTTTGTTCATGGAGATGGCGAATCTTTGCTTAAAGGAAAAGGCCTATGAAACAAGAAATACAGAAATGTGGAACGTTCCTTACTTTCGTACTAATTATGGCTTTCAGATGCTTCGATGTACTCTTCCGCGAATTCTAAATAATTACACTAGCAAAGGTATAGATGTGTCTCATTTAAGTGTCGCAGAATTAGCGGATATTTTTGTTGTATAAACTATGTAGCAATTTATTTAAGGGCAGAAGATTGCAGCCGTTTTCTTCTTTGTATAAGCTATGTATAAACTATGTTTTCAGTTTTCCTTAATGTCTTGATCTTCAACTAAAACAATGTGTCACTTAAAAAAAAAGAAATAAAGAAAGAGTGCTGTGATATTGTGACGTCCTTCAGCTGCTGCCATTGTTCACAAAGGGGGCGGAGGATCCCTCAAGCCTTCATTTGAACGGCTTTTCGCTCCGCCTCCTATTACACGGTACTGTGACGAAGCAAATCAATCAATCAATCAATCAATCAATCAATCAATCAATCAATCAATCAATCAATCAATCAATCAATCAATCAATCAATCAATCAATCAACCTAGCTACTACCTTTGGTGTTAATTAAGGCGAAGTTAATAGAGCCACAGTTAATTAAGATAGAGTTCATTAGGGCACTAGGACCCACGACCTGTGGTGCGAGTCGAAACCGCGACCTT
Source organism: Dermacentor andersoni (assembly GCF_023375885.2). Taxonomy (NCBI): domain Eukaryota; kingdom Metazoa; phylum Arthropoda; class Arachnida; order Ixodida; family Ixodidae; genus Dermacentor; species Dermacentor andersoni. The sequence continues at coordinate 193,716,636 of NC_092818.1, read as the reverse complement.
TGGTTGAGAGAAAACAATAAGAAGTAACAACACATTAGAATGAAAATGTGAAGTAATGTAATGAATGTATCGGGTGCGCGCAGGCTTTCACCTTCATCCTATTTAGCGTAAGCTAAGGTGACTGTCAACGTTTTCCACGTCGCTACCGTTTTCAAGTGCATCGAAGGGTTATTCGTCGCAACAGCGAGACCGAATTAAAGCACGTAAAGATAAAAATGCTCCCCTCCCCCCAATTTTGGGGCAGAGGGAGGGAGATGTTTAAGAACTACTTGGATATTTAAAAGTAGCACTAAAACCAGCAACCAAGCAATGCGAACTGGCAGCTTACAAATCCCTCGTGACGGCCACCCTAGAATATGCATATGTTGTCTAGACTGCGTATCTGATGTATCAAAGCTTGAGGCTGTGCAGAAGAAAGCTGTTAGATTTATTTGTAATCGGTACGATCGCAATTTCTCGCCTTCTTTGTATGCTGGTCTGCTATCGCTTAAACCGTTAGTACATAGGCGTACGTATGAAAAGATTACAATCTTGCACAAAATTGTACATGCTTCTGTCATTGTCGACATACCTGTGACATTTGTTGGCTCCTCGGCACGTGTAACGCGAAGAGCCAATCTCTTGAATATTGTTCCCTTTCGAGTTCCCTTAAGTAGCTTCAAATTTTCTTCCTTGCCATTTACCATTGTATCGTGGAATAACCTACACACTCATCTCCGAGAATTGCCACATGAGTGTTGTGTAGACGAAGTTCGTTTACATGTGACATGTTGAGTGTATGTTGTCTTGATGCACTTACCCACTCCTGCTATGCCTCAAATCTGAGACAACAGTATTTGTAAATAAATAAATAAATGGTCTACCGAGAATACAGCCTTTGGACTGTGCTTCGTTCCGTTCGTTGGCTCGCAGGCTTCATGATAGGCCTGATGGCGCGGACCCTTTGCGGCGAGCCGCAATTCGGCGTTCCGGTTCTCTTGGCGCTGCCTCTGTACGACGCTGAGCGGGGCCAGCAGTTTCCTTTCCGGACCTTCTGCATGCTGCTGAGCCTGGCCAGTCTCCTCGGCTGCTCGGAGCTCGCTGCGTACCTGTTCCGCTCGGGTCACCTGGAAGCGCACCGGGATGTGTGGGGCTGCTTTGTGGAGGAGCCGTCGGTCGCGAATCTGCGCAGCGGCTTGTCGACGAACGCGCCTTTCAGCGCCACCGCCGGCGGTGGCGTGAGCGCGATGTCCACACATATACAAACCGCTGGCATCAAGTCACGCGGCCGGCAAGTCCCCGACAATGAAGGCACGGGAGAACAGCGGAAAGACTGTAGCGCATCGACGAAGAGCCAGCGGCCAGCTGCTGCACAGCATCACTACGAGACCGGCGCCCGGGAAAGCAAGCAGCCGAGCAATGCGGACTCGAAGGGCAGCGGTCATAGCGTCAAGTTGGCGAACATTGCTGCCGGGCAGAAGACCCTGCCCAAGAAAAGCAAAGAGCGGAAGGGCGAAACCGCCCCGGCGAAAAGCGAGACCGCCCCGGCAAAGGGCGCGAGAGCGAAGAAGCATCCTAAGTAGCTCCATCCCTTCAAAAAACAAAAAGATTTTGTCCGAGACGCTGATTTGGCGTATATCATGACACATTTGAAATTCGTCGCTTAATGCAATAGCCAGTCCGTTATTTTTTTCTTCTTTTTCCGTTTCCTTCTTTTTTGCGGTAGAACGTGTAGCAAAGCTTCACAATCGTTCGGCGCATTTTTTTTTTTTTTTACTACACAGCTTCTCAATTCGTACGCAGCGAAGAACGCCGACTCGCTTAGCTTCTTTCTTCACTGAACTTTTTTGCATTCGCGTTTGTTTAGAAAAGCACATCGCCACCAGTTGGAGATGCATTGCTAGCCAAGGAAGGCGAGTGCATGCTGTATGTATGACCCACAAGAGGTGGTGAACAGGACTGAGAACTCTTTCTGCATGAAAGCAGATGTTCAACGTTTTTTGTTGCGTTAGCGTATATGAAGTAAAGCGCAGGCTGCTTTTTGAGAATGTCGTAAGCACGGCTAGCAGCCGCGTTAATTCGAAGGGCTCCTCGTTATGTGTACGGAGTCTTTTTCTCTCTAGCCCAAGTGGTCTTTATGCGCTGAGGGTGCAGTACATACGCGAGAGGTCGATCCTTGTATCTGATCCTTCTGCAGGCCTCCGACCGTGCATATGAAGTGAGTCGCGGGATCTTTCATTGCTTTTTCATGCAGCAAAAATGCCTTCTGGCTAGTACGCAATGTCTTCTAAGGTGAATTGGCAATTCTATTCCAGATGAAAGGATGCGCTTTGTCCCTCTGTCGAAACAGCTGCTATCCCTTGGTCGTGCAGTGTTCATCAGTTGAGATCTCTATCTTTCTGTGAAGACTTGAAGTTATAAACGGTACCTCAGGCTGGAGCGAACGTTTCGACAAGGAGACTTAGTCTTTGTCGCGAACGGACTGTCAGGCGCACACTGGGACATAGGCTGAAGCGATTCCACGGTGTCTTTTTATGTGCGCGTTACAAACCTTGTGTTCAGTGCGTTCCCGCACAGTACTATGCACAGATCTTTTGAAGCCGGCGAATTCTACCTTGTGAAGGTATTAAAACTTTTGACTGTGCGAGCGACGCATATCGTTATTTGAAAAAGTTCTGTGGACGTCAACGCGCATGCAAGCCGCAAATTCATTTTAGAGTGTTCTACCGTGATCAATTGCATGCACTTGCTTTGATTGTCACTAAAGAACGCCTATAGCGCATGGCTTTTATGTTAAATCTTTTCATACTGAAACAATAAAAGTGCGAGACGATAACAGAAGATCGTCCCACGCAAGAGGCCGAGTTCCTAGCAGAAAACGCCTTCGTGCATAGCATAGTCTTCGTGCAAGTTTTGTCTTACGTAATAGAAAGTGCAGGGTTCATTGATATAGGAGTGTCGGGACAGGGAGCTCGCTCTTATACACGAATTTAAGGTCACTCTTACGCCCGCCTTGATCGGATTTAGGTTTCTTCATCACTTCTCTCCCGAGCACTGTCCTGTATTACTATCCCAGTTTCGTTCTCTGATCATTGCATGGTTATTGCAAAGATTGGTGAGAAAGCTGCAACCAATTTCCGACCACAGTGGGCACTCTGGAAGCTTAACTCTGAGCTCCTAAATAATCAGGAAATTATTAATCGCGTGCGCATGGCGCTAAAAAATTCTCTTTCTACTGACTTGCCGTTATTTGCAGCTTGGGAACTCTTTAAACAAGAGGTTTGTACAGTGGCTATAGAAATTAGATCGCCGAAAGCGTTCTATAGAAAGAATGAAGAAACAGTACTTCTTAAGAGCCTACACAACCTTTATCAGATGGAATACGAAATGCCATGCACTTACATTGTTGACATAGAAAATCTTAAATGTGACTTACAAAAGCATGATGCATTGCGTTACAGAGGTGCGCGAGTTCGATCTGGAAATAGGCGTGCTCTGCAGTCTGAGCAGCCAACAAGTCAAGCTTTACTTGACGAGCGACGTCATGCTGTTTCCAAAGTAATTCCGGAAATATACTCCGAAGGTAATCTTCTAACAAATACGAATGACATAATTTCTAAGTTCGAAACTTACTACAGTGTTTTGTTTAGTGCCCGGCCCTATGATCACGATGCAAAAGTCTTAGAGTGCTTGTGTGTCTTGTAAAACCTTTACAGGATGATGACTGTGCATTCATTAGTGACACCCTCACGATACAAGAAATTGAGCTAGCTGTTGATCAGCTGCCTGTGTCGAAAACACCCTGCCCTGATGGACTTTCCTGTGAATTTTACGAAGCTTTCAAATCAATTATCAGTCCCATACTATTAGACCTTTTTATTACAAGTTTAGAGATAAACGTCCTTCCGCAATCTTTTTGCAAAACCCACACAGTTTTAATTCCGAAAAGTTCAGATAAGGAGAAACTGCGTTCTGTTGAAAGCTACCGACCAATCACACTGTCAAACGTGGATTATAAAATTTTTGCAAAAGTTTTATCTAATAGATTGCAATTTGCGACGTCAATTCTCATTGGTTCCCATCAGACGTGTGGAATTAGGGGTCGATCCATTGAAACTAACATACATATCGCCCGTACACTTCTTCAATACTGTTACGGTTCCACTGAGCAGCTTGCAATGCTCCAGGTAGACCTTGCTAAAGCTTTTGATCGTGTCAGTCACTCCTATTTATTTTCTATTCTGGAGCATGCCAATGTTGGCTCCATTGTGCTTAAAGGCGTTAAACTTTGCTATACGTGTTGTACTACTCGTTTAGTTATTAATGGCCAACTCTCTAAACCCGTTTCCATTTGCTCTTCAGTAAAACAAGGATGCCCGATGTCCCCATTACTATTCGCCCTTTATCTGGAACTGCTATGCTTAAGCGTAATTCAATCGAGTTACATCCATGGCTTCAATATACTGGGTAATGAAGTAATAGTCTTAGCTTATGCAGATGATTTAGCGTTCTTCTGCACGGATAAGTCCAGTGTTGAAAAGGTAGTATCAACAATAGAGGATTTTGGCAGTGTATCAGGAGCACAAATGAACTCCAGAAAAAGCTTAGGCTTGTGGTTTGGCTCATGGTGCAATACACCAGAACCGTTTGATGGCGTTAAGTGGACCGGTGTCCCGCCAAAGTATCTTGGCCTGCCGCTAGACGCATATAAATTAAGCGCACACTATTGGAAAAAACGGGTTTCGGCCCTACAAAGTTACGCCCAGACATTCGTTCCACAACGACTTTCTATTTTGGGGAAAGCTGAGGCCTGCAATAAGTTCTTGGCAACAAAAATTTACTGTGTATTGCAAGTTATTCATTGTGCCAGGCTCTACATCCAACGCTTTCACCGAATCTTTGCAGCCTTCGTATGGTCTTCAACTATCGAGCCCATGAGGCGAGACAATATTTTCAGGCCCGTTAGTGAAGGTGGGCTGGGCTTAGTACATCTTTATGTGCAGTAAATAGTGTCTCGTTTCTTCTTTTTTAGCGATACTTCGCATCCTATAATTCGGTCATACATGCAAGTCGCACTTGTTAATGTGTTACCTTATTTAATTGTTTCTTCCAATTTTTCTTCGCGTTTACGCTTGTTGGGGTTCATGCAAGAAGTTTACTTGCCGGTTCGTTTCCAGACAGTTCGGTTTTCCACTGAATACTTGTACTCTGTGTCGTGTAAAACGTTATACAAAGATTTATTGTCCATGCTATTTCCGCCTCCATATTACCGATCACTATACATTCAATGGCCAGGTCACGACGTACTAAATCGAATTCGTAAAATCTATATATCCCCTTGCTGCAAAACATTCTTTTATAAACTTCATAGTGAAACCATACCGGTAAAAACATGGCTACAGAAAAAGGGTATCTTTGTCTCTTCTGTTAACTGTCGCCTTTGTGACGTGCCAGAGGCGACTGAACATTGTTTTATTAGCTGCACCGACGCCATACTATTTTGGGATGTCCTCCAACGGACTTTAAAAAAAGACTGAGATTAACGCTCATACTGTGCGATACCTGCTGCCGACCTCTGATAACAGTGCACCTTTTGATATGTTTTTTCTCATTGGAATGCACAGTTTGTTGAAAACGCGAATGATGGACCGAAACGCCGAAACGGTTGTACCTACAAGGGCAAATTTCATCCAAGTGACACTACACCTAAAGCAGGTTTATGATGGACTCGATACGCAGCCGGACTGGTACCCCATTTTGGTGAGGTGCCTATCCTTACCACCCTTCCCTGGAGAGTCAATTGTGCCATTTTATATCAACGCAAAGAGTTGTATTGGACGTGTAGATACGAACGATGAGTGAATGGCATGTAAAAGCTATAGTTACAATGTTCTCTTCAGCAAGTAACACGAACACAAATTGACACCTTTTTTATTTCAGAAATAGGAAGCACATAGCGTTGATATTGCCGTATTACGTGGCTAACTGTAGATAGTTCAGCGAACTTTGGTCGATAGATAAACATACTGTAACACACTTTCGAGGTTGACTCTGTAGCCCGGCTCAGTAGCCTGCCATTCACTGAGGTAACGCTCGCAACATAACAACGGAAATGGCTGTTCTGCAGGGCACGGGAGCGTAGCGCTGCAAGTTTACGTCTGCAGCATCATATTACGATACCACTAGTGCACCGTTACGGCGCCCTACAACCACCATCCCCAGCACCTTAAGACACGAAATCCTCGTGAACATCACACTAAAAAAAAAAAAAAAAGCCACTAGGTATACGACGATAGGTGACGGCATAAAATGTAGCTGGCAAAACTGTAACTGGCACGCTACAGTGCGCTACATTTACAACTCCAAAGCCGCGCGAAGCTGCAGCCAGAAGTAATGGCGCACACTTTCGTCGGCGTCTTCGGGTGGTGCCTGTACGTAGGTCTTCGTCCTGAATAGGTAGCTCAGCAAAGGGCACAGGGTGGACTCGTCCATCGGCTCACGGCGTATGAAGACCATCTGGTTCTCGCGGTTCGACTCGAACAGGCGATGCTGCGCCAGCGTAAGCTCAAACATGCACCAGCGACTCGCGGAAAACTGACTACTCAGCACGAACAATGACTTACGGCTCTGCGCTATGCCTCGGCACACGTTCTCCGCGATTGGGAGTCCCGGTATGAAGTCCCGTTCCGCGACACACAAACGGAATCGAAGTACCGTTGATTCCAGCGCCGGAACTATGTGCTCGTGCACCCATTCGGCGTCCGAGTGGTGATAGGAGACGAAGGCGTCCCACAGAAAGCGGTCCGCCGAACGCAGTCGCTTATAAGCCTTGGTTTTGACGCGGAGGAAGAGCAAGAAGTATCGGATGTACCACCTGTTCGTGTACACGGCGTAAGACGTCACCGAGCCGAGAAGGACGATCATAATGATTGGCACACCTATCATGACGTAGTAGTCCGGTGGCTGGCATGCCTTTTCGGTACCGGGAGCTGCGTCCATGACGGGGATGTGGGACAGCGACCCCTGGCCGTCACTGCAGACGACGCAATCCACGCAGCAGTGATTGCGGCCAGTTTCGAGCAGGAACAGTTGCACGTTCTTGATGTCACAGTTGGTGCATTCCCAGGGATTATAGCAGATGTGAACGTTCGACACGTTGGCAACGTCTTTGTACATGTTGTCGTCTAAGACGTGAATCTTGTTACCATCCAGGCGCAAGTTATCGAGGTAAGTCATGCGGGAGAAGATAGGTCGCGACCACGCCGATATGTAGTTGAGCGCTAGCGTGAGCTTTGACACGGAAAGACTGACGAATATTTCTGGAAAGAGGACATCGATCCTGTTTTCGCCCAAATGGAGAATGTTCAGACTAACCAGTGGAGCGAACACAGGTGTAGGATCGTGAAATGCTATCCTGTTTTTCGTGAGCTTCAGTGTCGTTAAGCTCACCAGGCCTTGGAAGGTTTCGTTAGTTATAGTTGTTAGTTCGTTGTTCTTGAGCTTTAGGCACTTTAGGCGTCGGAGACAGATGAAAGGGGAGCTGTACATCATTTTCAAGGAACACTGTTGCAAATTCAAATTTTCAAGCATGGGAAAGTTGCAGAAGGCGCGATCAGCCAGGGAATACAGCGCTGTCCCTTTCAAATTCAGATTCGTGATCGAACTGTTCTTCATAGGACTCGGCGGAACGATTGAGAAAGATTGGTTAGACCCAATTACTGTATGTTTAACGCTTAGGCTTTGAAGAGTGTCAATGGAAAATATCGCTTGAGGAATTGAGCTCATTATGGACTTTAAGAAAGATAGCTTTTGTACGCCCAGAGGGGGTTCAAGTGCTTCAATCGTTGAATTTTTAAATGAAGTGCCATAAAATTTAACGTGCTTTAAATTTGGTGCTAACTTCAACTCACCTATTACGAACGTGTCGAACGAACAGCCATATATTATAACTCGCGTAGCATATTTAAAGGCGTCCTGACTTTGCAGTATTTGGGACAAATTTTTAGTGCCTCCTAAGAAGGTGACATTTGTGGCAAGAGCAGAGTCCGAGATGGCCCCATCAGGCGTCTCAATGGAAATACGGCACGTGCTCTGTGATTTGTTGTATATGTTAGGCTTGTCAGCCACATCTTCCTTCACCGATAACGGTATAAACACTTTTACGCTACAGCTGATACGGGTATGATCTCTTGCGCATTCTCCAATCTGGGCTATAATGGGTTCGTTAATCTGCGAAATACGTCGAAGTTTACTTACATCATGAGCAGAATGTGATGATGTCTCATTTATGTTATACTGGTAACAGCAATCAAAGCTAACGTTACGAAGAGACTCGCAGGTGCCCCAAATGCGTTCACGAACTGTCCACAATGAGAGGTGAGAGGTTACAGTAGCTTTTATGACGCCTGCTTTTGGAAGGAATTGTGAGCGCGACCTCTCGATTGCGAAACACTCGACGTCCGCTTGGTTGTAGCCTTTTGGAATCATCATACAGTCCTGTAGTAGCACAGCTTCCACGTGTAGGCCCGCTTGCTCGTGGCACGGCGATTTCATCTGGGCGGCGACCGCAAGGAGCCACAGGGCAGCAAGTAGTACTTCTGCTCGCATGCTCTCCTGTGATAAAGATGATAAAGGCGCAAAAATTCGCGGTAACAAACAAACAAACAAACAAACAAACAAACAAACAAACAAACAAACAAACAAACAAACAAACAAACAAACAAACAAACAAACAAACAAACAAACAAACAAACAAACAAACGAACGAACAAACGAACGAACAAACAAACAAACAAAAACAAACAACAAACAGACAGACAGACAGACAGACAGACAGACAGACAGACAGACAGACAGACAGACAGACAGACAGACAGACAGACAGACGGACGGACGGACAGACAGACAGACAGACAGACAGACAGACAGACAGACAGACAGACAGATAGACAGACAGACAGACGGACAGACAGACAAATTGTTGATCGGTACAGGTGTCGACATTAAGACAGATTTAATCCGACTGCTGCTGATCACCTATGGGAAGCAGTGTCAATGGAGCCAGAGATAGGCTCCTCAATGAATGCTGCAAAGCTTCGCCTGGTGGTGCGCCTGGCATGCTCCTCCAGGTGTGACTGATGACAAATGAAATGGTACGCACAGTGGTCTCAGTAACGAAGGGTAAATGTCTAATTTGTGTAGGGTAATTACATCTTTTATTGAAAGTTAATTATTCTAACTTTCCATAGCGTCGTTGCTGTGATTCGCAATGTTTCCCAGACTCCTAAAACAACTGCACAATATACCAACTTCAAGTTCGGTGAAAAGAGGGAGAATTTAATGTGAATTGTTTGGCAAGACTTTAACTTTCAATAAAACTGAACCGTAGTTTTTTTCTCTATTTTCGTACATCATACGAGGTTCGTTTGTTTATCCGGTGTCCTCGGTAAACTAAGGAATGCTACTCATTTTTATTTGAGGAGAATAAGGGGCACGTTACGGTGAGGCAAGTTCCCGAATGGGTGGGTTAAATAGACCTATTGAAATATGTATTTAAGTGCTTCGGATCGCAGTATGCTTTACTGTAGCGTCGTAAAATTTAGACCGCTGTCCTTGCGTAATTACATATGCCACCAATATCAGTTGCATAGCGAACATCGGGGAGCACAACGAAAAGTATTTGCGTGGACTTAAATGCGTGTTGACCAAATACACCTTTTGCGAAAAAATTCCTATTCAAGCGTTTGAAAAGGTGACGCTGCCGTTATTAGTCGCGTCTTCACATGTCCCGAGAGAACTTTGCCTGACGCAAACTTTCTATTTAGGAGAAACGGGGGGCAACTTAAGTGAAATATGTCACGAAATTTTAACGTTTCTGGGTTATTTGCGGTTGTTACAAATAAATATTGAACTCGTTATTCTTTGCTTTTTTCATACGGGATATGAAGTGCGCCTGGTGTCCTCGCAGCTAAATGAGGCCGCTTCTTTAAGTGTATACTGACAGCAAGGGCAAGGTGATGTGTAGGCAAAGTTGCATGTGGGTGGGCATTGGCAACAAATTATGTATGCAAGTGCTCTGTAGCGCTATAAGTGTGCTGTCGAGCCGCGCAGAATTAAGCCAGTTTCCATAGCAGGAATGCAAATGCCACTGAGATCAAATTTACGGAGAGTGGGTGGAACGCTATAAAAAATCTCTGTGCGTTGTTAAATGCGGTTGTATCATATACAGCCATTGTGAAAATCTTTTAATTCATGTGTTAGAAAGTGTGATACTACCGCAATCATCTATGATTTCAGATATGCCCACATAGTTGCAGGTTACAACAGTTCTAGATCTCGTGTGAAGGTGGCCATGGTAAGCGCAATGTGTGAGTAAATATTTACTTTCCTCATCTAATTCTGAGCACTGCAAATAATTACCGTACCCTCATCTTGTTTTTACTTTTTTCATGCGCTTTACGACGTACGTTGTTTTTCTCCGGTGCACATGTCTTCGGCGAAATAAACAAGGCACCTTGCTTATATTTGGCGAAAATGAGGGGAGCGTTATGGGTAATCTGTAAGCTAAGTGGAAAGTGTGAGGACTAATTATGACGTTTTCCTTAAATTACGCATACGAGTGATCTGGATCTTTAAGAGTGCGCTTTAAGAACAAAGCAGAATTTATTTCGCTACCCTGGAAAGACTGTGGACTCAACCGAAATTAAACGTAGCAAAAATGAATGAGGGGAGGGGTTCACGAGTGACATTAGCTATGGCTGTTGTTGTGACGCAGTAAAATGTGTGTGTATGAATTACTCCTTTAAAAAAAAGTGCCCGACAGCATTATTTGCGGGAAAGATTTCAAACAGAGCAGACAACGTTCTAAATTATGTGATATAATTACAGAAAACAAATTCTTTTTGGAATTGCTCGACAGAAACCGCTTCGCTGGAAATGAGGGCTGTGATTCTGTATGGTCGCACACATCTGCTGTCTTTTATATATATATATATATATATATATATATAGGTGTGTGCGTGTGTGTGCGTGCGTGTGCGTGTGCGTGCGTGTGTGTGTGTGGAGGGTCGGGTGGTTTACTCTTAGCCCCCGTACTCGAGAACTAGTTGGTACGCCACTGAAATTAGATGTCTTTCGTTGCGCTGTCAAGACAACCAATTCAGAATACTAAACAAAGGTGAAAGCACATTTACTTCAAACAGCCTGCAATAGATAGCACCACTCCGCATTTCATGGGTGGGCAAAATGAATTTTAACAGATTATGGAATCCATTGAGTGGATATTATGCTTTTCCGTCTTTTCCGAGAAAAAAGCAACGACGACAGAGAAAGAAAATTCGAAGCCCAGGACAGGCACCTGCTGAGCCCATTCTTGTATAACAGTGGATGGGCAGCGGCAATGAGTGCCGAGCGCACTTCTTGCAGCCACAGCAGCGTTGGCTACAACACAGGTACAACTTCGGCGGTGTTCCGCCGAAGGGAAGTTTATTACACCCAAGATGCAAAGTGAAGACAGACCACAAAAAAGAAAGGACTGGATAAAATTCATGCTTTCACTCAGATTGTGGAGTTCAATGCTGTGTTCGCTGAGGCAACAATGGCCGCGAACATGAGATAAGTGCAAGAAGTATTTGCCAGTGCACAATTGAGAAACATAACGTAATGGAATACATCTACTTAGGCCAGGTAGTGACCGCGGATCCGGATTATGAGACTGAAATAATCAGAACAATAAGAATGGGCTGGGGTGCGTTTGGCTGGTATTCTCAGATCATGAACAGCAGGTTGCCGTTATCCCTCATGAGAAAAGTGTATAACAGTTGTGTCATAAAAGTACTCACCTATGGCGCAGAAACCTGGAGGCTTACGAAAAGTGTTCTACTTAAATTGAGGACGACGCAACGAGCTATGGAAAGAAGAATGATGGGTGTAACGTTAAGGGATAAGAAAACAGCAGATTGGGTGAGGGAACAAACGCGAGTTAATGACATCTCAGTTGAAATCAACAAATTAAATGGGCATGAGCAGGACATGTAATGGGGAGGGAAGATAACCGATGGTCTTTAAGGGTTACGGACTGGATTCCAAGGGAAAGGAAGCGTAGCAGGGAGCGGCAGAAAGTTAGGTGGGCGGATGAGATTAAGAAGTTTGCAGGGACAACATGGCCACAATTAGTACATGACCGGGGTAGTTGGAGAAGTATGGGAGAGGCCTTTGGCCTGCAGTGGGCGTAACTAGGCTGATGATGATGATGATGAATTGAGAAAGCTCCACGACTTAAAGGGCCCCTGAAACGGCTCGGACAAATTTTGTAGACGCGTAGGGTACAGCTAAAGTTAATCATTCGCACCACAATTTGTGTGAAGAGTCTCATATTAAGAGAGCTACGGACGATTACAAGTTACCCTCCTCCATAGTCATGCATTTTCTCCTCAACTCGTTCGCCAAGTGATCGGGGCTAAGCTCCGCCTTCACTGATTCTGCGTCATGATGGCACGTCGTGTCGTCAACTTCCGGTTCTCTAGGAGCGAGCGCGCGAAGCCTCTCCAAACTCTCCGCTATCTGCTTGGCAGTCGACCTCAAGCGAGAGCTATCAATGCGAACATTCTGTCACAGCGCCGAACGTGTCTGGTATTCCGGTAACCACAGGCGAGCTGGGGGTTTCGACGGATGGCTGAAGGCATAAACTCCAGCTGATGAAGGAACTTTAGCGTAGACGTACATGAGCGGCCTGATCGGTCTGCACGGTCCAGCCACTTGTTGGCGCAGAGCTTAACCAGCCAAACAAAGAACTAATATTGCTCTAACCAAGTGTAGAACATTTTAAACATTTACAAAAACCAACTTGTTGATGATTACACTTCTACGAAAAATTTACACCAGCAGCAAAGAAGAATACATTTCGTTACTGCTACTGTGTATGGTTGAGCTCTGTGCCATCAGGTGACTGCACCGTGCAGACCATTCATGCTTGCACTTCTGCTCATCCCGTTAAATGGCACGGTCAGACGGCCAGGCCCTGTCCCCTTGCGCTTGCGTTTACCCGAATGCCGGACTCACAAAACGCTATTGCGGTGGTAATCCTTCGGTGTAATATGACAGCCGCAAACGCGCAAATCCTGGCGCCGATCAAATAGCGGCAGTCCGATGCGCTGCAGCCAGTCCGCTCGACCGCTGCCTTGCAGAGGGACACGATGTCGCAGCTTGACATATTGCCAGTCGCTACGTTTGCAGCCCACAACGCGACAAATTCGAATCATGGTGCTCGCGAAAAGACTGAGACCGACTCTGACCGCGGAGCTCTCGTCAAAATGGAGCACGTTGTAACACAAACAGACGACGCTTGCGATGTTCCGTAAGTGCTTAAGTGTAGTGGGAAATTGTTCTTGTGCATTCTCTTTATGTTACTTTCTTTTTATAGAAACAAATGAACTAAAATTCTAACAATTACGAATATCATTTGTTCACCATAAAGGTGGAAAATTATCGATGAGGCGCCCTGGCCAGCCAATCGGATAGCTCGCCCTACTGACGTGCACACTCGGCACACACTCGGCGGCAGTGGCTTCATTTGGTCTTGCTGCTCTGATTCCAAGCAAGCATCATCTTTCTTCACAGGAACCGACACGTCACATACCAGATAAGAGCCCGGCGCATCCCGTGACCTAGACGACTGCCATTGGCTCCATGATAGAACCAGCTCCTTACGTCAGCGCAAGCTTCTACAAAAGGACGCTGCCATCCTGCAGGCACCCGTACACACTCGGCAGCAATGGCTTCACTTGGTCTTGCTGCTCTGATTCTAAGAAAGCACCATCTTTCTTCACAGGTTGGTTGTTTTTCAACATGTACTCTTACGGTCTAGTGCTACCACTGCTGCCGAGTGGTCGTGTTTTTCGATGTGACAACTAAATCATGTCGGACTGTCTTGCTTGCCACAAACTGCTTCACGATGAGCCATACCTATCATGCTGTGAATGTGGTTTTAGTTATCATGCGGGCACTTGCTCGGGAGTAACATTAAGTGCGTACCAAAAAAAAAAGAAATTCCGAAACTGCCTTGAAATCTTGGAAGTGCGCCACATGGCAAAACAGGCAGGACCAGAAGCGGTCCGAGCACAGCAAATGACGACGAAGGGCCAGAATTGAGCCTAATAAACGAAATTTCAGATATACACCGCAAGTTTGCTGTGCTTCTTGAAATGAAAGTCAAGATAGACACTCTGGAAGAATTAAAAGAAACGGTGGAAAGCGTTGAGCACGCAATGCAGGAAATGGCTACAAAATATGAGGTCATCCTTGAGATGAAGCAGCAAAATGCAGACATTGCAGGCCTTCGAAAGCGTGTGGAAAAACTTGAGATCAAGGTAAAAGAGCAAGAAATCCACAAACTTAGGAAAGACTTGAATGATATCGATCAGTACGGCAAACGCCTGAATTTGGAAGTGCATGGTCTGCCGCATCATGTGAATGAAAACTTGCTAGAAAAGTTGAACTGTTTAGCGGATGATCTCGAGCTTCCAGAACTTTCGAAGCAGGGCATTGAAGCCGTCCACCGCATTCCGTTGAAGGTCAGGGCTGACTCAGTTGATGTTGAAAATGAAACAATCAGCACAGAAAAAGCAGAAAGAGTCCCACCTATCCTGGTTCGCTTCACTTCTCGCGCGACCAGAGATGCTTGGCTCGGGAAAAAAATCCAACTGAAAAAATTAAAGTAAAATATTTACCTGAGTGAAAATCTCGCTGCACAGAACAAAAAGCTTTTCTGGCATATGAAGACGCGGGCGGCTGAAAAAGAGTACAAGTTGGCCTAGCACAAGAATGGAATATTCTCCGTGCGTCGTGGTCCTCGTGATCGAGTCATCAGGGTTACCACAATGGACAGAATAAGATAACCGGGCAGTATGGTTTTGTATGTGCGTTCTTCAATATGGCAATCCCTCTCCAAGAATGCAAGTACTACGACAAGCTTTCCTTCAGACAGAGCAGAGAGTTACGTGATAGAAATCAGATGTCTTTGTTTCATTTGAATGCACAAAGTTTAAAAAGCAAGCACGAATCTGTATGCATGCTTCTACGTGAATTGCAGCATGAATTTGATATTTTAGCGTTCTCTGAGACTTGGTTCTGCGACGAGTACGATGCTGTAAACTTCTCAGGCTAAAAGTGTTGTTCACTGTCCCGAAAACATAAGAAAGGGGGTGGGGTAGCTTTTTATGTAAAACACGATCTACGCTTTGAAGTAAATTCTGAGGTTTTGTAATGCACGAGCACTATGAATCCCTCGTGATCAAGCATGCGAATACTATATTTGTGGTTATCTACAGGCCTCCATCTGGTGTTGTATCCAGGTTATTAGATTTCATTGAATGTATGTTGGATTTTTGTACACAGCATGGCACTCCCCTCATTGTAATGGGAGATTTTAAGATTTACCTGATTTCAATAGACCGATCCAAACAAGCGTTTCTGGATGTTTTCTTTTCGTTTGGCTACGAAAATGTATTAATGTTCCAACCAGGGTGACGAACAATTCTGAAAGCGTACTTGACTTGTGTTTTACAACGCGATTAACTGGATTAGAGTCGGGTGTCCTCATCTCTGATGTAAGCGATCACATGCCTATTTTCCTGTTCTTTAGACGTGAGACGAAAGCGTGCCGACAGCACAACAGTGACACGCGCTTACAGTACAGATTGATAACCAAGAACACGATTGCTGATTCTGAAGCGTCAGTCAGCAAAGCGGAATGGTCCGAAATATGTGCATTGACGTCAAGGCTTTCAATCGCTTTCTCGGTGTAATCAAAGACCTTTATTAAAACGCTTTCCCTCTAAGAGAAGCTAGAAGAAGCAAGAAATGCAGGCAACCGTGGGTTGACACCACGCTTCTGAAACGAATAAAGGAACGCGATAGACTTCTCGCTACTTTTATATAGACAAGGCAACCAGAGTACTTAATGAAATACAAAAAGGTCAGGTATAAATTAGGCCGTGATATAAAACTGGCAAATGAGAGGTATTATGAGAATAAGTTCACTCATATTCTTAGTGATCTAAAAGAAGTTTGGAAAACATTGAACGATCTGCTTCCGAACAGTGACCGAAATTCTGTCTTTGAGGTTATGGATGAAGGCGTATCTTCCACGGGGACTGCACTGGCCGATAAGTTTAATCAGCATTTCTTACAATGTGGCGCGTCTGATGCGTTTGATGCTGATAGCCCAACTTACAGGTCTTATGTTCCAGGTAGTATTAGCAGGTCGCTATTTCTTGCACCAACAGTTGAGGCTGAAATAAGTAACTTATTTCTAAAGTTAAATAATTCTACAGCATGTGGTGTGGATGGCACAAACGCAGAACCAATAAAAGCTGTGGCGCTGCAGATCTGTAAAGCACTGTCACGCGTATGCAATTTAATTTTGTGTACTGGCGCATTCCCCGATAAATGAAAGATTGCACGGGTATCGGTAGTTTCTAAAGGGGGAGGCAGGAATGACGTGAACAACTACAGACCGATTTCAGTTCTCCCAATCTTTTCCAAAATAGTAGAGCAGGTCATTAACGCAAGAACTTTAAATTTCTGTACCTAAAATAATATTATAACAGAAAAGCAATACGGTTTCCGAAAACACCAATGTACTGAAATGGCGTTGCTAAAGATCAAAGAAAAAATAATAAGTAACTTCGAGGACAAGCTGTACAAAATAGGAATATTTCTTGACTTTAAAAAGGCATTCGATTCCATTAAACACGATATCTTGTTACAAAAGGTAAATGAGTACAGCATTAGGGGAACTGCTCTTAACCTAATTAAAAATTATTTAACCAACCGACTACAATACACATACATTTGTCATTACAAATCAGCAATGGGTGAAATCAAATACGGTGTTCCGCAGGGGTCCATCCTAGAGCCACTTCTTTTTTATTGTACATTAATGGCATCACAAACGTGCCTCTAACACCTGACATAATCATGTATGCTGATGAGATATCTTATTTTCTGGTGGAAACTTGCTTACTCTAGAGAAAGAAGCAAATATTTGGCGCAGTAATCTTTCAGACTGGCTTAGAGCAAATAAGTTGGAATTAAACACTAAAAAGACAAAATACATTATTTTTCGGCTTCGTAACAAGGGTATTGATGATAGCTTAGTACTACAATTCCGTGATGAAGTCATTACACGTTCTACGTCTCAGAGGTTCCTTGGTGTTACGTTTGAAGAAAATTGAAACTGGTACAGTCATGTCGGCAACATTAAAACCAGCATTGCAACAACCATCGGAGCTATTAGTAAATTAAAGCGCTATTACCTTCAAGATTAAAAAACAATTATACTATAGCCTAGTGCATTTGCGCCTCCAATATTGTTTATCTGTCTGGTGTACCACGACGAAAACCAACATCCATAGTTTACTAACCATGCAGAAAGGCATGATTCGGGTAATTCAGGATGCGCCCTATGCGCCCCGCTTTTCAAGAAGAACTGTATTTTAACAAAACAGGAAAAAAAAAACAGCCATTGCAATATTTAAAGAGGTAAGGCTCAATCAAAGCGCCTTTTCTAAAGCATGCTTCCCGAATGAACATAAATACAACACAATTAACTTACAACAAGGACAAGATCCGTACAAATTACGGCATGCAAGAGCAGGCATTCATAGTTGCAAATATTCTGAATCATCACCCTGGCTTACTCACTACAATAAGTGAATCCCCGTCCCTAAGCACTTAAAAAAAAGTGAACATGTATTTGCTGTTGCTTCAGGTATGACTGTTCATTCTTTTGTACGCAAATCGCATTCAATATTTCTGTTACGTATTTCATGTACTTTTCATTTTTTTTCTGTCTGTATCCACTTTGTGTACCATGCTTACCCTGTGTACTTGAGTGTTTTGTGCACTGGAGCGGGTCGGGGAAGGGGTCTGACACTTAAGTCAGGCATTCGCGCCTTTTTGTCAGCCTCTTTGACAGAGATTCTTTGTATTTTTTTTCTGGTAAAATAAACATTCATTCATTCAACGTCAATTGGGGGATTTAGGTCATATGGGTAGGGGCGGCTGAAAATTCCACCGAGCAGTGTGCTGCGATCGGCAGCGATGTACATTTTTAAAACCTTATAACAAATTACACGCTTTACGCGGAGCACATAGATGCGTCAATGAATGATCAGAGAGACCTACTATAACGAGTCAGTACGTTTGTACAATATCGTCAAAATCGTTTCAGGGTCCTTTAAGAAAAACTGGCTATTGGGGGACCGTAGGTTAAGCTCACATAAATATCCACCTCCAGTACAAATAGGATATCGAAGTAATCAGAAAGGTGCGCAAGATTAATGATGGACCATACTGATATAACGCACCCTCACAACTCGTTGAAACGCCATGGCTTGGAAACGTTGTTTCTGTAATCTCTGATGAAGTAAAGCACACCTGCTCGGGGCATCAAGCCGTCAATTAAAGATGTGAAAACACTGCTATTATCGATATTAAAGGCTGCTACAGGAAGAAAGAGAAAAGAAAAGGACAGTCAAACGTAAACCGGTCTCTTCGCGCCTGGAGACAGACCAACTTGTACACTTACCTCGTGCGAACACTGCAATATTACTTTTGTGTACACTGGCGCGAGGTCGTGGGCCTGGGTCTATAAACGAAGCGCGCAATCCATGCCCAGTAGGTAAGCATCTGTCAGCTTTAGGCGCGCAGGTCTTCCTCTGCAGCTGGTTGAATGCAGGAAGGCGGCCCGTTACGACGCCTGTCACGTGGCCCGATCTCTCTCGTTTCACCACGCACACGCAAGTGGCGCACCCTCCTATGGCGCGCGCAACGCCTGACGCACCCGTTAGACACGGGCGCGCTGTCAGCGCCTGCGGCAGGAAGGCGTCTGTTCGGCTGATTTGGATCCTGCGCCGGAAGATTGCTTTGTTGACACGTAACAACGACGGAGGCATCACGTTGCCTTTAGTTCATAAAAGACCGCAGCTGATAGCTTAGCCACAATATTAGCCACTGCCTTCGGTAAATGTTAAGGGAATGTTTGCCTATATATCGCAAGGCGTTGATTCTACCGAAAATGGCTGCATGTCGTTATTTAGAGAAAGTGGACGGCTTCGCCACACTCAATTTACATTAAAGTAGAAAAGAAGTAAACAAAACAAAGGGAAGAAAGTAAACATTCACCCGCCGCGGCAGCTCAGTGGAGTTCTGCAGTTGAGCACGAGGTCTAAGGTTCGCATCCCGGCGGCGGCCGCATTACGATGGGGGAGGCATGCAAGAACGCTCGTGCACCGCGTGCTTTGTGTGCCGTGTTAGAAAACAGGCAGGTTCAACTCCTGTTGACATCCACAGTAAAGTGAAGCATCCTTGATGTGAGTTGCTCATGAACCATGTGCGCGTGTATGCCAAGTGTGGCTTTCGAGGTGTAAACGTTGGTATTAAAGAGCAGCATGCCACACGAAGACATGATTTTATTTGCAGTGAAGTATAGACAGGCTGGGTATTATATTCACACGCAATACACCACGCCATCTATGTTGTCCGTTGCACCCACACTGTTTCTGATGCGTCGGTTTCTTCTAGTGCACGGCCGTGTTCTAGCGCAAACAAGAAACCGAAACGCACCAAGCGTCTCAGCGCGCTCGTTTGCAGGCGAGAAAGTGTTTTCTATATGCGGCTTGCGGGCGCACGCGTTCGTGGCGTAATAGTTTCAGAATCAGGCTTGTGGTGCTAGAGGTCCTGCGTTCGAATTCTGCCGTAGGACAGTTTTATTAATGCTTATTTAATTAGTTATAATGCCACACTTTGTTGAAAATGGTTAGTTTTCAAAGTCAGAAAGCCGGTTGAAGCCAAAAGGATGAAGTTTGGGCAAATCAACTATACCAACCATGATACCAACCATCATTCCCATGCTGACTGAATCGCCCTGCTTGCCGCTCCCGAAGACGCTAGCGCCACAGTTCCCTCTGGGAATTATCGAATGGAACTCCACGCCTGAAACGTAGAACTCGTAAACTGCTTGTCCGCTGTACCATTCCTAAATGGCGCCACCATCCTGTTAAACGTCAAGGTGCTTTAGTTAAACGCGTTCGGCGTTAGAGGCCAGATACGTGCGAAAACGTGACCCCTTTTACGGCGCAACTCATAGGCCATGTGCCGGATTTGGGACATTAAACTCCATAATCTACTTTTGTTGAAGCAAATGCGAGCGCTGTGGAACTTTGTGTAAGCCTAATCGCTGCACGTGTTCGCAAAACTGAAGGGCAGGCAGTGGCGAAACGAAGGCGAGTGCAACGAGCGGCGCGCGTGGCCGGGCGAGAGAGGGCCGCGCTTGCGCCGGGGACGTTCGCTTACGACGGGGCGGAACAGGAGACCGGCGTCTGCTCTCCTCAACGGACGGAAACGCGAGCGCCCGAGTGAATGAACGGCGTGCAACGTGGTCGCTTTCTGGGGCAGCAGGAGCTAACGCGATCGAATACTGTCATTTACTTCCGCTACACATTGTTTAGAACCAGAAGAGAGAGAGAGAGAGGACAACTAACGGAGCCGTTGAAGGCACAGGACGTTGCGCTCATCTAGTCACTGTTTTTTGTCTCCGTCGCGGGAACGGACCTCTTCGGCAAACTTGCGTTAAAGGAAGCCGCTTAACTGTTATGGTGTAAGAGGGCGCGAAACAATGTGACCTAAGAACAGGACAGGAAAGAGCGTCACTTGCAAGTATGTTTATACAGAGCAGACAGGTTTAATTTTTGATATACAGGGAATGTGCCAGCGTGCAAAAGCACATTTACACCTCGCATGCAGACCACGATGACGAAATTTCAAGAATGCATGCTTATGCATTCTAATTATTGTATAATCTTTGAGTAACTCTCCCTACTTACACAATCCCTCCAGGGGCCTGTAAGGTATCTTTAAATAAATAAATAAATAAATAAATAAATAAATAAATAAATAAATAAATAAATAAATAAATAACGTACAATAACAGAATTGATGTCCAACTCTGTATACAGAGCTACGTACGCCGTATCTCTGATACAAATTTCGAGTTTCTTTTTGGTGTACTGTGAGAAAGCGTTTTTTATTCTGCCGAGTACGCATATGTTGAAAGACTTGGCTCACACATGCAGGAACCATAGCGAAGGAAATTCAGTCTGAGGTACGTCTCGCATTTCACTCGTATAGGTGCTCATTCTAAATAGAGAGTATAGGAACGTGACTTCTACTATTCTGATTCAAATTCGGAAGCAGATACGGCGGTAAAAAATATTTACAGCCGCAAAATAGGTAGGGCCGGTGGCTGTTCTTTCGCCGCTAGTATGGTGGCAATATGTCTGGCCTCTCAGCACAAAAGCTTCTCTTCTCGCATTTGTACGCTCGTGAGCAGCGTTGTCGCCCCTCTTTTTTTTTGTTTTATTGAAAGGAATATTAGGAGAGGTTGGCGTCTTTATGGTGGCACCGGCTACTCCTTGTCACTTGGCAAAGGAAACAAATTTGCGTAAAAAGGGAGAATAGCAGCACAAAATATGATACTCAGTAGAACACTGGATATAAAAATAAACAGTCCAACAGTACATGAATCGCAAAGTTTTGTGCATGAGTTCAGCACACGTATGCATTATAAAGTCAGATATTCTGAACAGCCAAAACACACAACACATGTATTACACTGCAAGTACCGAACAAAATTATACAAATTGCGTAAAACTTGCGATCACCACACAAACCAGTTATGTACCACGAACAACATTTGTGTTATTCATTTAGCGAATTCAGATCATCTGAAACTTATTATTTTCCCAAAATGTTAGTGTCCTCTAAAAACGTTTTCAGAGCAAGAAGTGCTCTTTTCTGAAGGGCCGCAGTTGGCCATGGGCCAAGTATCTTTTTTAGAGTGAATGGTCTTCTGTGTAATATAAACAACTTTACTTTCAGTACCCTTCTTTGTGGATCGTATTTCGTGCACTCGAGGAGAAGATGATGCACATATTCGTCAGGATGGCCACAAGAACAATGCGGACTAGATACACGTTTTATCTTGTACAAGAAGTGTTTCGTAAATGCAGTACCAAGACGCAGGCGGTGTACCAATGTTTCAAATTTTCTGTTGTCTCTTTGATTTTCCAGTAGTGATACTTTTATACATGGGTCTATAAAGTATAACTCAGCGTTTTTAGTTTGCTGATCAAACCAGGTAGTTTTGCTGAGGCGACAGGAAATCTGTTTCAGGATCAGACGGACTTCACTACGCAATAGGGGAAGATGGTTGTCTCTGCGTTATTGTGCGCTCGATTCGCAGCTACATCCGCTGCAGTGTTACCAGGAATATTGCAGTGCCCAGGTATCCACTGAAACGCAATTACATGGTTCATTGCGCTTGCTTTTGTAAGTTCTTTGAGCGTCTCATACAATAGCAAAGTGTTCAAAGAATTTTTCTTATTGTTCTGAAGTAATGTGAGAGCGGCTTGCGAATCGCTAAAGATAACCCCTTTTTGCGAATGCTTTTCTGATGTTATGAAACGCAAAGCACACAGGATTGCAAACAGTTCTGTCACAGTGGAAGATGTTTCTCGGGATAATTTAAATGTTTGCTCTAACGCTAAATGCGGAATGACGAATACTGAAGTCGAGGAATTTTTATGACACGAACCATCTGTATAAACGTGGATGTACTGGGGATATAAGGAGTAAATTTGGAAGAGTGCCAGTTGTTGTGCAGCTACTATGAACATGTCTCTCTTAGATATATAATCCCGTCAACCGATATTTCTATTTTAAGAGATGTTAACATCCAGGGAGGATAACTAAAATCCACTTTGCATAATTCAAATCTTGGTAATAATGCTTTATGTTCTCGAACAACATCGGGAATTTTTTTTTTGACCCGCCGTGGTTGCTCAGTGGCTATGGTGTTAGGCTGCTGAGCACGAGGTCGCGGGATCGAATCCCGGCCACGGCGGCCGCATTTCGATGGGGGCGAAATGCGAAAACACCCGTGTACTTAGATTTAGGTGCACGTTAAAGAACCCCAGGTGGTCGAAATTTTCGGAGCCCTCAACTACGGCGTGCCTCATAATCAGAAAGTGGTTTTGGCACGTAAAACTCCATAATTTAAACATAGGGAATTTTGCTTTTGTTTATTTTGGTAAGCGCGAGGTTTAGTGGATGCTTCTCGTGTTGGGTTA
Source organism: Dermacentor andersoni (assembly GCF_023375885.2). Lineage (NCBI taxonomy): Eukaryota > Metazoa > Arthropoda > Arachnida > Ixodida > Ixodidae > Dermacentor > Dermacentor andersoni. The sequence continues at coordinate 193,693,468 of NC_092818.1, read as the reverse complement.
AGATGCGATAAATGTGTCGGCATGTTCCAACCGTTCGTATGACTGGAAATGGTGGGTGACGAACTTCGGCAATTACTAAAGAACTCGAGGTAGCCTGCGGAACCCCATGACACACTCGCAGCTCCCTTGCCAGTAAACGTTGAAGACGTTCCTCAGAAGTGTGCGATAAACCATGGAGAACTGGTGCCGAGTAAGCATTTTTTTTTGTTTTATGAGTGCGTTAATTATGAACTTCTAGTATTGAAGAGACGTAACATACGTAACACCATCTGGGCCTGCGGTTGTTCTTGTACGGCATGACGAAACAGCACATTTCAATTCATTTAAGCTGAACTCACAGTCAACTTGAGGATGTTGTGACATAAAGCACGCATGAACCTTCAGTTCTACTAGTGTTGTTGAACTTGCAAATTGTAGGCAAGTAAACGGAATTCCTGGTCAGGATATAAGTTGACAGAATTCGTCAGCAGCAGATGTTTCCGGAGTGCTTCGAGCTACGGGAAGGGCTCGGAAGGGATGGCTCTGGGTAACTGAACCACTAAAGGATCGTACAACTGACCATATTCTGGGAACTGGAGTAAACGGAGTATTCTCGCCATCTTCTCGTACCTAATTTTTGTAAGCGCCTGCGCAAAGTTGACTGAACTTTCTGTGCCATCTTGTAGCCATCCAGCTTTCCACTGCGGCGGTAAGCCCGTTCTGCGCGTCTTCTAATTGCTCTTAAACATTCATATTCCCCGTCGACTACAGCGTATTCATTTGGAACAATGACTTGCTTTGTGCAGATCTTGTAAGACTCACACAGTACATTTGCAAAACTTTGAAAGTTCGGATTTTTGCCCAATGAGTTGCCTAAATGATGACGAAAACTTTGCCAATTAGTATATTTTGAGTAGCGCCGGGTCCCTTCACTTCGTATGAGACGATGTTTTACCAGGATCGGGAAATGATCACTACCGTGCGTTTCTATGTCCGTTGACCATTCAACGCCATCAAGAAGGTCTTGTGAGCAGAGCGTAACATCTATACAGCTTGAGTAACGAAACCCGCGCAAGAGCGTTGGAGAGCTGCCATTTAACACGACCAGATTACTTTTTTCTGCGGCAGACTCTATAATGCTTCCTCGGGAATCGTTATATTCACTGCCCCAGATGACGTTATGTGCGTTGAAGTCCTCACAAATCAGCATGCACATGTGAGTTTGCGATACCAAACACATTCACCAAGCTGTCTACTGATATTTTGCTAGAACATTGTAGATAATGACTGATGACTGTGACGCTTGTATTTCTAAAAAGATATATTGCATGCTACGAACTCCGGTATATTTAAGTCACTCGACTGTATTAAATAGGACGGCAGGTCATTTCTCACGCATAACGTCGCTCTGCTACTTCCGGCAATGCGCGATGATTTATATATAACATAGTTTGAAAGACGAAAGTCATCTCGTACGCCTGCCTCCTGTATACATAAAACAGGAAAGTTATATTGAGCTAGTAGTTTGCGAAAATCAGCTGACTTATTTCGAAGGCTATTAGCATTCCACTGAAATATGAAAACGTCGTTGTAACGATTATTCATTGTAAGCCTGCCGTGGAGCTGTTGGTGGTTGTGGAAGCACCAACGATTTCATAGAAAGCAGTGCTTTTACCTCTGGTAGGTTGTTTGCCTGTGGAAAGGCACTGAGAATTACATGGAAAGCTGTGAATAGCATGGGCAGGATCATCTGTGCCACAGGTAAAGACGCGTAATCACCAAACGACGCTGAAGCTCCATGTGTGCTCGAAGCAGGTTGCTGAAGAGCTGACTGAGGTGGTCACTGGGATGACTGGTGTGGTTGAGGCGAATGCTGAGGTAGTCGTTCAGATGTTATATGAGGTTGCTGTGTCAATGGCAGAGGGCGTTGCTGAGAAGGTCGGCGAATTCCACTTGAAGCCTGGGCAAGATGAGTAGTATTCTCTGAAGGTGGGTCGTGTCGCTCGCTGTCAGAACGTTGTCGACCTGAGTGCTTTAGAGCTGCAGAATAGTTCATATTGACCCCTTGCTCTTTTTCTTTGTTGGGAGTTGGAGGCGCGCATCTTACAGCATCGAGGTTGGGTGGGGGCGCATTATGAGGAGGCAGCCTTCCGTATTTCAACTCATGTCTGCGTAACCTTGAGGCAGCTCTGCTCTGAGGGCACCCGGAGTAGGAAGCTGTATGGTTTCCGCCACAGTTGGCACACTTTGGCTGACACACAGACTTGCACTCTGAATGGTTGTGGTCTTCTGAGCATATCTTGCAGCGACGTGGACTGCGGCAGTTCTTCGATAAATGTCCAAATCTCTGGCAGTTGTATCATCTTAGAGCAGGGCCGTGATATTCTTCTACGGGATGACTCTTGAAACCTAAATGCACTCATTGCGGCATTGGTTTGTCTTCTCTGAAATGGAGAATGACGGTTCTCAGAGGGCGTGATTCTACCGCTCCGTCTTCTTGGCGATTGTAGCGCGCCTGACGACGGGCAGATGTCACTCCAAAATCCTTCAGGAAGTCAACTAGTTGTTCTTCCGTATACTCAACTGGCACATGGCGTATCTTGCGAACATTCTTGGTATAAGATGCCGGAATTAATGGCTTGACCCCCAAACCAGCCACTTCGCTCATCGGCAGTAGATGTCTTGCAGATGAGACTGAAGTAACGTTGACAGAGAAACTTCCATCTCTATTCACGCGGAATGACTGTACCTTTTCCTTTGCCGCGGAGACAGTTTCCGACGCAGCGCGGTTTGAATTCACTTGCCAGAAGTTGCGCCCTTCCTGTGAGGGTCGAAAAACAACTGGAATTCCCTCAGGCCGCTTCTTTTTATACGTTACCAAGGAGAACGGCGTTTCATCGCAGTCTACGTCTTCATCTTCACTTAGCTCATAGGTAGATGTCTTGTCGTGGTCAACCCGTGGTTTCTTGGCTTCACTTTCGCTTGTCTCAGCCATATTCACTGAAGGTGCGCTGGAAGGTAGGGCAGCGTTGAAAACTAGCGTCGCCGGCTTGATGACATTAGGCGCGTGCTGTGGCACTTCCGAGTGCGGCGCCGATTCTGCGGCACTCATGCGCCTAGGAACGCGTTGTCGGACATATGGCTCGTGCCGGTGTTCGTTGCTGTCTACCGCCGTGGTAGGCGTAGATGCGCTGCGGAGCGCAGCAGAACTACGCGATATTGTGCGTGATCTTTAGCACATACGTATCCCACGGGATGTCTGTTCTCTCTGGACAACAGCGAAGTCTCAACACAGCACTGATTCTTCGAAGAAAACAGAAAATAATATCTCACCGAAGAAGCAGCGGTCGCTCGGGGGGACTTCTTCTTCTCTCTCGCCCTACTTACTCGTTTTGCACGTTGAAGCTCGTCTGGTCGACTTCCTTGCTTTTCCTCTCCTTGCTTTCTCTCTCTCTCTCTTTTATGGTGGTGCAGGAATCTCACGTCTGTGCATCGTCGTTGCCGCACCCTTTTACAACGCAGCTGTATATGCCTAGGTGAAATTTACTCTCGTGGTCCGACCATGGAAACCCTACTGCGGGGGTACGAGTCACTGTTTAGGGGGGCATATGAGCCATTGCATTCGTCTTACGTGGCGGATGGACAAATTTTTCCTCGAGTAGGCATAGAAATCTACGTATTATTGCAGGGAAGGGACACAGAGGCGGACGGGGTTAGGACAATACCATGATGACATAATTAAAGAAATAGTTTTCCGGCGAAGCTGTATATGCCTAGGCGAAACGCTCGCGGTGTCGGTGACGTCGTTTCTATCTCACAGCAGAGCACGCGCGCAGCAGTCTCTCTCCGACTTCGCAATAGGTTCAAAAATGTGTCCCTGTCCCTGTCTTTAATTAAATGAAATGTGCGGCCTCGGTGTGTCATTTGGTAAATACAATGCACAACGGAGTCATAAACACTATGATTAACGCATTGCGAAACACAAATGCGTAACATAATTCAGAAAGACTTTGATGCACCCGCTGGATTACCACAATAAACCGCTCATTGACCTCCTCCATGATGATGATTACGCGAAGCCCAATGTGCGGCATTTCAAATAAACGCTGTGATAAACACGAGCCAAACATGTGCGTAACCTCATTTATAAACACAAAGACATGACCAATAATTGAGAACGAGTTTAACGAACCGTCGGAATTAACCCAGCGATAAACATCCGGGCCGCACATTTCAGCTTCGCTGGTTTACCATCTGTACGGTGTGCATGGGCGTTCTTTTTTTTTGTATGCGCGTTGCTGCGTTGAACTGAAGCTGAACTGAAGAAAAGAGACGTTGCGCAGTTCCATGTTGCTCGACCAGCGTCATCAGCACACCGGAGTAACCGGAACCCGTGAACTTCCGTGAACATAGAACATGCAGTCAACTGTGGAGTGGGAACTTCCGCTACGCAGGCGCTTCGAGCTCTTACCATTGGTAGCGAGGGTTTATGTCAGCGGGGGGGGGGGGGGGGGGGGGGGAAAGAAGACAGCGCAAAATTTTAGTCGCTGGCATGCATCTCTCCTTTGAAATTTCTTGGCTGAATAACTTCGCACTGCGTATTCTATCGCTGCCATTCTTGTAGCATTTATCTCTCCAACCGTCAGTCCACGCGAACCCCTACCGAAAACTTGAACAGTGGCGTGAAAAGTGTTCGACGGCCCCTTTAAGCGAATTGTTCGATATAGAGAGGTTTGCGTTTGGACAATATCTTGTAATCTAGCGGAAACAATTCAAAGATTGCTGGCCAGAAGCCTTCGCATATGCCTTGGTGTTCCGCGTGCATCTGCAAGGGCTTTGGTCATTGCCGAGTCCCGCCAACCAATTTCTCATGCACTAAGATTTACGGAAACTTGTCACTTTTTTTTGGTTACATAACACGCTAATCATTCATTATGCCAAGACCTTCAGGATGGAACCGCTGCACGCATAGATGAAGAAATACGGCGGTGAAAAAACTTACCCTGTTTACGAATACTGGCCTATCGCGCAACTCATCGCCTATGGCGACTAGCAATTCCAGAAATAGTCACTTCAACTCCTGGAGTAGGTCGCAAATGTGACATGCCCATAGTTGCGATACAACAATTAACTTTATCACATCTTTACACTTAGTACGTAGATCGCATTCACGTGTATACCGATGGATCATGCTGGAAACAATGCCCTACTTCTGCGTTTTATATACTTGCATACCAAGAGAAAAGAGCTTATAAGCTTTTCCACTTTACAACGTCCACAACGGCAGAACTTTACGCAATACTTTCTGTTTTACGTTACATATGTCAGCAGTCAGAACCACATTGTTGGGTAATTCTGAGTGACTCACAAGCCTCATTGCTGTGCCTATAAAAGAAATCAGCTTAAGAAAAGCAAACAGCACATTGACATAATAAATACAGAAGACATACGCCATAGCAAAAGATCTACGACACGACGTAAGTTTCCAGTGGATTCCAAGTTAATGTGAAATCATGGGAAATATAACAGCTGATCACATTGCACGTGCAGCACATCAAGAGAATGAATTACTACTACTTCCTCTAGCGGCGAGTGATGCGCGATGTCTGTTGAACAAACTATGCGGTAGATCTTCCAAGAAAACTTGGTTTGTAAATGATGCGCAGAACTATCAATTATATAATATAGATCCTGGAATGGAATTCAATGTGCCGTTTAAAATTAGTTGGTGTGTTGAAACAACAGTTCATAGGCTTCGACTAGGCACTGCCTATACTAAAAGCTTCCTGTATAGATAAGAAAAACTAACAGTGCTACATGCTCATGTGAAGAGGTTGAAGAAGACATAGAACACCGTCTTCTACACTGCAAAAATCATGATGCTCCCTGCAAGAACCTCTCGAAAATACTGCATGGCTTAAATAGACGGCCACTATCCTGAGGAAAAATTTTAGGTCCATGGGCAACAGAAAAAGTTCAAACCATCGCTGAGCGCGCCTTAGTACAAATTTTGGAGCAATAAAAAATATACCAAAAATACTAAGTCATAAAATAGCTATTGCTTGCGTTGTTATCATTAACAGGCACCCTTAATTATATGTTCATTGTGTCTTCGTGTTCATGTAGCATTTGTATTTGTTGCTCTTAGAGTGCGGCATTCAAGTGCCCAACACCTTCTGTGTGAACATCTTGGTTTTTCGAACATTTATGCTGTGTGAATTCATGTGTTGCGTGTGAAAATTTTGGTTTTGTGAGTATTTATTGTATGTGAACTCTTCTGTTGCGCGAACATATATTTATATTGCAGTACTGAGACTTAGTACGTGAATCTTCGTTCATGTGTTTATTAGTCCAGTTAGGTGATTGTTGACAACTTTTCCGCGATAACTATCATGTAAGAGATGAGGAGTAGCCGACGCCACAGATAGGTACCAACCTCTCCTTAAATGCATTTAATAATAAAAAAAGAGCGACGCGCAAAAATGTTTGTAGTTTCGTCTTAAGTGCGGACATAGGCGAGTCTCAACAGTGCATGTTGTTGGGCGATTAGGTCGTACATCGTTAAGCAAAAGGCTGCGTAATACAAACATGGACGAGAAGAGCAAAAGAACGGGCGTAGACTTGCGACAGGGTTTTATTCAGAAGAACACACATATTTTTAACGTCATGTCTGCTAAATCATCGCCTAGTGCGTGCTAAAAACCTGCTTTCATGGTCATACAGGCTGATCAAGGTATCACTGACACCATCATCACCCTTGTTCCCTATGAAAAACTGTTCAGCAAGCTCACGTGCCATCTGGTCACGAATACGTCTCAAAATTTTTGTTAGTGCCAGTAGAGGCCGGCATGGATTATCACGTGTAGCCAAAGGGCATGCGCTACAGTGCAAGCGGAAATTCGACACTTTTCCTCTCTTTACCGAAAGCTGGTGCTCCATTAGTCGTTCCTTTATACATCGGCCCGGTTGACCGATGTACACCGTCTTTCATTCGGATGCCCAGCATGCGACTGAGAGACGTGATGCTTAGTGCAGTCTCGCACTTTCCTTTCTCCGGAGGCGATCCGGAGCACAGTGAGGCCAACTTGCGTGGGGCGTAAAATACCACCGACTCACCGTAGCGCACGGCTGCATTCTTCTGGTTGTGAGTCACCCTATGAATATAGGGGACCATGACGTTCCTGGGATGCTCTAGCCTTCAATCGTTGCAGGACTCTCCTCCACCACAGCGACCGTGACTGAAATAGGGAAACCAACTTTAAGCATCCTACCAACCTGACTGTTGGTATGTTGGTATACCATGCCCATGTTCACACACGCATCTTCAATAGTTCCATAAAATCTAGTACGCTTTTCAGCCCTCGCAAGTTAGCACAGTAGCAAGGTAGCATAGTAGCGCCCGTGCCTAAATCGGGGGCTTTAGAGGTCCAATTAGTAACTACATGTCTATATCTTCTGCGCTGCGTTTCAGGAGTTTGAATATTGCATTACTTGCTTTTTGATAGTGTTAAGAACCTTTTAATAGATGATCAGCGTGGCTTTGTATTAGGGCGCTTTACAACAACGAACTTGTCTACATTTCTGGCCCATGCTTCCAGTTTGGCACCTATTAGGGGCCAACCGCACGATGTTTACTTTGACCTAAATAAAGCATTTGGTGTAGTTTGCCCTGAGCGCCTCATTACAAAGCTAACGAAAATGAACATTCCTTCTCCCAGCACTACTCTGGTATCTAATTACCTAAGCAATATAGATCTTGCTTCTTTGGTAATAATGGGGACATCTCTGTTAGCTACGAGGTCACTAGCGGAGTTCGTCAAGAATCCGTTCTTGGCTCTATCCTCTTCTTACTGTTCATAACGGATATATCGTTAGCAATTAGATCCTCCTCATTTCTTCTACACGCTAAGGACCTGAAGCTATTTAAGACTATCAACATCGTTGGTGACTCCACTCTCCTGCAAAAAGACAGTTTTCACTGTAAAACTGGTGCAAAGAGCTATTGATCTTAACATAAACTTCACTCTTGGCTCTCTTCTAACATTGAAAACAACAACAACAACAACAACAACAACAACAACAACAACAACAACAACAACAACAACAACAACAACAACAACAATAATAATAATCCTATTTTACGTCCACTGCAGGACGAAGGTCTCTCCCTGCGATCTCCAACTAGCTCTGTCTTGTGCCAACCGATTCCAACAAGCGCCCGCGAATCTCCTAATTTCATCGCACCACCTAGTCTTCTGCCGTCTTCGACTGCGTTTCCCTTCTCTTGGTATCCATTCTGTAACCCTAATGGTCCAACGGTTGTCTAACCTGCACATTACATGACTTGCCCAGCTCCATTTTTTTCTCTTAATGTTAATTAGAATATCGGCTATATAACCATTTGCTCTCTGATCCAAACCACTCTCTTTCTCTCTTAACGTTATGCCTAGCATTCTTCGTTCCATCGCTCTTTGCGTGGTCTTTAACTTGTTCTCAAGCTATATCATCACCGATTTGCTAACACCGATACTGGACCTTGTTCTAGCACTGTGGGATTACTATAATGCGTAGCCATTATATGTCACGTGGCAGAAAATCCAGCGTGATCAAGTGATGCTACAAAAGAATCATCAACATCAGTGACGTCATCAGCGTCTTGTATGACTCCAGTATTAATATAGAAAATACTAAATGGCATAACAATGGTAATTAGTAGTTTTTATGGCTAATTCATGTGAATCAAGGGGAATTAAGGTGAACTGGAGGGAAGTTAGAACACATTACAGTAAGGTGACTTCATCACCACCTTTTTCTCTTCCATTATCGTCGTGGGTGCCACTGGTACTGTATAAATCTCTATAGAACTCCTCAGCCACTTGAAATGTCTTATCCATATTAGTAATGATATTGCCGGTTTTGTCTCTTAACGCATACATCTGATTCTTGCCTATTCCTAGTTTCTTCTTCACTGCTTTTAGGCTTCCTCCGTTCCTGAGAGCATGTTCAATTCTATCCATATTATACTTCCTTATGTCAGCTGTCTTACGCTTGTTGATTAACTTGGAAAGTTCTGCCAATTCTATTCTAGCTGTAGGGTTAGAGGCTTTCATACATTGGCGTTTCTTAATCAGATCTTTCGTCTCCTGCGATAGCTTACCGGTATCCTGTCTAACGAAGTTACCACCGACTTCTATTGCACACTCCTTAATGATGCGCATAAGGTTGTCGTTCATTGCTTCAACACTAAGGTCCTCTTCCTGAGTTAAAGTCGAATACCTGTTCTGTAGCTTGATCCGGAATTCCTCTATTTTCCCTCTTACCGCTAACTTATTTATCGGCTTCTCAAAGGGACACTGAAGCGAAACAATAAACCAGTTTAGTCTAATGAAGCATTGTTTGAAATCCCTGCAGGCAATCATTTAAAAAAATAGTTTGATTATTAGATGAGAAAATGAAGGTCCAAGTATCAGTATTTGAATTTCGCGCCGAAACCACAGCGCCGGCACGTCAGCGTGACGTCAGGGATTCCAAAGTATGTTTTCGCATTTAGGCCACGTTGGCTGAATAAAGGTTCCCGAAACTTGCCATGTTTAATGTTTGGTTCCTTTAGAACACAATGTAATAAATCTGTACCGTTATATGTAATTAGTAGGCCCTAGAAGATGCCATCAAAATCCAAGACATCACAGCCCCCAGGTGCGGAAACTTAAGTAGGCGTCGCCACCCGTATTTCGTTCTTTCGCTTTTTCTGGCTTGCCAAACGTCTTATCCTTGTAAGAGTGGTTTTTTTTTTTTTGTGTTGTAGAACGGTAATTTACTGATGCAGAAGAAATCATTTTTCACTTTAGTGTTCCTTTAAGTACCAGTTTCTTCCGTTCCCTCCTCAAGTCTAGGCTACATCGAGATCTTACCATCCGATGGTCACTGCAGCTCACATTGACGAGCATATGCACATCTTGTATGATGCCAGGGTTAGCGCCCAGAGCATGAAGTCTATTTCATTTTCTGGTATCGCCATTCGGGCTCCTCCACGTCCACTTTCGGTTATCCCGCTTGCGGAAGAAGGTATTCATTGTACACAAATTATTCCGTTCTGCAAACTCTACTAATAGCTCTCCCCTGCTATTCCTAGAACCTATGCCATATTACCCACTGACTTGTCTCCAGTCTGCTTCTTGCCTACCCTGGCATTGAAGTCGCCCATCAGTATAATGTACTTTGTTTTCACTTTACCCATCGCCGATTCCACGTCTTCATAGAAGCTTTCGACTTGCTGGTCATCATGACTGGATCTAGGCGCGTAGACCTGCACGACCTTCTGTAAGGTGACTTAAGGTGAGGTAAAGTGAATGAAGATGAATTAAAGTGGATTAAGGTGGTTTAAAGTTGATTAGGATGGATTAAGAGGAAGCTTTAGCTCGGGTGCTCCTATCTAAATACATGTACAAGGAGAATTCGTTTTTCTCGGCAACCACTGCACCAAATTTGACGGGGTTTGCTGCATATAAAAGAAAAGCTTAAAATCTAGTGACTGTTGGTTTCGAATGTTCGATTTAGGTCGTCAAATTTTTATAAAAATTTGGCAAAAATAGCAAATTTTCAGAAAACGAAACTATCAAGTTTACAACTCCGTAACTCAGCAAGAAAAAATGATATCGCAATTCTGTGAATTGTACCTGATAGTACATCTAAAGCGGACAAAATTGATGTTACACATGAACCTCAAAAAATGGAGTAATGTGTAATTACAACTTTTGCAGAACCTTCGTAAACAACGTAACAAATTCACGTAAGATGTAAACTGACATATCAAATTTGTCCGCTTTGAATGGTCTAATGGATGCCGTTTACAGAATCGCAATATCTGTTCTTGATGCAGAGCTATTAGCTTGTAAACTTCGTGCTTCTATTTTTTTCAAACGTCTGAATTTTTGAAAATCATTTTAACAAAATTCAAGCCCTAAATCAAAATTCCGCTTCCAACAGTCACTAGAATTTAACTTTCTCTCTCAAATGCAACAAATTTCATTAAAATCGGTCCAGGGGGTGTCTCAAAAAAACGTTTTTGCGTTTTTACATGTATTTGAATAGGCCGCGTCGGAGTTGGGCCCGAGCTAAAGCTTCCTCTTAAGGCTTGTACAAATTAGAGCAAGGTGGATTAAGGCAGATTACAGTGGCTTAAGGTGGATTAAGCTTTGTACAAAGTAGAACAAGGTGGATTAAGGTAGAGTTGGAAAGGCCACGTGACAATTTATGACGTCACGTGTGATGAACGTAACCAATTAATTAGAGAAGACGTTATGCTTTCGCATTTGAATTACGTAAGGATACTTAAGTGGCTGTCATTTTTTGTCGTGGCTCTTATTCGCTGCCGACGTAATCGCGCTGACCTTTTGTTTCTTTTCAAACTCCTTCATGGTATCCTCACCTGCCCCGAACTCCTCAGTTGTATCTTGTTTCGTATTTCGCGCAAGATCACCAGATCCATGTTCCTGCCTGTCGTCACCAACACTCAACTGTTCACAGAATACTGAATCTTTATAACGCTTATTTTCATGATCTCGTTATTTTCCACAACTCGCTATCGTTGTTCTTTTCCGAGTATTGCGTTGTTGTGTCACAGTTTCTGACATTGTTCAACTGCCCGCCTCCTCCTTTTTCATTTATATTCACCTTACGCCTTGTTGTACGTACACTCTTCTTTGGAAAATCGTGTTTTCTTATTTATTGATTTTTTACTTTTATTTCCTTGCATTTCTTTTGTTTTGTTCTGTTCTTGATATATGCGTGCGCCAGAACTCAGACCTTATGCTTGTTCCTCGGCACGGTAAATAAATAAATGATTCTTATTACCATTACTTGGTCTGAAAATAATTAACAGAGATGATGAAGAAAAGGAAGGATCAATGAAAGAACAAGATGGCGTATCACAAAGGCACTGACAATAACAAAGGCAATGACAAAGAATACATAAAGTATGACTGTAGGGACGAGAACGAAAACATATCACCGCAGATCACACTAATTAATTATTAAATAATTAGTGATTCATTCAACATATCACCTAGAGGAAGCTTCCTAAGAGCATATTACATGGGAAGTGCACAGAGCAGGTAATTCAAACATAGAAAGAAACAATAGAAAACAACGTCATTTTTTTTTAATTGAAATGAATATTAGGAGAGGTTGGCGCCTTTTGGTGGCACCGGTTACTCCTTGTCACTTGGCAAAGGAATCAAATTTGCGTAAAAAGGGAGAATAGCGACACGAAATATGGCACTCAGTAGAACACTGGATGAATAAAAAATATACAGTCCAACAGTACATGAGTCGCAAAATTCTGTGCATTAGTTCAGTCCACGTACGCATATATAAAGTCAGATGTTTTGAACAGCCAAAACACACAACACATGTAATGCACTGCAAGTACAGAACAGAATTATACATATTGCGTAAAAGTTGCGATCACCACATAAACCAATTATGAACCACGAACAACGAACAATGTACAGTTAATATGACGTTGTTTTTTTAGCGTATTCGGATCATCTCAAAATATTAGGTATGAGATGATCCGAATACGCTAAAAAAGCAACGTCATGTTAACTGTACATTGAGACTAAGCACAGAAGCGTTGCAAAGCGTGGAAAATGTAAATTAACCAGGCACTGATCAACGGTAGCTTAACACGTTAAAATTTAGAATCGCTTGTTCTGACAAAAATAAAGGAAAAAACAATGCGTTTTGGTGTGTACAATTCGTGGAATAAAACAACCTCAGTAGACAGCTTTCATATCAGCAAGGAAAATATAAAAAAAAAAAAAAAACTGAATGATCCTGCCTACTGTGAGAAAAGAAAAAGAATTAGTCTGATACCTATCGACGATGATCGTCAACGTAAGCGAACGAGCAGACGAATGAACGAGCGAGCTACCGAGCCCGCCCCTTCCCGCCACTTGGTTACGCGAGAGGTACCGCGTGATGTCCCTCCCCTCCATTCCCTCACCCCACTTCGCAACTCGGTTGCCCGATAGTACGCGACCTTTCCCTCGGCGCGTTTCGTCGCCTTCCCTCGCCCAAGTCCGACCACCTACCTACCACGCTCATTAGCTCTCGCGCTTGTTGGTCGCGGGAAGGCGAGGAAAAGGGCGCGTGTGCTCAGAACAGGAGTGAGGACGAGGAGAGGTTGTCGCTCGCTCGTTCGTCGCATGTCTCCCTGGCCGCCCGGCGGTGGTCGCTCGCTCGCTCGATCCTCTGTTCGTTCCTGCTATTCGCTTACATTGACGATCATCGTTGATGGTTTATGCATATCTTTTTTTTATAATTCGGACAATGCTTTCCGGTGAATAAATCGAGTTAATATCTAATGCATCAACTTTCGAAGTACGCGCGCTGCAGTAGAAGCCATGCCGAATTACAGCGCGCTCTGTTTTCCAACAAGGCAAGCGCGCGCTGCTCTCTCTCATCCGCCTGGCCAGCACCTCTTACACTATTCCCCGCGAGATGGCAGAACCAGGCCTGATCGTCTAGGGTGCCTCGATGTGACCGTCTAATTCATATTCTTACGACGTCAACTTTTACATTTGTTCATTCAGCGGATTCGCATAGTACTGTCCCGCGAGTACCGGTTCCCTCAGTAAACTGAAGAATGGCCTTGCCGATGATAATAGGCACTTCACAAGTTAAATCTTTGCAAACGTACAAAAACATGCTCAGACGCATCAAGGCTCCTTACGCCACCACAAAAATATTCTTCGTAACGTGCCATTGGTTTCGGTCTGGAAAAAGGTCGTAGCGGGCCGGCGTTGCGCGTACCCGGTGGTTCGAACGGGTGCGTTGCGTTCACCCAAATAGCCAACTAATACTGATTTGGCTTGGCTCCCGTTGGATTTTTAAAAGGCAGCGGTAGTGCGCTTTGGACATTTCTTGGATTTCTTGTGAGCGACTGTAAAACGGGGTGTAACCTTTCTCTGTGGTGAAACCTTTACGAGGTGTTTCTGCGTTGTATTTTCGATTTAAGTGGTCTTCACTGCCGTGGTTAGTTTGTTTGGCTGGTTAGTACATGTGCAAACGCTCTTTTGTGATGTTCTGGAGTTGTGGAAGGTCGTCGCCCCTATCGCAAGTACTTGCGTTGTCGCGACATCATTCGAACACTATACAATCAGAGCAGAAACAAGTGCTATAACCTACCCCGGTGGTCGTGTAGGCGTCAGCTCTCGAAGTATTGGGCATTGCACGGTGGGAGCCCGTTTTATCTGCGGATGCGTGCTTGCACCAACTCTGACGAAACTCTGATCATTCGGGACCTATGAAAGCAGTGCTGTGTTGTTTTTGTTCCCTGCTTAGTTCGCCTGTTTACATACTCGCCTGAATGTGTGCTATTGTGATTTGTAAGTTTTCCCCCGTCGGTATGTACCAGATACCTCGCATTCATCTGCTTGTCACCTGTGGTCGTTTTATAACTTTGCTGCCAAATTTTGTCCTTAAGTCGAATAAACTTGGGAAGGAAATCGTGAAGCTTTACTCCCGGAAAGCGCTTGTACGTCCATAGAATTTACAGTTCAAATGCAACACATATCCTCATTTAAATTTTAGAAGAACTTATGATTTCAGTAAATTGAAATTGCAGTTAAACAGAATTCAATAACTTGAAGATTTCTATATGCACACCAAATAAGCTCTGCAAAGTAAAACGGTTTGTTACATTAAAGTTCAATATATGGAGGTCTAATTGTACAAAATTGATTGATATAGGGGTTGATTGGATACAGGGTGTGCATATTCACACGCCTGCTCCCTTAGTCAGTCGTTACGTGCCGGTCTACTTGGGCAATAAACCAAGCAACAATGTTAATGTTTTCGAACTGTTCACCAAGAAGGTGATCTAAAACCTCCAGGCATATAGTGACTTTCTGTTCCAAAAGAAAAAAAAAGTAATAGTAATAATGTGTACAGTGGCATAGCAGAGTAAAAAAACAAAAAAAACTGTCTTTTTAAGGCAATGCTACATTTTTTTTTTCCTAATTACAGCAGCCGTGCAAGGTGTTCTAGATCAGTTACAATATTTGAAAATTCATTGTGATGGGCAAGTCTGTTTCCCTTAGTGTTATAATGGCCTCATATTCTTGTGAAGTTAATCATAGTACTCCTGTATCCTTACCACATTGAACTCCTGAAATGTTTTATCCTGGCCACTCCTCCTCATCCACCATGCTTCTTCTGCTTAATAGTTCTCAAGGCAATTATATTGCCCTCCTCTCCCTATTATTAAGGCAAAGAAACAGATCCACATGGCCATCACAAACTAATTTTCACTTGCACATGCCCTGACGTTCAAAACATTGCAGTTGAGCTAGAAGCTAGAGGGAAGCTAGAATTAGCACTAGTGAAATGTGAAGGTTGTTAGCAAAGGTGCCCACAGTGTGTGAGGCCACAGTTTATGCGAAGATAAAAGTTTTGAGAAAAATTATATAAATTTTGCAGTTGATATTGTTGTTTTATTAATGCTGCTCTTGCTTTAGTTATCTTTTTTTTTGTCACCATATGTGTTAAATGTCACAGCATTTGATATTATAGCATTGACATATATCAGTGGGGGGGGGGGGGGGGGGGAGTCCTCATCTGGATAGTTCATTTCTAATGCATACACTTTGCATGGCTTGTTCGCGTTGCCAACACCTACTGTATTACTTTGCAATTAAAACCTTCACAATTGTTTTTCACACAAAAATAAAACAAGCAGTCTAAAAATGTTCCTTTGTATCATGCAATATAGCGCTCCTCTCACCTAAAGCTGTATGTTCTCGAGACACAAGTAAACAGCTACATGTTTGCTGCAAAACCTCTTAAATTTACAACAATATCGAATATATTGAGACAAAAAAAATACCTTGGTGAACATATTGCTGCAGATGCTGACCAGCACATGAGTAGTGCTTCTTTTATTACAAACATTTAATCACCTTGCAGAGAGTGTCTACCACTTAAATCACAATCATTTTATTGAGATATTTTTGTGTCATTTGCATGTGGCAGAAGCAGGAAATAGTAAGCTGACTCTGCCTTAAAGCAAACATATGCATGAGAGAACGCTTAAAGCATTACTTGTTCAAACCGAGGCTTTGGTGTCTAGACTTCACGACGAAGAGAGTAAAATGTGAGGTCACTTACCCTGTATTCTGAAACCATCTACGACTGGAAGCTTCATTCCACTGAGCTGAGCGCAGTGCCACCCCTCGACTGAAGCCAACGCTGTGTTTCACAGTAATTGACATGAAGTTTAATTAAAGCTAAGCAACCACCTCTGTCAAGGAGCGGGGCTGCTGTGCATTTGAATCCAGGTGGAGTGGTGAGTGGAGAATACGGGAGTTAGTCATCTTTACCTATCCTCGAGCCTCTTAAGAGATTTCCTACAACATTTAAGCTCAGCCTTTCTGTTTTCTTACAGCATGGTTATTACAGGTGGTACAAAACATTCCATTGTACAGTTTCTATAATTCTTTGGGAAAACATCCATCACCTCATTAAACAGGAATAGGCTCAATAGGTTCACTGGTATCATCTATAGTGTCTCCATCCAAGACCTATTGCTATTACAAGGCATTGCAGACATTCAGTGACGTAGCCAGAAATTTATTTCAGGGAAGGATTCTCCACTGGCCATTACCACTCCCCCATCACCTCTCTCTCTCGCACTATATAAATGTGTGGAGGGTTTTACATCACACCAGGACAAACTCCTAGCACTCCCCGGACAGGAATGCTTTAGCAATGAGGATGCACATGTTTACGTTGCCAAAACAACTTTGCTTAACTTCTGACAAAAGTTTTTCATTGCTAAGGCATGCCGCCACTATGCTTAAAATTATGCTATCATTCTTGTGCTGTTTTTAAAAATGATTATATTAAAAATAACATTTTGTTTACAAATTGATGTACTTATATAATGTATATTATGACCTAGTTGGTACATTACTTAGGAAAGCGAACTGTGCTAAAAACATGACAGCGCTCTGTCTTGTGTCTTCTTGTTTGCAGCCCAGACTTGTTGCAGCCCAAGTAACAGTGGAGGTCAGCGTTATTTTCTTACCAGGTTTGCTAGTGAGTGGTTCAGCCATGGCTGTGTATGGAAGAGAGCGGGCACTATTTTGCAAGTCGCCTATTACTTAATTGCAGGCATTAGGGGCATGCTGCCCTGACACCTGGCTATTCTAAAGACTGCAGAGCAGCAAGCACAGCACATGCTATGACAGGGTAGGCGAATCTCGGCTAAGGCAACTGGCCACGGCCATCTGGTGTTGAGCGATCGAGCAGTGATGAGACAATCCCCCTATGTTCCATAATTTTTCACTTAACTTCATTCTTGACTCCCTTAATGCGCATCACCATCCTAGCCCCCTTACTTTATCCACCTCCCACTCCCTGGAGCTCTCTGAAACTCTTTTCAGCTAATCACTGTCGCACTTTTCAACATTCACGGGGTTGTTGAATGACACAGCATTCTCTAACATTCCTATATTTATGTTTCTGTGTGGACATCGAAGCCATTCACCTAGCTCCCCTAGTTTGTTGTGGCGGCTTCTTAGCTTCCCTGGTCCAGCACCCCATCCTTGATATAAATTGCCGCGCGCAAATCAACATTCTGTAGGCCTTTCTTTCTTGTCCCGTTTTCTCTCCATTTTTTCATTCTTAGCAGTGTGTACAAACTAGCCTGAGAGCAAGCTCTTCTGAAGTTAATTAACACACTGAAAGTCAGAGTCAATGGAAAGTAAAAGAAGAAAAAAAACAGGGGGGGGGGGGAGTGTTTTTTATGAGTTTTCTAAACAAGCAAGTTGTAGTATAAGTAAGTTGTATAATAGCAAGCACAAAGTATGAAAGAATAAAAAACAAATTTGCACTTCTCGTCTGACGAAATTTACTGTGCTTTTACAGAAATGAAAATCATTGAAAAGGAAGTAAGTGTTCACGTTGAGATACGAGCACGTAATCTGTAAGCCTTGTAAGCTTATGTCAAGTAAAACAACATGAAATCCTGAGAGATTGAGCTTCTTAAGTAGACGTGTTATAATAGGAACACCAACCTTCTTCAGGATGATAAAAGCACTGTAGATCAAGGTTCTCCACGTAGTGGAAACATTGTTAAATCTGTTAAGATGTGAATGTGGGCAAGTTGGTAACAAATTTCTAACTTGCTAAAGCACATTACTGTCCTCATCGAACTAATAACTATAGTTTCTTGTACATGTGTCTTGATCACATTCAGCACAACATTATGCATTTTATCTTTCTTTAATACATTCTGTAGCCCCTCAATGGATTCAAGATGCTAGAAATTTATGTTGTACCACACAGTGCTTGCCTTTAGAAAAGACAAGAAGTCAGTTCCTGTGTTAGAAATATGTATTAGTTAGAGAAAGGCTAAAATTTAGTATGAACATTAGCCATGTTTTGAAGTTCTCATCATACTCATTTTACAGTTGAAGCTAGCTTGCTTCTCAGGTTACTTGTGCTTAGAATTAAAGCAAAACAAACAGATGAATGGCTTGCCGGGGTGTTATCCCCAGAAAGTGGTCACTTTTCTCACTCTCACCGTAGTGTTTGGGCTACTGCTGGTACTGTTTGCCGCATAGCAGCCAGTGCAGTGCCACTGAGTGTCGTGTGCCGATGTGCCAGTTTTTCTTAGCATGTGGACACTTCTCCCACGAGTTTCTTCGATGTCTTGACGAGGGCCGAACAGTGAATGAGCCAGTTCATCTTGAAATTTTATAATTGGCGTAGAGTTTCCTTCAAGCATGCCACGAATGTTCCACGCATTTATGATGGCACTTCCAACAAGCAACTCAACAGCTACCTTTCTGTACCACTTGAGTCCTTTTCTAAGGCAGTTGTGGTATAACGTCATTTGTTCACTATAGTCGACGCCCTTTTTTGCTGCATTGCAATCGAGACCGGCCTGATGTTTCATGATTGGTGCGCCGTCCCTTGTTTTCTTCCCACTGTCCACCAAAGTTGCTTCATATTTGGCGACAGATGTGAGTATCAGAACAGGCCTCTTGTCCATCCACTTCTGTGCCTTCACTCCATTTTTGGACTGAAGTCCGGTAACACTGCCATTTGCAACCTTTACTTCAGTGAGATCTTTTGGCAGCCCTTTCCTCACTGAGCGAACTGTGCCACGAATGAATTCGTCTTCCTTTAGAAGGCGAAGAGTGAGCGGCAAGCTCATGTAGAAGTTGTCTACGTACAGCGGGCACACGACTTCCTTGTAATTTTGCAGGAGTTTCAAGCATACATCTTCGGCATGTCCGATGCCAACTGTTCAGTCACACTTTCCGGCATATACATCAACCTTTAGCCTGTAACCGTCTTTGGTACATGCCTTGAACAACCTGACTCTGTAAGAACGAAAGTCTGCCACGCCATGGCACTATTGTTTCATCTATCACAACCTCCTTTCCCGGCTCAAGCACAGTTGCAAAAATTTTGGTTCAATTTCTCTACCAGAGGATGGATCTTAAAGACATGATCCTGCAACTCTGCAACCAGTTAATTGTCCGTCCGCAAAACGCCGGAACCTCAAAAGTAGGGAAAAGGCGGCCACGGCTCATATTTTGACGAATGAGTTCAACACCATACAGGTTACTTTTTGCCCAGTAGTGACTCAGATAGGAAGATGGACGAGATTAATACAAATTGGTATTTCAACAAATGCTTTCGTTTGTTGGAGATTGGTTTCCATCCAATTTTTCAACTTTGATTTAGATTTGGGAGTAGGAAGACAGAGGAGACCAATACAAATCAGTATTCGAATAAATGCTTTAATTTCTTGGGCATTGGTTTCCGTCCAATTTTTCAACCGTGATTTAGATTTAGGAGTAGTTGACTTCAACACTTGTTGTGTGAACCTGTTTGTTTCATTGACCATCATTTGCCAAATGTCATCCGTAATAAACAGTGAACATAAAGATGGGGCATAACGGCTAGATGGCAACTGAATGATAGTGGGCGGCCTAGAGTGCAGTGTCACACTAGGCGAAGTGGTTGTTGCCGGTGTCCATTTCTCTAGAGATGGGCTGTGGGAAATGAGAGCATCATATCCTGAATCATTCACCTCAGAATCATCAGTCAGGTCTGACTCTCCATTCGACATGCTGGCTGAGGTCTGTGATGGTTCGTAAACACTATCTTTGTCACTGATTTCACTGTCTGTCCACTGCTGAACATCTGACACTGAAGCACTTGACTCATCCGCTGGTGATAGCGAAGTTGCTGGTGCATTCTTCTGGCCCAAAACTAAGTTTATTTGTTTCCTCTGCATTGTGCTTTTTTTTTTTTTTTGCATCCGTAAGGGGCATGAGGATCTATCTATTAGACACGCTGAAAAGTTTGGGAGTAGCAAGAAAAATGCAGGTACTTATTCCAACGGCACGTATTTCAAAAACTGCGGCGAAAGTTTGCAAGAAACCCAACTGAGAAATGCGCCGCCACTCGACTCTCCGAAACAAACATGCCACCCCGTGTCCAATGCAATAAAAATATATGTTAGTTGCAATTTCAAACCTCAGATGGCAACACAAGAGCGAGAATTCTTGCGTGTGGGTCACTGGAGAGTCACGCCGCACACAGCATAAAAACGTTTTCATTGAGTGCATCGTGGATTGCCAGTGGGTCATAGCATTTAACATCAGACAAGTAGTCTACTGGCTATCTATAACCTCACACAACAGAAATCGTACCTCTGAGTTCAAGTGTCATAATGTTATCGCAGCAGCAAGCAGATGAATGCCCATAACTTTGCTGCTGCGTAGGAGCACAGGCTGTGCTGTGATGTCATTCAGAGTGACACGTGACTTAGATTCAAGGCAGCATCAGTTATTTGTTGAATCTGTTGCTTCAGTGGACTAATTAAAGTTTAGAGAAATAATGAAAAATACAACCCGAATGTCTGGGTGCTTTTGTTTTACTTCGTACTGTAGCAATATGAATTTCCGTTTCGTCTCCTTTTTCCGACGTTTGCACGCGCGCAGAGAACGAAACTATACGTCATTGTCTACTGTGTTCCAGCATTGCGATCATGCTCCTTCTCGCGTTTGCCTCAGTGCTGGGGCACTGACTTATACCGCTAATCACGTGTTCTCGTGTAGAGCGCGCATTATCGTCCGCTACAGGAAACGAGACAAGCGCAACAGCTCGCACGACACCGTCACCGGAAGTGTGCCGGTGACGGTGAAAAAAAGAAGACGGCAGTGTATACCCGCCGCGCGACCCCTCGGCTCCGGTATGGGAGAACGCAGTGAAGGAAATTCGCTTACACATGTGTTCATCACATGTGTTCAAATCATGTGTTCGCGGCGCTTCAATCATTCTCTCTCTGCTGTTAATGAACCAATTTGAAAAATGCTTGCGGTAGAACACTTCTTAGAGGGCACGTAACAACTTTCAGCGTATAACCAAAATTTGTTATGTAGCCTGTGAGGGGCCCTTTAAAACAAACGCGGTAAAAATCGGGTGTACCGTGGGATGTTGTTACAGCTGCGTCGAGCTTCACAGCCCCCTACACAAGCATTGCTGTGAAGCCTGTGGCAGAAATAGAGTTTTATTAAATCAAAGGACTGCATAGAGCGCGCTCTCGTGTTGTGCTACGTGAATTAAATCATTCGTTTCCTGCCTGCACAAACGTCTGCATCTCGAGTGGATTTCGAGCACACCGTATAATAATGTGCAGTTCCGTCGTGCTTCGCAGCACTATACACAAGCACTGCCGTAAAGCTAGTGGCAAAAGTACGATGTCATGAAACCAGATCAATGCATATACCACGCTCTTTTGGTGCGCTGCGTGAATGGAAACATTGCTTGCCTGCCTGCACAAACGTTTGCATCTCGAGTTAATATCAAACAAACCATATAATATATGTGCAGTTTTGTCGAGCGCTTCACCGCACTGCATGCAAGCGTTGCCGTAAAGCCTGTAGTATAAATAGGGTTTCATGAAGTCAAATGAATGCGCAAACCTCGCACTTGTGGTGTACAAGGTAAACAAAGAATTCGTTGCCATGTCTCCACAGTAGTTGGTCACGTTGATTTGTGTGAGCATATAGGTTCATGTGCCCCATCTACCTCTGTGATGAGAAAATAAGCAAGAATATCAGCTGCTATGTGTCGATGCATATGCTTTTTATTACAAGGTGTAGGAGCAGTACATCTTACTGCATGAGTAAACCACTCATGGAAACAGTACGTTCCTTGAACATTGTAGCTATTTAATAGCCTAGGAAGCGCGCTATATTGGAAGTCGCAATTTTTTTTCTGTTCGCAAAATTCAATAACTCAGTGCTTTTTCTAAAAGCAAATTTCGCAATGATACGTGTGCTGCGTCAGTAAGTTAAGTAGGCAGCACATAATTAGGCTAAACCAGAGGAATATCTGCAGGTAGGGATTTATACAAATGTACAGAGTATTTTTAAAAAAATGTTTTCTCAGATGTTTTCAGTGTGGATCCAGTTGCATATGCGCGCAGCGCTGATTTCCAGCGCTTAATTTTTGTTGAACCTTGATGTAACAAAGACGTAACACTCAGCACTCTATACTTTGTTACATCAGAATGTTTTTTACAATGGAACACTGCATTCTACTATACGTGCCGCTCATGCGCCCCAAAATTTTGGCCCCTCTAAGGAAGTCACTGTTTTAAGTCACTGTTCTCTAAGTTTCGTCCGAAACTTGAATAACGCTACTTCCAACACTCGTGAAACCAGCAGCCACGTCGGCTTGCCGCCTTTACACCGGCCGCAAATTACTTTTAAAAAATGTGGCACGCGCGGGCCGTGTATATGCACTCTGCTGCGCGCGGACAGCCGTATGCACGGGCACGGCCGGGCAAGAGACGTCGCGCGCTCTCCTACCCTAGCGCGCGCTTGATCACGGGACGTGGACAGCGCGCATAAAGCTGCCATCCTTCTCGGCTCACCCTCGCACCATTTCATTCGCAATTAACCCCAGCACGTGGGATGCAACGGGGCACTATAATTTTTGTCACACTTGGACTTTAAACCAAACATCAGGGCGATGGCGAAAATTCACTTAGGGTGTCCAAAAATTGCTATCGCAATAATACACTATGGAGAAAGGTATTATGGAAATTATCTGTGGATGGGTCGAAACCCCCTAATTTCCCAAACACGCACCCATCCACTGGCACGCTGCACACCACGGATCCCGCGCGGCACGCTGCATCATTAAGGCGTATCGTTCTTCTCTAGCTCTATGATCATTTCTGCAGTAGTCACTTGGCGAGAAGCTTAATTTCCAACCTATGCGCAAGTGTCGTACCTGAATTTCGAAAGTACACGGACCATATATATGTTGGCAAAATAATCGGAACTCACTATTTAGACTCGCCAAAATTATACTTAGCTGCTCACTTGAACTCATAAGAATATACTACTCAGCCGAGCTCACTCGGGCTCAAACTCGCCAAAATACTGCTCAGCTGGGCTCACTCAGACTCATGGGATGATCTGAGGGGGTTGACTCATCAGTGAGCTTGCCAGCGTATGATGTGTGCTGAACCACAAACCTGGCTTTCTTGAATAAAAACAGTTGGTCGCTGCAGCATATGGATGCACATAAGTGTAATTCAGAGAGCATGGCATTGTAAAGGCTGCCACAGTTACCATGCCATGCTGCAGCTGATTTCAATCATGTCAAATGCAATACCCCTGCCAGCTTTTAGTCAGTCGATCAAATGTGATTGCTATTTATCTCATCACAACACCTCATTTTCCTGCCTAAGGCTTTGGGTGAATTTTCCTTGGCATCCATTTTGTTACTCTAACAGGTTACCAGTTATCTGTTGCCTATACGAAATTTGAAGTTGTGCACATTTCATGTGGACTCTATGCCAAACTCGTAGTACTGCATGCGTTTTTGCAGTTAGGTCTAGAGTTACAGAATCGCATGTGGGAGTTACTTTAGTTAGCAACTGTAGCTTTGGAACAAACATGTGCATGAGAGGGTGCTTAAGTGTTACCTGTCAAGACTGGGAGCACCAAGGCAACTTGTGCAGTAAAGGCATGGGCAGTACGAGCCCACAGAGTTTTTAAGTGTGGCTGAGGTGATGCGTCTAGACTTCACTATGAAGAGAGCCAAATAAAAGGTTGCCTATCCATCATACATATTCTGGAGCCTTTTCTTGAGCTTTTCTAAAACATTAAGCTCAGCGTGTACACTTTATCACAGCATAATTATTACATGTGATATAAAACATTGTATTGTGCAGTTTCTCCAACTCTTCGTGAAGGCATCTATCCATAGATTAAACAGGAAGAGGCTCAATGTTGACATATCTCCACAGTAGCATCTCCAGGACCTCGTACTGTCACAATGCATCACAGACATTATTTAAGTGAACTCCAAAAGTGAAGCTCTTCGTTAACATTGGCTAAAATTGTATCTTTATATAGCAAAGTGATCATGCATAAATCTGTATGTCATGACAGAACACTTCGTTTCTCACGGACTTTAGTTTACAATTGTTTTCAAGTTCAGGAAAATTGTGCAGTGGGCTAGTTGGTTCGACATACTTAACACTGTTGTGCGGAGTGACGAAGGGACAGGACTTGAGTGAGGAAACAACACACGACACCTGAGCACAAACTATCAACTGGTGATTATCACAAAACAATGATTCTGCTGAAAAGTAGGAACCAAAGGAAAAGAGAAGTTGTGGAAGCATACAACCTCAAGGTGGACCCACAGGGCTCATGTGTCAGCCCGCCGTCTATTTCACTCAGCAATAAAGAGATTAGCATAATCGCTGACAATAGAGGGTGTAGGTAGACCGGGAAGAGGACTCCTGTGCATGCGTGTAGGCTTTATGTACGCTTCACTTGCAGAAAAATAAACCAGTTCGTAGTTTGCGCTCAGGTGTCGTGTTGTTTTCTCGCTCAAATCCTGACCCTTCATCGCTCTGCGCAACAGTGTTAAGTTTTCAGGTTGTTCACTATGTGATGTAAGAAGGGTAAAATTGATGGGAAATCCCAATATTCTCGGGCATATTGCGAAAAATATGGCCCAAGTTAAGTGTCATTTTAGGCTTCACTGTCCCCTATTATAGGGCAAATAGTAATAGTTTGAATTCTATGGATGCTGGTTGCTTTTTCTGACTTAACCTAGGCGGTGCTCAGCTCTCAGTTGAAAAGAACAGGTAAACAGGAGGACTTGCCACATAAGCAGGAGGTAGCACTCCACACAGACTTAAGCTTAATATACTGCGTGCTTCCACAGCCCTAGGGGGCTAGTCTGTAAGTGTTGACTAAGTGGACTGTCCATTCCAGTACACGCTGAATGAATAGAGCACGAGAGCCCACGGTGACGATTGCCGCTTGCTCTACCAGCTTAGAGCTCTACCTAATCAGTGTGTGCTGAAATAGTCCACTTAGTGGATCCTCACAGAATCCTTCCCGACTGATGTTTGTGTTGGTAGGTTGCAAGCATTGCACTTTCCTTCCTTTCATGTGGGCAGTTCCCACATATGGATGTCATTTAACATATTGTATTCATATTGCCTTTGATCTATAAATTTCTAATTCATGCTTATAACCAGGCCTACCAGCTCTTGTCCTGCATATTTATATAGCCTTCTCATTTCTGCATCAACACTGCACATATTTATAGCAAATTGGAGTCATTCTCCATTATACCCTCAAGCATTTGAAGTAGACACTGCAATAACCCCAAGGGAGGGGGGACAGTAACGCAAAAACCTTATTGGGCTTGTAGTGCTGCTGAAGGATGCACACATACCATGTATGCTAAAATTCTCAGCAGACATTCCAAAGTTTGTACGAGTTCGACTTTAGCTGGCTAAACTGAATGATTCATATTGAAGGCAATTCTTGCAACACTTGGTCAAACTGAATGAAACTGGACAGCACAATTAGCTGTGTTCATCTACCATTTATACGACTGCTGCCCAGAGCATTTTGCCTGTTACTTTGCCTTTCGTTTCTGTACTATCAAGTTCAAGTACACATGTACTTTATCACTGTACAAGTAGAATGGCTTCAAGGCTTTTCCTGGGCATTCAACAGTCACTATTTATTCCTATAAACCTTCCTGCATGTGAAGGCAAAAAAAACTTATTAATTCATGCTGGAAGTATAAAAAGACAGGTATTTGCACAGAAAATGTTTATTTTGAGCACCGAGGTTCTTGCTGATGTAGATATGGTGCTGGCTCCCTCCTTGCCCGAAGCATGTGCTTGCTGTACACAGCACCAGATGATGGCTTCCTAGGTCAAAAGATCAAATTGAAATAAGAGGCATTTTGTTTTAGCTCCGGAAAGAGAAAGCAGGACTGAGACATTAACATGTATAAAAAATACTTGCCTAAAGAAAAATTAATACACAAGCAAATTCACTAAAGAGGTTCACTTTCAAGAGCAAAAGTATGGTTACGATGAAAATTACAAGGACGCTTCACTGCTCATTGAGGTTTCGGTTCAGTAGTTGTTGAGCCACGAGGGTTAGCATGCTACATTTTACATATTATGTTTTGTAGAACAATTTTGCACTTTGAACAATGTAGTGCCTATTTAAATGTACTGACAAGGAATGCTGAAACTCCAGGCTAGTTTGGTCTGCACAAGATATGATACAGACACTGTACTGCATTCATTTAGTGTTTTTGTCACTGATCTCATGCACAAAGGTCATTCACACCTATCCTACATGAAATGCAGTTTCTTTGAAGCTTCATCTAGTCCTTGAATTTGCTGCATGCTTATGTCTAAGGGAATTCGTTTGGTTCCTTTTAATGTAGTACATCTAAGCAACTGCTATCAAATGCCCATAGTGTTCCCTTGCATGTACAAAACATTTTTGGCCCTTTCAATGCACAATACTCATTACATTTGACACTTGGGACTCGTGCAAGGCGCCATTTAGTATTATATGCTTGTCCACATCTGATAATACCTTCATAGCTGGGTCATTCCCATGCCAAATGCCTTGGTTATTACTGTGACCATCTCACACTTTTCCTTTAGAATCTTCTTGTCCACTTTTAAGGAAGCATCCCACGACACAAGGTCTCCATCCTAGTGGTGCTATGGAGTTAACTTATGTGCTAGTTGTAGCAGATGACGTCAACTGAAGGCCACTGAAGATAAAACTCTCTGCGAGAATTCCTTTTGCACAATAAATGCAGACAATACAGAATAGTCAAAATGTAGTTATCTGGCAAGACTGGCTGCATCCATCATCTTTGTTTGGTGCAATTCTGAGGTGGCTCCATGTTACAAGACGCTTGGCGATTATTGCCATGTGACTGTTCGGGACTCTATAAAACACAAGAATTGCCTTACTCCGGCCTTTCTCTTTGTGCAGCAGCCAACGTTATTATTCGTCCAATCGCACCGTGTACTGTTCGTGTGTCCATAGACTAAATTCTTCACCACATTGTTTTTGCGGTATTTCGTGAGTGACCCATGAACTCATCTTGGGGTGGGACTTCTTTGGCGTCTGCTTCTATCTCTTGTCCTCAGCGCCTCACACAACTGGATGCCACTGGCAATTCTTTTCCTAACCACGAAGAATGCATTCGTCTCGTCACCTCTTCCGATTACGTTCTTTGGCCACCTAGAGAAGAGATTATAGGTGTCAACTCCTGTAACATTGTGGATGGCGGCATACTCATTCTACCCTATGACCATACCCTATCTCGAGCAATTCTGATTACCCCTGGCCTTATTCGCTTCTCTGAGGGGTCTGCATTGCTTACTGCAATAAACCAAACTCTCGAACCCCAACTGTTGCCTCGTGGATCAACTGTTACTTGAGCTGTTGACACTCATGTCGTTGCAATTGTCACGAAGACAGCTCAGTGTGTTCTTGCGTCTATTACCGTGCGCTGAACAAAATTGTGCGCAAAGATGTTTACCCTGTGTCACGGATGGATGATGCACTAGATTCACTCCACGGTGCTGAATAATTTTCTAGCCTTGACTTTAGACCAGGCTACTGGCAAATACCGATGTCCAAATCCGACAAAGAAAAACGACATTTGCTACCCCTGATAGGCTCTACGAGTTCAGTGCGATGCCTTTTGGACTCTGCAATGTGCCTGCCACATTCGAACGCATGATCGATAAGTCTTGTGTAGCTTGAAATGGAAAACCTGTCTGTGCTATCTCGACGACATTGTGTTTTCAACCATGTTCTCACAACATTTGCAACGTCTTGATGAAGTCCTTGCCTCTCTTGCAAATGCTGGTTTGTAGCTCAACACACGCACACGCACACACACACACACACACAAATGCAGTTTCGCCAGCAAGGCCATCAAAGTTCTGGGGCACATAGTCAGCAAAGAAGGTATTCGACCGGACCCCGAGAAGCTTACTGCCATCCTCAAATTTTGCGTCCACTGCGTCAAAAAGACATGCACAGTTTTCTTGGACTTGCTTCTTCCAGATGCAACTTCGCTACGCTTACGTCCCCGCTCCATCAACTCCTCGCCAGTAATGCGCCCTTTGTTTCGTCCGACGAATGTGAACATGCTTTCCTGCTTTTGCAACATGCCCTGACGTCAGACCCAGTACTGTGCCACTTTGATCCGACCGCGCCCACCATCTTTCAAACCGACGCTAGCAGTCAGTCTCGGTGCCATTCTACTGCAACGTGACAACACATTCCGCGAACGAGTAATTACTTATGCTAGTCGTGCACTAACCAGTGCAGAGAATTACTACACCATAACCAAGCAGGAGTGCCTTGCTGTTGGGCAATGCAAAAGTTTCGCCCATATCTTCATGGCCGCCATTTCACAGTCGTTACCGACCATAACACACTGTGCTGGCTTTTATTGCTAAAGAATTTATCAGGTCACCTGGGTTGCTGTGTGCTTCACCTACAGGAGTACGATTTCAATGTCACCTACGGGGCTGCAAAGAAGCATCAAGACACCAATGCTCTCTCTTGCTACCCTCTGAAGAATCATGACGATTCACCATAACCTCTCCGTGATTGTGTACGTCCTGAGTCCTCTTCATCGGCTTTACCCATTGTAACCCTCGAATGGCTAAGACACGACAGCCCATTTGTCCTTGTGTCCCACCAACGCATCGACCCATACTGCTGAACTATTCTCCAACGCATGAAAGATTCTTCGTCACCTCCAAACGCCTGACTTCGTCGACAACTTAATCAATGCAAGCTGCACAATGAGGTTTTACATCGCAACATTTATCACATCGATGGCAACAAATGGGTCGCGGTCATACCATGTTCTCTGCAATGTGAGGTGCTTGAAGCCTTTCACGATCATGCGACGACTGGTCATCTAGGCTACCACAAGACTTACAACAGAATATGAAGTCGCTGCTCCTGGCGTGGCCCATCTTCAGCCGTTGTGAAGTATGTTGCACCCTGCGTTCATTGTCAAAGCCGCAAACGACCAACAGCTCCTTCTGGCTCTTTACAACCTCTGCCTTGTCCCGCTTCGCCTTTTGAAGTAGTTGGAATAGACTTGTACGGTCCTCTTCCCACGACCTTACATGGCAATCGTTGGATTATAACGGCCATAGACCATCCAACACGCTATGCGGAGACAGCATCTCTACAATCCGGGACTGCTGCTGAAGTCGCTGATTTCTTTCTACACAACATTATCTTACACCGCAGCGCTCCGCGCATTCTCCTCAGTGACCGTAGCAGTCTTCCTCTCTTCTATCCTTACCGAAGTTCTGTGCGCCTCTAACACAATTCGCAAGACGACTTCCAGTTACCATCCGCAGACCAACAGCTTGACGGAGTGTTTTCACCATACCCTCTCTGACATAATTGTGATGTACATCCGCCCTGGCCACACGAACAGGGATGCAATCCTGCCGTTCATGACATTCGCCTATAACATGGCTACGCAATGTACTACTGGCTTTTAACATTTTTTCTTCATCTATGGCTGTTCACCAAGTTTCATTCTTGATGTATCATTCCTTTCGACTCCTGTACCCCCATCAGTTCCTTTCTTGGAACAATTTGTGTCTCGCCTTGCGGAGTGCAGTCGCCTCGCCCCGCTTAACACAGGCATCTCCCAGGACGCTCGCAAGTTTCGTTACGACTCGACCCACTGTGCTGTGACTTTTTCTCCTGGTGACGAAGTTCTTTGGACTCCTGTGTGCGTTCCTGGCTTAAGCAAAAAATTTCTGGTGTTTTACTCGACTTTCCGCGGTCGTTGAGCAGACATCACCTGTCAGTTACCATGTCTCGCTTGTTAGAACGCCACCCGATTCCCGTTGCTGTGGCACAGAGATAGTGCATGTCTCCCGCTTAAAACCAAATACTTGACCCATTTTATAGTACTTACGCGCAGCCAGGCGGCCGCTTCCACAGCGAGAGAGAATTAGCATGGGCACAACACATGCCTGACTTTCAACTTCATCATCTGCACATCTTTTTCATCTGCATATATCATCACTAGCAGCACAGTTTAATCCTCGAGGTAGTAGTCCGAGCTTGGCTGGAATAAAGCGGTTCCTTACGATACATATATATATATATATATATTTCTTGCACTTCAAGAAACTTCGTTTGACCTCGAAGACTTGAGCACTGAAGTAACGGCGCTAAGTATATACAAGACCTCATAGTAGGAGACAGTTCAATTTCACAGCCTGGGTCCCCTTGCTGGTGTAATCTTCCTTCGTGTAATTGTCGCATACTTGGCTATCACTAACACTGCTTCGCCTTTCTGCAAAACTGCAGCCTCTCCTTTTTTTTTTTCTGCTAGTCCAAGCATAAGTGCTGCCGCACATGACTGCTGTTGATTCTGATTTCGAGTGAATCTGGCTTGGCCTCATTTCGGTTACTGAGTGAATTATACAGAGAGAGAGAAATAGAAGAGAGGTTAACCAGACACATGTCCGATTTGCTACCCTGCACTGGGGAAAGGGGTATGGGGATGAAGAGAGTGTTCCACAGCTATCAGGCACTAAGATATAAAAAAGGAACAGTACCGATACTCGAAGAAAACCTAGTGCATATTGTTTCCAGTAAAGTGGAGTAGTAGCCAGTAATTCTTTCGTTACTGAGATTTAATTTGGTAATTACAATTATCTAACTCGAGAAGTACTCTCATAATTTTCAAAGTGTCAATGAGGCATTTGTTGGCATCCCAAAATGACATCTAACTGCAGTGTTTTCAGCGACATACTAATTGCGTACAATTTTACCGACTGGAAAATAACCTCACGAACTATGAAAAATACCGTGTGAGTGAACTCTCACCCGCATCATAAAGCAGTGCCCTCAAATAAGCTGATTGAAAGTAACTGCATTGCCTATCGCAAACCCGAAGAGACAGCGCACCACCTTGATAATGGTACGGAAGGAGCCCCAACAGCAGGTTTCGCAGCTTCTCCTTTCTCTCTACGTCACACTTATTATCCCTCTCTCAAGGCCGACTGATAAATGATAACAAAAGCACCTTGATAACGCAGCCAAAGTGCAGCTCTGACCACACACGAAATGTGAAGAGCAATGTAATAGGCACAGAATGTTTCAAAATCCAGACTTTGCTCGCACCGCATCGAAAGAGTGTGGGCAAAGTTATATTTCGCACCAGAAACTTGCTTCGGACCAAAGCCAATATAAAGTGAGCGTTTTATTTTTCATGAAAGTGTACACGTGCTGCAAGAACAGGTTTGTGTCAACAAATAAAAGCGAAATAAACACACTGGAAAGCGACCAACTTGTAGAGAAAAGGCAAAACCAATGCGTTCACGAAATTAAATATACCACTTCTATGAGCCGAACTGGCAATCAGAACGTCGGCACACACACACACACACACAGACAAAAAAAAAAAAAAACTGTGTGCTCTTACTATCTATTAATTCGTAAGCTGCGTTGAACATCAGCCTAGAGGACGTGTTCAAATAGGTCTCCTTTTGCAGCTACGCAGTACTGTCTATATTATCACACCTTTAGTGGCTTTCTTGATGACCGATGCCGGAATTCTATGGCAGACATCCGTTATCCTTACCTTGAACAAATGTGACGTCCGTCTAAGCTGACGTCCGGCACAATCTTTCACATAACCCCAAAGAAAGAAACTTAACGGAGAGGTCAGGTGACCTAGCCGGCCTCTTTACAGGCTCGTGCCTTCCAATCTATTTGAAAAGTAGCACCCAACCAGTTTCGTGCTCGGCTGCTGCTGCATGCAGGTGGCCCATCTTGCTGATACAGCAGAAGTGGAAGATGTGACAGCGGGACTTTGCTGAGAAACTCATCAACCACTCCTTCAAGGATTTCGTTCACATAACGCTGTCCAGTCAGTGCGTGATTGAAGATGGTACTGATTATTGCACTGGCGTAAATTCCAAACCACACATTGAGCGACCACTGGTACTGGCGCCGATTGCGCTGTACTTAATGTAGATTGGAGTCCCTCCAATAGTGTGCGTGAATGACATTGAATGTATATATGATGGCACCTGCACTGTTCTTTTGCGCAAACTCATCATGCCACAGGTTCTTAGTGTCAAGATGTAAAACTTACCAGACCCAGCTTGTCAGTTAACAATATACACTATAGAATTAGCGTCTAAGGTTATCATTAAGATGAGTGCTAAAACCCCTTAATGCTTACATAGGACCAGAATTCACAAGTGGCTGTAATATCAACGTGCAAGTGCTCAGAGGGTTCCTGAAGCACTCTTGAGCACATGAACATAACTTTCAGCCGGGATATACACGTGCGATGGGAGACAATGATTCGTTACAAAGCCATACACAACACCCTTTCTCACAAAACCTTATAACACTAGTAAAATTTGTTGGCCAAGTTACGATTTATCCTACTTTGAAGCAAGCACATAAAGAGAACATCCCAGTCTTCATCCACGATTAAATCACCAGTATTAAATGGACCCACCTTAAGGGTTATTTGGCAACAACATGTGTATGTCCATGCTTGTATCGTTTATTGATTGTCCCGCTCTAGTAGAATGGACGACCACGCAGCCTGATCATGCACTTTGGAATGAAGCTTCTTTCTAGAAAATCACAAATACCGACCGCACACACAACCTTTGTCACATCTGCACAGAGCACTCGAGCGTTACGCTGCGGAGAAAGGTTACCAGAGAATGGCTGTTGACAGCGCAGCGATATTGCTATGTAAAGGCTCATATTACTATGTAAACGAACGCTGTTTCCCGCGCGTTTAATGACGCCGCAAAGCACTCATTTAGCGACTTCATTCACTACCGCCCTTAGTCGGCGGACGGCAGACCTGAACCATGTGTCAGGAATGTGCGTTTACATTGCGAGATAAATGATGAATACTCCTTATTTTCTCTAAACAAGTGCGCGCACATGCCGCACTTGGGTCATCTGCCATTTACACATTTTGCCGTGTAGCAGCACCGTAACCAGGTAATGTTACGTTTAAGTGATTGTGAAAAAGGCTCTTACAAGTTTGAAGGAACTTAAGATAAACAGTGTCGTCTAATATGCGTTCTCGGCGCTAGTACACTGTAGCACTGGCTGATCGGTGCGGCGGTCCGCGGGATGCGTCACAAGGAAAATAAGCTGGTAAGGAACCTGGAAATGAAGTATCAGGCAGCCGAAAGCGTAGGTTTGCATAGTAGAGGCACATCGAATGGAAAAGTGAAGTACTTACGATAGCTTACGCTAGCACAAGCCCTAAAAAATAAACAATCCACATCTTTGTCCAGTTGTTTGAGCGTAGCTCACCTGGCTCACCTTTGAGCTTGCCATTCTGCCGCCAAAACCAAAGACGGATGTGACATCACGGACGCGAAAAACAAAGAATGAATGCGACATCCCGGACGTGACGTTTGGGTGAACCTAACGTCTGCGTTCCGTCGACCGGGTGAACGCAGACACTTTCTTTCGGGGCCGCGCTCTGTACGAAACCGGAGCCGCAACCGAAGCCGGAGCGAATCGAGCGCGGCCTGGCGGGCGCCGGCAAAAGCGGCCGGGCACCGGCGAGTGAACCAGCGCGGCTGCGGTGTGCGCGAGTGCGAGCGATCGAGCGGCTACCGAGACGAAGCTGTGCGCCGAAACAGCCGCCGCGAGAGCCGCAAGAGAGGCGACGGCGAGGAGAGGGGCTGGGCTGGGCGCCGTCGCCTGCCGCTGCAGAAGGACGACAGGCAACGAATTCGTCGCGGGCCGTTTTGATCACGGAGAGCGCGCGCGCGCTCGCAGCACGCGCCTCGGGCTTCGCCGATTCCCAAGCGGGCACGCCGTTCTCGCCTCGCCTGCGTTCCTCTCGCCCCGCGTCGTGACCCTTCTCAAGAACCATGGCGGGGGGACCTTCCTCCAGAAGCCGCGGCGGCGAGCAGCCGACGCACTGGTTCAACGTGACTTGGGCCGATCTCGTGGAACGGCTGGCCCTCTTCTTCTACACGGACGAGTCGTTCGAGACGCTGGACTACCTGAACGTTATGCTGCTCGGATGGGCGCTGTTCGGCCTCTTCGTATACGTGGTGGGCACGCTGCTGGCGAACCGATTCGGCCGCCAGCGGCCCGGCGTTGCCTCTTCGGCGAAAAGAGCCGACGACACGGAGCCCGTCGACGAGGCCGTGTCAGCTGGGAAAGCCGAGGAACAGCAGTCTCACGTCGCCTCGGTGGCCCGGTGGGCGAAAGCGGGTGCTAAGGATTCCGATGGTGTACCCTTCGCGGTGTCGGCTTCGGGGTCCGACCCCGACGCTGTGCTTTGGACCAACCGGGTCCTGTCGTGGGTGCTAGCGCGCAAGGACCATGAGTTCCTGTCCAAGCCGTGGATTCAGGCGCTCAACGAGAAGCTGGCCAAGACACCGCCTAAGGTAAGTGGGCGCCGCCACTGCATAGCGCTTCCCTGATAGACAACGTGGCCTGCTGTTGTAGCATCCATGCCGGCGGCGCGATATGCTCGAAATTTACCTGACGTATTTCACGGATGTCGTGCGGAAGTAAACATGCGCAGTTTATTGGGACAACTTCTATTGTAGTGCGATGCCGATCTTTCCCATGCATACTCTTGCGTGCGGCGCTTTTGTGACGCGAGTATCGGCTATGTTTACACGACAAGCGATTCAGTATTCGCAGAAAATGTCTTATACCGTGACAGCAACGGGTATGAGGAAGAAGTATGTCTTCTATGAGGGACGAGAGCAGCCGAATGACAAAGATATATCGACGTCACTACAACAATGGCGAAACAGCACCTGCTCTCACACGTCTGCGTTATTAAGAGTACATATCCATTCCCGACGCTGGCAGTTCCATAGAATTCATAGACATTTGAAGGATGTTGCATTATTTTATCGCGCATTCGTGGGTATCGTAAAGACTGATGTAGAACTTGTCTTCTACAACGTATGATCATCAATAATTGTCTTAATTGATGATGAGAGCTGGTGAAGCTTCCGCAATTGCTCAGGAAAACCGCAGGTTGTATCAAGTAATAGCTCAGAAGTTGGATAAACAGGGATAAAGTGCCTCAGAATGGCTGGCTAGCCTTTGTTGGGCACGTTATGCCTGTTTATCTAACTTCTATACCACAGTGGGCTACTTCATCTGTCGGTCCCCTTAATCAAGTAATAGTTTGTGGCGTATGCGCTGTCAGAAAAAAGAAAAGTGCCCCTGGAATCTTACAATGCAGCACGCAAGCTATTTTGAAACGTAGTACGTCACAGCGGCTTCGCCCTTTCGTGGAAGTAAAAAAAAAAATCAACATAGATAGCTGCGGCGCGGATGAAAACAGCTGTCCAAGCAGGCGCGCATGTGAGCGGCGTCGTCTGCTTGCGCGCGCGCTCCCCGCGTGATTGGTCCTTGCCGCTGCAGTTGGCACGCGTGGCCTGCGCAGCCTATTGATCGCCGCCAGTTTTCCTTCTTTTCTTTCCTGCCTAGTATCTTGGAGCCTGCTTTCATGCACACACTGCTGGTCTCCGTTTGCGTTATTTTCGTTTTTTTTTCCAAGATCGCTGAACGGACGCGCCTCGAATATGGAATCCGTCGAAAAGGATGCTTCGCAAGAACGTGCGCCGCATGCAGCGATTTTAGCAAAATGGCTAAAGTTTCTTGACTCTCAGTGGCCGTTTTCTTGCGTGTATGGCTCGACCAAAACCGAAGCCACGAGCCCTTCAGCACTGGCGTCCTTGAAGTATTTCTCTAAGCTGTAGTGGCGTGCATGGAACATGCATTTATTCGCATAGACAGCAATTGAGTGAAATATAGCGCGCTTATTAGCGAAAAGAGATAAGTAGACATCCGCCGGAGGCGTAAATACAACCGCCGTAATCAAGTAGCGTATTAGCTTTTGTCTGAGTGCTGACGGGTGCTGACTGAGTGCTGAGCTTTTGTCTGAGTGTTGGTGATGGAGCTTCCAGAATCGTATCCGGGTCGGTTTCTCTGTTTGTCAACCTACTTTAGCAGCGCCATTTGGGCTTACCGCGCTTATCAATGAAGTCGTGGTGTGACCTTTCATAGAACTAGTGATAGCCCGCGATTGTAGGCGAGCTGGCAGGCCTCCGTATCGAGCTGCCTATCTGAAAAGAGCGCGTTTATTTTTCCGCACTACATTAGGCTAGAAACTGCCCTCGTGTGGTCGAGCGGAAGGGCGGCCACAGTGACTTGACAGAATCCACGACCACAGATTTTGAAAGATTCTCTGTTCACAATGACCCCCAAGTGACAGTTTCAACTTCGTAGTTGTCTAGAACTGGACGATGTCCGGACGAATATACGAATTTTTAACGTAGCATAAGCTAAAATCGATATCTACAGAAAACAGTAATAACTACCGTTGATCAGCGCTGTCAAAATTAATTTCCGTAACGAGAAGCTCTTCAGCTGAGCCAGTTATTTTAGTGAACGTCTAAAGCATAATCGAGCTTTCAGAATATCATAATTTAGTTCCTATGAGACACCGAGACAGGTAGAAGTGTTGCCTCAAGTTGTTGGATTTTACTGTAAAAATGACAACGGAATTTTGAAATTTTACGAAGCAGCTGTTTGAAGGAGTCGGCCATAGAGGATGTTTCACAGGACTTAAGTTCACGTCGAAATCATCCATCCCTTTTGACCCACCTAGTTAGTAGTACACTAATTGTACGAACAAAATTTGTAACACTAGGAACGCCTTCGCAGACTGCGTGACAGAGCCCACAGAAACAGTTCTGTATCGTGTGTGTGTGTGTATTATTATTATTCTCTCTCTCACCTATTGCATCCCTTGGCACTGTCCCGGGTACAGGGTAACCAACCGGATATAATCTCTTGTTAACCTCCCTGTCTTTCCTTTGCCTCTCGGTCTCGCTCTCTCTATTAATGTTAGTGAACAACGAAGGGGCCTATGCGAGTTGAATAAGCTGTTTGTGGCTACCAGTTCGGTTGTCTATTCCAAATGTGTTCCTTTTTTTATTATGTACAAATATAATAGCAAACAAGCACGCGGTGTATAAATAGGGTAAATCTCGTGAGCAACATGTGTACCTTGCTATTGGTCCATCTTGTGCGCTCTTTCACGGCGCGTCACACGCTGACCTCTCAGTGCAGTCATCCTTCATAAACGGCTTCGCTGTCATACATTTTTGCTACAGATGTTGCGATTTACGCAAAGTAGGCCGCATCCAAGATTGCAGGGTGTCAAGGGCGAGCAATTTGATACGTTCAAACTGTTGCATACCGCCCCCTCTCCGCCTGTTATAAAAAAATTCTTTTGGTTTTTCTTTACTATTGTTATTATTTTCTTTTTCTTTTTTCCCCTTCGCGTCGTCGACTTACTTCCTCCCACGCGAACCGCTCGCAGACTCGTCGTAGGTGTCAGACACGCGCGCCACCATTGGGAGAGAGAGAAAGGAAGACGCAACGAACCGCAGTCGAACAAAGAAAAGAAAACCGAGAGCGCCCTTCAAGGACGTGTGGGAAACCTCCGGGGTCAACTGTTCTGCGCGCTCACGGTGCCCCAAATGTGGCAGGTACGAAGGAAAGCAAGCAAGAAACAAAGACAATGATAAAGTGGCCAGCGCACATCTCCGACGTATTCCAGCTGTTGTATACTATATGCGCTCACGACGTAGGAATAGCGTCGGAACGAAGGAAAAGAGCGGGAGAGAATGAAATAGGCAAAGAGAGCAGAGCATCGGACTTTTCTTTTTTATTTTTTTATTTTTATATGAGAGGGAAGAAAGAATAACTGACGAGGAAAGCGGCGAGGTATATGTCTTGCTTCGCCGGTCGTCTTGTTGACGTGCCCGGTTACGTGTCTTCTTTTTTCCGCCAACCTTGAAAGAACGACGCGTCATCCGGCGGCGGTTTCAGCGCGCGCAGCCCCCGAGGCCGTCCTTCTTCGCTGGGCGCGAGGACGTCGGCAAATTGCTCGCGAAAATTTGCATCGATATGAGAGTGTCTTTGTACGGAAAGCCTACATCAGTGGCTGTACGAAAAGTGCGTGAAAGAGGGTCAGTTGCAAGTGAGCGTCTGTTATGGGTACCGTTCTACGTGGCGTGCTTCGACTAGGTCACGAGAGGAAACCGCGATATCCCCAGTA
This sequence comes from Dermacentor andersoni, assembly GCF_023375885.2. Lineage (NCBI taxonomy): Eukaryota > Metazoa > Arthropoda > Arachnida > Ixodida > Ixodidae > Dermacentor > Dermacentor andersoni. Next base: position 193,654,930 of record NC_092818.1, on the reverse strand, counting down.
ATAATCCAGTTTGCATTCATGCAAGTCGTTGGAGAGGCAATGGAGAAACAGCTCAAGGTTGGCGGCATATTTCTCTGCGATTTCTTTTAGCTACGAGAATACTCGAAATGGTAGCTGCGTACGTAGTGACAGAAATGTCACTCGCCAATAAACAGCGAAATAAATCAATAAATGAAATACTTGAAGAAGGCCAGCGCGCGGTATGTCGGGGACAAGTTTCTTCAAGTTTCTGTCTCAAGCTCTTGAGTGGTTTCGATCGCCTTAGTGAACTGCAGCTCAGCCTAAACAAGCCCCTTACAGGAATTGTGCAAAGTCCTTCTTGAAGTCACTTTTCAAACCTGCGGATACCTTGTCGCACGAGTGATAAATTATTTATTTATTTATTTATTTATTTATTTACTTACTTACTTATTTATTCTACCTTCAAGGCCCCAAGGCGTTACTGAAGGGAAACGAAATACAGGACATGCAGATTAACAAAAATATTCTTCAATAGTAGTTCTAAAAGCAGATGTCTCGGGTATGTTAACCATTGAGGCCGGCAGATGATTCCATTCATTGGTAGTTTTAGGAATAAATGAATAAAAAAAGAGGCTCGTGCGACAATATATCCCTGTTTATGCGGTCTTCGCGGGATATTAGCGTGTGTTACGCAATAACCCTGTCGGTGTGTCATAACACCAGATGTGTAATTGGACTATGTGTTTGCTTGCGTGAAGCCTGAGACAAGCTATATACGAAAAACCGGGTACCGTTCGCATGCGAATTTGGCACTGAGTGGGGCTGTTTGTGTTTTGTTCGATGAAACCTTGTTACGTAGTTGAGGAATTGAGGTAGAGAAATTTTCCCCCTCTCTTTCTATCATCTTTCATTCCCTTTACCCCAGCACAGAGTAGCCAGCCAGTCCACACTGGCTAACCTCCCTGTCTTTCTCTCTCTTGAGGAAAGTGCCCATACAATTGGAAATGCGTATCTGTACAGTGGTGCTCGAGCAAGTCTCAGAGCAAGTGTTGTGCTTGCGTAACATTTTTTACCACCGATACAAATTGAGAAATAGCTCTGTCCATTTTCCTGTATGCTGCTTTCAGCGTTTAATCTTTTTCGTTCTTCTTTTCTTACGAAAAAGTATATGTATATATATATATATAGAGAGAGAAAGTACACAAAAAGTATAGATAACCGCACCCGAAGAATTACATGTTCGTTGTTGCAACCGATACAGCACTTCTCGTCGCTTAATGAGCTTTCGCGAGAAGGTCATTAAATTGTCGTTTCTGTGGTCCCAGACTTCGCGTACGTTAGTAATTATGTCATGTGGATCGGGCGTGCAATTTTTCCAGTACTTCCCTGTGGTGCCCGATCAACTGGTGGTCACAGCACCTCCACATCCGCCAACTCTCGTGCTTTTGGCGGCAGACGACGCGACGACGCTACCTGTACTCATTGGGCATCGGCTTTCGCGAAGTGTTGCGCTCTCCACGCGCTTCCGCGTAATAGTATAACTAACGCAATAAAAAAAAATCTATTATAAAGTTATGTTGTAAATCTCTAAATTCGAGAACTGTAGATCGTCCAGCTGCTCCTTCGGCTAACAATATTCACTGAACCATTCTGCTACGTCCGATCAGAGATGCCACAGCCAAGCGCAACTCGCTTTCTTTCTTTCTTTCTTTCTTTCTTTCTTTCTTTCTTTCTTTCTTTCTTTCTTTCTTTCTTTCTTTCTTCCTTTCTTTCTTTCTTTCTTTCTTTCTTTCTTTCTCCGCTGCCAAGCAACCAGCAAACTATCTTCTTTCCTGATTTGCTGTTTACAAAGAGGGCTATTTATTTGCTGTGTGATCGCAACCTGTTCTCCTACCACGCATAACTGTCCTGATCCTGAAAGAATGCCTTCCCGCGCGCGCACCTCGTTTTCGTTTTGTAATCTGCAATAGATTGATGCTTTCAGTTTTCATTTTCCCGCTTACTGACGTCAGCACTGACGTCAGCACGCACGCATGCACGCATTATCCATGACTATGTGCCCTCTCTGGAAATTCAAAAGTGTGTTAACGTGAGCTCTTGGTGACGCTACTGGCAATAACTTCACGACTATAATGTGAGGACAACGATCGCGAAACACGGTTCTTTCTGAGACGAGCTTGGGGTCAACCATCTCTGTGCGCTTCGCTGCTTCGAAAACGCCGAAAGTGTTTGTTCTGACGGAATTTACTGGCCAATGACAGACCCGGTGCTTGGACTGATTGCTTGCGACAAAGAGAGCAAGACGATTTATTCGTGAAAAGACGACAGAGAGAGAGAGAGAGAGAGAGAGAGAGAGAGAGAGAGTCGATTGCTTGAGAAGGAAATAAATAAATAAATAAATAAATAAATAAATAAATAAATAAATAAAGGAAGGGGCTACTGGACTCGAAGGGGATACCGCGTTTGTGGAGCCCGTCGTGCCGTTTAGTTTTATTTCACCACTCATGTGAGCCACCGTCAAGTATACATATACAAAAACCTAACAGCCAGAAGACGATTTGAGCCGCGGTTGATCTCTTTTCCACTTTGGGCTTTCTCGTGGCCTTGTAAACGTGTTATCCCGGTGTTTAGTTCGTTACTTGCGGACGTTCTGCTTTGTCGCATTCGGACGTTTTGGCAGGAAGCAGGGCAGCAGCGGCGCGGGGTTTGTGCAACTCGCTTCGGCGATCTTGTCACAGCAAAGGCGGCGTTCGCGGAAGACCTATTTCCCTGACACGTATTGTGTTCTTCTTTAATCATTTTTATCGCTTTGTTTGGTTTCGCGGGCGTTGTTTACTCGGTGAATGAAATGTCTTTTGTCACGTTTAATTTTGCACACCAGTGAGCTGAGTTGTTTTCGGATGCTGTGAAGTCTGCGATAAAAAAAGTGCGAATTGTAGCTGAAGCCTGTCACCATTTGTTTAATTTCATAGAAACAAGGGGGGGGGGGGGGTTCTGCTCAAAAGAAAGGAAGGAAGGAAGGAAGGAAGGAAGGAATGACGACGAGGGGCAGAGAGAGAAAGAGAGAGAGAAAAGGGATGCTCAAATGTGCGGGAAGGCTCGTAATTATTATTTGTGGCTGAGTATTCTGAGAAAACACTAGTAAGCACTGATGTATCACGTTGGCTGTGTCGTAGAGCACTATGTCGCCGGTTGATTCGCAGTCGCGGTTGCTGGGTTTGGGTGTGGAGTAAATGACCCTTAAGTTCCGAAATTAGTCTGGAGCGTCCGGCTACAACGTCTCTCATAGCACATGTAATCAATCAATCAGTCAGTCAGTCAATCAATCAATCAATCAATCAATCAATCAATCAATCAATCAATCAATCAATCAATCAATCAATCAATCAATCAATCAATCAATCAATCAATCAATCAATCAATCAATCAATCAATCGATCAATCAATCAATCCCATTCAATATTACAAATTCATCGTTAGTCTTAGGTATATAACTAGGATTTCTTTATATGATCATTTCACTAAAGAAAATCCGGTGCCATCGGTCAGGAAAAACCAAACAAACAACATTTTCTTTTGTTGGGCTATGGGGAAGAAAACTTCTTGCGGGCCTTCGACGAATGTGTGAGGACACGCCAGCATGCTCAGCTTAAACCTTACGCCGAGCCAGCTCGCTACGACTACCGGCACGACCGATTTCGAGCTTTCCGTCCGAGCCTTGTGTTGAACGTTCTTAAAGCTCTCGAGGCGGTCACACTCGCCTCAGGCACAGCGACGTTCAACTCCCCTGCACACGCTGTTCCTATGGGCTGCAATACTGCGCTGCACATGCATGTATACGTACGAAGTTGTGGCGTAATTTCATCTCCAGCCGTGCTCGTATTGAATATTCATACAACGGACGCCGCGGTGGGAATGCCTTCCCCCACGCGCGCGGTCGTTTTTCATTCGCGTGGTCGATCGTTCCTCTGCCCGAGCCGGCTCTGTTGTACGCGTTGCCGAAAAAAGAAGAAGAACGCTATGCGGCCCCACGTTATCGCATTTTCGGGCGACCTTGCCTATCCCGCTACGTCTCTCTTAAGGAGAAATATCACTGTGACGTCGATGGCGAGAATCCATAGTTCTCTGTGGCGTGCTGTTTGAGCCACCTAAGGAAAGCTAGTATGCCTGGCTCTATAATTGCGTCAGGTACGTACGAGCGGTTCTTTAGAAAAATAAATATTTTATTTAGCAGATTTTATACGCATCGAATAATTTTAAGCTTTCAGCGAGAAGTGCGCGCTATAGCAGCAACAACATATTTACTTGCAAACACCTTACTGTGTTACGGATGCAAGATCATGACTAAATTTTGATAACCGCCAGGAGTAAAATTTGTCGGGTTCATATAGGCACCACTGAACTTTTCCCATTCCAGGGGCGTTCGCATGTGTGTACTACAGGGATGGTGCGGCTTCTACCATCCTGCCTTTAGTATGAGCAGCTGTCGGACGATTAAAGATGGTATTCGTGATTCGTTTGCTGCGAGGAGAATGTCTGTTTTCTAGTGTTCTTTTTCTTGATTTATTTCTTGTGCGAGTTAAACCAATATCATCTGCAAGTCTCTAGTGAGTGAAAACTTTATTTGAAATTTCTGGCGATTTTAGCGGGGTGCGGCCATAAGCACCCCAGCCTAGGTGACGGCCTCGAGTCCTTGGACACGGGTGGCTTCAGCACTTTAGCGCAGCGCACGCATTTTCACGTTGCCCCTAGATAAAGCGGCGCCAGAATTTGAACAACGAAATTCCGCGAATATTCGCCAATAACTTGTGCTCCGCACGACGCATGTGCCCAGCTCGTCGTCTGCAAATCGTTGCCGCGCGCGGTCTCCGGCCCGCGTTATGGCGGCGGTCTCCCTCAGGGATAAATATTAAGAAGCTTGGTCACTTGCCAAGGCCGCCACTGCGATGCTTTGAGCTTTTTTCTTTTGCCGGCCCGCCGCTCGATGCCCTGCCAGGCTCGTCTCGTCTTTCTCCGCACTCTCTCTCTCTCCCTCTCTCTCTCTCTGAGCAGACGCTCTTCGAAAGCGCTTGGCTGCCAGAGGTCTTTTATCATACAAGTTGAGAAACACCGTTTCCAAAATCGGCCATCTTCCATATAACCAGCTTCCGGCCGTCAGTAGACGCATGCAACCCACTGCGAGTAAAAAAAAAAAAAAAAAAAAGAAAGAAAAAAAAAGAAAGAAAAAAGGGGGAAACAGGAACTTGTACAGGCCAGGAATTTTTGAATGCCAGCGTTATCATATAGAGGACAGCGTGCCTCCGCAATGGCTGGAACATTCTGGGAATCGTGGGAGTTGGGTCGTGTATCTATCCCATTGATGAGAACGAACTCGCAGATTTACATTTAAAAAAATTCTACCTTCCACGACAAGTGTAGTATCCCACGTGAAGAAATGTGTCGCGAGGAAAGCGAATTTCGCGCTCATAATCTTTATTGTTGTTATTATTAGTGTTACGCTAATGAGCAAAGAAATAAAACATTTTTTTTCATAAGCGCCCGCATTCACAACAGATGCCGAAAGTGACAAACATGCAGCTAGATGATGCAGATTCGTTGCTAAGGGGCACACGGAAGAGAAAAAAAGAAAAAAAAAGAAAGGTAGCAAGATCAGCTAACTTCAACGATTCCTCCGACTCGGAACTTCCAACAGCAGCAGGATCACACAGGAGGCACTGCCATCCTGCTCGTTTGCTGCTCAAATAATAGCGTTATCTTCTCGAAAACAAGCTGTCTCCGATGTGTACGGCGAGTCTTGGTCCGCTAGAGTATCGCCTTCCTACAGTCTTCGGGGCCAACAGAGCCCCGCATGGAATGCCAAGCGTGAACGTTGCGAGGTAGCTTAGTGGCTCTTAATTGCAGAACGGTATATAGGGTGTCTTTTCTTATTTTTTTTTAGCTGCACCAACTTTTTGAAAATTGCCTGTGGCAGAAGGAGGAGGAGGTCAAATAGAGGGAAAGACAGGGAGGTTAACCAGTTCTCAGACCGGCTTGCTACCCTGTGCTGAGGAAAGGGGTAAGGCGAATAAAAGATAATAAAATAGATATTAAAGAGATAATAAAAGAAAAGAGATATTATAAAAAAAAGCGAGGAGCAGCAATAAAAGAGAAAAAAAGAAAGGAGAATACGGCACTGCTTAACGTCTGTCTCTAAAATTATCCCTCCGCAACAAGCGCAACAGCGCTTTCAAAGCCTTCTGTGCTGAGGAGGGTCTCGGCCAGTGTCCCAGGAGCTTTTCCGCCGACAAAGGACATCTGTCAAGACTATCTAGCACTCTTGGCAGATTGCACAATTCTAACCTTTGGTCTAAATTACTCGATGAAGCGGCCATTACGTCAACGAAAAATCAAAATACACTATTACGCTAATTAACTTTTTAATGAACTACGGCACATATTTGAATCTACGAATAATAACCGGTGAGTTGGCAAGGCTTATTCACTTGGAACGAATCCTCAGGACTTCACTTTCGAGATATTACTTTCATTAAGAAACCGCTGTTTTTGCACAGATGTACAAAATTAACTGGAACACCAATGCATTTCGTAGGTTACATTGAAGATTAATACCTTGAATCTGGTACAGTCCGGAGAATTCGTTACAAGGGGATACGCCTTGCGAACTCGCCGGTTATAATTCGCAGATTCAAACATTTGCAGTATAGTAATTAATTAAAAAGTGAATTAGCGTGATTATGCTAATCATTCAATTAAGTATTTAGATTTCTCGTAGAAGTAATGGCCGGCTCACAAAGTAATTTAGATCAAAATTGTGCTATATACCACAGGCATTTTTTAGAAATTTGGTGCAGGTATAAAGGAAAAAAAGAGAACACCCTGTATAGTCAGCCATTCCGGTTGCTTCACCCTGAAAAAGCGCGCTGAAGTAGCGCTACTATGCGTGCTCGGCAGCACATTTTCTCGCGCTGTGATAGCGCATCGACCTGCCAACTTTATTCCGGGGCTCAACAAAGGCGTGCACTGTTGCGCTGGCCGTGGTGTCAGCCATTCGACGACCGAATTTACGACGTTTTCACCTAACAAAGTTCATGACTGCTCTGCGTCTGGTGCACCGGTCGATCGTCTTTCGCGAACAATGCTAAAGTTGCGATTGCACATCAGACGCTGGCCGGGCAACGTACAGCTGGAACTTGCGGAGGCCTCCGCGAATTAGTCTACCGGTTAGCTGACGGCGGCTGTGTAGCTTCTCGGACGTTGCACGGTTTTGCGCGAGACGGAGCACGGACGAGAATCCTGCTCCTCCCACCTACAGGGCCACCAAGTGTCGGGACCATATGGGTGCGACTACTAGTACCCGAGTCCTGGACCTCCGTTTTCTCCCTCCGTCTTCCGCCTCCTTTCTTTCTTTTTTTTTTTCTTTTCGCGCGCGCTAAGAGTGGCGTAGGCCTTTTGTGGCGGCACTGCATACGTTAGCGCACTCTCGCCGGTAACCTCGTTCCAAGCGTTGCGCGTGTTCGCGAATGACGAGGCGCCGTTTAGCGGCGGCGAGTTCGCGTGAGCGCGCTTACGCACGATGCTTTGCAAAGACTAAAAACCTTCCTGCTCGCCCATGCTTAAACAGTAGCGTGCTCGCCATTTCCTCGTGTTTTCTTGGCCGACTATTCGGTGTACGCGCTGACGAAGGGTTCGGAAAATATAGTGGTTTGTTACCCTGCGACAAAGCTGCGCGGTTGTTTCATGCTCATGTCTGGCGTCACCAGAGCCGCATCTCCAAGTTTTAGTTAAGGAAATCATCAGAAAGAGAGCTTCTGAGTTCGAACTGAGACAAAAAAAAAAATCAAAATGGGGGGGATGGTGCGTTGTAGCTGCAGGCGGGTTTAGCCTGGCGATATAGTAACGGAATGCATGACGGGTACGCCTGCGAGAGGGATACGCGGTTTGATGTTTTACTTTGCTGCAAGGGTATACAGCAGAGAACGCTCCAACATGCATTCTTAGTGGCACGAGATACGACGACAGCTGCACAGACACAAATCGAGCACGCACTCCCAACCCATTGTGATGTCGTACACCGCGTCTGCGAATTTGCGCGTTTAATTTCCCAGGCACCTCGTCTTGCACATGTTGCGAAATGTACTTTCTCTTGCGTAAGAACTGCCGGCGTAAAATTAGCTGCGAGCAGTGGTGCGTATAATGCGAATACATGCGCCATGAAGCTACATTATTTTTTCGTCTACTTTTTTTTTTTGCACTGCATTTCTCGGTGCACTCTTGTTGCCTCCGGCAGCGTGAGTTTAAGCCAGAAACGTCTGAGCAGCTCGAAATTTACCTGTCCTCGTTCACTGACGACAAGGGATCCGAGGCGGCTGACGTGCCTCGGCTACGCTGGTGATCACGTTAATCACCCCCATCTCGTTTTTATTTTTCGTGTTGCCTGGAGAAAAGAAATGTAACCAGTCACTCTTTCGTCCCCGTATATGCAAACGCGAAACATTAGGAGAGTAGTCTAAATGACCTCACACGGGGGGAGCGAAAGGGAAATTTAAGTTGTTCAACTTGTCACCGGCATGGAAAAAATAAGCTCGTCGCGTAGGAAAGAAATATGAAGTTTAGTATTGTTAGTTAAGCGATTAATAATCAGTGGTACGATACGCTGGCTAATCAGTGCGCCTGTAAGTCACAAACTATGCTAAACGTAATATTTCACGAATGTAGGTTTTGTATTCAATAAGCTTCTGACGTTTAAGAGAGTCAGCAATGTAATAACAAATTAACTACTAATGAACGAGGCCATAGGCTAATGCACCGACGGGGCTCAAAGCTTGGTTGCTTAAATGCGTAACAAAAGTTTATTGAACGTGGCTGTTGAGCTGGTAAAGACCGCATGAACGAGATATCAGTCTTATTTCGACATGGCATCGTCTGGCGCGGACATTATCCATTTTACCTCGCACAATAACCGTATTATTATTATGGCTTAAAAGCGTCTCAATTAGCTGCTTCAATTATTAACCACGTATAACACGTTTCAGCATTTATTTCAGCGAGATAACTGCACAGCGTAACAATGGTGCACCCGCGCCTGGCGAGGCCACGCCGTGAGCACGTCAGAAACTACTAATCGGCAGAACGCCGCTACACTGTTCGATACTAACGAGCACGCAGGGACAGTGCGTAACGTGCTTGCTGTAGTCTCTTTTAACATTGGCGAATGTTATAGATTTAATCCAAAGAAGGAATTCCTGTTGTTTTCAGAACGACGTGCTCCCATCGTCAATAAACTTTGTGTATAAATGAAGTACGTACATGGTTACTTTCTGTGCCCTTCGATCCACCCAATATTCAGTGGCCTCGGTGTATTCGAAAGGGCGCACTTCTATTTTCGAGTGCTTTTCTGTGCTTTTCAATGAGTGGTCTTTTTCAGCAGTGTCAAAATAGTTGATTTTATTTCACTGGAGGAGCTGTTCAGTAAACGAAGTCATATTCCCAGTGAAAAAGCCGCTTCCACGCTTGAACGCATCAAATGATGATCTTTTGAGAGGCATCGCACCTCCGGCGCGGTTCGGACCACATCGGTTTGGCGGTCACTGAAAATTATGCTCAAACGATTGAACACCTGGAATGGTAGACTTTGAACGTTTTGCGGTTGTGATGCATGCTTGTGCAGTTCTTCAATAATAATAATAAAAAAGTATTGGACAAAATGTGGCGGGATTTGTCGGAGGAACATTGGGCAGATATAGTGCTGGTCTTGGTTACGCGGTCCTTTAATTTAGTACAGAAGCATTTGTAAGCGGTCATCTTTCGAAGGTGACTACGAGTGCGTTGGGATATATATATATATATATATATATATATATATATATATATATATATATATATATATATATATATATATATATATATATATATATATATATATATATTATTATTATTATTATTATTATTATTATTATTTATACCCTGCACGTTCAGAGTCGGGAAATGGCTGAATACTTAAATTTGGTAAGTAACGCATACGACTGCGTTGCACTCATTCAACAACAAACCGACGAATTATACCACCTGACTGAAAAACGGGTTATATCGGGAGTGCATTGACGCAGTCGGATTTTATGACAGTCACATGCAAGGCAAATAATCAAGCGCTCTTCGATACAGTAAAGAACCCGCCGCGATTGCTCGGCAGCTGTGTCATTCTGTTGCTGTACAACGATCCAACTACTTTTCTCAGCGCAAGTTTCCTGCATCCAGGTGATCTAACTTGGGGTGGAGTGGAAGGCGGTAGTCGTCATAACAAGGACGCGGATGCAGAGATGGGGGGTGGGGGGCGGGGGGGGCGAGTATTTTGTGAGAGTCCACCTAGTGGACTGTCCATTTCGGCCGCTGCTGATTGGATATAGGGCCGCTCGTCTCCACCTCTTTCGTACAGCTGCATTCAATCAGCAGCGGCCAAAATGGACAGTCCAGATGAACTCTTACAGTAACGCCCCCCCCCCCCCCCCCCCAGATCGATAGATTCCTCACACCCGTAACTGTTGCGCAAAGGTGGGTCAATCATCCCAATGAAGAACGTTTTTGTGAATGCCACACCCATGAATAAGCTACAGAATTATGTTACGTCGCAGCGGCAGAGGTGTAGTATATGTAATTCCGCGGCGGCCGCATTTCGATGGGGGCGAAATGCGAAAACACCCGTGTACTTAGATTTAGGTGCACGTTAAAGAACCCCAGGTGGTCGAAATTTCCGGAGTCCTTCACTACGGCGTGCCTCAAAATCAGAAAGTGGTTTTGGCACGTAAAACCCCATAATTAATTAGATGTAATTTGATGGAACGGTCGATAATTCGTAGGTGAGTTTTTGGACCGCACATTGGACCTTTATCAGACCGATAGACACCCAGAAGAGCGCTTAACAATGACAAAAAAGAAAGGGAAAAATGAAGGTCTTATATACTGACTTTGCAAGTCAGTATAGGATGTCGAGACGCACTTGCCCGAAAGACTGAACCCTTCACATAGTTTCTCGACTATTACTTATGCGCCTTTAACCACAAAATCAACTCACTGTGGTTCTCGCGGTACACATTCTGTCAACGGTTACCGAACGCAACGGGCAATGTTGTCGTCCTTGTTCTTTGTTCTTTGTGGAATGTCAGGCGGGCGTAACAGTCGTATCGTCGAATAACGATTTAGAAAGTGCTCATTTTCCCGTGTGCCATAAGCCAGCTCGGTGTGCCACTGCACCGGCGCGTCTTTTCACTCAGGTCTGCGGTGTCGACACGGAGTCTGCAAACTGTTGCGTCATCTGTTTCGCGCGGATGAACAAGTAGGCACCGCTCATTGTTGGCTCTTCTTTGTTTATCGACAGCGGGGTGCGCGTACGTCCGGCAGCCCTCTGAAATTGCTGCAGAGGCCAGCCGGTTATTGATGCGGGCTTTCGCAACCGATGTAGTCAAAGACCTCTCTCGGCGTTCTCAAAACACCGTCATATCTCAACGTATTTATGTCGAGCATTTTCTGCCTCAGCCGCGGTTGCATTCTGCTCGCCGAAAGACTGCAGTATAGCACTATGCGCAGACAATGCATTGCAGTAGTGAGCGCACTGCTGTGATTGGTTTTTGCTAGCCCCGAGATTCTAAGTTCTCTACGCGGTTGTTGCGAGGCTGATATATCCTGCAGGCTCCTGCTGCGTCTGCAACCGGCGACGTCGTCTAGATTGAAAGTCACGAAAGTCGAGCCACCGCTTCCTCTACAAAGAACCTCTCTCGCTTCCTCGTAACCCCCGTGACTTCCTTCCTGGAACGTACACGCGCACCCGCCCTCTCAGTCCGCTTATTTCGATCTCACAATAGGGACTTCAGCATCGGCAGCAGCAGCAGCAGAAGGGCCGCGGGTACACGGCGGGCGTGCAGCGTAATCGCGACCTAATTACGCGGCGGCGACGGAACAGGGCCCGCTTTTCCTGCGATGAGAATCGGCCGGCTCTCCTAGGATACGCTGTGCTTGGCGCACTCCGTGCGTGCGCAAGCACCCAACGCAATATGTGAAAGTGGTCGGTTGAGCGACGAACCAGTTGTGATTGCCGAGTCTCCGCTCTGGGATAGGCGGCGACCTGCGTTACCGTGGGAGCAGCGGCCGAGAGCGCACGAATGTCACCGCGCGGAGTGAGACGGATGCGAAATCGCGTTCTTCTCGACACGATATACGCACCGCTGAGCGATGTAGTCTCGTTCAGCGGTATCTATAGACGGCTGCTGCCACGCAGCGCGTTGCGAGCGCCGTAAGATGTAAATGCGTGTTATAGATCTTTCGGCTGTAGTATAGTGGTGTTCGTTTTGCCATTGTTCTAACTTTTTAGGTTCGTTCATTGTCCAATTATGATGCAAGAACATCAACTTCCTAGTTAAGAGCTCGATAAAATTGTGTTGATGAGATTGACGAATATTGGAGGTATATGAACGAGGGTGCTAATTATTAACGTTTTCCTGGATAACTTTTTATGCAAACCGCCAAAGCTTGCATATAAAGACGAATACTATACTTTATATTAGTGAGGTACGCTTAATCTTGTATACACTAGGACCGTCCCGGATAGTGTAGCGCGAAAAATACGGCGTCATTTTCTTTGTATTCTCGAGTACGCTCTTTCTGCTCAATCGCGTGTATCACTTTATAAGCACTTCCCGTTGCAGACGGTCGGTGATTGTGTAGCGCCGAGGCGAAGTTGCGGCAACGGCTTACCATTCTTGCCGTAGCGAGGAAGATCCTCAAGGACGGTCGAACGGGAATCGTGATCGTTGCCACGTTCGAAATGCATTCTCTGTCAACGGACGCGATGGCGAACTCGCATTCTCGGTTTGACGTCGGCGATAGTGGGCAAGGCGCCAGCCAGACCGTCCTAGAAGATAAGATTGACCCGGACTGCTTGGCAATACTCGCATTCCGCTCCTCATACGACGTTCTTTTCGTGTCTTCTCACTGCATTAACACTTCGTTCTGTTCTTCGTCCGGGTTGCGCTGCCCACCTCTAGGAATATCTTCTCACTGCCTCTGGTATATTGCTACAGCGACAACCCTGCAGTGCTGTTTTGGCAGTTCCACCCTTGGGACAATGCTTTGCGCAAGTTGTAACGAGGAATACCTATCATCTCCGGCTGTCGGTCTCGACATCACATCTAGTGCCTTAAATATGTTCCATTGATAGAGTGTACACGGGTTCTTTTTGTTTTTTTCTAGGAGTCTGCCTGATGAAATGGTGGCTGTTGGGAATGAAGGGATGATAGGGGGGGGGGGGGGGGAGAGGTGCAGCAGGAGGAAGTGGTTTGATCCTTACCTAGACATGATGCCCAAGTAATGCCTCTAAATGGCGCAAAGCCGCAATGCGCGCATTGCCTAGTTGACGCCATGCATTTCCCTAGTTGACGCCATGCGCCCGGAACCGTGACGTCACGTTTCCGGACACAAAGGCTTTGCATTGAAATGGCAACGACGGCCGTCGAGGAGCGATGCTTATCACACGCCAGCAGGCTATAGCTGAGGGATCAGGTAGAGAAGTTGGCAACCTTTGCTTTCTGCTACTCCATTTCACGTTTATATGGATAAGCTGCCATGATTGATAAAAACTATTATGAAAGCCGGGTACGAACGGCCTGTGTGATGTCGTGACTTCCACATGCTAGCCTATAGCTTTACCGAAAGTTGGACGAGTTGGTATGCATTCATGGTTGAGAAAATTACAAGCAGCGCGAGAAAAAAGCGCGGACGGAGGGGCAGATCCGCGATGTAAATGTTTCGTTGTCGCAGAGGTCCAGACTCCGCCGTATTTATCAAACACCACTTTATCAAAGCGGTGTGCACCACGCACCCCGGTGAGGCGAGACAAGAATACCTGAGTGAAGACGAAGAGCAGCGAGGTAGTAGTGAGGTGAATGCACTTCAAAGTGTGGGACGAAATCTGTATTTTGATGATGCTGGAACGGAAAAAATCATTCAAGTTTACCGCCCACTTTTAAAGTAAGGATCATTTTGTAATGCTTTTTTGCTGTTCACTGGGTCATCACGGGAACGTTGGGGCGTTGACGTGACGAGTAGTTTTATAACGTGTTGTTGAGGTTAATTCTTGGAAGTACTCGGCATTTTTCCTGGTATCTGTGATGGGGAGGGCTACCCTGAGCGAAGGATGAAATTCGCGGTGAGTAAATAGATGAAGTAGCGTGGCGTATTGCGTTCCGACATGTCAGTGACTTTTCCAACCCCTGTTGACCTAGAAGCGCGATAAAGCGAATGGAGGTGGATGGGATTGCGAACGTGGGAATGGGCAACAGTGGAGTCAGCATCTCGTGTGTTATCCGTTCGGTTTCTTCTCTCGCCCTGAACTCCTCACCGATGAACTCAGTTTTTATCTCTGTTATGACGTTTCCATAAAAGCATTCTTGTTATTATTTTTTCTTTATTTACGTGGTGGCAGGATATCGCGGTAGAGCTTATTTGTCGAACTTACGGCCTCAGGCGATGTCTGCGATAACACCGGCCCAGTTTTCATCGATCCTTCACGGAAGGCCGTGTAGTCTGCTCTGCGACACGTGAAAATGCCCACATCGTGGTTCGCTCAGCTTCAAAATTGTAGCTGTTGTCTTCGTTGCATGCATATAGACTTTACTTAACTGCTTTTTTTCCCCTCAGTGATTTGAAAGGATGCACAGACGTCGTGAAGCAACGCTTCTGATTCACGCTCACTATGCGGTAAATCAAACCGCAGTAAGACGTTTGTAAAAGTGACAAAGAGGGAACACCGAACGTCTGATATTGCCTGCGAACACAGGCGGCGAGTTGCCCATAGTGCACCAAACTCCCTATCTGCCCTTTCCTTAAATGCCATATAGCCTAACTTTGTATTTCTCAATAGTTTGTCTTGAACGGGCTTCGGTTCTGCGATCTGATTTCTTCACGATTGAGTTTCTCGCCGTTGTTTCTCACGTTCCGCGTTGGCTGTCGGTACAGAGGGGGAATAACTTTCCATAGCATTCACGAGGGGAACTTTACCGCAACTAGTCCTCCTATGACGGTCATGTCGCCCCCTTTTCTTGCTTGTGCCATTCTCCATTGTCAGCCAACGAGGTCCCCGGAAGATCTGGAAGGCGTTGTGCGCCTCTCGGTGGCAGTTGTCAGCTTGCTCCCTCCCTGTTTCCTTTGTGTGCTTGTATGTTTCAATAATAATAATAATAATAATAATAATAATAATAATAATAATAATAATAATAATAATAATAATAATAATAATAATAATAATAATAATAATAATGAGGTCTCTTCCGGGAAGTAAGCATAATCTGTCATATTGAAAGACGGTGATAATAGCACAGTGATGCTACAAATCTTTTGTGTCACGTTCAAGCGAATCTCGATCGCACGTTTTAACAGAGCACGTTCCGATGACGGTGTAGTTCATGTTCATATGGTTACGCGATACGAATAATGCATTATCTATGAGGGACAATAGGCAACACCAAGTGTATTGTTGCACATCCGTATACTTGTCTTTCGGCTATGTGCAGTGCTTACTGCGAACGTTATTTGTAATATTTGAATAACGGACCGAGTGGTTGTAGCTGCGCTTGCTGGAACCTTCCAAGGTTCTTGTCTCCCCAGGCGCAGTGCCGCGCCTGTGGAAGCCGCCCGTCGCCAACACACGCACACCTCGGATGACATCACCGCAGCTGGTGCACCAGTTTTGGCGGCGTCCCTGCTGCCGGAGGGGCTTCTCTCAGTCTGCCGCCGGAGCCCCCGCTATATTTAGCCAGGCAGGCGCTCTCCACATGGCACGGAGCGAGCCCCGCGCGCCGCTTATAACCGTGGCTGCCGCCGCTGTTGCTGCTGCGTCGACGTCTTCGCCTTGGCTCTGGTCCTGGAACGTTTCACGCTTGTGGGTTTGAGCGGAGAAGGAGCGGAAGAGCCTGGTGGGCGTGCCACGTGCGGCGTCCCTTCAGCGCGACGCGGCTGACAGCGCCGGCGCTGCTAACGCGTCCTTAGCGTGCTGCCAGTGTCTTATAGATGCACGCTGGCTGGTTGCTGACCGGGCAAGACTGGTCAGTAACCAGCCTTGCCTGGTCGCGGTCGGTCGTGCACTAAAGGCAAATTCGCTATAGAAGCCGCGCTTGTCTCCCTGCGAAACTCACTCGACGTGAGCTGACGCCACTGCGTGCTGGGTCCGCCGACTCGGCGTATACGAAATACAAAAATAAAGCACATCTCTGTTCTCAAAATTCTGCGGTGCACCACGGCCGTTGTAGGGCAAAATATAGCCGCTTGCTGTGTCAGTGACCTTGGTTTTGACGTTTTCTCTTTTTCACCATTGGCAGCAGCGCTGAACGTGTTCCTCTGATTTGTGGCACCTGTTGCTACGCCTCGTTCTGGCTCCTCTTGCACAGTTAAACGTTTGGAAAACGTAGAAAGTATTACACTTCATTCGCGGGCATTCTTTTTACATCTCTCTTGCGAAGATGTTGCGAAGCTTATGTGTTTTGCTCAGCTTTCGGCCGATTTTCTACTCTTAGATTTTAAAGCGAAGCTTGCCCACTTTCCCAGATTTGGCATGGCTGCCTGAATGATAGGTGCTGTTGGGCCGGTCGCTATCTCGGTCGACACATTTGTGGGTGTATATGTACAAATGTTATACGTGCACCCAATGGAAGTTCCAGCTAACTGACCTTGTATATACTGACCAAGTATGCGCATCTCCGTTCAGTGTAACAATAACAACTAAAATCTCCCATGGAACCTGAACAAATACTGTCGGCTCACTAGCATATCCAAAGCCCACCGATCTGGTAATGGAATGGGGAATTATATTTAACAGATTCTTTGATTTACTGCATTTCATTTTGTTTGGTCACTCAGTATGTGGCACTGAGTGTGTGTGTGTCCTTTCTTGGCCAATCATTCAGGATGTCTCACTGGCACACAAGAGGCACACGAAACCTAAATGTTGCTTGATATGCGTCGTACATTTCTGTGCAAGGACCTGTCATCTCTATTCTTCTCTCGACAAGCACCATACATCACAATTCGTCCTTGTGACATCACTGCGCCTACGTCTGACACTTTGCATCCACCTGCTATGGAGTTTATGCACAGCTTGCGAACGATGCAGTACATAAAGATAGCTTGACGATAAACTTGTGACCTTTGTGGTGAACACACACACACACACGCACGCGCACGCGCACGCGCACACGCACACACACACACACACACACACACACACACACACACACACACACACACACACACACACACACACACACACACACACACACACACACACACACACACACACACACACACACACATGCGCGCGCGCGCTGTCAACAAATTTTTCCACCTACAGAATAGGTCAGGTGGCAACAGAAGTTACAATGCCTATAACTTTTTTTTTAATTCCACGTTAATTTTATTGGTACAGCTCCGCACTCTGTCGCAGAACGATGCATAAAGCCAAGACTCTCTCTGAAGCGCTCTGAACTGTACACGTGAAAAACCTTTAGTAGAAGCCTCTCTGCAACAAAGTGTAGTCGTAATATTGAATTGTAGCGCATACTTCCTCCACGAGCGATGTCCCTGTTTTGAATCGTGGTGCGAAAGCGTAGTTCATCAAGGCAATACAGGGACGCCGCGCTTTTCCCAAGTGGGACAAGTTTGCTGCAACTTCCGTAAGCTCGTTAAAAGCGGAAGCTGCTGCAATCAGCTGTGCCCGGTTTTCTCCAACGCGGGAAGTCGTTTGCGAAGCGCACAGTAAGCTAGGAAAGATAATACGTTTCGCCTTGCTGATGCACGGAGGTTTCACACTGCTAAACTTTTGTTGAACCTTCGCGTATCCTTTAATCAAGAGGGTGCTGCGTCACTTTCCTCTGAAGCGGGAAATGCACATAATTTGCATGACGCTCTTTTTTTCCGCGTCTTGTTTCTTGTTCAGTTTAATTACAGTCCCTTCAGTGGAGCGCATAGCGCCCTACTATACAATGGCACAGAGTGCTCGTTTCTTCCATTCTTCTTCCTTTTCGAGTTTAGTTTCGAATTTTTCGTTTTCTAGACATAAAGACATGTGCGCGCAAATAAAGCAGTTAGCATGCACTTCACACCGAAAAGAGAAGTCTTTGGGCTAAAGGCAGCGAACAGTAAGACAACACGTGTCTACAACACTCGCCTTCGAGCACTGCCGTCGCGTGTAGCGCCTCGCCTCTAGCTGAGCGCTGGTTGGGAACTTCTGTCGAGAAACGAACATTTGAACGAGTGTGTCAACACGTGAGAGAAGATTCGACGAAACTATAGCTTTGTCCCTGCGCTTAATTTATTCGGAACGCTCCGTTACTGCTGCCTTCGAGATTGTATGTGTGTCGGCTCACCAAGGAAACTGCTAGCGACGCTGTCTGGGACAACGTTCGTCTAGAACGCAACGGAAGACGGGAAGTCGTTGGCGTCGCGGCGACATTTGAATCTCTACACGTGCAGCTCGACTTAGCACCGAATCTCATTCTAAATCGGTACGCGGAGCTGAGGAAACACCGCTGTCGGAGGTCCGCACACAAAAGACAGCGCGCATTTGGTGCCGCAACGGCGTGAGACAAAGCAAGAGGTTCGGCGGCGAGCTACAGGATTGGCGGCGCGGTGCGTGTAGCGAGATGGCGGGCGCCGATTGGCGCGCGTAAACTGCGATTGCGTGCGGCGGGAAACAGGAAAGCGGGGCTGCGGGTGAGACGCTCGAGGAAGTGGCAGCTGGTTTGGCGAGTTTGAGCGCTCGCGACGCAGAGGTGGAGCAGAACGAATTTTAACTGACGGGTGTTGGAACGAGTCTGCAGGCGGTCTTGCTGGTTAAGGCATCTACAGCAGCGCCATGAAGTGGAACAGGGTACAGGAGTGCGTGACAGGACAAGTTTTATTTGCAGCGATGCCTGTTATAACGACAACAACGCGACGACAACAGCAACAGTGACAACGACAAGATTGTTCGTTCCGGGTTTGTAAATATTATTTGCAAACTATGCTGTCTCGAAACACGGTTATGAAGCTACTGGGCATAATCGTGCCCTTGCTATCTTCTCTCTCTTCCCCTTCTCCCATCCCCCAGCGTAAGGTAGCCAACCAGACCATTGACTGGTTACAATCCCTGCCTTCCTGTATTCCTGGCTCTCTCTCTCTCGCTCTTTGCTATCGTCACCGCTAATTTGCAATTCAGAAAAACTGCGACTTTCTTGCCCCCCCCCCCCCCCCCCCCCCGTTTTTTCTTTTTTCTTTTGACATAACGAAGAATGACATACTCCCGCTTCGCATTGGCGCTTCGCTTTGGCGACGTATAGTGTCCCCCGCAAGGACGATTTTTCTAAAGGTGAGAGGCGCCTGTATACGTGTGCAGTAACTCTGATGGTTGGTTACTGTAGCGAATGGCCTTGTTCTTTGTCGTTACTTTGAGTTTATCACTTGAGATGTATAGAAGGCGGCTCACGGTAGGTACGAAAGGGCTTGGTAGGGTAATTGGTCTTCCTTCCTATTCACTTCGCTTGTGCACAGTTAGCTTGCTGTTCAAACGGCCGGCTTGAATATGCTGTTTGTCCCAGCTTAACATCGATATGTGTGCACAGCGCGAAAGACGAGGACTGAAAGGAAGAACACAACACATGCACTGTGTTGTGTCTTTCCTTTCAGTCCTCGTCTTTTGAGCTGTGCACAAATGTCGATATTGAATCACCAACTCGCCCAAGCTTCCACCTTATCGGCTCATCTTAACATTTGTACAATCTGTAGCCCTTGCATATCGACGTGGCTCTTGTGCAGAGCGGCAACATTGCGCAGAACATGCGTAGCTTGTTTTCTCTGAAGCCCACCACTTACACCTCATCATATTCGTCTTCCTAAATAGGTATGAGACACAAGCTAGCAAAATGTATCGACGCCGCTTTTCTGGCATGCAACAGTACATTGGTACTGGATCCACCTACACTAGACGAAACGCATTGTCATTGCACGATGCAAGGCGAACATGTATTCGTATGCCTCATTACATCTCTAAATGCTTCGCTTGGGATGATGACCTTTTCGTTTCCTTTCTTGTAATTCCAGCTGTGCACGCTACGGGATCTCAAAACCATATAGGCCCGGCCTTTCGCTGTAAACAGTGTCTTGCAAAAGAGATAAAGTTAGTCATTTTCCCTGCTTTCCCGCTCTATTACTGTCTGTATTAATTTGGTTTCGTTAATTGCATTTATAGCCTGTTTACACAGGCTCTATAGCGCTGTTATGCACACATAGCTACTTGAGTAACCGTTCTCTCCGGCCAATAACAACGGACCAAAATCGTATTTGCCTACACATGCAAATATAGAACACAGAAAAGAATAAACAACCCACTGCAAGGCGAATAAATACAACGACGAGAAAGAAAAACAACAAAAGATCACGAGTAACTAACGAAGGGGCTAGTCGGCTCTCTCACGCAAGCCGTGACGACGAACGCGCCAGGCTTCTGGCGTCCCGGCTTAGTGCGCGCGAGACAATGCAGCCCTCTCGGCTTAACCGGTCCACCTGGCTGTGCGTGACGTTCATCGGCACTGACAGCGCCGTTGTCTGACGGCAGCACGTCGTGGCTGTAGGATAACCAGGCGGGCAGCGAGCGAGCTCTGGCGGAGCACTCGACCGCAGCCGCTGCGCCGCGCTAATGACTGCAACGAGACGCGGGACGCGCAACTCGACCCGAGCGTCTCACTTAGCGCGGAAGACAAAGGGGACGAGTTGGCGTCGAAAAGCGAGCGACGTGCGGTGGCGTTGAGTGTTCCCCCCACGCTGGGCGCGGCGACGCGCCGGTGACATAAGGATGACGGGACATCTTCGGCAGTGGGGTTGCACGGCGCGCGTTCGCTTCGCCGGCGTGATCTGTTTTGTAGACACGTCGTGGGGAACGTCTTTACTGTTAGCACCTCGAGGGTGTAATTGAACCCGTACGCGAGACCGGCCCTTTTCTTGTTAACAAACGAATGATCGCTCAGTTTCACTCAGAGCGCAAAACAGTGGCAGAAGTAGCTTTAAGAACTTCGAGTATCTAGCACTTATGAATATGTTCATTTCTTGGCTTCATTTCACGCCGCAATGGTTGTTTCTTTAGGATAGATTACTCATAAGGACAGCACTGCGTAGCGAAGAATTCTCAAGCATGCACTCTAGAAACTGTGCTAACTTTTTTGAGCGTAAGCTCTACGCAAAGGTACACACCCTTGAACATTGAAAGAACGGGTTACTTCAGGCGCTAGCGACACCGCCGACGACTTCGAGCACAGTCAATAGACTGAATGGCTTAAAAAAGATGTTTAGAAGAGACAGCGAATAATAAGGCTGGTTTGAGAAATGCTGCAATATACGGCGCCTTTTGAGATCCATATTTTGTAACGATTTCCTTCCTTCGATTTCTCCGGCGATGACGGTGGCCCAGGGGCGTACAAGCCATAGAGAGCGAGAAAATGATGGTAAAACTAAATCTCTACGGGAACATACGGCTTGGCACTCAAACAAGGGAGAGGTTTAGGAGGACCACAGGCGGGAAACGTTAAAACGGTCGGCAGTGTTTTATTACATTGCAGGTACGTGTCTCTCATCTCATCCGCGCTCCAGCGTGACCGAGCGGCTTACGTGACTACTCGAGTTCGAGTCTCCTTAACTTTCCTCAAGCCTCGCGTATGTGTTCTTGACCATGCGCGTCGCTAGCGCTTGCTACTCACAAGGCTCATTGACAGACTTCTCCTGCACTTAAGCGGATGCACAATGGGCGCATTTGCCCAGTTTGGCACTTGACCCGACAACTTTCTCCCATGTGCGAGGCCGCAATACCTAATTTGGGGTGATGGCTTAAGGCTAACAAATTCCGGTACTTTGTTGCGCAAGATAGCTGCACAACACGAACACCGCTCCCAGCTCGTGTCACGGTCAACGTGGTCACGCATGTGAAGAGGCCCGCTGGAAGGCGCACGTGTGCCAGCAGGATGCCCCGTGGGTTCAGCGAGCTCGACCTGCGTGCACCTTGGCGCTCGTAACTCCGCGTGCGGGACCTATTCCTGGCGACTCCTTTCCGTGGCTGACTTGGCATTCGCCCTTCCCCGCGCTCTCACCGCGAACCGTGGCTTCGCCGCGACCGACCGCGGCTCATTGACGCTCTTTCGCTTACATATGTGCTTGCGACTCGACCTGGCGCACGCATTGCGTAATAGACTGCATTAGCACTAGCATATGCGTTAAGCCCCTACATTTACTTTCTTCTCTCTCTTACTGTAGCCGCTGTTTACCTCGCCATGACTGATATGCTTTAAGCAGCCACACATTTGCGCGCTTTGTTACACATGCATGGGTTGCTGTGGAGAGACTGAGGCAGAGGGCCGCTCGGCTACTCCATCTTTTTCTGTCTTATATAACAATCATGTGCGCGTGAGATCACGATGCAGCGCTCGCGTTCTGTATCGTTCGCTGTAACGGGCTCTTCGGCGCTAAATTCGACGTGGGATCGTTTCCCACCGGTGGCACGTTGTTTTTTCATCCAATGTCATTTCCTTTATCATTTCTTTAATTCAATTAGTAGGAACAAATAATTTCCCCTGCGTTGTCTTTGGTGTCTTTATTTAGTGGCTTCTTATGACATGATATATATATATATATATATTTGTCGTTGCCTTTTTCAAAACGGTTCATAGTAACACAAAGACATAAATGATGTGAGCTATGAAAAATAAGAATAAAGGAAGCAGAAGTGAGCAGTTTATCGCCGACACGTTTGCAACTATCAAGCCCGCGCGGGATATGGCTGAGGGCCCGACACGTGTAGCCATTGCAGCTTACAAGTTTGTCGCTTGCACCGTGTAAGAAGGCACCTTTTTGAACCGAGCCGCTGCGAAACGCAGAAGACAGGCACGCGACGCGTAAATGTTTAATCAGTGCATGTCATCATTTTCCTTGTTGTGGTTTCGGCTATTAAAATAAAACAAGGCGATATGGGCAACTCAGTTATCTTTTTATATTGAAATGAAAATAAAAGAAAAAGATGTAGTCACCCAGTTGATATGTTCATTCTGGGTTTGCGCCTTCAGGGCGAAATTTAAATGTTGCTGATTTTCAGCTTTTTTCTGTACTGCTGCATTGTTTAGATGTAAGCAAGTCTCGAGGTGAGCAAGTAAAAAATACAGGCGATGATGATGATGAAGCAACATTTACTGGGCCCGAAATAAATCGGTGGTGCACGCAGGCACCAGATTGGGTGGTTCCCTAGTTACAGGACCCATATGTTTCCAGCAGCTCCTGGCCCCTGTCCGTCAGTCACGGTATTGCATCATTACACGCATCGTCACAAACTGGCGCGGGCGCAGACTATACGAGACTACCGAGGTTCGGTTGTTCGTGAGGTGACTACTACTGTTTGGAAACCCGAGATCTGTAAAACAGAGTAAGGGGAGGATAAATGGTCCTGAAACCTTTATGGAGGTGAATAGGCTTGAAAAATTTCACGCCGTATGGTCGAAACATGATGAAAAAGATTATGAGGACATGAGGCACCGCGCGTGAGTCCCAGAGGCGGGCTACTCAGGCTGAAACGGACGGCTGGCTTCCGCGTGATCTCGCTGTTGGGGCACGAATCTAGCGCGGTAAAAAGTTGGAAAATACTATTCACACGCAATGCTATCCGACGGGCGCTCTGAGCTAAAAGGAGGTCCTCGCGTAGAACAAAACAAAATTTGTGGCTGTCAAGCAGAAAGATCGAGACACGTGGCCTCTGACCTTGACTGCTGTGTGTAAAATGTCTGTGCAAACACGAACGCGGAAGCACGCGTGGCTGATCCATTCTACTCGCCTGTGCGTCGTCTACGAGAACATGCACAGGGCGTGCTTGTGGACAGAGTGTTTGCGGGAACGACGCTGGAAAAAGAAAAAAAAATGATGGCGAAGAAACCTGGAAGGCAGCAGATGTCTATCTCTCTCTCTTTGGTTTAACGTTATCGCTCGAGCGAATGATGCATCATCCACGGATTTATTTGTCGAAGGCGGCGTCACAAGGATCACAAAAGCTGTCACCGGCTGGCGTAAGAGCCCTCGCTGTTATGTCGAAGTGGAAGAACCTGTGGTTCTGAGGATTCCAATGCGAACGCTTTGACTGCAGAAATAGCTGTGAACCCGTAAAGTATCATTCCCTACGAAGGTCATCGCGACATAGTGAAGAACTGGGATACATTTTGAAACGACTGCTTTTCTTCGATTCTGGACTCTCATCCCCCCATTCATTGCGCACTCTCACGGCAATGACGACCGCTTGGGAACCTATACGTAAAAAAAAAGGGGGGAGGATGCATCTGAAAAATAAAGATAATGTCGCAATATCTGCTCCCAAACTTACAGAAGACAGGGAGAGAGAAAAGAACAAAACGTAGAGAATGCTTATGAGCCTAATAACTGACAGTTGAGCTGCAGCCACGCACACGTGCGAGAGTATAATATAGCTGAGGTGTCGTGCATCGCTGCTCAGTACAAGACGATAGCGCCGGCCCTGTACTACGCACCAATCATCCGTCAAAAAGTGCTTGCGCAGACACGTCCCGAGGCGCAACGCTGCCCACGCCTCGCTCGTCGCGCGTGCGGCGCGAAGGAAAGGTATGCAGATCCGGCGAAACGGGAAATGAGGTTGCTTATCGGCTGCGGTTCTTCTCCCCCGGATATGCGGTGCCTGGCCCTTGCTTGTAATACGCTGCGTGAAGGGCGAGGCGGGAGGATGGCGACGTATATATCGAGAACGCGCGAAGGTTGGGATGCCTCGGAGGGTGAGGGCAAGAATTTTCGCGTCTATGCGCATGTTGAACACGGTGATTGATAATGTGCAGGCAACGGTTATACATGGTCAGAATACCAGGAGATCTGCCTCCGTCTGTTCGGTCTTCGGTGAAAGGCGAGCGTTGAAGATTGAAGGCCGTCTTAAGGAACCTTGTGCACCGTTAGGAGGCTATAGTCGGAAGCACCGGAAAGAGGCAGTCGCTTAAAGTGCTCTTTCGAGTTAATATGATGCGTTCGAAGGGCGGGGTTCAACATTTGCAGTGAGTTGAGTAGATTTCCCCTATCGGAGCAGAAATAAACGACTAGATGACGTGCTGGCAGCTTCAGTGAGATATGAGAACGCTTGGGCATGACCTTCTTCCACGCACAGCGATGCATATTTCTAGAAATATGTCTGATAGCAAGGAAGGAAGGCGGGCTGCGGCTAGAACTATCGTATTTGAGAACTGAACACAGTGAACGCTGAGGCAGCTCAGAGAAATTAGACGGGAATCTGGCCGTAATGCATAACCCAGCGCACGTGACGAACAGGATCGTTTTTTTCCCCCCGACTTACTTGTAACATTTCTATAGTAGTGTTTCTTGGAACAATAAGTTCTATGATCGGTTCTCTCTATACCCTGGCTTCTTAGCAAAGCTTTTGTCTTGTGCATTCACCAGGAATACATCTCATGTTCACTCTACTTCTCAGCACGTGCGTACACACGCCTAAGCGCACATGCACCACGTCCGTGAAGCTTCGTGATTTTAAAACCAGACAATCAATACTTCTGCACATGCGCAAAGAGAAACCTAACTTTTCAGGCATCGTTATAACCGCGGAGTAACAAAAGCCCGCCCTTAAATCCAGCCCCACATGTTATTCGCTTGCAATTGCCATTTGTCAAGGGCTTCGTGAACCAAATAATGGCTTTTGTCAACTGTGAATTGCGATTGAAGCCTGCTCACAGCTCATCGCTGCGGACAAAACGAGGGTGGCCTTCGTTCGGCATCGAAGCTCTAAAGTCGCATGCGTGCACACCGTGGCTTGAACTGCCGATGCGGAACGGGACACGATCATCGTGAGAGCGCGCTGCCCCGCCCTCCTGAAGTGGATCGACCAGGGCTTCAACTTCCTGCGCCCGGTGCACGTCATCGAACCGACGATAGCGCAAAGGTCGTCGCGGCTGGCACGGAGTAGAGCGAGGCCTCCTCTCGCTTTGTGAGGGCGCACCTCCGCATATTTATGCCGTATAGTATGATATGACAACACTGGGGAAATCTTGAAGCTGGGCAGGTTGCCTTATAGACGTACAGATGCGACCGCTTTTAGCACAATATATAGAGTTTTAGGCACATATTATAAGCACAATGTGCCTCCTTTTCGTTCTTTTCATGCACAGTATGAACGAGAAGGGGGAGAAGGTGCCATTTATATATCGAGCATGTTTACTATGAGATAAACGCGTTCTTTCGTCGAAAAAAAAAAAAAAAAAATCACAGGGCTTAGAATCACAAAGAAAAGAAAAAAAAGAAAGAAAAGTAGATAAAGCGGCATATTCTACGCAACAAGTGGCTGACACAACGAAGAAGTGTACAAGAGTTCTAATACAGTGGTACTGAGTCAAATGACATGGAGACACATACAGGAGAGCATTATTTCTTTAATTCTAAATGGCAGAAATAGAAGCGCGAAAAAAACGAAAAACATGCGCACTAAAGCTTCCGCTATGCGAAGTGTTACAGAAGAATGCAGAGAGAAGCAGCAATAAATAAGGCGTGAGATGAGGTCATTGGGCGACAAAGAATGGACGAGGCTCTCGATAAGGCAAGGAGTGATCTAAAGAAAATGGTGCAAATTACTTCTTTTTGGGGCAGGGCGCGGTATAACTGGTGATGCCGATGATCATAGCATGTATTGCCCACTTGGAAAAGTCTTGCTCTAGTTCTTTATCTTTGTGCCTGCGCGTTGCGTGCATGATAATGTGTTTCATTCGTTACGTGTAACATTTTTTTTTGCTTCTGTTCGTAAACGGGCCGGATGCGTCGTGAACGCTGCCCTAACTCACCATAAGGATGTTTAAAGTAGTGAGTGGAAAACGCAATAGGCACTGTCTTCAGTCTTGCTGCTACGATGGACCCTTTGAAGCACCGTACACAAAATCCGCCTTTCGCCACCACCATCTGCATTCCGTTCGTTCCCTCGCTTGCGCCCTCACTTGTTTCTGCCGACATCTGACCATCTCTGATGCAAAAGAAAGCACACAAGGAAACAAGGTGGCATGTATTTGCCGTAACGTTGCGCAGCGAAAAAAATCCTGTGTTCCGAAACAGACGAGAATGTTGAAGAAGTGTACGAAAAAAGTACCTCTGGCTTGAGGGGCGCGCTTCAGTGCGAGTGTTCTACGAAATTAGTGCGACTTCGTTTGCGCTCTAAATCAGTTGGAAGTTCTTCATTAGATAGAAGTTGACAATATAGTGCAGGGCTTTTCCGCATGCATATACGCCATCCAAGTAAGCCTTAATAATTAAACTTATCTGAGCCAGTGGATGAGAAATTCCATCTGTGGCCTATCGTGAACGTTGCCGAGATAAATTTTGGGACGCGTGACTTCATTGCTGAAGTAACCGAAAGGGCTTTGCAGGCCTTCCAATTTCCATTAAAAAAAAATGTAATAGAAATTACTGCTAAGTGGACAAACTCAAAAATTAGTTTTTATTTTTTCACCTTAATAACAGGCTTTTTAATATTCAAGCAATTTCTTTTTTTCACCTTACGTGACAGAATGTAGTGTTGACCGGGCATTCTTTCGTTACAAACAATCGCCTCGCGACCTGCTCTATGGCAAAGACGTCATTGTATACACGTACCACGTTGTACCGTAGACATTATGGCCGAGATGCCAGCGTTGGCACAAATATCGTAAAAGCATTGGAAAGATCGCGTAGAGATAAGTGGCCACGATAACACCAGCGATAGAGGGACGGGCCCGCACCTAGCCACACAATACACCGTTATATGCATAGGGTCCTGCGCGTGCAGTTGAGGAGACCCCGTGCGGCCTGCGCGCTTCTGCGAGCCTGTTGCGGGCCCGGGTTGCTTTGAAGCCGCCGTCTTCGGGCGATACCTGCACACACCGCGTGAACTGCCCGTAGAGGGAAAGGAGGCGAGATTGCCCGGGACAAGAGGATGGCGCACGAGCGTGGGCTTTCGCGTCGTGAGTCGTAAAGCGTTTGTTTGTTTGACGCCTCTTGCGCGCGCCCGTTTCCTGCGGCTGCGCAACGACCGCAGTCAGTGCGGCGCCGCCGCTGCCGCCGTGCGTACAGGTGTGCGTGCAGGGCGTCGAGCCACATATAGGGCGAATGAGCCGCGGGCGCACAGGGGGTCGTTTAAAGGCCGGCCGACGCGGGCCATCATAAAGAACACGCTAATTGTGTGCGAGCCGCCCATTTAACGCTGCAGTCGGTATTAACCTTAACGCGAATGGCTCATCTTTCTGCACATTCTGGTACCCCGGCAGGTGAAAATGGCATTTCCTTTCGATTCTGCTCCCAATACATATTACATATACGGGCTGGCCGTTCTGGGCTCTAAAGGTGGGTCTTGGAACATGACTGAACTGGGAAAAGCGCTATGTGCTGGTATATTGCACAGATATTTAGATGCAGTAGACGTATTATAAACAGTCTACGGGCAGATATACGTACAAGGCACTGTTGGAGTAGGAGCAAGATTAAGGGGGCTGCGATCAGATGCGATCTTTACTGCGACATATTGCGACTCACTTGCTCCCGTAATGTCAGGAACGTCTCGAAAGCTAGCACTACGCTGAATCCTGCTGGCAGGGCAGGAGAAAGAGAGAGAGTTTGCGTGCGTGCGTGCGTGCGTGCGTGCGTGCGTGCGCGCGCGCGCGCGAGCGTGCTATAGGCGTCGTATAGGAGCTTGCAAAAGGCTTCCTTCACTAAAGGCGGACCTGGTCATGACTGACCGCGCCGGGGACTCGAACCTGTAGTTGAGCGTCAATGCGTTCTTACCATTTCGTGGATTTGGTTCCAGATTGACTGACCGCACGCCACGTCAATAACTATAGAAAAGCGGGTCGTACTTGTTAAAGACTTAATAATATATTGGCCACGTTATTTACTTATTTCTTACTAACATCAGCTAGTAAATGTATACTTAATAAAAGTTACTAAGTAGAAAACGTACTATAATTAAGCATTAGTGAGGCACTCCATTTGCGAGCCGTAATATGCAGTAAACATTATTGGGGGAGGGGGGGGGGGGGGCTGAAGTTAAAGGAGCACGGACGCATATTTTCAATGTCGCAAGCGTTTCTCGCACGTAAAATGATGACAGAAAGCAATTGCGGAGTTCAGGCAATGCTTGTAAGACAACTTATTATAGTACTAAAGCAGGATTCTAAATGACGGACCTGACATCATTGACATTATCTTCACGTCATGACAGAGAGCAAAATTTGCTGACTTTGTGGAACAATAATATATAATAATAAGAGCGCTGCGCGCATTTCTTCCGGTCGCGCTCGCGTTTGGCAGCCGCAGTGATCACGGGAAGGCAGAAAACCAATATGTAGTGACGTCATGACGCACCACCTCCTGGGTACCGAGTACTAGAGATGAGTATTATAATAAGTTATCTCGGGCAGTCTGATGCTCGGCAATATATTTTCTAAGGCTTACAGGGTTTGAAGCTTCATGCAACGCAAAATAGAAAGTATTCGAACATGTCATTTCAGCAACTTTTTAAGTTAACTTGGTCATCCGCACTCGAAGAAGGCCTAGCTGGCGTTAGCAACGCTCCTGTCCCCACCACGTAGAGGGCACTGTTGTATTCGCAACTCATACCGATTCATAATCATATCATGTTTTTGGCACGTGATACCCGAGAAACTAACGCATACCCTCGCTTTACGAATGAAGAGAACAATAATAAAGAAATAAGGACAAGTACGTTCTGGGTTTGTTTCCTGGTGGCGAAGTCACATTCGTGACGCCATCACGTGCTCAGCAAGAATTATAAGCGAGTAATGGACACACTGCAGGGAACAAAACAAACGGTAATAAAAGGTGAATAGGGAGATTAACGAACGAGTCTAACGGCATTGACATAAGTGTCTTTGGGGAGACTAGTCAACTGATAAAGCACTTAGCCCGTCTCTCTCTCTCTCTCTCTCTCTGTCGCAAACCTGAACAATCAAGACAATTAATTTCCGAAAGCTACAGTCTGACCATGGGCATGTGTGCCATGATCGAGCACAGGGGTTTCCAAACTCTCTGGCCTTGGGGAACTCGACCTGGCTTCCCAGAGTGCCGCTGACCGCCCCTTAGACCCCCTTCTCTCTCAACCCCTCCCCCGCCCGGCAAACAATCGCACTGTGCGCTAAGTAATGTTACTTTAATAAAGTCCTTAAGTTTCTTAATGTCATCACACCACTTAGTTTTCTGCCGTCCTCTACTGCGCTTCCCTTCTCTTGGCACCCATTCTGTAACTCGAATGGTCCACCGGTTATCTGCCCAACGCATTACATGGTCTGTGCAGCTCCATTTTAAGGTCAATTAGAATAATGGCTATCCCTGTTTGCTCTCTGATCTACACCGCTCCCTTCCCGCCTCTTAACGTCGCGCCTAACGTTTTTTATTTCATCGCTCGTTGCGATATATTCTTTACTTGTTCTCTAGCTTATTTGTTAAGCTCCAAGTTTCTGCTTGGAAAGTATATTGGTCTAAATAAGATATAATAAGCTATAATTTAACTGTCTTTTCACAGCTCCTTTCTGAGAGAGTATCAGCAAAAAGAACTCGGAATTATTTTGCTGAGGCAGCCAGACTGCATATTGCTCGGGGCACATGCAAAAATTCGGGTCCCATCAATAGCTCTTGTTTGCTGCGCGTGCCTTCCCGAACGCTGTTTAACGAGAAGAGAGAGGGAGAAGGGGGAGGAGGTGAAAGTAGTTCCCGCGGTTACTGCACGTGTGTGCACGCGAGGAGGCGTGTGTTTTCGCAAGCTAGCACATTTGCATACGCCAAACGGCAGTGCCTTGCGCACGGAATGCAGCAATCAGCCTTCACCCCAGCTATATGGCGTATAGAGGAACTGAACCGCACCGCAGGTCAGCGACCTGCTTAGCTTTGTCCAGGATTCGCAGTTGTTAGGCGCACTGCATAATGTGCGGCGGATGCGTCGGAGAAGTGCCACAGGGAGGCACGAAGTCGGGCTTATAGATTGGCGTCCCAGAATTTCGGAAGTGTCAGTTTTACCAAAAACAAAGCTTTCGCGAGCGATTAAGTGACGATAGCTGAGAACAGGTTCGGTACAACCACAATGAAAATATGCAACCGGCTCCCGATAATTATGAAATCGTATTGTCCTTTGGCAAGTGACGAGCAGTAACCAGAGAATATAAGAAATGCCATTATATTCCAGCTTAACATAGAGACCGACAGAGTTAGGCTACTTCTGTGGGTTTTCTTACAGACTAGTTTTCTACGTCATAACGCCATTTTGTTTATTGCCTGTGTGCGTTGCCTTCTTACTCACAGGAGTGGTAGTGCTATACAGAGCATTGATTTGGATATTGCCGTCGAAACGCATGATTTCTGTGCTGCGCCAACATGCGGAGTGGATGTTGTATTTCCACTCGTTTTCCCGGGCGATCTTCTTGCATAAGAATCTCACAGCGACCAATTCATTGCGCGGTGGAAAACAAACTTCGACGGGTATTTAGAAACACAATGTAACTCTCGCTAAACTTGATCGTTACGTTTAGTGTCCTTTCGACAAAGAATGTGAGTCTAGCGTGTGCGTGTTACCGTTGAACTGTACAGTGCCGAGGCATGGTACTTGTAGTGTTAATATTATCTGCGCATCATCTGGCACGAATGTGCTTGCAACGTAATCTTATTATCACCGCTTTTTTTTCACACGCTGTCAAGGCAATTCGCACAAGCATTTGTAAAATACATACGTATATATAGAACAAAAAGATGTCCATTTTTTTTTTTGGCTGTATATCTTGAGAATCGACTCCTGAGTACTCATTCCTTCGGCTTTGGACACGCCCCGTCCCCTCCCCTTGATGACTAAATGGCTTTCTCCGGCAGCAGCCTAGCTATAGACAATGTGGAAGCCACCAAGAAATATTTGCACGGAAAGCTCCTGCGTAGAGTGAAATCGACAGCAAAGAAGTGCGCCAAAACCGTATGCAGCTGCTCTCGCCGACGTCCAAAGGAAGCCTTCATGAAGCCGCCTCGCAAACGACGCTGTTTAGTCCTAACCGTTGCTGCCCCAATTAGTCCGGCCCAAGGAGCCATCAGGCTTCAAGCGGGCCATGCAGAAGGCCTCATGCGCGTGTCTTTCCCGCTTTGTAGACCGTTTATTTTGCCCTGCCTGTCTGTTTTTTCCTTCTTTTTTCTTAAATAAGAGGGGGCTTCCTGCTGCAGCCGTACGCCTAGGCGGCGCCGAACTATTTCTGAACCGACGCATTGGAAACCTTTCCCTTGTGCACGCATGCGCAGCGCACCGAGACCAAAGCGTTATTGTCTGGCGCGCAGCGTTATCCTCCAGGCGGCTTGTATTCGGAAACGACCATTCCAGCTGCCTCTTTACTGGAGACTCATGTGTGCACAGAGACAGAAGGAATGGGTGAAAATAAATGTAGCCGGGTAGGTGGGGGGGATTAACCAAAATAGAATCCGGGCGGGCACGCCTGACACGTGGTCCGCAGGAGATAGCAGACCATGTATGCATGCTTACTCGGACTCACTAAATGCGTGCAACGTTGCAGAAGCCGCGCGTACCCCGCGTTAGCGGGTTGAAGGCGCCGAATTTGCACTGCGGTGAGCGGACGGTTTTTGATTACCGAGCAGACCCATGCAGCCAGCCAGTTTTTACGCGTAACCATTTTGTGGAAACAGTTCTGCCCTTATAGGAATGCATTTACCAGTGCGCAGCGCATGCACATTTATATAGTGACCACAGCCTTTCTATAGACATATTGTCTATGTAAACTCGTGGGTTTGTACATTCATCAACCGATGTCTATGTATTCGTAGATTGCGCATAAAAATAAAACGATTAGATATGACGGTGAGGTAGTCTTTATGATTTCTACGGAGAACGTACAGACTGTCTCAATTTATCTGAATTGTTGACACTTAACAGCTGACGTGACTGGCCGCGGCGTCTGTGGGCCGACTAATCGCCAGAGATTTTTAATGTCTACAAAGATCAGCGCACAAAACGCAACTCATATTGCCTCCGTGATATACGATGAAATATCCCTCCAAGTTCTTGCGTGAATAACATTGTGAATTAGCCTCCTTATTAGCTGGTGCGAGCTATCTGACTGCCCAAATGCTGCTCACTTTTAGTGACATCAAATACGGTGGAAAGAGGCAAGCGGCAACGGGCTTACGCTTGTGCAACGCTTGGTCTCCGAAGTCGGCGGCACGAGAGCTCGGCGTCGCTCCTCTGGAGCCCATATTTGATTTTCGTTTCAGTAACTGCGGGTGTTTATCTCTATTAAAGTCTCTCTCTATATAGCCGTCTGTATACTTTCAAGCCACAAAACATTCCAGCTGGAAGCGCTCATTGCCGGACTTGGCATAACACCTTCAGACGGCGTTATTTTAGCTGGCACCTGACTATTTTTAATGCGCTAGCATTCAGAGTGTCAAAGTAGAAAAAAAAGATTGCACGCGCGCGCGCACGTGTGTGTGAACGAGAAAAGAAGGGAAACCGAAGACGAGGAACTCGACTTTGTTAATCAAGACCACATAAAAGCCAATAGACTGTGAAGTCAAGGAAAGCATCGGGGAAATTAGCTGTGGTTGAACTTGACATGTAAAAAATAATAAAACAAAGGAAAAATGAATATATATATATATATATATATATATATATATATCATGGTGCGACTGACGTTGGTGCACTCCGGACCACCGTAAGTTGCGCCTCACTCCTCGAAGAGGCAGGACGTACGTGTGTCGAGTCAGCTTCCGGAACAGCACATTGCAATGTGGTGAACGCGCTTTAAATCATGGATCCCTGGCCTCAAAGCGGTGTGACGTAATTCCTACGCATTTATCTCGCATTAAACGCTAAATCGCCACTGAATTATTTTTTGGACGTAGTGGAGTATCGAAGACTAGACACGGTGTACACTGCAAAACGGGCGGGGTTGCGGTGACCACGCTGCTTCGAGTCCGGTCTACAGTTGCGGGTGCTCTCTGTCCCATCCTGGGGGCCTGTGCGGTGGGTCTTTCCAAGCTTGAACCGCGATGCAGCGTCCCCGCGCGCAGCCACGAGTGAGTCGGTCACTCGCGAGCGTGTCCGCCGAGCGCGTTCTCTTCGGTCCTTCGTCGTGCGCCGCGGGACAGCTCCGCCGGTGCCCAACGTGTTCCGCCCGGCGCACTACACGCGGGAACAGGAAAGATTGCGGCGCACGCCGGCCATGATGGCCACGTGTTTGCGACTTAACGCGCAACCCGGAGGAGGAAGACAACGCGAGAAAGAAAAGGGGACGCGGAAAAAGAAAAGAACGACAGCGGCCGCGGCTGTCGTTCTATGCCGAGTCTTAAATCGGTTGGGCGCAAGCTCCGCCTGCGGCTGCGCGCCATGCGGCCATACAGGACTGGTAAGCTATTGTGCTGTAGTGGTACGCTTTGTTGGGCTAGTTAGTGCGAGTTGTACTTTCAGCGTGAAACACACGAAAACGCGAACGATGACAAAACGATTTGCTGCTTTATTTCGGAATCAAGGAGGCGAATTTTAAAGGGACATTTAAGGGCAAAACTGATTTCACATGTATTAGGTAAATTACCTTTTCTACAATACCCCAAAAGTCACTCGTACCTTGAGGTAAGCCAGAAAAGGACGAATGATTGTTGGTGAAGCGCCGCCCCGAACTTCCCGCGCAGGCTTGCCGTGACGTCGTGTATTTTAATTGTTTAATGATATGAATTTATTACATCGCGTTCTAAACGAGCCAAAGATTAATCATACTATTGTCAAATTACAAAAAAAAAACATTTTTTTGCGAAGGATAATTTATCAGTCTGTAGTAACTTAGTGTTTTTTTTTTGTTCAGCGTCCCTTTAAGAAGGGGTGGAGGGTATCACGTGCAAAGGCAGTGAAAGCGAGATGGATGGATGGATGGATGAATGGATGGATGGAAAAACTTTATTAAGGTCCATCAGAACATGCACTAGCACGTAGCAGGCCGCTCGCACGCAGCATACGAGAGAAGAACACAGAAAGCCTATTCGCGAGCAAGGTGCGCACGTCAGAAGGCGCCTCTCAAGTTTCGTTATCGTTTTTCGCTGAAGAATTAACCGCTTGCTTTGGAAAAAAGCGTTACCGATGCCGCGTTGATGCACACTTCGTCCTTCGTTTGCTTCCCTCAGCTCATGGGTGATTACGTCACGGCTTCTTCCAAGAATTTTGGTGTT
The DNA here is from genome assembly GCF_023375885.2 of Dermacentor andersoni. Classification (NCBI taxonomy): domain Eukaryota; kingdom Metazoa; phylum Arthropoda; class Arachnida; order Ixodida; family Ixodidae; genus Dermacentor; species Dermacentor andersoni. Next base: position 193,619,668 of record NC_092818.1, on the reverse strand, counting down.
TGAGAAAATTGGTCCGCGTGCGCAGTGCTTGCAGTTAGGTGGCAAATGCGAACTCGTTCCATTTTCCTGCGACAAATTGCGTTGCCTATGCTTGCGCCTTTTTTTTTTTTGCGCTGGAAGCCAAGATGTACAACAGCCAAGACCTCTGCTCAACTACGTTGTCTTTACGTGTCCTGTAGTCGTCTCTCGAAAGACGCGGTATCTGATGAATTAATCCGTTAACGCCTACTAAGGCTTCTTCAACGGCAAGAAAGGCAAATTATTTACCCTCCTGACTAAATTATAAATTCGGCTTAGTTGTTGATGAGGGGCGGGGCACAATAGAGAACATACTCTTTGTAAGCCTTTTTTGCATCGCAATGACCGTGGCTGTACGCGTTGTTTTGCGTATCATCGTGTCGAATCTTTTGCCAAGAGAATTGAGGAATTTTTAAAAAAATAGGATCGAGGAGTACTGTACTGTATTGTACTGTACTGTAATGTACTGTACGTAATATTTGCTGATAAGTTTAAGTATAACGAGGGACAAATAAAATACTAATATTTCTAAGCTTTTCAGAAAGCGAGAACTTCATAGCTTCCACATTCGGTGGATCAGTGGAGAAACCGTTGTCTTAAGTAACGACGCGTCCAAAAGTATTGAATGCAGAGCTGTAGTTTCGGCCTATAACTTGCGCAGGTTGCTGGCAGGCGGTGTGCAATGCTATATAGGTAGACTTCACTGCACTGTGTTTGGACGTGCTTATATGTATTTTTATGTAGTTTTTTTTTGACGGCGCACATATCAGCAACCTTGGGTTTGCAGATGACATTGTTCTATTCAGCAACACTGCAGACGAATTACAACAAATGATTGAGGACCTTAACAGACAGGGTGGAAGGGTGGGGTTGAATATTAATATGCAGAAGACAAAGATAATGATCAATAGCCGGGCAAGGAAACAAGAGTTCAGGATCGCCAGTCAGCCTCTATAGTCTGTGAAGGAGTAAGTTTACTTAGGTCAATTACTCACAGGGGACCCTGATTATGAGAAGAAAATTCACAGAAGAATAAAAATAGGCTGGAGCGCATACGGTCGATAGACATTGTCAGCTCCTGACTGCAGGCTTACCATTATCATTGAAAAGGAAGGTGTACAATTAGTGCGTTTTACCGGTGCCGAAATATGGGGCGGAAACATGGAGACTGAAAAAAGATCTTGAGAATAAGTTAGGGACCGCGCAAAAAGCGATGGAAGGAAGATTGCTAGGCACAACGTTAAGAGACAAAAAGCGAGCGGTTTGGATCAGAGAGCAAACGGTATAGCCGATATTCTAATTGACATTAAGATAAAGACAGTGGAGCTGGGCAGGTCATGTACGGGGCAGGTTAGATAACCGGCGGACCGTTAGGGTTACAGAATGGGTGTCAACAGAAGGGAAGCGCAGTCGAGAACGGCAGAAAACTAGGTGGGGCGATGAAATTAGGAAATTCGCGGGCGCTAGGTGGAATTGGTTGGCGCAGGACAGGAGTAATTGGAAATGGCAGGGAGAGGCCTTCGTCCTGCAGTGGACATAAAAGATGATGATGATGATTATGATGATGATGATGACGACGACGACGACGACGACGACGATGATGATGATGATGATGATGATGATGATCTTTAGCGAGTCTCCAGCATATATAGTTGTCGCAGAGACGAGAAGCTTTTAGAGACTATCGCAAGTATCGGATGGTCTCCACGGACATCAAGCTAATCGTCTTGTTGAGCATTAGCGAGCAGAACCATCTGCAGCAACTGCTCGAGCTGTGAACAAAATCCTTAGGTGGGCGTCATGTAACACAGAAAAAAAGATTAAAAACACACTGCACTAGGGGTACCAAAGAGCGCATGTTTCCACGTATTCATAAAAAAGCAAAAAAAAAAATAACGATAAGTTCGGCTGGTTCAACCTGCGTTCAGCAGAATTAACGGATTGGCTAGTTTTTTAGATGTCTGCGTGCGCTGCGGTAGGGATCTTACGTTTGTATAGTGCATTTGTAGTGCATTTGTATAGTGCATTTGTATAGTGCATCGCCCTTGCACTTTACATGGAGTATCACGGCGACGACGATGGCGACGACGACGGCAGGAATGCGCTTGGAGTGCCCATGTAATTGCTGTCGCAATAGAAAGAGTCTTGTGTAGTGTATCATGCGTATCTTCGGTACAGAAAGTTCTCACGGTAGCTGCCAGCCAGCTTTTTCTCGTTTCTTTCCGTGACCGAATACAGCCTTATGCTTGTTCGCTTCTTCACTGTCGTTTGAAGTCTACAAAGTCGCATATTTCTTCTTTTTTTTAATACTTACGTGACTTCGCTTACGTTCTGGCCGATTTCATTTTTCGTCCACGACACACAGTCTAGTTCTTCGCCTTGCGTTCATTCACAGTTTTTTCTTTCTTTCTTTGGTTTTGTCGCGAACCCCATTTCTTCCCGCTTTGGTACGATTTAGTACGCCTGAGCCTCCATGGCGCGTCGTGGGGTACGCGTCTCGTATACCGAGAGTGCAACGAGACTCCCATTTCGCCGCTGAACCACCCGTGCGCTTTTTGGCCAGGCGCCCCTGCGGCTCGCGCTCGTGACCCGGGGTCGCGGTAAAGGGATAGTTTTGCAGTACTCCCCTGCCACCTTCTCTCACCGTGGCCTACCAGAGACGCGATCTCCAACAAACTCAGCTCGCCACGCGTCAATGGCTCTTTTCTCTCTCTCCGACTTTCTGCACTTGGTCGGGCAGCAACGTATATAGGCGTACATAAAGAATAGCCTCTCAAGCTGTGTTCCTCTCCTCTTTAGTTCATGTTTCGTACAAGAAAAACGTACTTGACCTTTGTGGCGCTTGCTATAGCTTGGTGCTATTGTTCAAAATCTGAGCTTCCTGCTTTCTCATCGTTTCTTTTTCTTTTTTCTTTTTGCCTTCGTTATAACTTTCTTATCTGTACTCTTTGCCCCTAGCGTAAAGAACGACAATTACAATACTTGTTTTCTTTTCAGTACTCATGACCTCCCTTGATACTAACTTCGAGTCACCTTTCCCCACCACTAAATGCATACCGCTCGTCTTTCATTTTCGTGCTCTTTCTTTCGCATCGTAACTTTGTTTTTATTTCTAGCCTTTTATTTTTTTTCTCTCATTCTGTGCTCTTTCCTGTGTAACGCGCGCAGTGGCGTCCGGTTCCCTAGCTCGCGCCGTTTGCAAACTAGTCTCCTGTGCATAGCGCGCTCGAAACAGGAGCTGTCCACCCAAAGTGCAAAGTCTTGCTTGCCTGTCTTTCCGTTTCTTTCACTCGTACTCACTCTTGCTTCTTTTTTTAGATTCCTTCGCGTTTTGCCTTCTCCTTTTAGCATTCGGTGCGTGCACTTGGCTGCATAAGAACCGATGCAAAGTTCTTGCGTGTCGCGCGGCCAAGAAGAATGTTTCCTGTTTCGAGAGGACGAATTCTCTCTTACCTCTTCGTTCAGCAGAAGCAACTTTCTCTTTCAGCTCTTCCCTTCCCGTATCGCGTCCTGCCTTGGAATTCCCGTGCGCGTACATTGTCCATGGCCAGCGAACCCCAAATGGTTCCGGTTCGGTTTTCACTATGCGAAATATGATATCACGGAGACGACGCAAAAGCGAAATGAGGGCCTCGTGTTTCCCGGCCATTTTTAATATCTTCCTCATAGACTTTGCCTCGTATACACCACACATGTGCGCAAACATTTGTGCGACATGCTCATTGGCCATTTTGCTGTTTGAGAAAATTTAACGACAATGTCGCGTTTCTTTCTTTCTTTCATCTTCTTTGTCTTTTTCTTTTTTTTATTGGCGATAACGAGCTTTCGTGGCTTTTGCGGCGTTACTGACGTTTGTGGGCGCCTCCTCGCATTCGCCTTTGAATCAGCTTGGATCACACTGCGCGCTGCAATCAGTTGACTTCCCGTTTGCATGCTTCCGGACAGCGCCGGTATCTAGTGGAGTGGCTCGAGTCCAGCCCTTCTTTTCAGTGACGAAAAAAGCCGCGCTCTACAAGCGCAGTATGAGTCACACCTAAAGGGAACGTAGAATTACCGTTCTAGGGACATTAACCTCGACCATGTTATTGAATAAAACGTGACCGGCAATTAGGATGTCATGTACACCACATAAACATCCGGATTAAATTCAAATTTCTTGAATCTATCGGGATTTCTCAAAAGTAAGAGAAAAAAGAAGTTCAGATTACGTGCTTCGCATTCCAGTTTACTGAGCTGTAATGTTAGCACATCATTAAAGCTCTCTGGGATGTGATGAATGCTCGAGTACTAATTATGAGCACCCCGTAAGCTCTGTCGGCGCTCTTCGTGAGCAGTTTCGAGACGCGTCTGCGGGCGCCCACGTTTGCCACCTCCGCTCAAAGGGGGGCAACTTCTGGGGCTTTTGGGAGGCGATACTTTCTGCAGGGCACCCGCACGCAGTCTGCAGACTGCGCGTCTCGCGATGCGCACTAGCTGGGACACCTGCAGTTCAGAAGAATACTGCTATACTGTATAGGGAATGCTATATCGCTATATGACCGTATATACCTGGTATTATTATTATTATTATTACTATTATTATTATTATTATTATTATTATTACATTAGCGCGCCCGCCTTCGTGGTGGATTATTAGCCAAGAATCGGGCGGCACGAGGAAAGTAAATTTAAAGTAGCCCTAAATTAAACTTGTGAAATTTGTAGCGAAAGTGAGAAAAAGAAATTGAGAAGCAGTTAGATTGTAAGGAACATAGGGAGAGAAAGAGAGAAGGGAGAGCATGTTGATGAAACACATCCTGACCGTTCTCTTATGACGTTCGATTGACATAGCCGGCCACGTCCACATTTTAGATTGTATCTTGCTCCCTAGCGACTCCCACTTGACAGCTCGCAACCGAGCGAGAGCGCGTGCGCGAACGCCTCAACCTGCGTCGTCGCGAACCCGTTGCACCGAGCATGGCGGCCGAGCACTGCGCGCGCATGGGCAACGCTCATTGGTCGCCGTGGCCCGATCTCGGCCCGCGCCGTCGGGTTTGCCTTCACCCTGCCCTCTCGTGAAGGCGCACCCGGCGTTGGCGGCCAATTCTCAAGGGATATAACAGCCTTCTTTGGATCTATGCAGTGGCTTTCCTTCGAGTGCAAGTAATTTCGGTGAACTGCCGGTAGAATTCAGTATAGCATGATTAAGTGTACGTAATATGTATACGTTACGCTGCATTGGCGCCGATGGCATTATTGATGGCATTATTGTTTCTTGTGATTTAATCGATTGTATTTTTATCTTGTCACATGAGTGGCACTGTATAACACCGAGTTTATGCATACTTTGCGCTTCACTCGCGCTCCTGTCCATCGCGCGCTTTTGTTTGTTACTTTACCTCTGATATATTATTCACCATTCGCATGTCTGCAACCCTGTCACTCTATTATCTCGTATCTGTGTAAAGGTGTCGTCAAGTTATCCTACGCGATGAATGTACGGGTCTTAGGCACTCTCGAGATGTTTGCGACAAATTTCCGCCTAAACAGACCTCAGAATAAGGAACATTTTCCCACTGAATGTTGGAAATAAACTTTGACTTCCTTTGGATTCCAAACGGCTGTCATTGGATCGCGGGTTTCTGCAACGGTAATTCACTATCTGAGAATTCCGTGGTCTCAAAGCACTTGTTTGTATATGCATTCGCGAAAACATACCATGACAAAATTTGCTTTATGTTATTTTTGTTCTAGAAAGTAGCTGGAAAATTAATAGTGGTTCTTTCTGAGCTAGATATAGCGTGCTGATCTATTCGTAGTATTTGAGGAACGTTGTACGGATCCTGGTAGAGGTGATCAGAATAACATACCCAGACTGCAGAGAAAACAAGTACGTCTGGTCTTTCAATCTTGACATTCTCTCTCGCTGCATATATATATATTCCCTTTCGTTTGAGGTAATTCTTAATGAAGTAAATGTCCATCTCTTTCTTTTTGTACATCGCATCTTATATCCTTAGTGCCGGCCAATACGTGTTCCTGTCGTCTTGCGCGAGCCGGTATCCACCGCTCGATAATGGCGCGCGAGTTTACGCTAATAAATTTTCTCTTCGTCTGAGGCAGCGATCTAATTACGCATGTGCATACAGGACACTGACGTTTGTTTACCAATACCGTAATACCTGTTGTAATTTAATCGTTCACGCATAATGCGCCAGGTGCCATTGTCCATTTATTTATTTATCTTTATCACTCCTTATCACTTGCAGGAGACATGTTCCTTTTCCCCACCTTCTTATGCTTCACCAGTTGATTTCACTAGTGCGTGAAAAGATATCCTGTTTATATTGTACATGCAACGGCTATAAAGGCAACAGCAGCGACAATAATGAAAGGCCATTCTTGGGCGAGAAGCGGTTCGTTAGCGGCCATTACGTCGAGTAGCCGTCCTCGCCTTCGCAAAGCAGGGATTTCCCTAAAGTATGCTGCCGTGGCGGCCGCTGGCGACTTTAGCGGCCGCCTCGACAGTATTCGCGAGATCCTCTTTCGCACGTACGGGCAACGAGCTTAAGACCTCACGAAGCGTCGTGTTTCGCGGTCGCTCCTCGCATCCTAATCCGGCCGCGACATTCGGCTCACATCGCTCGCTGAGCGACATTCGTGCCGAGCTAAGCGGGCGTCTGATCCTGGCTTACATGCCGACGCTCGGAAGGCACGGACACTGGAGCGCCCGTACCTTGTGCACCGGAGTCCGTCCGAGTGCGTGTGCCGACGGCGAAGGATTTGTATATGAGCTACAGAGGGCAGACGGGCTTCCGATGCGGTGGCGCGTATTTATAGACGCCGTAAACAAGACTTCCCGTCGTTGCGATAATCAGCGCTTCGCTCGCTGCATTTGCCGCTTGAGCGAGCTCAGCTTCTGGTGACCGCTGACTTAGCCCAACTTGTAGGATCGGCGCTGTTCGGAAGACGCACGGCTTTCTCCTCGCTATATGGGAAGCGTTTTCTGCAAGGGCGAGCTGCAATGCTCTACATGGTGGTCCTAGAGATGTGTTTTTTGTTCCACTATCACGAAATCTTGTAACAATGCCTTCACAGAAACTGTTCTCCTTTTACATTTGTTTTGTACCGCCGGTACAACACATTCATATGGTTCAGACATATATTCACATTGTGCTAGCGTAGGTGTTTAGCTGAGTGCCTGAGACAGTCTGCTTCTGAGCAGGGGTCGTAGGTTCGAAACTCACTATACCGTCAACGTATTTCCTTTCGAATTTATTTTGTTTTATACATTAATTTCTTTATAGCGATTCGTTTTACGTGACGGATGGACGGACGGACGGACGGATGGGTTTCGTCATTGCGTATAGGCATAAAAATGCTTACGCATTTAATATGGCCAACGCACGCGCTGCATTCAGCTAAAGAAGACACACGGGTCTGACGCTTTCTTATCGAAAATAAATGTGGAGCTTGCTTGCCTATGGCGCGTATAGGCAGCTTTTGTAATAGTGTGCTGCTGTAAAAGCAACGAACAAGGCTAAGACAGTAAGCTGCAGTAGAGCGTAAACATAAATAGTCCGACGTATTTCTTTTCTCACTTTTTTTCACCTCCTGCTCATTCTTTCATTATACTGTATATTTCGGCTTTCGTTCCGGGGGGCTTCAGCGTGCAAGATTCAATCACCTCACGCTTCTTCTGCGCAGAGGATTATCGGATTTTATGTGGCGAGGATGAGCTCGTCTGATTGGCTGACGCCAACTCCGTAGCTTTCAGCGCTTCGCGTGAGTGTAGCTAGAGAGAGAGAGAGGGAAGAGCCTGTGCATAGACGTTTGATTGCTTATAGTTGGTTCGTTTACATCATTTCGAGGCAAACGGATCGGGTCCGTTTGCCTCGAAAAAAAGCTAAACCAACCCGACCGACCGCTTTATGTGAACATTAAGTTCCTAGCAAGCCGACGTGACGGTATACCGTCAAGGGTGAGTAGATGCTGTGGACAGAGCGGTCAGCTTCTATAGTAGCAGACCGTACACGGCTGGTGCGACTCGACCGCGTGTACATGCACCTCATACCATGTGGGTCAAGCTGAGTCAGCCTATCCTTTGGGGGGTTCCTGTAGGTCCAACCTGACCTGACTCTAGCTCAGAACGAGCCGCTATAGCCCTTACATATGAGCCCGAATGCTTGATTACACCCGCTTCTGTCCGGTTCGTCTAAACGTTTCGACAGCTGCACAAACGCGCTGCATTTTCTACGCACACTTTACACAGCATGAAACGTAAAATATTGATATCGTATCTGAACAGTATTTTATAAGAATACCTCGCTAACACTGCAAGTTTCGCCGCCGCTTTAGAGACATTTGGGTTTCTTGCTTAAATATTTCTTCAATGTTGTATAACAGCCGTGGAGTGTCGACCGTGGCGTTAACAGCGCACGCATGTTAGCCTGCCGTCTTACTGAACCAGTATAGTATTGGAAAGCATATTTAGCGCCAGCGGACAAGGACAGAAGGGAGACGACACCACAATGCGCCCTTCGCAAGGACTGGGTGTTTGTAACACGAACACAATGAGGTAGTCAGCTTTTAAGCATGAAATGCTTTTAGCTTCCGTTGTCGGCGACCTTCAAGTGACCTTGAGCCAAAAGCTAGAGCCATTACCCAGGCAGTCAAACGATAACACCCAGGCAACTCGCGAGAACAAAACGAGATCATAAGGGCAACCAGTCATATCGCATTGTGCATGGTGTCGCCTCCCGCCTGTCCTTGTCAGCTGGCGATAATTATGCTTTCCAAGTCAATTTACCAACACGCCCAACAAATGACAATGTAGCATAGTGTATTGCGTCCATAATCATACGTTGCCGTCGTGAGCGTGAACCGACCACCCCTGCCCGGTGATGGGTAACGAGTCCCATGAATGCCAGCCGGCCTGCATCCCTGTGGCTGTGATGGTGCTCACTTGAAGAACGCTTGATAAACACCCCGGGCGATGATACGGCGACAGGGGAAGCCTTGCAGGAAAGCCAGCGGCTTCCTTCTTTTCTTTACTTTTTGCCACGAAAGTTTGTTGTCGTCGGGCGCCGCTCTCTCGTCGTCTCGTCACCTTGGCCCCCTGTCCCCAATCCGCAGTCTGCTGTGGAGACTGGTGGAGAACGTGTCTTATCGGGCGTTTCCGTCGAGCGGCGAAGGCGCAGGTGCATGCCGCAGGGCTCACGCCAGCACACGCGCGCCTATACGCGAACGCGTGTGTATGCGCACGTGCGCATGCTCGTGTCTCGCGTCTTACTGAGTTGTGCGTGCTATCAGAACTTCGATACCGAGACACAGTGGCTGCACGGCCTCGGGAACGCCCCTTCCTCTCGCGTATCGGCCGCAATTTCCAGATCGATGTCTACCTACTGCCTGGCACTTTTTTTTTTCGCTCGTGTTCTAGCTTTGCTCGCCTTTGGCCTTTTAGAGGCGCTGGATTGCCTTTCTCATATCCCGGAGAAGCAAACGCGCCACTTTGTGTCCGGTGCCACTACAGCGACACAGACTAATTTCCCACGGATAAATTCTGTATATTTCTGGTATATTGTGCTTATGGCGATAACGCTGTCTACTGACGCATATACGTGCAGGGCTGCAGACGGGGTCCGATCACTTGCTGCGTGCCTGCGACGTGTGCCCACATGGTTGCAAGGACTGGGAGTGTGCAACACGAACACAATGAGCTAGTCAATTTTTGAGCGTGAAATGCTTTTAGCTTCCGTTGTTGGCGACCTTCAAGTGACCTTGAGCCAAAAGCCAGAGCCGTTATCCGGGCACTCAAACGATAACACCCAGGCAACTCGCGAGAACAAAACGATATCATAAGGGCAAACAGTCATAACTTAAGAAAACGCGGTCTCTAGCCCCCAACCCTTTGTAAAGGACCGCATTACATACTCTAGTTACTGCCCAAATAAGCTTTAAAAAAAATTCTGACTTCTTTCTAATGTTTGTTCACACTATCACTCAAGCTGTAACTTCCAGTACGCTGAAGATTTATTTGTCATTTCCAATAGCGACGTTCTAAGGGCAGATACAGGGCGCCATACACTTCATTGTCATCTTTTGACGCTGAGACAGGGTTGCCTCTGCTTTGAACGCCAGCGGTCCGTGAGTTCCGCGACGCGGGAATTGCGTCGCCTCGAGGGATGGCGTCACGCTGCGTGGCGCCTCTTTCAGGCGCCACGTATTTTCTTCTTCCAGCTGGTTTAGGAGCCGGAAAAGTGGCCTCGTAGCGTGGCGTCACACATAGGGTCGCTCTCTCGCCTAGGCCGCCGGTGAGTGTCGTAGCGGGCAGGTGGCCTACGCTACTGGGGCGTCACACGGAGGCTAAGCGCGCTGTTACGTTTCGCCTACAACGCGCGGTATTGCCGGCGCGGATGCAACGGACGCCGGGGCTTTGTTCAAAGCGGCGGACATTTTGGCCGTTCGACGCCGCCGCAACGCCTACCCGCCAAGCGTGTCCAGGCGTGTTTCAGTGCCACGTGTCTTCGTGTGTGCGTGTGTGTGTGTGTGTGCCCTCGCTTGTCAAAGCGCGGCAGCCGGGGAGCGGAGTTCCCCGAATGAGGAGCCTGGACGTCTCTCGGCTCAACTGTTCGCGCCGTCGTGTGGGTGAAGGTTGGCGATGCGTCACTACACTCGGTTCAGCAGGTCTCTCGGCCCGACAGTTCGCGCCGTCGTGGGCTCATGCTCCGCCGTCCCGTGACCTTCATCCCGTGACCTTCATCCCGTGACCTTCCCTTTTGGACCGCGACGCCGAGAGTATAAGAGCAGCTGCCCCCGGACGCCAGGAGAGAGGCTCCGATTTGTACTGTTGAGTTACGTGCTCTCCCGTCTCTCCACTCCGGTCGACCTGACCGGCCGCTCTTTTGCTATGTTAGAATAAACAAGTTGTTCTGTTACCAGTCTTCTCTTGCTTTGCCGGGACCTTCGGATGCTTCCAGTGCCCCAGGCCGCCAGGCCAACGCTACCCTTGGGGCTTGCGACCCATTGGCAATAACGGGCGTCAGCACCGAGACCCCATCAACTCGTGCCAGCGGTGCGATTCCTACATCTGGTTGCCAGCGGTGAGATCGCGACAACGGAGGCCAGCAGCGAAGAGATGCGGTTGACTGTATGCTGAGCAGCTCAACGACCATCCGGGAGCAGTGCAACGAGCCCTGTGTGATGACTGGTTGCCTGCAGCGGAACGACTGCGCTGAATTCTTGGCTGCGAGGTTTGGTGAGTGCGGGACTTTCTTCTTCTGAGTTTTGCCAGGCTTTTGTTAGTGTTAGAAACAGAGCTGGTAATTGTGGTTGTCGTTGCTGCCGGGTTAGTTTGCGGCAAGACAATAGTAGGCAGTAGAGAAAGCAGCATTCAGAGCAGCCATGGATTTGAAGTCGTTGCGCAAACCGAAATTGCTGGAGCTTGCGAGAGAGTTGGGTCTGGATGTCTCAGACAAACTCAGAAAACCAGAACTGCTAAGGGCTATTCTTGAGTTAGAAGCTGAGGATGACGAGCTGTCGGAATGCCTTGAGACCATTGAGGAGAGGGAGGCGCAAAAAGAGAAACAGGAGCGCGAACTTAAAGAACAGAAACAGAAAGATGAGCGCGAACGTAAAGAGCAACAAGAGAAAGAAAGAGAGCGCGACCGTCAACACGCTTTGGAAATGAAGCGTCTCGAGTTAGAGATGGAACGCGCTCGTAATGGAAGTCAGGCACACGGTGCAGGAGAACGAGTATTGTTCAAAATGACTGACCTGATGCGGCCGTTTAAGCTTGGAGAGGACATTGGTTTGTTCCTGGTTAACTTTGAGCGAACGTGCGAGAAGCAGGGGTTCTCTCGGGAAACGTGGCCACAGCGCTTGCTCACTTTGCTACCCGGCGAGGCGGCCGACGTAGTCGCTCGCTTGGAGAGAGAGGAGGCAGAGGATTTCGACAAAGTGAAATCGAGTCTGCTAAAAAAGTACCGGCTGTCAGCGGAGGCGTTCCGTCGGAAGTTTCGGGAAAATGAGAAAGGCAGAAGTGAGTCATATACAGAGTTTGCGTACAAGCTTATGTCAAACATGCAGGAGTGGCTCAAAGAAGAGAAAGCGTTTGGTGACCACGAGAAAGTTCTGCAGTGTTTCGGGCTAGAACAGTTTTATAGTCGGTTACCTGAGAACGTGCGGTACTGGGTCTTGGATAGGCCAGACGTTAGTACGGTGGCTAGAGCCGCTGAGTTAGCCGAGGAGTTTGTGACGCGTCGGGCTCGTGGAGCTAAGGACGGTCAAAAGGGTGAATTTGGCTCCAAGTTTGAGAGGCCAAAGTTCACGCCCATGAGAGCAAAGGGGGATACACGTAGTGCGGATGCGAGTGAAAGCAGTCCGACCGAACGTAAGGAGACGGCGGCAACCGAAGCCGAACGCAGAAAGAGGTTCGAGACGAGGCAAGCGCGCGTGTGTTATACGTGCCAGAAGCCGGGTCACTTTTCGGCGCAGTGTCCGACCGAACGTAAGGAGACGGCGGCAGCCGAAGCCGAACGCAGAAAGCGGTTCGAGGCGAGGCAAGCGCGCCTGTGTTATACGTGCCAGAAGCCGGGTCACTTTTCGGCGCAGTGCCCAGAAACAAAACCAAAAGTCGTGTTTTTTTCATTAGGCAGCACTGACGAGAACATGAAGCTTCTCGAGCCTTACATGCGAGACCTCCTCGTGAACGGGAAAGAGTGCCGAGTGCTTCGCGATTCCGCAGCTACAATGGATGTAGTTCACCCCTCTTACGTAGAACCCGATATGTTCACGGGCGAGTGCGCATGGATCAAGCAAGCAGTGGAAGCTCATAGCGTGTGTCTGCCGGTAGCAAAAGTGCTTATTGAAGGACCTTTCGGAGCACTTGAGACGGAGGCCGCAGTGTCATCTATGCTGCCCCCCCAGTACCCGTACCTATTTTCGAACAGGTCCGATCACCTCCTGCGCGAGAAGGGGCTTTTGTTTGGTGAGGCTAGCGTTCAGGCCTTAACCAGATCGAAGGTTCGGGAGCTCGCTGCAAAGGCGGTAGTTGCGGGGCCGACGTTGTTGAACGATGAGAAAGGGTCAGAGGCGCAGCAAGCTGGTATTCAGAGCACGCCCGAACAGAATAAAATTGAGCCTGTAGCGTTAAAGGCAGCAGATACTGGAGAGGAAATTCCCGACACGGGAAAGTTAGAAGAGCTGTCTCCAGATTTGCTCATCGCGCCTACGTCAGACGGACTTAACAGGTTGCTAAAAGTCAGCCGCTCGGCTTTGATAGCCGAGCAAAAGAAGGATGGCAGCCTAGAAAACATACGCTGCATTATCAAGGAAGGTATCGCCAAGAAAAATGCTCGCTTTGTAGAAAGAGGTGGGGTCCTGTACCGGAAGTATCTAGACCGCAGAGGAGTGGAGTTCGATCAGCTGATCGTGCCTCAATGCTATCGTCAGGATCTGTTGCGCTTGTCGCATGGGGGTTCGTGGTCCGGACACCTAGGAGTTAAGAAAACTAAGGACCGTCTCTTGCAGGAGTACTGTTGGCCAGGGTGTTTTCGGGACGCAGACCACTTTGTGAAGACATGCGACACCTGTCAGCGGGTGGGCAAGCCAGGGGACAAATCGAGGGCGCCGTTGAAGTTGGTACCTATCATTACGGAGCCTTTTAGACGGCTCGTTATTGATACAGTGGGACCTCTGCCGGTAACAGCCACGGGGTACCGACACATTTTGACTGTGATCTGCCCAGCGACAAAGTTCCCTGAAGCAGTGCCGCTTAAAGAACTCAGCTCAGTTGAGATAGTCAATGCACTACTGTCCATATTTGCGCGAGTTGGTTTTCCTGCAGAAATCCAGTCAGATCAGGGTACAGTGTTTACTAGCGCTTTGACGACAGCCTTTCTCGAAAGGTGCGGGGTGGGGCTGTTACACAGCTCAGTGCACCACCCCCAGTCGAATTCCGTTGAGAAGCTCCACTCCGTCATGAAGCGCGTGTTGAGAGCATTGTGTTTTGAACATCAAACTGACTGGGAGCTGTGTCTGCCTGGAGTGATGTTTGCTTTAAGAACCGCACCGCATGCGGCTACGGGGTTCTCGCCAGCTGAGCTGGTGTACGGTCGCTCGCTGCGATCTCCGCTTCGCATGCTTCGAGAATCATGGGAAGGCAGGGGCGACGACCCAGTCGTGGTAGAGTACGTGCTTAAGCTCCTCGAACGCTTAAGAAGGGCACAGGAGTTGTCAGGTGAAGCAATGGCAGCGGCCCAGCAGAGGGCCAAGGTTTATTATGATCGGACAGCCAGGGCCCGTCGTTTTGAGGTGGGCGATGAGGTCATGATATTGCGCACATCGCTAAAGAACAAACTCGACGTGCAGTGGGAGGGCCCAGCACGGATTGTTCAAAAACTGTCGGACGTTAACTACGTGGTGAGTCTGCCAGGAAAGCGGAAAGCACAGCAAGTTTACCACTGTAATCTGCTCAAACCCTATAAGCAACGGGAAGCAGTGGTGTGCATGATGGTAAACGTGCCCGAAGAGCTTCCGGTCGAGCTTCCGGGACTAGGCTCAGTGACGAACAGGAAAGACACCGATCAAGTCATTAGTGACTTAATAAGTAAGGCATCGCTGTCGCCTGAGCAGAAAACCGAACTACACCAGCTCTTACAAGAGTTTCAAGGTCTGTTCTCTGAGAGGCCTGGTAGGACTTCTGTCCTTACTCATGACATAGAACTTACCTCCCCAGAGCCAGTACGATCCAAGGCGTACCGGGTGTCACCCCGCCAGAGCGATATTATGGAGGCTGAGGTAAAGAAAATGCTACAGCTCGGTGTTATTGAAGCGGGTGAGAGTGATTATACCTCCCCTTTGATTTTAGTTGAGGTACCGGGCAAGGAACCTCGTCCTTGCGTCGACTACCGCAGGCTTAATTCCATCACTAAGGATCAAATTTATCCGATCCCTAACATCGAGGAGCGCCTTGAGAGAGTGAGTAGCGCTCAGTGTATTTCCACCCTAGATCTTGTCAGGGGTTATTGGCAGGTTCCACTTACAGAAGAGGCTAGTAGGTATGCGGCGTTCATTTCACCAATGGGGACATTCCTTCCTAAAGTTTTGAGTTTTGGTTTGAAGAACGCGCCATACTGCTTTTCAAGCCTCATGGATAAAGTGTTGCGGGGACAGCAAGAATTCGCTTTACCGTATCTAGACGACGTAGCGATATTCTCCGCATCCTGGCCTGAGCATATGGCGCACTTGCGGGCAGTGCTAACCCGCCTGCGCGATGCGGGCTTGACAGTCAAGGCTCCCAAGTGCCAGTTAGCACAGGCCGAGGTTGTCTACCTCGGACACGTGATTGGTCGGGGTCGTCGCCGCCCCTCTGAAATAAAGGTGGCCGCTGTGCGAGACTTCCCGCAACCGCGCACGAAGACCGATATTCGGTCGTTCTTAGGTGTCGCCGGCTACTATCAGAGGTACATCCCCAGGTACTCTGATATCGCGGCTCCCTTGACGGATGCTCTAAGAAAGACAGAGCCGCAAACAGTCGTCTGGGATGAGACGAAGGAAAGAGCTTTTAGCGCCCTAAAGAGCGCCCTAACAAGCCAGCCTGTGCTACGATCGCCCGACTACACAAAAGGGTTCGTTGTTCAGTGTGATGCTAGTGAGCGAGGCATGGGCGTTGTACTGTGCCAACGGGAAAATGGAGAAGTAGAACACCCCGTCCTGTATGCTAGTCGTAAGCTGACCAGTCGTGAGCAGGCGTATAGCGCCACCGAGAAAGAGTGTGCGTGTATCGTGTGGGCCGTTCAGAAATTGTCATGTTACCTAGCCGGCTCGAGGTTTATCATTGAAACGGATCACTGCCCTCTCCAATGGCTGCAGACCATCTCTCCCAAAAATGGCCGCCTCCTGCGCTGGAGCCTCGCTTTGCAACAATATTCCTTTGAGGTGCGTTACAAAAAGGGGAGTCTCAACGGTAACGCCGATGGCTTAAGTCGAAGCCCCTAACGTGGGAATCAGCCTCAAAATTGCTTGTTACTGATGTTTTTCTTCCTGAGGCAGGATTTTTAACCTATTGCTTTTGTGTAGTGTTTCAAAGTGATGATGTGCTTTTTAGTGCAATTTTTCCGATTTGTGGACGCGTTCTGAGTGCTGCTAAACTACTGTAAGGAACTAGGCAGCAGTATAAAAGGGGAAAGAGCCTGGCAGGGCTTAGTGAGGGTTGTGCCGTGCTTGCTGACTGAGCGGTTGACTTTTGGCGTAGTTCTAACGCTTGCCGGAAACGAGAACAAAAATGTCAACTCTCCCGAAGTCACTTTGCAGTGTCCTGTGTGAACCTGAACGTGAGAACGAGGCCTTCTCTGTGCGCTGCGCTCAAGAAACGCCAAAGGACGCCCGACTACGGTTATGAGCATCATCGAGCGACATCCCTCCGGACAGCGGATGCAGTCCCCTGACCATCGGGATCTCCTTCCCCCGGCGGGGCGGTCTGTTACGTTTCGCCTACAACGCGCGGTATTGCCGGCGCGGATGCAACGGACGCCGGGGCTTTGTTCAAAGCGGCGGACATTTTGGCCGTTCGACGCCGCCGCAACGCCTACCCGCCAAGCGTGTCCAGGCGTGTTTCAGTGCCACGTGTCTTCGTGTGTGCGTGTGTGTGTGTGTGTGCCCTCGCTTGTCAAAGCGCGGCAGCCGGGGAGCGGAGTTCCCCGAATGAGGAGCCTGGACGTCTCTCGGCTCAACTGTTCGCGCCGTCGTGTGGGTGAAGGTTGGCGATGCGTCACTACACTCGGTTCAGCAGGTCTCTCGGCCCGACAGTTCGCGCCGTCGTGGGCTCATGCTCCGCCGTCCCGTGACCTTCATCCCGTGACCTTCATCCCGTGACCTTCCCTTTTGGACCGCGACGCCGAGAGTATAAGAGCAGCTGCCCCCGGACGCCAGGAGAGAGGCTCCGATTTGTACTGTTGAGTTACGTGCTCTCCCGTCTCTCCACTCCGGTCGACCTGACCGGCCGCTCTTTTGCTATGTTAGAATAAACAAGTTGTTCTGTTACCAGTCTTCTCTTGCTTTGCCGGGACCTTCGGATGCTTCCAGTGCCCCAGGCCGCCAGGCCAACGCTACCCTTGGGGCTTGCGACCCATTGGCAATAACGGGCGTCAGCACCGAGACCCCATCAACTCGTGCCAGCGGTGCGATTCCAACAGCGCCCAGACCGTCGCCCGAGATTTTTTGACGAGTGTTGCTTCTTTAGTGAAGATTACGAGGTCGAAAGGGTGAGCAATGAAACAGGGGGTTTATTTACATTAAGAAGGCAAACCTATCTACATAGAACAAGGGGTACTTGTATTGGTCGGAGCATGGAGCGCAGTACATCATTCTCGTAGCATGAGGTACAGGTCAGACGGCTACATCTCTTTGGTGAGCACACATCAGAGGGCGTCAGCGCACCAGAGCACACTCTAGCACAATTCTTCACGGAACGCCATCGGAGAAATATCCCCGGGCGCACAGGGCTCACTGGCCCAAAGACAGGGGTTTCGCCCTTGAATCCGTTTGCGTGTCTTGGCTCCTGGCATGGCCCAGCAATCAGTTGGTTGTCTTTCGATCGGCTTTGGCGGTTAGCAGCGGCCGCAACGAAACGCCCTATAACGTCCGAGGCGACGTATTGTGAGCCTCACGAAGTGATTCGTCGCAGAAGAGCAGGATAGGCCCAAAGATCGCTTCCCCCACTGGCCGATTGTAACACTGGGCAGTGCGCTCTCTCTCCCTGGCGTCTTTCCCCTGCCTGCCGTGCCGCCTTCAGCTGGTTTTCTTATAGCTGGGCAGCGTCCACGTGGACCAGTGCACAGTATGGTGTGGTATGGTGTGGTGAGGTGTGCCGTTGCGAACATGCACTATACCCATATTAAGATTGCACCTATAGTATCATCTACAACCAATGTCTCTTGCCGGTTGCCATTCCATGCTTACATCTACTCTCGATTGCGGGAGAGCCAGCAATTTATTTTTCTGACGCTTTCGTGTTTCTGCAACAGACGCCGAGTCCTTGCAACCACGTGGGTACACGTCCGAACTTATCAATGCATTGAATTTTGTAGGAATTGGAAACATCAGTGATCCATTTAAACCATGGTCAGCACAGTCTTTCTATACAGGTGCTCCTGCTGTTCACTTCCGACGTAGTTACGACGGCTCCCATGTGTAATTCATAGTAGCTCATTTAGCTGGTACGTGAGTTTTCCCAATTTTCTGCAGTGACAGGAAGTGCCAGAAGATATACAAGTACGGTAAATGATAAGAAAGCTCTATATTAGTTGCCGCCGTAAAGTGGGATGCTTAATATTGGGGTGGTGCTGTGAGCAGAGCGACAACGACGAACATTTTAGCATCAATGGTCAGGCAACTCGGCTTAACTTTTTACATACTAAATGTTATAAATATAAGTACTGACCCTACGGAAACAGTGGGTATAGGAAATCTCAGATGTAAAAAAAAGAGAAAGAAAAAAACAAGGTCCCGGCCAAAGGCGCGCCTTAGAGCTCGGTCATTTTCCCTCTGCTCTTCAACCTGACATTGAGCACCTTACCGAACATTCTCGGTGAAGTGAAGGGAATTCGACATGCCCTGTATGCGGATGACGCTTGCATATGGGCGCTTGGCGGATCGACGGGAAGACAGCAAGAAGCGTTACAGGAGGCCGTAGAGAGAACTGGAAGGTACCTTGGTGCTTGTGGACTATCATGTGCCTCCGAGAAATCAGAACTCGTGATTCTGAGACAGAGAACAAGAGGGCGCCCCCCACAAGGGACATTAGATCCTGAAGTAACATTAAATGGAATCCACATCCGAAAGGTTAATAGACTTCGTATCCTTGGATTAGTCTTCCAGTCTACACGCGATGTCTACACGCGATGTAGCCCTCAACATTTACAAGAGATTGCCAACACTGCAATTCACCAGACACCCTTTACCACATTGTCTGGGAATGCAAAAATAACCCGTGGACAACGCCTGACCAAGCAACAACGGAAGACCAGTCGGAGGCACAGCTGACAAGCTGAAAACATGAGGACCAACTTCGGCTGATAAACAGACAGGCTATCAGCACAGAGCCACGGCTACCTAAAATAGGGTGGCCGTCCACATTGGGGCATCAACAGCTTGGTCTCCGAAATAAAGTTTATTCACTCACTCTAAATATTTTTGTCTCTAGGAGCCTCCTCTCTTGGAAACTACCACAGGGATGTTTGCTTAGCCGTGGAGGAATTCATAGTTGTGTCAAAGCGATTCTATTAAATTCTTCAATCATTACTTTTATCCATTTCAACTTGACACTTTTACCAATTTTTGTAATAACAGAATCTTCCTAATACCACCCAAATCTCGGCCAATCCCCCGCAGTGAATATGCGCCATCGTTACAAGGATATTATATATTATCCTATCCTGCGCACGAATGGGTTGTCCTTTAATTCCTTATCCTTTGTTGTTTTGTAAGAAGCTGGTTCTTGTACATAGTGGGGAAATGTTCCGTAAAACACATTTCTCTGTATCTATGGTGTTTCATTGGCATCGGATGTAATTTATGCCACACCTGTAATGTCACTCGACGTCTATACGCAGGAGCTGTGATAGGAAATCCTTCTTTCGGCACTTCGTGTATAAGCGACAGCTGCCCGGCTGTCGCTTACGGAACTACAAGCGCTCCGCACGTGACGTTAACGCTGATATTTTCGCGGCGTAGCTGAAAATAATTTGCGCGAATTTAACCGTCTTTTATCATACTGTCAAAAACTACAAGTTTCAACTCACCAGCGCTTGTTGCATAGACACGAAATTAGGCAAGTGTACATACAGTACTGATCAGCAACCCAGTGGAAAGTTACTGAGGGGAGAGGGAAATGCGCATTGTTCCCCGAGCACTTGATAACTGTAGCGAATTTCCACGATGTCGTGGAGAAAGTGTCCTGCACAGTGCAAGGAAGCTCGCTTGTAATACCCGTGTCACACGGGCGTTTGGAAGGCCTTCCAACCGATAGTCAGTTGACTCAAAGGTCAAGTTCGAGCTGCTACACGGGCGGTTTCGAAGGCCGCCGAGTCAATAGTCTATCGACTCAACGGAGCACCCTACAACTCTATCGAAATCTCAATGGCCTCTGAGCAACGGAAGCGGAAACAGCGCGAACATGCCCGCTCGTTCACAATGTGCTCGTACTCACGGTTAGAAAGAACAAATCAAAACAAATGCTCTAAAAATACTATATATGAGTGTTATTCATTATTCAATAAAGCGTTTTGCCACTTGACATGTGTGAACACACACCAAAACGGCAGCCGCATCGAGAGGCGCAAACGTTGCCGCAGTTTCGCTACTCAACAACTTGAAAACTAAACATATATGTATGGCAATGTATAAACAAATTTTTTTTAATGTAAAAACAAACATAAAAGAAATTATAGTGTTTTTAAATGGTTTTAATGTTGTTTAACTTTTCGTGACATGAAAACGAAAATAAAGATCCGCAGCGCCACACAGTTTTGCGAGAAACGCCTGAACCACTCGACGGCCTTTCAAAAGTGCCGTGTAGCAGCGCGACAACTGCTTTGAGTCGATAGAGTTGTGGCGTTTCAAAGGCCGTTGACTGGAAGGCCTTCCAAATGTGCCCGTGTGTCACAGGTATAAGTTTCGCAAGGCGTGCAGTCTCAAGTGTGGGTCCCCCATCGCTCGAAAATTCTGTGCATGCTCGTTGTCCCGATTATTATCAACTGGTATCTCGACTTTCGAGCTCTCGTGTATCCCTTTATCGGCACCGCTGTCAGCATGGCAGGCGGCGCGTCAGAGACCTTGTCCTCGAGATGAACAGTGCTGGTGCAGCGTCAAGGCAGACGGCGACAACTGCGTTAGCTACCAAGTGACTCATCTCAGCAATCATCTGCTTCGTTTTTCTCTCCACCAAAGGCCTTGAAACGAAGAAAGCGTCGTGCGACGCCTTGCACGAAAGAGCCACGCATAAACCAGCGAGGATACAGCGTGGCGTGTTTTCCGACTAAGCTAAAGCAGCCGACTGCGTTATAGTGTATTCTTGCCCCTTGCTTGTGGCGAACGTACTAACGTTGACCTATCGTGAACGGTTGTTGGAACGGTTAGGGTGTTTCTTCTCTAGCACTATACTCGTCTTTGACTTTATATGTAAAGTGAACCTCCGTTGTACAGTTGTGTAGAGAACGCGCAGGGGCACTTTGAATGCAGTTAATCCCCTTGCAGAGAGTCGCTTCGTCTAGGCAACCTGTGGTAATCGATAAAGATGCATGCCATTCAGCAATTAACTTTGCTTCTGAACCTTGTAAAAAATTCGACAAGAGGGGCGGCATGAATATAGCCTTACTAATGCTGTCAGCATTTCGTTGCTGCGAGAAGAAATATCTCACCCTCTTCCTTTACGTGATTAACATTAGAATAACTGCTTACAGCCAGCGACAGGACTGCATTCATGCCTACGTAACTCACCGCATTGGGGCGTTGCTGAGCGACATTAAAGGCGGAAATTTGAGTCATCTTTTGAATCCGGGGTTGGGGGGCTTTAGGGTGTGGGGCGAAGGAGGGACGGCTGCGGATCTAGTGGCAGACGGGATGAATTGAGTGATCCGCTGCTCGCTGAGCTAGTGGAGGAATGCCGAGCTCAGTCCGATGCAGAGACACCTCAGCTTTTACGAGTTGTCAACTGCGGATTGGCTTGGCATGAGCTTCCTTGCGCGGTAGCGCTTGCTTCACTGCATGGTGATCTCGCCGTGTCGCACGTGCTGAAACATGAAATATGCTGAGCGTTCTGAGGGGCATGAAAAATGAGTAATTAGCCGCAGCACTTGCGTTCAACATGTTTAGTACAGGTACGGATTGAATGAAATTAAAACAAAGTAATGTAATTATTTATGCAAATGAAGATAAAAGAGGCAAGTGTAGGGGGTTGTGCAAAGGCCATCGTCTCCGGCGCAACCGCAACCACATGCACGAGATGCACATAGTTGTGCATTGTTGCGGCAAATTGCGCTTTCATCGTAACTCGCATACGTAACTCATGACTTCTTTATAGCGGCATTTACGTGTCACAGAAGGATATATGCGAACGCAATACAGATATAAACGTACTCATCTACATATTTATGTCGTGAAATGACTGTTACATATGGCAGAGTATAAGCATGTACGAGTAGTATAGTATAAGTAGTATAGGTCTGCTACTTAAAATATACTTGTTGCTGGAATAAATTTCTTAATAGCAGAATCATGAGCGCGCGCAATGTAACGAAGTAGTAACGGTTTTCTTTTTCTGCTGACAAATTCCTGCAACCTTTGAATTTACTGGCTCTAACACCTAAAGTCCCCTTAAGTTTAGACAATTAGGCACATTCGCCTTCGATCTATTTGATGATTTTGTTTGTTTAAAAAGCCTCCGGTGCAAATACAAGAGCAAGCGCCCTACAAACGGCATTGCGGTGTTCATATTAGGGGACACATTGAAAACGAAAAAGAAAAATTAATGCTAAGTCATTCGCAGTCTGGTTCATGCGCGTCTGTTTCCTTAAATATAGCGTGGAATCTTCCTGGACATGCAAGCATCTAGTCTCTTGTATATACATATCTTTCTACGTATGCAAACAGAGAGAATCGCAGCTGTTAGGAGAGGCGGCCCATGCGCGCGTCGTGCTTTTTCAAACATGTGCGCCGATTTGACAGCGGTTGAATGAGGAGGAACGTGTTGGACACGCCAGCTGCGTCTTCCCTTGCTTCACTGGTTGCATGCTCTGACGCTGAAGCAGCATCAAGCTAGCAGGAAAGATGAGAGCCGGATAGCACTGAAGCCTTCCGACAAATGTGATGCTACAATATATGCAAGAAAACTGGTCTTTCCTTTGCTCATCTGCAACATATTTTGTAATTGTCGCAATCTCGTGTTCATTGAAGGAAAACAACAAAACAATAATGTAAGGTCGTGTTCGAACAATTCAATTTCGACGCGCGGCAATGTCCTTGCGATCGCCGACATTGGAATTTTCAGACCGGGTTTACAACTCGATTTACTCTTGCGCACGCAGGGACGCCACACTTGCAATATTTACTCACGCTTGTCAGAGACAGCGATCGATGAGGTTCTGTGAATACTGCTGGAGTTAGCTGATATCTCATCTAATATAAAATTTCTGCTGGTACAGTAGCATTACCGTGGTCCGTAAATGACTACAGCACTGTATTTCTGCTCAATGTGCCAGTTTCTGACAAAAAATAAATAAATAAATAAAAATAAAACAAAGCAAAATAGAAAGGATGAAGTACAGTTTTTATATTTCTTAAGGTTCTTCTAGAGAAACAGGGCCCTTTTTGGGCGAGTTCGTAACTGCAATCCACATCGGCGGGTTAATGCGTCGAATTTGAAAACGTGAAATGACAGACACGAGTGCTCCTCTTTGTGACTTAGATTGTTTTCCGCCTTTCATTCTTGCGCAATAACACACCGTACTGCTCTTCCAGAGAAACCACGCTCAATGCGACTAACATATGTGTGAGCAAAGGTTCGTAGACATTCGTCAGCTAGCAATGCCTGTGTGAAGTATAGGAAGCAACAAGAGAACGAGGCGGGCATTCTGCACACGTGTCATTTTCGTTCCCTGCGCGGATTCCTGAACGCTCGCCTGGAAAAACTGCTTCGAAAGTATCCGCGCACAATTTACGTGCGTGTTTACTTTTCTTACTACTTGCTTCATATGTGTGTATTGTGACTTCCGAGTGTAAAAAAGATAAATCAAGGAAGGAAGCGAAAGAGTGATGCCTTCTTTCGAAAGAACGAGGGGGGTAGGAAAAAGAAGTGCCAGTCGGAGCTCCACATTCCTTTATGTTCTGTGTCCCGCATCGTTCAATGAAACGTTATGCTCTATTCTTTTGGTTGTTTGTTATTGCTTCCCTCGTTTCTTCTTGACGGCGGATGGCGGATTGTATGGAACGCAGCTGCACAACTGACATGACGAACGCGCGCATTTCCCGCACGCAGTTTCTAAAAAACCACCGGGAGTATAACCGACTGCTTCTATAGACAGAAGTACGGACGGACGGACGGACGGACGGACGGACGGACGGACGGACGGACGGACGGACGGACGGACGGATTTCGCTAGTTCGAGACAACGAAATATCGCTACGAACGATGTTGTAGATTTACTAACATCAGACGACGCTCTCAACAGTGACGAAAATCTTTCTCTCGGCGAAGACGTGAGAAAACAGGTTAGTTTCTTGGGCAGCGCTTTTTTGCCACTAATTGCATTTCTTTTCTTCAGACATACGTAAATACAGCCGGCGATAAAGAACCCATTTCCCGTTTTGCCTTCTACGCATATATTTCGCTTGTGCTGGAGGTGTGACACAGCTAGTCCACGCGCAGGCTCCGTGCTCCATGCGACTTCCGCGTGCATTCTTCGGACGCGGTGGCTAGTTTTTATATCTCGAATGAAATATTGATGGCCTGACCAACCCTCGCCAATATTCGACCGGCAGAACAACACTGGGCATCGATTCGGGACCAAACGGGTGCTGCAGGATATTTCTTTCCGCTTTCCTCCTCTCTCATTTGTTGCTGGGCACGCGAGTGACCTCTTGGCATTTTCGTTGTTCCATTCCGATTTTGTTTCCCTTGTGATGCCCGTGTATTTGCTCCCGACGACATTACCTGTAGGCTGCTGAACGCTGCTTTGGTTGTTAATGCTGCAGAGGCAGTCGGGGATGAACCGCAAATGCTCAATGTTCAGGGCCAGGTTGCAAACGACAAGGAGACGTGCTTGAGGTGTTGCATGGCGTTGAGGAACTTCAACAACAACTACAACAACAACAAGATTCTTCGGCACTCTGTTTATATTAGTTTAAATTCTTGGCATAAGTAAATAGCGTGTTATTCCTACAGCGCTTTCACATGGGCCTGCAAGAATACAGAGAGGGATAGCGAAAACGAACATGAGAGATGGCCTGCGCGCTGGTACGGCCCCAGTGTTTATCTTGTTCGAACCGGCAGGGACCTTCGTCACCTCTCGCAACAACAAAAAGGAGTCCACTTCGCCTGAATAAGGAGCGAGGCCAAACAAGATTTGTGGCGGCAGCGTCGTTCTCTTCGCGCTGCCTGTGTACCGAGCGTCACCTTCTTTTACAGCCTTTGACACACGCCCCTGCGCCGTCCTACTTTTCTTTCTTTTTTCCTCAGCCGTGTGCTAGCAGAATGTCTTGTTGGAATTGTTTTGCCAGGTTTTATTTTACGCACCGACATAGAGTGTGCAGAGCACTAGCGCATACGTACAGATTAAAGGTCATCCGCGTTTACTGCTGTTTCTTCTTTAACTTCCTTTATTTTTAGAGGGCGTCTTCTCTCTTTTTGGAAGCAATACTTGCGGGACAACAGGGTGCACTCGCTCGACGAGGCGACCTGCGAAGCACCGCTGTTCCCAAGCCGCTTCGTTGAAGATTAACGAAGGTTGGTGAACAAAAAGAGAAAAGCGCGAGCTGTTCGACCGGAAAGAGGGAGGCCTAGGTGCATTTTACACCGAGAAAACGTGTCGTCCTGTTTCCAGCGTTCTGCTTCTATTGTGCGGTTCGTTCGCGTGTGCAATGAATGTTCGCGCGAAGCTACGCAAAGAAGTGTGAGGCGAATTGAAGCGGACCCTTAAAATCAGGTCGGTGAACGATCCCTGGGAAAGAAAACAAAAAATGTCAGAAGGAGACAAGATCGAGACAGAAAACAAGGAACAGCGTTGAGCCCAAGCCAGATTTCGTTTGCGCTGTTTTCATGTTTTAGATGAAACCTCTCGCTAGTTAAGCGCGTGTTCCCTCTTCTTGCCGCATTTTATGCTGTTTTGCCTTTACACTGATACGAAGACCTTTGCACCTGCAAAATGGCAGTTTGTAGCACCTATGCAGACAGCGTGCGACCCTCAATTATTATTTTTTCCTTACGTAGCAAGCCCACGCGCCAGCCTTATTTCTTCATTTACTTCTGCTTTATCTTTTCAAATGACACAGTCTCACACACCGAGCAGCTTTTACGGAGTGAATGTACGCAAGTCGTTTTCCACTTTGGATGTCTGCAGCGCGCGTGTACGCTGATGAGGGCAGAAAAATGTTGTTTGGCAAATTCAGAGTATGCCATCTCTAATAATTTGTCAATCAAGCCAATGCAATATTCACTGTGCCAAATATTCGTACACATTCAAATTGTACCAGTTCAGTTATTCTACCAGCCGGCCCATTTCAATACGTTTCTGCAATACGCTTCGCGAGAGTTGCAATGGGACTCACTCAGATTCGTTGGCAATGAATGCAACTACTCTATGCGTCCACACTCGCCACGCTGGCGCAGTGGACTGGCTTTCTGCAGCTGAGGACGGAGTGACGGGTTCGATTCACTGCGGCGGCGGCGTCCTCATTCCGACGGCTGCGGTATGCGAGAACCCTCGATTACACAGGACTTTGGGCGCACGTAAAAAAGAAACGTTGCGGCCAAAACTAATCCCGAGCCCCTGAACTACCTAACAGGCCTCGCATTTATTTGGTACGTCAAGGTAACACGCATGCAATTGCTCAGTGTATGTGCTGGAGCGACAGACGCTTAAGGGCTTTATAGGCAGCGTTAGCAGGCGACAGCTGTCAGAGGGCACTGTTTTTCCGCGCGTGTTATGATACAATGCGAGGCAGACAACGTTATTGGAATTCTTGCGTGTCACGGGACTGGATGGGTGTCTTAAGTAGAGCCGCCGTGTGACGTATCCCTCGCTTCTCGCCAACATTATTCGTCCCTGCTTTTGCTCTCAGCCATGTTCCTCAGTGCAGAGGAGAAAGCTATAGAGCGAATATGCTCGGGTCTACTTCTCTGCCTATCCTGTAGATGGCATATATATATATATATATATATGTATATATATATATATGTATATATATATATATGTATATATATATATATATATATGGTACATTAAACTACGCAAATGAATGATTTGGCGGCGGATTACATTTATATAATGCTGCCACAAGAATCCGGGAGACTTGACTATAACAGCGTTCTGCCTCCTCGCTGTTCCGACCTGCAACCGCGACACGTTACGTGCGCCCTTGTGTGACCTTCTGCTCCATTGAGGCAAGCCCTTGCGGAACCAGCCGTGCGCCGGTTGAAGAGAGGAGAGAGTTTGTGCTCACGCAGCACACAGACGACAACACGACGTTGAAGCGCGAGGAATGCAATGTCAGCCGGCAGAACAGTTGTCCCGTGTGTAGGTCGAAAACTGCGCAGTAAACGAGAGAGAGAAATACAAAACAAAAATCGAGTAGGAATGCACACTTTGTTCTGCTATTGTTCGTGCGCGACGTACATTTAGTATTTGTAGCGCCATTTTTTTTTCTTCGTTTATTTCGAGCAGCGCCAAACGGCGCCCGCTAGTGCACGAAGAAATGTGTGCAATCATGGGAACGCGTGAGCACGAGTCAAATAGTAGTTAAGTGTGATTTTGTGTGCGTCAAGTGTTAGAAAAGCAAATAATATCTGTAAGGTGTAGGTAGATTTAGGGTGACTCTATAAAACCAGTCAATCGAGCTTCATTATTTTTTAAAGACGCAATTCATTTTCTTATAAAGATGGAACCCCAGAACATTTTCGAGTGTTGTTAGAGAGGAAAACCAGTCGTTACATGTTATATGCATATAATGATTTCTGTCAAGTTTTAATCTTCCAAACTTTTGCTCACCAAACAACCTAGCAGAGAAATATTCATTAGCACCAGAAAGCTGTAAAACAAACACAATGTCAACTTCCGCTGGGCAAAAAAGAAAAAGTAGCTTGAAATATTTTCTGTATATGAGCGGTGATGTTCTATTTCTATTTGTCTATTTGTTTCTAGTGTCTTGTGAACCTGACAACGGTACCCTTTTGTTGTTGTCGAGGATTCAGCCGTGGCGCATAGATGGGCTTGTGCGTCTGTTTCTCAGCGATAACCAACACATGTACACACAACGGCGGAGGAATGTGGTTGCCCCGACAATGGAAGCACTGACATTTTGCGCACCTGCGCACTGTGATAGCTTCTCTGCTTTCGAGAGCTTCGGCCTCTGTTTTTCTCTTTTTATCTTGTCCAGTGGAGTTGACGCAAGCACTCTTTTGTTTCATGGACTTGTATACGCGGTGATTGGGGTGAATAGACGGGCTTCACGATTGTTGGCTCAACAGACTGAAAGAAAGCCTGACTGCGTGAGCGAAAAGAGTTGCTACGTTGCTACGAGCTGTCTACAAGAAACTGTTTTAGCGCTCACCTTCTTTTGCAGTCGATGAACTAAACCTATATAAGTATGTAGATCGCCTAGCCAGTTTGAGAGGCAAATGGTTAGGACGCGCCCTAAACAAGTTTCTGTCGTGCGGCATTGGTCGAAATGAATGAGCTCATGTGTTCCCTCTCTTTGTCGATCAGATGAGCGGTCACCGCTGATCAGGCGTTATCGTGGCGGTGTTCGAACCTACCGATTTGAGGAGGGGCTCGTTACATGACAGACGCTCACGTACATGCAGCGTCCAGCTCGACGTGATTGGTCGCAGCGACCTCCACGCTTTTGTCGTCGCGCAACAGGCGCAGAGACGGTGGATGGGGAAAGGGCAGCAGCCGCGTAATTGAGTTTGAGACAAACGCCCCTTCTATCCGAGCTCGCTTGTAGCTCTTCGCTGTGGTGGTCGCACTCCCTCTGTCGTGCTGGCCCTCGTTCGGCCATAGTTCGGCTTCCTCGCGTTGCGGAATAACGAAGTCCGTGCGGCGTTGAAGCTGCTAAAGCAGGCGTCAGTTGATCGGGCAGCGAATTTACGACACTGATTTGTGAATTCGCTGCCCTAGCAAATTTGGAGTTTGTGGTTTCTGGCGGAAGTGGACAGGAAATTACAAAGCTAACGAGTCCATCAAGCATTCGGCAGACTTATATCTTTAAGAAGCTGCATGCGCTCCGACTTTGTTGAATGAATAGCGCCTGCTGTATCCCCTGCATTGCTTAATATTTTTAACGTCGCCGGAGTCCAGGAGAGCATATTGTGACTTTGTTGGTTGACGTGTTTCTTTGTGTAGACGGTCGCCACCAGCTGTATTTGTCGTAGCTTATAATCGTGTTACTGTAGCTGTGGACACCTTGCGTAATTAATTACTTGCTTAACCTGTTATTTCAGTGTGCCTATTTGTTCCACGCGTAAGAAATAATATATGTTTGTAAACCAGATGACTGCACCACTTACAGGTCGTGGTATATTCATAACGGACCCTTTTCCTAATTCACAATTCTCTACATTTCCCGTTTGCCCCGTTGTCATCAACGGTAAGTTGAAGGTGACAACTGCGCAAACTGGCACTCACGGCTTCATGTAATTAGCCACGCCTACGTCTCCAATCACACAAAATGCATAAAGTGCTACATACATATATGCACAGATGAAAAAAAAAAGATGCCTCCACTGCCATTAGGTTGGCAAACTGACTTGTGAAAAATGTAGCCCTACAACCAGGAATGGTCTAAAGAAGGAATAAAGATAACTGTTGTACGCAATTCTAATGATTCCAAAAATGCTTACGCATTCATTAGTTCCCTATTCTTCATTCTATAAGGAAAGCTCAAGCGCACTGAGCGTTCGGGCAATTTCGCTCGTTTACATTGAGTTGTGCAAAGCACGAGGATGCAATTGTACGGGCCAGCAAGCAA
Organism: Dermacentor andersoni; assembly: GCF_023375885.2. Classification (NCBI taxonomy): domain Eukaryota; kingdom Metazoa; phylum Arthropoda; class Arachnida; order Ixodida; family Ixodidae; genus Dermacentor; species Dermacentor andersoni. The sequence continues at coordinate 193,589,929 of NC_092818.1, read as the reverse complement.
TATCAATTCCTAGTGACGGACGCGTTTTCACTGCACATAAAGCGGCTATGAAAGCGAGGATGGGTAGACTGTATAGCCTCAAGAGGAAATGCCATCATCGGTTTGCAAATGGAGAAAAAGAAAGATATTCGTGTTGCAGCACATTTCTTTATTCGTTAAAATACGCCTGTACCGTTATATGCGCAACTCTTTTGGCCAGCGTTATATGTGCTCTAACACCGATTTTTGACTCACACAGTCGCTGCGGAACTTCGATTGTTTTTTAAGAGAACTCTTTCACGAATATAATCTATTCGGAAAAAGCATAATATTTTTGTGGTTTCGTGACATGGAATGTGAAAGAAAAAAGAAAGGGTTCCGTTTACGGCTACACTTGCGTTGGCCTTCTTCCGGAAGCCGACTTGCGTGGTTCCTAAAGATCAATTCTGAAAGTTCATTTCGGCAGCGTCCTTTGCTAGCGGCTTCTCGTTCAAGGAATTTAGTTGCTCGCTCTTGCATCCCTGGCGTTCACGGGGATACGGCTATACGTTGGCCCGAGAATTATCCCGAGTTCGCCGCAAAACTCACTGGAGCTTCTATGAAAGGCTCGCAAGTGTTGAAGGTAAAAAAGAAGTACCATGGCTTGAATTTGAGGTGGGAAAACTCGCGGTTATGTATTTTCCGCTCTGTGGTTGTCCACCTCCACCAAAAAGTAGTTGCAATGCTCGCGTTGCCGTATGGAAGCGCCATTTAAACCTTTTTTGTTTTCTTCGAGCGGTTTTCTGACATTGCTTGCGTGAGCTGCTGCAGAATTTTTGCCGCTAAAGTTCTTAGTGTCCCACTAAACACAAGCTGCTCTCATGCGTGGCTGTCAAAGCCAGTTTATTACGACTACTTTGGCGAAAGAAAGAAACGCGCGAATGCTTAATACCCCTGTCACACGGGCACTCGCGAACTCCGTTGACATGGAACTCCCTAATGGAGATTTACGGCAGTGGAGTGGCGACCGTGCTACATGGCACACTGCGAGCTTTCGACGGGCGCCGCATGGGACAGGAACGGCGCTGCTGCGCTTACTTTCGCGTGCAACTGCTCGCATGCATAGAGTCGTCATTAAAGGCAGGCTTTTTTTTTTTTACGCAGTACGTAATCTAATAAAATCGCAGCAAGAGAGTTTGCTGTATGTATGTTACCGCAAGACTTGTTTTCCAAGCATAGCGAAGTTGAAAGCGATGCTGGCCACACTGCGCTCTTGCTTTCGTGCGTGGGCAGCGAGGGTCACGTTGTTCGACCGGTGCGCTTCGAGTTGTGATTCTGTGCGGTGTAATTGTGCGTGTGTTAGCGGTGAGCTCACCTGCTTCCGAATGAGTGACGAAGCGGATAAACAAATGACATAAAGACGAAGGAGTTAAATCTAGTTCGCGGGTGCCCGTGTGACAAGAATATAACCCAAAGGTGCCATAGCAGAGCTAACCTTGTGCTATTGTTTCAGGAATTTCAGTAATATTTATTTTGCCAGAACTGCATTAACTACGCATGTTTATGCACACTGGAAAACAGCACAGCAATGTAAATGAAGAAAATCTTGCGTGTGGCGTCTGACCGAAGCACATATCTGTTTAAAGAAACCTTTGTGAACACCGTAAATGTGGCGCCATAATATATTTAAACACAAGGCGGAGAAAGCGAGCACGGTATCGTCAGACGCAAAGCATTCAGGTCTTGATAGCACAGTTGCAGTGATGGTGATAATAACGGCGTAAGTATGCATTGCTGATTAATAATAACAGCGTGACACTTGCAACAATTATCGAGTTTTCTATTTCCGTGACGCATTGTCATATCTTTCTGTGATAACGACCGCACTCAGTCGACCCTGAGATTAACCACATGCAAACATAAATCGCTTTGTAACCAGTACAGCACGCTTTTGTTCTTCTTAGCATGGGCCTTCCTCGCGCGATAGGAGTCGTGCCGCGATTGCGGTCGTCTATTGTTCCCAATGGGTCAGCGACACACAGTGCTGATAGGACGCCACGTTTCAGCGGTTGCCAAGTCCAGGCTGCAAGTTACGACAACACGATGTCAACGCACCGACGCGTACGCGCAGCCGTGCATGGCACTAGTCTGCCGCATGTCTTTAACAAGTGCAGGCGTTGATGCTTATGCACCCATTGCACAATACTAACTGAACATAGCAGTTCCTGTTAAACCAACCGAATTGAGGTAACCCGCTGTGCGAGAGCCTGCAGTGCAGTATAACATTTATCCCCGCGTTTGTTGGCCTCGAGGAGGTCTAAAAAATTTAATAAAAGTACTTGGAATCCTCCTTGCTTGATCTTTCGGAAAACAAAGGCTGCGGTCAGAATTGAGATTTGATTTACAAATTTTGTGCTGTCCGTGCTAAATTTAAACATATACACCAACAGTCGTGCTTATCGCATGGTTGTCGACAAAACTATTTTTCTACTGACGATCATACGTAACATGGTGTTTTTGTTAGTGTTAATGGCAGTTAAGGTTTCTGCGTCAGTATCCTGATTACCATTCCTAATGCTAACTGAAGCTAATACGGGTTTAGCACAAGCAAAGCTGAACTACCTTACGTTACCTGCGCGAGAACCTTCATCAAGCTTGCGCAGCGGTCAATTTAATTTCCCACCTGACGCTTGCTGTATATATGTATATGTAGCAAACTATCTGCCTGAATGTTACATATATTTGTGCTGTATGATTCATGCAGAAAAGACTGAAATTAGAAGGCAGGCTGTGCTTGTAGACTGATTTCATGCAACACACTTGAACAGTCTCTTCGAAAACAATAGTATAGGCGGCCTGTTAGTCAGCTAAAGCGAGGGACACTATCACACTGCCTTCATAGGCTGTGTTCTTCTCGTTGGATTAACTCTTGTGAACAAAAGACGAAACAAACTAGCTGGGAAATACTGCAATAGACATTCCAAGGCAACTGCTGCCGCCATCGAGAAACGCATTGTAACTTTCACCAAAAGAGCCGAATGGCGTCGGTTCGCTGATGACAGCCAGCAGCGACTCAGCTGCACCGAAAGGCCGCGTGTGTTTTCCCTTGATCCGTGGCAACCGCGGTAATTAGCCTCTATAAATAAGTCTTAGCGACGACTTACCTCTGTGCGTTAGTGTGCATGCGAGTGCGAGCCGGCATGTGTGCTTTAGAGCCTGCGTGCGGGATTGCCTGCTCGCGTGACAGCCTGCGTGCGGGAGCGTTTCGCAATCATTTCTCTTCTCGCGCTTCGCAGGCTCTCGGCCGGGTCGAAGTTTCTCGACGTCATTAGCGTGGCTGCTATCTGCATCTCTCTGAGCGGATTAAAAAGGGCGGTGCGTCGATGGGTACTTGTGGAATACCGGCGTACCAGGAAATGCGAGAAGTAGATCTGCGCACTTTGATCTTTATTGGTTATTAAATTCTATAGCTGGCTCACTGCCACATTTGGTATAAGTTTTCAGTGATTGTGTTGCGGAACCAGAACGTATCTTTTTTTTTCAGTGTTCCAGAAAGGTGCCGAAAGTTCATGCTTCCGCTTTCATAGTGCTTGCGAATAGATGCTTATGAGTGCCTAGAATTGCCGTTCACCGATAATGGCGCCGCCTAGAGATCTCGCTTGAAGCGAAAGGTCAAATCTATGCGATTGTGACATTATAATTGAAACACATAATCGGTGTAAGTGGAGCCATGGACTTTGTTTGTTTCACGAACTCACTGGCGTCTCCTTCGGATGAGGCCTTTCGTTCTCATTTTATTCTAGCCAGTTCACAGAGAAACATTTTCTAATGCTATGCCGCGATCGTATCGAGAGTTCTTTTTTTTTTCTTTTCATTCCGAGACTGGCTATCACTCGTCATGAGGACAACCCGTATTACTCTACTGCTTTTGCAGGTGATTGATGTCGGACGGTGATGTCGATGGTAGCTACCAGCAGCCTCGAAGCAGGCATGCCGGCAATACTCACTCTTTTTTTTTTCGCTGTGGCGGCTGTCGATATGTGATATTCCCCGTATGCCGTCGAAACATGGAATAAATGCCGAACAAGCGGCTCGCAAGGACCGGGAGAGAATGGTATATATACTACGCACAGAATAGGCAAGGTTGTCACCCGATTTCTTTTTCAATATAATGCGGATGAGCGTGTAATCTTGTGCGGCTTTTATACAACTTTACCCGTTTATAGTTCATTTATTCAATTTTTAGGGCTATTTACGAATGTGTACACCATCGGCCGTTGCAGCTGGTCGCGCCATTCACCTGAACGGGTCTCACACTAATGTCTTGTTCGCTGAAACAGAAGCGGTGGGATCATTTTATGCTGAAATCGATGCTTGCTAACGCGCAGTACGCACGTATTTAGCAGTGTAGTCGTTCCAAAGCGCACCGCATTGGTGTTGTTGCTCAGCGTGCACTTGCGGCGAAGCCGCAACTGCGCACGACGGTTGGAATCTGCTTTGAGCGACCTTCAGAGAGCGACCTATGTGACCCCGCGAACTTGGGCTCGGTGGATATAAGCACCGCGCGTGCCTCGTTGGCATGCGGACGCGAGCGTGACTGCCTCGTCGCCACCCACGCCCGCTGAGGGGCGCCTGGAGACCATTTATGCTAGGGTGCCTAGATACTCGCCTGTCACTCTGTGCGGGGTAGGAGGTACGCGTTGAGGCGCCCTAACTTATGCAACGCTGTGGACACCACGCTAGAGGAATTTACTGCGCAGCGCTACTGACGACTTGCTCACGCCTACGCATTCACGAGGCGCATGCGCTAAGTATACTACTTTTTCCTGCAGTGTGTGCAGACGTGGGTACGTTCATGTTCGGCTATAGTTGTCATGGAGATGGTGCATCGATGATTATGAGGATGAGTCCAACAATAGTAAAATTTGTGGGCTACACAAACGGTGAATATGTGCCCATCTACGTTGCCAAGTGATGAAAATACTGATAAAACGATCATTAGAATAGTTTGAAAGTATACAAAGTAGCACAACATAAATGGAATAGAAAAAAAAGAAAACAAGGAATGAGTCAAAAGCAGTCGAAATCGATTAAATTATGACGTTTTATGCGCCAGCACCACGATCTGACTATGAGGCACGCCGTAGTGGGAGACTCCGGTAATTTGGACCACCTGGCCTGGTGTTCTTTAACGTGCATCTAAATTTATAAGTACACGGCTGTTTTTGTCGCCATCGAAATGCGGCCGCCGTGGCCGAGATTCGATCCCGTGACCCTGTGCTTAGCAGCCCAACATCATAGCCACTAAGCAACGTCGGCGGGTTGTAAAGCAGTCGAACACCGTATAGATTAAGTGGTCTTATGTGTCTTGAGTAGAAAGGACCTGCGTGCATCTGGCCGATGGTCTTCTTGTGTGCGGCTTCCTGCAGTGTGCCCACATGGGTGATATTCTCCAATTCACACGCCGGGCAGTTGGGAACAGCGTTCACTTTAGTTAGTCGGCGCGTTAATCTGCGAGGAAATATTTAGCGCCAGCCTTTCTTCCCCTTCTTCTCTGGCGGTATATATATTTAAACGTCCTCCTGATTATAGCTCATGGTGCCATATATGCGGTAACTGTCAAAATCTAAAGAAAAGGAACAATCTTCCACTGATTCACGAAAAATAAACATTCTCCATTATAGGCTCCCGACGAAACACTTACGAGTCGCCCTGCGGCGTGCGACATTCTCGCATTGAAGTATGGCGCCCTTCTCGACAGGGCATCGCACAAACATTAGAGCTGTACACCTCGCGCACTCGAGGTCGTAAAAATAGCACGACGAGCGGGTACGGGGTGCCGCTGAGGGAGAGACCGCGGAAGTTGTTCAGCTTTCACCCCTGCCACGCCTGTTTGGAAGCACCGCGACAAGATTGGAACGCTCTCGCATCGCCCGGTGACCGAAAGTGGTTCCGCGTTCGGAGAGCCACGTGTCGGAGGTGCTGTCGTCGCCAAGCGCCCTTGATGGCTGCTGCAACGAGGAAAGGCGCGCGTTCGAAGGCAGTCCGTCCCGTTTAGCACTTGTTTTGTCTGCGAGTGAAGCAAGCACAGAGGGAAACGGGGACCGGCATTATAAAGGGATGTGTGGTCGATTTCCTGTTGTGTATACCATAAGGTGAACTAGGGCGATAGCAAAGCGGCAGGAAGGGCCCGGTCGCTCGGTGCGCGCGATATGACGGTAAGGAGGTCATAGCAGTGCGCCTAGCAGGGCCAGCAGTTGACTGCTGGCCCTGCTAGGCGCGCTTGTTATCACAAATCAGCTCTCGCCATCACAAGTCGTCAGCTGAAGCTGCACGGCTGAAGGCATTCACAGGGTCTTATACAAATTCGCGGCGTCTAGGGCTGTAAAGATGCGCCGAGGGGCAGAACCAACGTCGCTCTACAGTGTCACCTTCTTCGTGCTTATACTTCTCAGCGTCCATTCAGTACTGAAAAAGTCCCGTTCTCGCACTGTGTGATCATCTGGACGGGTATGGTATATGTCTTTTGTCGATGCTGCATTGTTGACGCGTTTCTATAGAAAGGCTTCTAGATGTGTCATCCATCATTCTTCGCCGAAAGGAATGCCTGTATGGGTCTTCTATCCTGCGCTGGCTGCGGCTTGCTCATAATTTTGGGTAAAAGAGGAGTGGTAGGATGGGAGACTTGTCCCCCTTTTTTTCAAGCTTAAGTAGTTTATTTCTTCTAAGAGGAATAGGTTGGGCAGGCATTGGAGAGAAGAGCGCATGCCCCGGTTAGTTTTCGGATTCCTAAATTCTATCGAAGATCTGAATTCCTAGCCCGCACTACTAGCGTAACGAACGACGAGATTATACAGCTATTGACAATAAAGGTTTATTACGAAGCTGCTGCAATAGCTGCACTTGGCGCACGGGCAAAAGTGCAAAAGCAAGGGAAAGCGCCTTTCGCTTGCAGAGGGTGCATAGCCCTTCAAGTATGTGCGCCCACGGCCGCTCGAACAAGACGCTGCGTTTTCGTCGAGTGGCCGTGCACGGTGCGCCTTCACTTGGCGGGTAAAAATAGGCGATCTTCAATTTAGGCGCTTTTTCCATAGTACTGTGTTTTAAGCACAAGATGTGGTCCTTCACATTACTAGTAGCCTATCACGTGATGATATTTGTGATGATATCATGTGATGAGTCCATCTTCCGATGACATTTGGAGATGATGATCAGGAATTCATTTACTTTACTTAGGGGGAGGGGGGGAGGGAGTATTAGTGCAAATGGTTGCGATTGACGGCCTCTCTCCACAATGAAAAAAAAAAGTTCTTAAAAGCTGTGGAAGTTTTCCGTTGTAATTAAGAATTGTGGCATATCGTTGATAACATTTGTTATTATCACAAGTCCGAAGCAGTGTTCATTCGGCAGTTAGCCGCCGTGTGAAAATGTTCACTATTTTGGCCTTTCATATTTGAGTCATGAAAGAAAAGAAACTTGATTGCACAATGCCTCGGTATCGCCACGGCCTAAATGAAAGAGTGGAAATAAGTAACTCTTATTTATTATTTCTATTCTTTTTTTCTGCGTCCAAGCTCACGTTTACTTAATGTGTCCAGCGATGATGGAACGTAAGCTTTCGCGACAGCAGTTGAAGGCTTACTCAAAGTGTAACTGGATGTTCTCGAGGAACGTCATTGCACCACCGTGTTGCCGCTCTGGTAAGCCAAAACCCGAACAGCTCCGAAGAAAGAGAAACAGAAGGGATATTTTTGTCTAAGGAACACAATTATGCAAACAAGGCGTGCTCTGCCAGGCCTTCTCGAAACTGAGAAATCGCCGTCTATATGTATCCCCGAACCGAACCGCTCCCCGGCTGCAGCGTAACGCAAACGTTTCTTTCTTTTTTTCTCGTCCTCAGTGTGTCCATTTCCGTCACCGCCCCGTCCCGCCGTCTGGCACGTGTCGCGCTGCAGCTCCAGGGCTCAGCCCGAGCCTCGCCTTGCTTTCTTTTTCCTTGTTCACTGACGTGCTGCGCCTCCCGTTTGCTTGTTGGCTGCTGCTTGCTCTTGGTCAAGTTCCAGACGGCAGCGCCCCGGGCCCGGGACGATGAGACGCGGTCGTTCACCCTTCTGCTTCTACGCAGTCACGAAACCTACCGAGCAGAACGTAAACGACAAAAGAACAAAACACAGTGGAGGATGTGGACTGGACGCGGAGAGGCTCGCGGCTCTGTTATGTCAGTGGCAGGGAATGACAACGCGTAGCCGGCCGCTGCGACGCTTTTCTTTAAAGGTGCGGCTGGACGAGCGCTTCGTGATTGGCGTGTATTGCGTGCCACGTTTAGTTCTTCTCTTTTCGTGTGTAACTTACGAGAATGTCGTGCCTAGGTGAATGCCGCTCTTATTGCGCTGGTACGGTGGCTTCTATAGCCACTGTAGTGGTGGCGTGGGACGTTGGCACGCTGAAAATTTCACTTTGTGAAACGATGCCCGTCGAAATGCCTCTAGAGCACGCTGTTCGCTGCAGAGCAGTTGTTGCACAGCTGTCCTTTCGCCATTGATCACACTGCTTCACTTTGTGTTTTTGTGCCAAGCAGTGTCGACCGTCGATTACTACACGTACACTTTATGAACGCAGTAACGTTTACGAAGGCACAATTTTCCGCACCTCTATTTACTTTAAATAACGGCGGTCCGCGTTGGCTTGATTTTGCTTGTCAGTTTTCGTTAGGTATGAAGGGTGATTTTATTAGACTTTTCTGGGGCAATGTACAACTTCCGTCACTGAGTTTGCAGTGTATAGGTTATCCCGCCGCGGTGGCTTAGCGGCTGTGGCGTGGGGCTACTAAGCACGAGGTCGAGAGTTCGATTCCAGAACGCGGCGGCCGCACTTTGGTGTGAGCGAAATTCAAGAACGCTTGTGTGCTTAGATTTAGAGTCAGAGAGAAAATGATAAATGAAAGGCAGGGAGGTTAACCAGAACTGGGCCCGGTTGGCTACCCTACACTGGGGATAGGGAAAATGGGAGGAAACGATTAAAGAGAGAAAGTCCACTGTGGATATCGCCGACGTGGTAACAGTTTTCTGCTCTATATCACAGACGGTCACTCAGTCCGGATCACAGATGGTCGCTCAATCCGGTAGCTTTCAAATATCGCATCAGAGCTCTTGTACACTTTTGTATACCTGCGATATGCGAGGCCATGATCCCAAGAGCTTGTTGAAGGTGAACGGCTCTCTATCCAACTGATTTAGAGCTGTGCAGAGGTCACGTCTTTGATTTTCAAAAGATGGGCAGTAGCACACTAGATGTTCTACATTCTCCTCGACACCGCAGGCATTGCACTCGGCGCTATCAGCCATTCCGATCAAACTCCGTCTATGCATTGGTGAATGCGACTCCCAACCGTATGCAGCACGCCATTGTTTTCTCATTTCACGGCGGAAACCCAGGTAATTTAGCTTTTCGTTACATAAAGGGCCCCAGGTGGCCAAAATGATTTCGGAGTCCCATGCTACGGCGTGCGTCATAATCGTATTGCAGTTTCTTCACGTAAAATCCCCCAATTTATATTTTGATAGGCCCAAATGGGCATATTGCAAATGAGCAAAAGCTAGATATCTCCACAATTTTCCTTGGTCGTGCCACTGACAATAGACAAAAAAAAAGACACGTCACATTACTAAAATAGACACTGAGCGTCTAGAAAAAAAGCCCATAAACAGATAAAGAATGCGGCCCCGGAACGACAATACAATGCCACATCTCGCACCTTGTCCGTTTCTTCTGGTAATTTTTTATTCTCTTTTTTCTCTCCCGGGCGCGCGCGCGACCTCGCCTGTTGGTCGACGTGTCGAGTTTATCCTTCCACGATTTGCCGTCGCTTGTGACATAGCCTGACAGAAACGTATACTGTTTCCACGACCGGAACGACCTGCGTGAACCCTTCGCGCCTGGGTGTATCGCTCACGGGTGTATGAGCCATTGATGATGACAGTTTTCGACATGCTGTTCTGTATGTTGTATGCGGGATTAGAAAGAATTTAAGCACTGTTCGCTTCACTTTGCTGAGTGCTTGTAGCCTCTGCCGTACGGGGCTATGAGCCATTGCATTTTTTGCTTGCTTACGGGACCATGAATGCTTACGGGGGTGTGATCCATTGATGATGATAGTTTTTGTCCGCAGAGAAAAAAAGATTCACGTAAAACATGTGGTTCCGTGGCACTGCGCCACGATAAAATGAGCATACCGCAGAACTCACGTGGCGGGCGTCATTTGCTGCGACCGCGATAGTGTTAATTATCAGTCTAATTTAATTGCTTTATTAGAAAATACCTCTTGCGGTTCCCCGATACCATTTGTGTTATAATCCAGTTGTTAGTAATGTCCGCGCACATCAGAGCTACATATACCGTATACCTTTCATCTCCGACGACAGCAAATCTCCAAATATGGCTGTGGTCTGAACTTGCTGTTCGTCGTTCTTACACGTGATCCTGCGCTGTGGTGTACTGTGCGCTGATCGTGACCGGCTGGGATCGTGTGTCTGCCGCGCTACCGCTCTGTCTCTCTCTCTCTACTTTCTTCTCATGTTCCTGTTCAGTTGGCAAACCAGATTTGTTGTTGTTGTTGTTCTGGTTAACCTTCCTGTATTTCTCCTTTGATTAGTGCCTCTCTCATCTCAACAGCGGCATTCTGCGCGGAAGTATGTCCTCAAAGCTCGTTGGGTTTTGCTGGTGACCAGGCGCATGGAGTAAGCGTGCGCTGCTTTTTCTGGGGCTCCGTCGCTGTCCACACTCTCCTGCGTGGCGGCCTGCTGCTGTGGCATACAGTGAACTAGCCGTGTCGCGCCCTGTACGAAGCACGCAGTCCGGTACACCAGCACACGGCGCCACCTGTGCACCGCTACACAGGCGCCCACAATGGAGGCTCCGCTGAAATCGACGGAGCGGTCGACTGATCGCGTGTTACCGCGAACGGTGGCGTGACAGTGCCGACCGGCGGTACTAGAGGCTCGTTATTTTTTTTCTCTCGCTTGGCGCTGTCGAACGGGATCGAGTTTATCATAATCCTGCAGTCTTTTTCGAAACGCTAAATGCGGACCTTGTCTGCGTCGCCTACATATGTACGCGGAAGTCAGCGGACGAGTGTTTGTTTTCGCGGAAAGGTTACCGGATAGGCTTTCGACAAACGGCGAGCTAAATAGTCTACATTCCGTGCGTATGTAGGCTCTCTACGGCGAGCACATACGGCACGCACCTTGCGGTAGAATGTCGCGCTCACTTGATTACAACCGCCCTTGTTTCACATCTCCGGTTGCCTCCACGTAGGGTTAAATAGATGTTTCAATTTGAATGTACAACGCTGACTCCAACAACATGGCTGGGTTGTTGCGTGCTTCTATATGATAATAACATCGGACTTGCTTTTGGCCCTTAAGCCCATTAATCAAAAGAGGTTATCAAAACGAAAAGGCGTAGCCGGTGCCGAAGCAGCGAACAGCTGCTTCGGCACTGGCCGCACCTTTTCGTAATAAAATTCGAAATGGAATGATAAAATGCTTCACTGAACGAAAATGAAGGGCGAATTAATTAAGTGCAACATGAGTTGTTTTAGCTAAAACTGGATAAGCGTAGTCTGGAAAACTAATTTTTCTTCATTCAAAATTTGTCATTCTTGAGCGGGGAGGCATTTTCCAATCATGCAGTGATATCCAACGGAAGTACAAGTGCGAATGTTTCAGAGAGCGAGAAATATCCATATAAAAGGGGCACATTACGGGTTAAGTGGATTCTCCGACGGTCCATCGCGTCTGAATTTACAAGAGTGTTGGATTTCTTGGAAAACAGTTGCATGTCTTGCATATAGATGTGCGTGCCCATGTTAAGAGTGTAATGCGATGGACAGGTACATTGAAGTGTGCCGTGCTACGTAGTACTGCATTGCCATTTGTTGGGCGTGTTGGTAAATTGAAAGCATATTTAGCGCCAGCAAATATGCTTTCATAGTACTACTATGCTAAATATGCTTTCATAGTACTACTATGACGAAGTATTAGCCTGAGGCATTTATTGATTAGTGGTGTGATGTTAACTTAGCACCCAAAGCGCAGGAAAATGAGATGCGTTAATGCGGCGAATAAATGTTTTTTGACGTTTTTTTTTTTCCTTGCTCTAACGCATGGCGGAATTTTTCCTATGTGTAACTATCATAGAATTGTGTTGTCAACGTTCTAAATTTTTCCAACTTCCATTTGTCAGGATCGTGCTGAAAACCTCTACAACCGGCGAAATGAGACAATTGGACACAGGAGAAGCGTTTGCTGTGAAATTAGAGGAAAAATAAGCTTGCTCATTTCCTGCTTTCTGCGACGTTGTTTATTTATAAAAACGAAGAAATATATATGACAATCACAATTTGGCTGCATGCATGCGTAAATAAACATTAAATAAAACATAGGCACTAAGACAAAGGAGTCCATAACATGCGAAGAAAAAGCAAGGGAGAAAAAGACAAATCGCTTTCTGCGACCGGCACAGATGTATTTTTTCCGGGCATTGCTGACAGTCCTAGAATAGTAAAAGATCGGCTTTGCTTCGCATGTGATGTTTTGGTCGATTCCGTGCGCGTCGGTCGATCTCGTCGAACATAGCGACTCCATCGATTCTTGTGGCCAAAGAAAAGAGCTGCTTCTGTCGCCGGCGGCGACTCTCTGGGTTTCTTCGATCAGTCTATATTCTGCGCCAAGTGTACGCGTTCGAGCGCATTCGTTTTTTTCCCCTTAGCGGTATGCCAGTGGTGCACCTGCGTACAGGTCGCCCGTGCCCAGCCATATATACGCCGACAGGTGATGAGCTAAACACTGTCTGCCGCGGACGCTCCCGAGTGCGGGAGTTTGTAAGCCGGCAAGATGTTGCTGTTCGTTTGGCCAGCTTCATCGATTCAGCGTTCTTTGTTGCATTGGTCGAATGGTGCAGTGGGGTATTTTTAGTGGTGGGGGTATCCTCGGGTGTTCAGTTGAAACAGGTCGCTTTAGTCTTGCCTGATGGTGAAACCAGCTACATTGATTGAGTGTGCTATATTTTTGGCGTTCGAACGCGGTGCATCTTTTCTGGTTGCTGTGTTACCGTATAGGCGCCGCGCTGTACCAATATAGCAATCGGCCCGAACGAACGGGCTTTTTCTTTTCTTTTTGGCCGATCTTTGAGCACTGAAGTTCGGGAATCTTGTTCTTTCTTTTTTTCCCCCGCTTATTGGTCTCTTTTCCTCTTTGTGCGAGGCAGCGCCGACTTCTGATATGGAGCATCACTACGTCGAAGACGGTCATGTCACCATTGGTACTGTCTGAAAGGGAGGTACGGCATACCGTATATATATATATATATATATATATCATCGGGTCTCGCAAGACATTTTTTGGTTTCACTTTGGAGTAAGCAGCGATGTGTCGCACAAGATTCGCTCGTTATCTCAATACACTGCGGAATGCGGCGTCTTTTGGCGGCATGAATGCGGCGCTCAAGAATCTGATTGCGCACCCCTGCGATAATGCTGCATGTTTTTAAAGCAGCCACATTGATTTTGATTTGTTGCTTTCTGGGGTAACGTGTTTGCTTTACGGGCACCAACCTGCAATCTGGACGCACAGTGGCGTAGCTTGCCTCGCCGACGTAAAAACAAGCCAGCGAAACGAACCTAAATTCGTAATCAAGAGTACACGGTATAGTACAACCGCAAGGATATATAAACATAACTACGTTCTAAAATTAAAAAAAAACAAAAAACAAAATATAGCTAATTTTATAATGCCCAACATGTCACAGAGGAGCCGGCACCATCCCCTATCCTCATTTGTACGTGAGTTTGTTTTCGTCTGTTCAGGCTGTTAGGAATCGCACCGCTGGCACGAGTTGTTGGGGTCTCGGTGCTGACGCCCGTTATTGCCAATGGGTCGCAAGCCCCAAGGGTAGCGTTGGCCTGGCGGCCTGGGGCACTGGAAGCATCCGAAGGTCCCGGCAAAGCAAGAGAAGACTGGTAACAGAACAACTTGTTTATTCTAACATAGCAAAAGAGCGGCCGGTCAGGTCGACCGAAGTGGAGAGACGGGAGAGCACGTAACTCAACAGTACAAATCGGAGCCTCTCTCCTGGCGTCCGGGGGCAGCTGCTCTTATACTCTCGGCGTCGCGGTCCAAAAGGGAAGGTCACGGGATGAAGGTCACGGGACGGCGGAGCATGAGCCCACGACGGCGCGCACGGTCGAGCCTAGAGACCTGCTGAACCGAGTGCAGTGACGCATCGCCAACCCGCCCACATGACGGCGCGAACGGTTGAGCCGAGAGACCTCCAGGCTCCTCATTCGGGGAACTCCGCTCCCCGGCTGCCGCGCTTTGACAAGCGAGGGCACACACACACACACGCACACACGAAGACACGTGGCACTGAAACACGCCTGGACACGCTTGGCGGGGAAGCGTTGCGGCGGCGTCGCACGGGCCAAAATGTCCGCCGCTTTGAACGAAGCCCCGGCGTCCGTTGCATCCGCGCCGGCATTACCGCGCGTTGTAGGCGAAACGTAACAGACCGCCCCGCCGGGGGAAGGAGATCCCGATGGTCAGGGGACTGCATCCGCTGTCCGGAGGGATGTCGCTCGATGATGCTCATAACCGTAGTCGGGCGTCCTTTGGCGTTTCTTGAGCGCAGCGCACAGAGAAGGCCTCGTTCTCACGTTCAGGTGCACACAGGACACTGCAAAGTGACTTCGGGAGAGTTGACATTTTTGTTCTCGTTTCCGGCAAGCGTTAGAACTACGCCGAAAGTCAACCGCTCAGTTAGCAAGCACGGCACAACCCTCACTAAGCCCTGCCAGGCTCTTTCCCCTTTTATACTGCTGCCTAGTTCCTTACAGTAGTTTAGCAGCACTCAGAACGCGTCCACAAATCGGGAAATTGCACTAGAAAGCACATCATCACTTTGAAACACTACACAAAAGCAATAAGTTAAAAAAAATCCTGCCTCAGGAAGAAAAACATCAGTAACAAGCAATTTTGAGGCTGATTCCCACGTTAGGGGCTTCGACTTAAGCCATCGGCGTTACCGTTGAGACTCCCCTTTTTGTAACGCACCTCAAAGGAATATTGTTGCAAAGCGAGGCTCCAGCGCAGGAGGCGGCCATTTTTGGGAGAGATGGTCTGCAGCCATTGGAGAGGGCAGTGATCCGTCTCAATGATAAACCTCGAGCCAGCTAGGTAACATGACAATTTCTGAACGGCCCACACGATACACGCACACTCTTTCTCGGTGGCGCTATACGCCTGCTCACGACTCGTCAGCTTACGACTAGCATACAGGACGGGGTGTTCTACTTCTCCATTTTCCCGTTGGCACAGTACAACGCCCATGCCTCGCTCACTAGCATCACACTGAACAACGAACCCTTTTGTGTAGTCGGGCGATCGTAGCACAGGCTGGCTTGTTAGGGCGCTCTTTAGGGCGCTAAAAGCTCTTTCCTTTATCTCATCCCAGACGACTGTTTGCGGCTCTGTCTTTCTTAGAGCATCTGTCAAGGGAGCCGCGATATCAGAGTACCTGGGGATGTACCTCTGATAGTAGCCGGCGACACCTAAGAACGACCGAATATCGGTCTTCGTGCGCGGTTGCGGGAAGTCTCGCACAGCGGCCACCTTTATTTCAGAGGGGCGGCGACGACCCCGACCAATCACGTGTCCGAGGTAGACAACCTCGGCCTGTGCTAACTGGCACTTGGGAGCCTTGACTGTCAAGCCCGCATCGCGCAGGCGGGTTAGCACTGCCCGCAAGTGCGCCATATGCTCAGGCCAGGATGCGGAGAATATCGCTACGTCGTCTAGATACGGTAAAGCGAATTCTTGCTGTCCCCGCAACACTTTATCCATGAGGCTTGAAAAGCAGTATGGCGCGTTCTTCAAACCAAAACTCAAAACTTTAGGACGGAATGTCCCCATTGGTGAAATGAACGCCGCATACCTACTAGCCTCTTCTGTAAGTGGAACCTGCCAATAACCCCTGACAAGATCTAGGGTGGAAATAAACTGAGCGCTACTCACTCTCTCAAGGCGCTCCTCGATGTTAGGGATCGGATAAATTTGATCCTTAGTGATGGAATTAAGCCTGCGGTAGTCGACGCAAGGACGAGGTTCCTTGCCCGGTACCTCAACTAAAATCAAAGGGGAGGTATAATCACTCTCACCCGCTTCAATAACACCGAGCTGTAGCATTTTCGTTACCTCAGCCTCCATAATATCGCTCTGGCGGGGTGACACCCGGTACGCCTTGGATCGTACTGGCTCTGGGGAGGTAAGTTCTATGTCATGAGTAAGGACAGAAGTCCTACCAGGCCTCTCAGAGAACAGACCTTGAAACTCTTGTAAGAGCTGGTGTAGTTCTGTTTTCTGCTCAGGCGACAGCGATGCTTTACTTATTAAGTCACTAATGACTTGATCGGTGTCTTTCCTGTTTGTCACTGAGCCTAGTCCCGGAAGCTCGACCGGAAGCTCTTCGGACACGTTTACCATCATGCACACCACTGCTTCCCGTTGCTTATAGGGTTTGAGCAGATTACAGTGGTAAACTTGCTGTGCTTTCCGCTTTCCTGGCAGACTCACCACGTAGTTAACGTCCGACAGTTTTTGAACAATCCGTGCTGGGCCCTCCCACTGCACGTCGAGTTTGTTCTTTAGCGATGTGCGCAATATCATGACCTCATCGCCCACCTCAAAACGACGGGCCCTGGCTGTCCGATCATAATAAACCTTGGCCCTCTGCTGGGCCTCTGCCATTGCTTCACCTGACAACTCCTGTGCCCTTCTTAAGCGTTCGAGGAGCTTAAGCACGTACTCTACCACGACTGGGTCGTCGCCCCTGCCTTCCCATGATTCTCGAAGCATGCGAAGCGGAGATCGCAGCGAGCGACCGTACACCAGCTCCGCTGGCGAGAACCCCGTAGCCGCATGCGGCGCGGTTCTTAAAGCAAACATCACTCCAGGCAGACACAGCTCCCAGTCAGTTTGATGTTCAAAACACAATGCTCTCAACACGCGCTTCATGACGGAGTGGAGCTTCTCAACGGAATTCGACTGGGGGTGGTGCACTGAGCTGTGTAACAGCCTTACCCCGCACCTTTCGAGAAAGGCTGTCGTCAAAGCGCTAGTAAACACTGTACCCTGATCTGACTGGATTTCTGCAGGAAAACCAACTCGCGCAAATATGGACAGTAGTGCATTGACTATCTCAACTGAGCTGAGTTCTTTAAGCGGCACTGCTTCAGGGAACTTTGTCGCTGGGCAGATCACAGTCAAAATGTGTCGGTACCCCGTGGCTGTTACCGGCAGAGGTCCCACTGTATCAATAACGAGCCGTCTAAAAGGCTCCGTAATGATAGGTACCAACTTCAACGGCGCCCTCGATTTGTCCCCTGGCTTGCCCACCCGCTGACAGGTGTCGCATGTCTTCACAAAGTGGTCTGCGTCCCGAAAACACCCTGGCCAATAGTACTCCTGCAAGAGACGGTCCTTAGTTTTCTTAACTCCTAGGTGTCCGGACCACGAACCCCCATGCGACAAGCGCAACAGATCCTGACGATAGCATTGAGGCACGATCAGCTGATCGAACTCCACTCCCCTGCGGTCTAGATACTTCCGGTACAGGACCCCATCTCTTTCCACAAAGCGAGCATTTTTCTTGGCGATACCTTCCTTGACAATGCAGCGTATGTTTTCTAGGCTGCCATCCTTCTTTTGCTCGGCTATCAAAGCCGACCGGCTGACTTTTAGCAACCTGTTTAGTCCGTCTGACGTAGGCGCGATGAGCAAATCTGGAGACAGCTCTTCGAACTTTCCCGTGTCGGGATTTTCCTCTCCAGTATCTGGTGCCTTTAACGCTACAGGCTCAATTTTATTCAGTTCGGGCGTGCTCTGAATACCAGCTTGCTGCGCCTCTGACCCTTTCTCATCGTTCAACAACGTCGGCCCCGCAACTACCGCCTTTGCAGCGAGCTCCCGAACCTTCGATCTGGTTAAGGCCTGAACGCTAGCCTCACCAAACAAAAGCCCCTTCTCGCGCAGGAGGTGATCGGACCTGTTCGAAAATAAGTACGGGTACTGGGGGGGCAGCATAGATGACACTGCGGCCTCCGTCTCAAGTGCTCCGAAAGGTCCTTCAATAAGCACTTTTGCTACCGGCAGACACACGCTATGAGCTTCCACTGCTTGCTTGATCCATGCGCACTCGCCCGTGAACATATCGGGTTCTACGTAAGAGGGGTGAACTACATCCATTGTAGCTGCGGAATCGCGAAGCACTCGGCACTCTTTCCCGTTCACGAGGAGGTCTCGCATGTAAGGCTCGAGAAGCTTCATGTTCTCGTCAGTGCTGCATATAGACAAAAACACGCCTTGTGTTTTTGTTTCTGGACACTGCGCCGAAAAGTGACCCGGCTTCTGGCACGTATAACAAACGCGCGTTTGCCTCGTCTCGAACCGCTTTCTGCGTTCGGCTTCGGTTGCCGCCGTCTCCGTACGTTCGGTCGGACTGCTTTCACTCGCATCCGCACTACGTGTATCCCCCTTTGCTCTCATGGGTGTGAACTTCGGCCTCTCAAACTTGGAGCCAAATTCACCCTTTTGACCGTCCTTAGCTCCGCGAGCCCGACGCGTCACAAACTCCTCGGCTAACTCAGCGGCTCTAGCCACCGTACTAACGTCTGGCCTATCCAAGACCCAGTACCGCACGTTCTCAGGTAACCGACTATAAAACTGTTCTAGCCCGAAACACTGCAGAACTTTCTCGTGGTCACCAAACGCTTTCTCTTCTTTGAGCCACTCCTGCATGTTTGACATAAGCCTGTAGGCAAACTCTGTATATGACTCACTTCTGCCTTTCTCATTTTCCCGAAACTTCCGACGGAACGCCTCCGCTGACAGCCGGTACTTTTTTAGCAGACTCGATTTCACTTTGTCGAAATCCTCTGCCTCCTCTCTCTCCAAGCGAGCGACTACGTCGGCCGCCTCGCCGGGTAGCAAAGTGAGCAAGCGCTGTGGCCACGTTTCCCGAGAGAACCCCTGCTTCTCGCACGTTCGCTCAAAGTTAACCAGGAACAAACCAATGTCCTCTCCAAGCTTAAACGGCCGCATCAGGTCAGTCATTTTGAACAATACTCGTTCTCCTGCACCGTGTGCCTGACTTCCATTACGAGCGCGTTCCATCTCTACCTCGAGACGCTTCATTTCCAAAGCGTGTTCGCGCTCTTCTTTTTCTTTCTGTTCTTTTCGTTCACGCTCATCTTTCTCTTTCTGTTCTTTAAGTTCACGCTCATCTTTCTCTTTCTGTTCTTTACGTTCGCGCTCATCTTTCTCTTTCTGTTCTTTAAGTTCGCGCTCCTGTTTCTCTTTTTGCTCCTCCCTCTCCTCAATGGTCTCAAGGCATTCCGACAGCTCGTCATCCTCAGCTTCTAACTCAAGAATAGCCCTTAGCAGTTCTGGTTTTCTGAGTTTGTCTGAGACATCCAGACCCAACTCTCTTGCAAGCTTCAGCAATTTCGGTTTGCGCAACGACTTCAAATCCATGGTTGCTCTGAATGCTGCTTTCTCTACTGCCTACTATTGTCTTGCCGCAAACTAACCCGGCAGCAACGACAACCACAATTACCAGCTCTGTTTCTAACACTAACAAAAGCCTGGCAAAACTCAGAAGAAGAAAGTCCCGCACTCACCAAACCTCGCAGCCAAGACTTCAGCGCAGTCGTTCCGCTGCAGGCAACCAGTCATCACACAGGGCTCGTTGCGCTGCTCCCGGATGGTCGTTGTGCTGCTCAGCATACAGTCAACCGCATCTCTTCGCTGCTGGCCTCCGTTGTCGCGATCTCACCGCTGGCAACCAGTTGTTAGGAATCGCACCGCTGGCACGAGTTGTTGGGGTCTCGGTGCTGACGCCCGTTATTGCCAATGGGTCGCAAGCCCCAAGGGTAGCGTTGGCCTGGCGGCCTGGGGCACTGGAAGCATCCGAAGGTCCCGGCAAAGCAAGAGAAGACTGGTAACAGAACAACTTGTTTATTCTAACATAGCAAAAGAGCGGCCGGTCAGGTCGACCGAAGTGGAGAGACGGGAGAGCACGTAACTCAACAGTACAAATCGGAGCCTCTCTCCTGGCGTCCGGGGGCAGCTGCTCTTATACTCTCGGCGTCGCGGTCCAAAAGGGAAGGTCACGGGATGAAGGTCACGGGACGGCGGAGCATGAGCCCACGACGGCGCGCACGGTCGAGCCTAGAGACCTGCTGAACCGAGTGCAGTGACGCATCGCCAACCCGCCCACATGACGGCGCGAACGGTTGAGCCGAGAGACCTCCAGGCTCCTCATTCGGGGAACTCCGCTCCCCGGCTGCCGCGCTTTGACAAGCGAGGGCACACACACACACACGCACACACGAAGACACGTGGCACTGAAACACGCCTGGACACGCTTGGCGGGGAAGCGTTGCGGCGGCGTCGCACGGGCCAAAATGTCCGCCGCTTTGAACGAAGCCCCGGCGTCCGTTGCATCCGCGCCGGCATTACCGCGCGTTGTAGGCGAAACGTAACAAGGCACGTAACAGTGGCACCTATTGAAGTCCGAGGGTGCAAAAATATTGCCCGTCGCACAGAAACGTTTTGACTGTGCAGGTTCCTTCGGAGGCGCTACCACACCACGACATTTTACTGGACAGATATCACTCCAGAGGATTTTACCTCTTGTCATTGCATAACCAATCTCTTTAATGAAATATATTAAATTATATTTGGGTAATATTTCTTACAACGCAAAAGAAGTAACGCATTTTGCCATAAACATGCTATATTTTAGAATCCGTCAACAATTATAATATAAATTTGTTCTGGCGAACGTCGGCGGTATGAAAAAAAAAAAAGCACGCCGTAGAGTACACCACAGCGCCACCAACCTGCGCATTGAATATATTCGTGAGAGTGCCATATTACGCTCTGACGTAACCGCTGTGAAATGGACCCTCCCTCTGAGTAGACCTATGACGACACAGCTTTTTACGTGTTCCATCTGAATGGGCTTATACGAAATAGCTTTTTATAGCGGTGGGTTAGACGCTACGCCCAGCACGCAGGAGAGACTTGCTAGGCCGTGTCGTCTCCGTCGTTGACTCGACAGTTTCAATTGCTTTCTTTTTTTTTTCTGCTGCTTTAACGACGGTGAGTTATTGAAAGTTCCGGCTTCGTACGCGTGCATAGGTTCCATTCGCGTATATACGAAGCGATTGTTTTGACAGATGCGTGGTTCCGGTCAGAGTGTGTATTCTTGTGCGTCGTGATGACGCGCTCTGCTCTTGTGAGGGAGAAAAAGTGAAATCCCGGCGAGCACAAGACAAAGCTTATTTCATTTTTGTTATTTCTACGGGAGGTGTGCGCCTGAGTTGTAGAAAAAGAAATATTGGTGATTTATTGGATGATATTGGAAATGTCTGCAACTTTCGTCACCTGGCTTACAGCAAAGCTGTTAGCCTCTAGTTTGTTGGGATTTCGTGCGTCCGCGTGCGCGTTTTCGCTCGCACAAAAACAAGCGGCAGCTGTAAGCCTTTGTGTTTGGCTTTCCGCGTAACGGAATTACGTTTTTCGTAGATTCGAGTTACAATCCGATGCTGTCATATCTGCAGGTTGTGCGTAAGTCGTATTTTACGCTTTATTGCTTGAAATTGTTGTTTACGAAAACAAAAAACAGTGGAAAAACAATCATTCGCTCGGCTTGCGAACTGTGCTGCCGTCTTTTATTATTATTATTATTATTATTATTATTATTATTATTATTATTATTATTATTATTATTATTATTATTATTATTATTATTATTGTCGTCGTCGTTGTTGTACGTTTTATTCTTTCATTTTTTTATTTCCTGCCTTTTTTTTTTCCCTGTCGGCCTTTGCCCATTTGTCATGTTCACCCGGGCGAACAGCTACGGACACAGTAATGTGTATGAAGCGGAGAGGAAGTCGCGTACATGGAAATGACTCTTTTTGGAACGCTTGGGTATTCATATCATGGTTTGTTTTTGTTGCTTGGCCAGTAGTTGACCAGTTGCTTTTTTTGCTCAGTTGCTTTTTTAAATCATTATTATTGACATTTGACTAAATGAGAAGTTGTCGGAATTTATTAATTCCACAGTTTCTTGTTGTTGAGCCTGTGGTTCCTATTAAAAATAAGGCGACGCGGTAACAACATATGTTTGTTTGCATAGATGTCTGGATTTACTTGCATTCCTTGAAAGCCTTCCAGTCTTCTCATACATGCGCAGTGTATATATGTTAAGGTTCATGAAAATGGCAAGAAGGGCTGTAAGGTCCAACGTCACGCTCACAATTTGCGCACAAATAGCTGACTTTCGTTAGTATAGGCGTAGTGGAGTCATACACGTCGGCTTTGGTAAAACCCCTACGGTGAGAATTTCTTGCTATGTGGAAAATTAGCGCGCTTGTATTTTTATACTTAAACCTCGGCGCAACGTACGCGCTGTGTGAATGATGCCGTAAAACTACGTCGGTAGTATCACTTCGATATTTTTTTAATTTATTTATTGTGTCACTGGCGCACGACGCAATAAGATAGGCGCCAATGACTTAGCTAAGCACGGCTGCGTGTCAGTGTTGAAGCAGGTCATCATGCAAGGTGCGTTGAGCTACAAACGAGTTCTAGTGGGCGCGTCGCACATGGAACACGCTTCCAGCGTGACCTGAACTCATTTCCCACCCTTTTCCCGTTTTCTTTTTTTCAAACCTCCTGTGAGTATGAATAAAAATCGTGTGATCGACTATTCGTGTAGTCTGCGCACTGTCAATTCTTGAGCCTTTCCAGAGCAATAGAAACTTCAGACGTGCCTTGTAGTTGTAGCTAGACGGTCTAACTGGAAAGTAAGCTGACTTGCACATCTCCTGGTGATGGTGTTCACGCATAGTCGGAACGAGTCACGCATGCGTCGAGATCGAGCTCGGCATGCCACAGGTTTCCTCGAGCAAGCAGTCATTTCTCGCTTGTCGTAGTTTTGAATGCAAATGGTCCTTTCTCCATTAACACGACCCGCGTCCACGGCCACAAGTCACGTGAGTAGCCACGCCCCTTGCGTTTGGCAACGGCTGACTGGGCGCGCAGCGAATACGTGTAGTGCCGAGGTCGCATGCAAAGAAGCGGCTGAAGCCCGCGGTAAACAAAACAGAAAATCAGCAAAACCTGCGTTAGCCGGAGGTCGTGCTCATCATTGGGGCGCCAGAGCTTCCTGCCGTATTTAGACATATTCCCGCGTTGAACTTGCATAGTTACTGTGGGGCGTGTGTCCTTCCTTCCCCGTTTTCGTACACGAACCATCATTGACCTTTAGGCTTAACTATATTTGCAGAACGCCCAAAAGGTCATCACGACAAGTGCTCGTCACGACGGCCAGAGTCGCAGGCTGTTTCGCGCGTGTCTATATACTCGCAAGACACACCCTCGTTTTTTGCATAGCGTATATATATCTTTCTTTTTTATTCCTTCGTTTCCGTACCGAGCCAACATCACGCAAACGCTTTCTTCGGCCAGCTCAGCCGTGCCGAAGTAACGGCAGTAACTTTCACTCGTAATCAGGATGGCTGGTGCGGATGCTTGCTTACTATACAATGAGACGTACTCACTACGACTACAGGATTGTTTTCTTTTTCTCCACTTACAGTTATTTATGCTAATGGGGCGGGGCATAAGTAACACCTAGTGAACAGCATCCAAGCTCTTCCTGTTTTACTGAGACCTATATAAGAACGCTGCAATATGTCTTGCCTCACCTGGGGACGTTACTGAGTCTTACCTAAATCTCAACCAGCTCCTCTTAGGCCCCTCACGGGAGTCAGTCAACAATTCCTGTCAACAGAAGGCGACGGCATGCGGCAAGCGGTCACGGCCGCGCTTACCCCTCGACTGAAAGAAAACAGTGGCGACCAGCCCACACACGTATACCGGTCGTTTCTTTTTTCTCGCCTTGGTTGACATTCCTGCCTTGCTTATCTCTCTCTCCCTCTCTGATTGCGTCATGTCTAATTTACGTAGTTTGTTGAAAATTTTAAACATTAAACTCGCTTAAGTGTATCTCAAACTTGGCTGGTATTAACTTTCTTGGCGATTCTTTGGCCGTCTAATCGTGATTTGTTGTTATGGTGGCGCGCCGTTGAAAGCTGATGGTCCCGTCAAAGTTGTATCTCTGAATAGTACAACAATTCCGTAGTGTGATGGGAACTCAGTGTTGTATAAGGTTCACTTGCGCATTTCATATTTATTCTTATCCTATTTTTTCGACTCTCCTCTGAAATTTTTTGATCTTATGGATTTCCCATCCCTATACAGAGGAGCATGCCACCCATTGTATACGCGCCGGAAGAAATCCCTGTTTTTCTAATAAAGAGCCCTCTCTCTCTCTCTTTGTCTTAGTGTTGTCTATAGCTTGAAAAACAAACATATGAAAGAAAAAGGTTATTCAGTGTCATTCATACCAACAAATATAGCATGTAGTATATACCTATGTATACTTGACGTTAGAATTGGGATCATGCTATATGAAAAAAAAAATATATATGTGAAAAATAAACAGAGAAAAGAGCTGCATTTAGGAGATTTAGGTGATCCACCTACTGCCTCCCATCGGAGCTTCAGTGTGAAGCGACACCTGTTGAAGTGACAA
Source organism: Dermacentor andersoni (assembly GCF_023375885.2). Classification (NCBI taxonomy): domain Eukaryota; kingdom Metazoa; phylum Arthropoda; class Arachnida; order Ixodida; family Ixodidae; genus Dermacentor; species Dermacentor andersoni. Next base: position 193,565,251 of record NC_092818.1, on the reverse strand, counting down.
CAGACACACGATAACGAACACACAGCAAGCGACTTCGCAGAGCGTGAAGAACACGTGGTAAATACTCATATGGAACATGGAATTATTGAACTGGAGGAGTTTACTTATAACGAGCCATCGACTGAAATAATATTTCAGCGTTCCTTGGGAATATTATATCAAAGGAAATTACGTATCATGTAAACAGTATACTTATCAAATAATTACGCGCAAAACTGTCCTCTCTCTCCGTGTATATATATATATATATATATATATATATATATATATATATATATATATATATATATATATATATATATATATATATATATATATATATATATATCATGACCATATACCTTTGAAGCCACATGTGCTTGCTGTATAGCTTAATACCCCAGCAGCGCACGTTGACCATTCACCAGTGGTTCTCCTGCTGGAGTTCGCTTCCCGGCGGATGAGTCCTCGCGCGCACCACGCAGAAGCGCTTCTGTGGAAATACCGTGGGACCTAGCCGAGAAAGTGTGCGCCGGATCTTTTTCATTTGCCAAGGGCCAACTCGCTGCGCGGGTGACGTGTTGAAAGGATCGCAAGACCCTGGCAATCGGTGGGTGGGAAGGCGCGGATAGGGCCGAGGTGTGTGAACACGCATCGCGCTCCGGGTGCGACGCAGTCCCCTAAATAATTCTCAGGAGCGCTTCGCTCGTCCAAATTGAAAATCGATGCCAGCTCGGGTGACAGCCGCAGCGGCCGCTCTCACCTCACGACGCCAACTCGTTGTGTCGGTGAAGACAGGGTACTCCAGTTCGTTTGCTCTGTTTGCGGCAACTGTCCGCAAACCTATGTGGCGGATGGCAGCAGGTGCCCACGACTGGTTACGTCGCATGCTTTTTCTTCCATTTCCGATCTCGTTTTTTGCCGCGGTGGTGGCAGTAGGGTTGATTCAGCAGGGTCTAACATGGCTGCCTGCAGGGCCGCCAATTGCTCCGGCTGAGCTTGTCCTTTTGGTGACTCGAAGCTGCCCTGTCAGGAGTCCAGCAACTCAGTATATTTCTTAGAAAGGCGGACAGTATAGGCGCGGAGTCTCCTTTGACACTATCCCCGGTCAGTCTACATTGGTTGCTGCGCGCTAACTTACGGGGCAATTCCCTTCAATTTGCGCCAAAGTCTTTTCTACACTCCACACTGAAGCTTTGGCAGGACCAGATTAAGTGCTTTTTTGTACCACCCGCTTCCTTTGCTTCTCCTGCAAAATTGAAAAAGGATGCGCCCATTGTGACATGTCGAAGCTTTTGTGTGAACTTTGCTGAGCCTGTTCATACGCTGTGAACCAACGCGCATTTACAGTGGTTTAACTTTGTGACGGCGGAGCCGGGTCTCGTGAAGCGACGTTCAAATAAATTGAAAATGGCTTTTGACTGCCACTCTACATAGACAGTGACTGCAACGTACTGTACTTTAACCCCCCCTCCCCCCCATACCTGGCTACGCCCCTGAACTTGGGCTATACGAACTTGGAAAAAAAAAAAAAAACAGCACCGACAGTGAAAACACATTTTCAGCGCCAAATTTGCGAGTCCACACAATGTTGTGCGTCGTGCTAATATACTATAGTGCTGCACCTAAGGCGCACATGGCGATGTCCATTCTCGAAGACGACATTTGTGTCTTGGTGAGCAGATCATAAACAAGAGGGCCGCAGTGCATTTGCTTATGTCGGCACGAAGCGTGATCGAGGAAGAGATTTCGTGCGGTGTATTCTGCTGGCGACAGCGAAAATTTCCAATCTGCGGGGGAACACGAAAAAGCCAGACGACGGCGTGTATGCATACACTAACATGCTGCCTAAACGACACATGTTCGTGCAACTCCTAATGACACTCGCTGAAATAGGAGCGTGTCAGCGGCATAATGATATTGACAAAGCTGTGCCTTCCGCAAATATTTAAATGCAAATCTTATTTCGATTTAGTTTTTTTCCGTGGCAGAATATGAACAAATATAGGATCTGCCACGTGCGAGAGCTTCTGTCTCGGCGTCGTTATTTGATCCAGCAAAGAGGATCAATACACGCCCCGTGGCAAACGGCTACCTTCCGGAGATCGTCGTCGCGTTCACTTCGTTCCGGATTGATTGCGCGGTATCGTGCGAGGTCCTTTTTTTGGACACATCTGTCGATCGCATATCGATCTTGTTCTTCTGACCCGAATCCAAGCTTCCTATTGTAATGCTGTATGGACTTACCACCTTGTCGTCGCTGTTGTTTCAACTTGTCCAAACCTAACCTTTCTTTGACTATTTTCTGTTTTTTTCACGCACCAAAGAATTAACCGGGCTCGTACACATACGTATTTTCACACAAGAAAGTAATAGTCTTCTCTTCGAGCCCACCTTTGTTTCAGTAACGGCTCTTATGCATCGCTAGTATTTTGAAATAATTTTAATGATGATCGTGTTGCTCGTTACGAGGCTCATTTGAAACCTATTGGACATGTCCACAGTGAGACATGTGTTGGATAACTTTGGCATGCTAATTTTGGAACTCTACATTTTTGTAGCGACGAGTACGTGGCGCACGAATTTGTTTTTTTTGTATAGTCTATAACGGGTATACCTCCTAGGAGCAGAGGTATGAAAACACAGGGTTAAGCGTTTACTGGTCTGACTTATTTGTTAGCACTGTTGAGTTGGTACGCTTTGACTCATTTCTCGCATAAAGAGGCCACTCTGCTTTTGTTTGTAGAAGGGGTAATGTTCCCGAGAGAACTGCCATCGCGTACATGCATCACCCGCTGCTTTCTACAAATAAATGTGCGCGAGAGTTTGACATCTCGGTAACGAATCGGCGCTCCGTCTGAAGAGTAAACGAGGAATGTGTGACCAGTTCACACTCAATAAAATAAAGTCATGCTGGCGCTAGTAGAAAGAATAATGTGAATTGCATCGTCGATTGAGGGGGGGGGGGGGGGGGGCGTAGTCACACATCCATGTCAGACCTGCGTCGAAGTAAACAAAGCGCTTTCACCTCGAGGGAATATGCGCTGGTGCCTGTCTTCCATTTCGTTTTTTTCTTCTGTGATGGCAACTATACGGACGCTCGAGGCGCGTTCTCGCCTTCGACGTCGACGCCGGCGTCGTCGTGTAGACCCACTATCGACGGTGCAGGCGCCGCTCGCGCAATGCAGAGCGGCGGGTACGTTGTTCTGCAAAAACGACAAAGTGGACGCACCGTCAACGTGCCACTCAATCGGCTCGATGGCTGCCTCTATAGGACCGCGTTTTGCCGTCGGCTTCTGGTATGAGTGTTTTGCACATGGAGTACTAGCGTCCCAGATCATAGGTATTATGCTCATACACCGGTCGGAGCGGAACGAACAGCAAATGACATGCAACAGCAAGATGAGCCCTGTTAATCTCGACTCATACACCATCGCGGTGCCATGGCCGCAACGTCACTGTCATCGCGCCAGCGTTGTGAGACGCCTGGTAGCTGCCAGGGCGATGTTCCTTCTGCTCTCCCCAGCAACAGTTTCATTGTGTGCAGCGTCGCGCCAGCATGACGCCCGCACATACTGTAGTTGTAACACCGTCCAAGCAGTTCGGACGCAATGCGAGACCTTGTCGCTGCCAACGATTCGCCCTTTCATTGACTGATCATATTGAAGGTTTCTGATACTTTGACCGCGGAATTTTCCACAACATTTGATTGTCTAATGAATATACAGAAATAACATGGCGATGAGCAAATAACAATATATGCACACTCGTATACATGCAGTGACGAGCATTTAGCGTTACGGCTGTTGAATCAATGAGCCATGTAGCGGGCGCGACAACATTTTCGACAATGTGCACATAAGTGTTAAAGAAAGAACAAAGAATGAACAATCACTTTTACGCTTGTTTGCATTGCCTACCCCCCCCCCCCCCCCATGTGTAATGCCTTTGAGACTTCAAGGTGATAAGAAATGAATTGAAATAAGCAACAAGGAATTGAAAAAGAAACAATAAATTGTACAAAGTAAGAATCAGTCGCTACTGTAGGGACACTTGCACAATGAATACAGAAGTGGCGAGCAAACACAAGTTATACATGTATTGAAAAATTCATATACATCAATAAATGAACAAACGAATTGGAAAACAAAGTTTGCCTCGTAGGAAGCTGGGAGAATAAAATAAACACAAATAAATATTCTAGCACGCTGTGGAGGCCACCGCTACGTATTCGGTAGGCACCGAGTTCAAATCTCGGTGCCGTCGGAAAACCACCGTATTATCCTAATTGTAGATGCTCCCTGACCTGGCGCTGGGCTCTCGTGGGGGGTTCACATCTCGAATAAGCGGCCTAATCGAGATTTCCGGGTTTTCTCCGGGCGTCTCTTGTCCAACCACAGACGGCTCTGTTGGAGAGCATCCGCCGCGGCTGTGGGTGGCAAGTGCTGCCGCTGGGTGCCTACCGGTAAAATAGGTGCAAGCGCGCTCCCGGCCTGGTGCTCGGCCATTGTGAGACCTCAGCGCTTGGAAAGGGGGTTTGTCTCCAACCCGAAGGCGTCCCCGCCTCAAGAGGTGTATTTGGGGCGCCACATTGGAAATGATCGCCATGGAAGCTGCTCAAGCCTCCTTTTCAGTGGCGTAGCTAGGTCGTCTGGCACCCGGGGCCCTTAGCTCTTCTGTCCCCCCCCCCTCCCCCCCCCCCCCCCGGTTGTAGTCGAGGAAGACGAGGATATCGACAATTTTCGGGTATCTTCAGACGTATATAACCCCCCCCCCCCTCCCTACTGGCTCCGTGTACCCGGGGCCGTTACTGTACCCGGGGCCGATACTCCGGCTGCGCGCCGCCGGAGTATCGCAGGCAGCCTCGTTCTCAACACAAACAGGCTGCAGACGTGATCGGAATATATCTCGAGAACGAGAAATTCGCAATGCACGCGCCGCTATAGCATAGAAGGACCGACCTCTGCAAACGGATTCCGCCTCGATATGTCTACGTTTGTTAGAAGTATTTGAATATCTTACAAACGGGGTCACCTCCATAACGCGTCGCACCCTTGCTTTCTTTTTTTTGGAATTTTGCTGTTGTTTTTGCGTACGTGCTTTACGTTCGTGCTTAGGAAAGCACGAAGAGACAGAGACGACTAAAATACAGAGAACGAGCGCTTCTAAGACCTATATAGTGAGTTAGATTTCGTACCGCCTGCTCTGAGCAGTGTCAGATAATGTAGGCCCGTCTTCATCCGCGAGACCTCTCATTCGAACGTGCAGGCCCTCCTTTATTTTTTCTTCTGCCTACACCTTTGAATCGCGTTGCTCCCTTTTTTGCCCCCTCTTAGCCATCCGGATTCTGTGTTCAGGCTCCCTGTCGTTACACCCTCTATTTTCGCTTTTTTCTGTGTTGCACCATTTGGAATAACAGTGCCTCCGTGTCGTTGCTTTCAGAGCTGCTCCTTATCTTTTAACCCAGGAAAGGCTGCCATGAATACCAACGAAAGGCGCAGTGTTTTCATGTTGTCGAACACCGAACTTAGAATAATTACGGGCTTATATCGCAAGAAAAAGTTACGGGGCGCCAGTTACTAACGGCACCTTCCATTGGTTATTTCGAAGCTCTGGCGCTTCGAGGTCACCAGTAGAACAGGCCGATCGAAGTGGTGCCTCAAAACGTTTTCAGGCTTCAGTGGTTATGAACGATAGTAACTATGTTTTGGCGCAAAAAAAAAAAAAGAAAACTTGCTCTAACAGCAACACTCATGTCTCATTATCGCCGTTAGAGACAGTTTATTCTCGCGGTATCAGTCTTAATGCCGCACTACGTCTCTTTTGTAGCACTGCCGGGGCACTTTGAAACGACGAGTAGGAAATACTCATCACAAATTTTATTTTATTTTATTATTTTATTTCTTCAGTTTTTCCTTTATCATGTTTTGATCTTTCTAGTAATGTTGATGAGCCCTGCATTGGGACGCATCTTTTGTACCATACTTCAGAAGGCTGCTTACTCATTTTTTAAATTTTATGCCTTTGATTTTGTAACCCTCCTTACACAAGGCCTGTATAAGGCCTGTAAGGTATTTTAAATAAAAAAAAAAGGAGGAAGGTGTAGGCTGGCGTACGGCGATAACGCTGAGACGATACGTTACGTTGTAGTAATAGAGTTATAGTAGGCATATGGCTGGCTAGGTTACCGTGCCGTCAGGTTCAGTATGTCTGGAAAGTCAAAGAAAAGAATAAAGAGAAGCATTGTACCCCCGAAACAAGAAGGTGATGATTGTATCGTTTTGAAACAGAGCAGCTGAACACAAGAAAGAAGAAGAAGTATTTTAATGATTGGAAATGTAGAGAGGTCGGCCGGATAATGGAGCATCTGGCCTGCTACTCTACGTAAGGGAAGGGGAAGAGGGGAAGAAAAAGGGTCACAATGGGGGATGATAATGGGACAAGTATTTAAGGAGAACATCGGGGAGAACAATATTTGCAATCATGAAACTGCTACACATGGAAAGACGATGGCCCCTGCCCCACCTGCGCTATGAATCCTCTTAAGACGGATGTTAATCCAGAAAGTCTTGGTATCTGTAGCAAATTATAAAAAAATGAAAATAAAAATAAGTAAAGAACAACTTACTAGGGATGGACTTGTATCATGCAGAGACAACGAACGTGTTCAAAAAAGAGCGAGCAGCTTGGGATATATGGAAGAAAACTCACAAAAAAAAAATGAGAAGGGTGCCCCCCGTTCCCCAGTCCGAGCTATTGAGCAAAAGCACTCCGACGAATGAACACAAGCAAAACAAAGAGCATAGCTCGTCGACTGTCGGCAGCTGAAGCGAGCGGAATGCGACCCCATCTCCGATAGGAACCCGTCTACGACGAAAAGGCCTCGCTTTCGGCTTGTCGAGGCTTCAACGTGAGCGGGTCCGCGTGCCCTTTCGCGGCTGTTCTCACGCGAGATGTTTTTTTGGTGTCTGCCAACGACAACGGCCAATGCGCACTTTCCCTTCATTGTTCGGCTACCCAACAACGGCTTATCGACTCGCACGAGAAGGACTGCTTTTTATTTTCTCCAGTGGTCTTGTTGTCCGGTGAGCGCCCGTGGAAGGTCGAGTGTTATTCAGGCATCCACAAGATGGCCGGAGGGGCAGCGCAATCTTTCTCAACCACCTGGTTGATACGTAATCTCGCTAAGGTGGCGGCAGAGCGGGCTGACCTGCTAAGTAGACCGGCGACACTTCTTATCCGCATCGTTTTACGCGCTTTTGTCATGCTTTATTTCTGCCACCGCTATTATTCCGAGGTTCTGATTGCTGCGTGACGTCTTCATTTCGTCACTGAGCATCGAGGCGTGATGCGGACGGAGCCGCCAGTGACGACGGCGGTAGTTCAGGTCTTGCCAGTCTCGCTTGTCGGCTCAGGCCCTAACAGCGAAGGACTTTTTTTTTGTCCGCATTTGCCCTCGCACGTTCGTTGTGCAGCCGCCTAGGCATTCTAGCTGCAGCGGACACGTCTCGTAGGTGCGTCCAGCGGTAGCCTCGCCCGTCCTGTCACCTGCGTTCCGTAAGCGTGAGTGTTGTCACACTTTCGGTGGTTATGTTACTGTTATTAGTTTGTCTTGCCGGCCACCGTCTCTGCACCTTCTGTAGCGAGGACCGCCGCTAAGAGTGTGAGGTGCTGAACCAGTGGTTTAACTTTGTGAGAAGGAACGTTATAACTTCGGCGACCTATCTTCGTCGTTGTTGGCAGCACAGGATGGCAGATTTGGCAGATTGTTACGGGCGGTGTTTATCAAACGGGAAATTTCTAGCCTGGCGCGACATTTGACCAAAGGCGGGACTGATCGCACACCTTGAAGCTCGCCTGCAGTTGTCATTCTTCAACCTTGCCGACTCTTCGGGAACGGTAATTGCTGACGATTTCAACTGGTGTACACGCGTCGCCGGTGCGCATAACATTGTTATGTACCCGCTATCGTACAGGCGTGTGGCAAGCGAAGTCGGTCTAAGCTGAAACCTCGAATCTATAGTTTTGCTCTGGCAACGCGAAAACCTACGAAAACAGGGGACTACTAAGGTTATATCCGTCCTATCATTCTGTCGCTCCTGCCTAGACGTCACGCTGCCCTGGCTGCGGTGGCACATTTGTCTAAGCGCTCAACGGTTGAAGAAGCGAAATTCAGTAAAAGCTCACTAGCATCCCCCCCCCCCCCCCCCAAAAAAAAAAAAGAGAAAATTGAGAAATAAGATATTGAGGTTTAGGCATATAATCAAAAACAGCAAAAGCAAAAGGCGTCCTTCATATGACCGTGAGACAGTCTGTTATTTTGGGACAAATATGTTTACTAATTTCTTTTAATTCGTGCTCATTTCATTCTTTACAGAACTAAAAAAAAATATATATGTTTATTTTATATATGTTATCTCTGGCGCAATGAAAGTTAAAGCCGTGCTTGGTTTCTTCTACACTCGATGGAGACCTGCATATTTTTGTGGATCAAACATGACGCGAACCCTATTCTCACGTGTAGCAAATAAAATTCGAACTTTTCTACGCATGGCAGCAGAGTAATGGCTAAGCACGTTGTTTGTGCACTGCGAACCACGTGAGGACATTTAGATAAGATGCTTTTACGAGGACCACGTGTTGCCGCAGTCTCACATAAATTGCCGTGCGACTGGCCTCTCGAAGCACATTGCGGGTATTCGCGGGCTTCTTCACGCTCAGAAAAACACTTTTATGTAGCACGTATTGAGCAACACAAAGCTGTATCGGGAGTTTTTCATGTTGCTCTACAATGTTCTCGTTGACACTTTTAATCTAATTCTAATATACGAGAAGTTAGTTAATTAATTAACACTAATTATCTAATTAGGGGAACTAAAATATAGGAGTATCTCCAAGTGACGGCAAACAACATTACCTTGGTTCTGTCCAGCTATGTGGCACTTGATGATTTTTAGTGTTTGGCTCAAGCCTACATGGGGCACCCTGCATAGGTAGATGCTACATGCTTCAATCTCTTGTGCCCACTTCCGCAGTGTATGGTATCTGAGCAAGGCGCAGGCTTCCCGTTATCACATTTTCTTTATATATGAGTTTTTATTATTTTTCTTTTTTTTTCTGTTTCAGGCCTATATGCATACACAACCTGTACAGACCTCGAAATTGTCAACACGATTACGCTATAGAGGTTATTTGTCATCGAGCTCTATGCGTTGCCTCCTTAGGCAGCGAGTGCACGTCTCATGAAAGACGAGGTAGCGGCTCTAGATAGAAAGCATAGAGACCTCAAAATCATTAGCAGAAATGGGCGAGCGTTGTTAATTGTTGTTGGCAGTTCTATAGACTGCACTTAGAGTCGAGTGAGTCTTTGCGTGTCGCCTGTGTGCGCTGTTGTTTCAGAGTGCAGCTCTTTTAGGCTACGTACGTGCGCTGTCGCTGCAGCTGTTTCTGAAACAGCACGCTGGCTGCGAGTCCGACGCTTTGCCCGTGTAGCGCGCAAGGGTATAGGAACCATCGCGTTGGCTGCCCCCTGGCTCCTTGATTATCGAATGCGTTGAGTCTGCCTCCGAGACCAGGCTTCGCTTCTCGATGCCCATTAAATACCAAAAGAGGAACGTTCGGATGATATTGTGTCGGCTTTGTTACTGTTCATCGAGGTTGCGCCTGAGCAGCTCTCGACTCTGGCCTAATTAGACTCGATCAGCCCAATGCTGTTCGCGTACTTAGGCTGTCTTGGGAATCGTGCAGCTGCCGTCGCGCGAGACCGGCACAATTTCAGACTCTGTTCGCAGTAATTTTCTGCCGCATCTTGACTTCCCCGCCGGGGTGGGCAGTAAGGCTTATAGCCGTCGACTTGTGCCCAATACTGCCAGGCCAAAGCAGGTGCGCCCCTCCGCATCGTTCTGCGCCATTCGCGACGCTGCGGAGAGAGAGCAGAAATGGGTCTTTTTTCGGTTTACTCTTTACACTTAATATTACTCAACCAAGTCAGATCTCACCCCACTTTAGCGACAAGATTTCACTTGCTTAATTTATGATCAGTCTAAACAAAGTGCCTGTTCTGCTAGCATTAAGGCGCCGTAAGCATCATCTTGAATTGTAGCGCGAAGTGACACAGACATAGACTAGAAGTAGACAGGACGAGCGCTACCGTACGCACGTTACCGTGTACCACCAACTCGCCCAACTTTCTATCCTTTCGCCGCAAGCAGCCGTGTATATATCGGTACAGCCTCTCAGTTTGGCAGCTCGCTCTTGCAGTGAAAAAGATTGCTTACGCAGTGGTTTGCAGATAAGAGTGCGTTTCCAGACAGTCGCGTCCTAGGTAGCGTCTTATCGCCCATGCAAATTTCACATGCGCCTGGATACACGGCGTTCAGCCGACCTGACGCGAACTGTGCAATCGGCGCGCGTTCTGTGCATACATATACGCGTGTGCTTTCGAAACGCTGTCTTGTTGCCGCCTCATGCCACGACACAATCGACCCCTCTCGAGAGGGCGAGGTCTCTTCGGCGATGCGTGGTGTATCGCCATAGGCTAAAGCAACCGTTTGACCTGTGTCTTTGTTCGAGGTGTCGTCATTAGAGCATTGCGGCTGCGCGAACGCATCTGAAGCTCGCTGGTAGCGTTCTGTTGCCTTACGTCGTGCCGTGTGTTGATGGGAGGTTATATATATAGGGCGTTTTTAGTTAAGTGAGGAGGTCCACCGCTGTTTTTTCTCTGTTCAGATTGTATGTAGACTCTGAGCACCTCGGATTTCTCCGTTTGAAGTCTTGGATCGATGCGCGAAGGATGTAGTCGCTCGCGTGGATTGCCGCTAGGCTAGTCTGTCTTTAAAAGACAAACAAAGGCTAGCAGAGTGCAACTTTAATGAGGCGTCTATAAAATCTCAATAAATGCTTCATTCTGCGCTTGCTGCGTGCATGTACGACGTGTAGGCGCAAGCACTGCTGTCGCAGATGCGACTGCTGCAAGAAAAGAAAAAAGTAATAGAAGAATTAAGAATAATAATATAAAAAGAGCAGTAGTAGCTTCTCCCTAAGGAGAGTGCGAAGCCATTTATGGCAAGCAGTACAGAAAATTCAAAATATGCTATAGGTGCAAAATTCCGCACGTGAACTTCTCCGCACGTCTCGTAATCTCACGAGCAGGCGCCGCCATCTTTGCCACCCATTCGTCCTCGATCCATCTTCGATTTTTGCATGTGGTCCTGAGCTGGAACATTGCTGTCAGCTTGACGTAGGCCACCTTGTGCAAGGAAGTGTAGACGTGTCGGAAAGCCTCCTTGCAACAATTGCGCTATTAACGGCCTGCTTTACTTCAGGCTGTTTATGTGAAAGCGCTCGTCCTTGTGTTGCCCCTATTCTTCGTCCCTGTTTGTTTGCGCACAAAAAGTATAAATGTGAAATTACCACTGTAATGTACTTTTTATTATATATATATATATATATATATATATATATATATATATATAATAAAAAGTACATTATAGTGGTAATTTCACATAAACAGCCTGAAGCAAAGCAGGCCGTTAATAGCGCAATTGTTCGATCCTTACTGTTCCACAGTATCTCCAGTTGCGGTTTTTACGGTACCGCCTCCTCGCTGGATGCCCAATCGTCAACTAATTCGATTACAGCGATGTTCGGAATATTCTTTAATGAATCGGTTTCACACCTGCGTCACAATTTTTATAATGACCAACACACAAAACGCTGCTTTATGTACGATAGGTGGGGAGAGCAATATCCACGGACGCGCGCGCGCGCGCGCGCACGAGAGAGAGAGAATTACGCGGCTATTAAGCGCACACATTTGCCTCGGGAATTTGGTTTTCTTCTCTAAGGAAGGGAGCGCTGAGGAGATATTTCATTGAAAATTCCAAGCTTTAGGTGTAATCTAATGGCCGCGGATCCAGTTCCCGTCTCTTTTATTCATTTGCAAGCGTCATTTATGATGATTAAGTCTAATCAATGAACGCGCAACGCCATGTGCCATATATATATATATATATATATATATATATATATATATATATATATATATATATATATATATATATATGTATATAAACTTACCGGTTAAGGCAAATCCTGTGCGCCACTTTATGATGGTGTTGGCACAGTTCCCTAAAGCTTTGCGAGACATAAGGGAGCGCGCTGTTATTATACACATGAACGTGTGAACAAATAGATGCGCAATACGTGCAGAACCGTTCTTGAAGCGTCAGACTTGTAATCCTGACGTTCTAAGACACGAGCATATATATATCCCTAAGGTAGGTGAGTACTCTTTTTGGAACTCGGACCTTGGGAAGCGAAGAGAAGCTTCTGGAGAACATCATGATGCTGACGATTTGCCATATCAGGTTTGGAACCTGCCGTGGTCAATAGATGAGATGTTCTGTTGCAGAGCACAAGGTCGTGTCTATACGATTCCCTGCCGCAGCGGATACTTTGGAAAGGGCGGCGTTTGTGATGATGGATTTGCAGGTTCGCTCTTGCCGGCTTGACGCAAAAATTTATAAAACGTTCTCATAGTATTTCTGTTGAAGTCCACAGTCACTACATGGTCGCGCATACCTTGCGCGTAGCCATATAACGCATTAGGACATAACTGGATTCCGACATCTATAGCGTGTGCCAGCACGAGCACACTGAAAATGTCAAGGAGCTGACAAGGATTATACAGAAGCCATCGACCCTGTGAGTGCCAAAGTAAGCGAACAACTTTCCGAATCCGCTCAACTAAGTCGCTGGTGCAACGTTTTTTCTCGTTCCTCAGTGGTCATGGCGGCCTGCCATTGACGCTGAGCCTTACGTTAAAACGAGAAGCTGACAAAGAATAGAGAGTAGAAATTAAATACGCGACGTCCTAATATCGAAGATCGATTAATTCAGTGAGAAATCTTCATTTCTCCTTGCACGATATCACATAAAATGATAGATCGTGAAGATTTATTATGCACTTTAAAAGAGACGCGCAACAAGGCGCACACGTTTATTCATTCCTGCTCTGCCTGAGTCATTTCAATTCAGTTGCTTAATTATACTATATTGAGGTTGTCACTGACCTCGCTGCCTCATTGCGCATTCATTATACTTCCAGCACGTTGCGGGTTTTTTTTTTTGTCGTTGGAAATATTGCGTCATGTGCAGTGTTTTATCCCTGCTCTCTTTTTTTTTATTGTACAATCACCAAAAACGCGTCAGTGGAACAGCAGTTCTTCTCACTTTCTCTATAGCTTCGTGCCCTGGGCGCAGAAAAAGTACATCTCGCTCAGGTACATTTCGCTGTATATAAGGGGGCTCGAACGTGATTTCGACCCCACTGGGTGCTCTTTGAAGGGAACCTCCGTCGAAATACGGCCTCCGCTGCTAGGGATCGAACCCGCAACCTTGTGCTCAGCAACCAGGTTCATGACAAATGCCCATACTTTTGAGAATACCAAACATTGGCACACGATTAACGTTATGATGCTTTCGTTAGTATGTGTGGTCATCACGGTTATCACTTACAATTTATTCTTATTAATACCAGCTTGCCACGCTTGATTGATCAGCCAGTATAGGCAAATGATAGTTACTCAAGGTTCCCAAGCCTACTCTTAAATTATCAATATATTTTGCATATGCATGATCCGCATGGAATTAAATGCATAAAGATTATACTTTCGTTTGCCAAAGTCAATGCATCTTGACAAAGCTCGGGACAAGGCTTAAACAGTCGAAATCAAGCGCCTATATATATATGCTTCTTTTTGGATGTTTCATAACTATTGCCGAATAATTAAGTAATGGTTACGCGCATTCTTTGTTTCTTTGTCACTTAGTGGCGAAAACAAAATCGTATAAATAATTCGGTTACACACCAGTGCGTGTTTCGTAAGGGCAAGCGTTGCAGTGAACAGCTTGGTTGAAATTTGATGTCTCCATTTTGCTGATATCGCGCCACATCTGGTGTAGGATAGTTTCATTTAGCAGCAAAAAAAAAAAAGGGGGGGGGGGGGCGTCTTTAAAGGGGGGGGGGGGGGGGGGTCTTCCTTCCGCAGCCAGATGCGAGGCTGGGAGAGGCGTTAGACAAAATTTATCTATCCTGTTGCATTTGCGTCCCAGGTACCTCTTTGAGCTGCTATAGTCGCTCCTCAGCTTCAAGTTTTCGTTTTTCGTGTCAGCAGCGACGAACAAGATCACAGGGCAGCTTCTTCGTCTGGGCGCGGGCCGGCGCTTTTTGCGTTGCTAGAGCCCGTATATATCCTTCGCCAACTCACTAGTCGCGGCCGGGATACCCGCAATGATGGCTTGGGGCCGCGTACGAGCATAATTCACGGCCAGAGTGCCGTACCATGTCTCGACAGTGTGCGGACAGTGACAGGGGATGCGATAAGCGCGCGGACAACCAGGGGACATGGGATGATGGCCGGAACAGATCGGAGTGGTGCTCTGCGAGAAGATATAGTATAGACGCACAGAAGCTTCGACGACGTCCTCCGCAGTACGAGAGGCACGACTCTCGAAATTGGACCGCGCGGAAAGGTAGAGCTTGTTCGCCATGCTAAAACTGTGCAACGTTGTATAAGCTTCACTGAGGGCTAGCTTAGTCAAACGACACAAAAAAGCATAGGTGCGCTCTCTGGCATATGTGCAGGTATTTACGCGTTGTTTGATGTCCTGAAGCAAGATGTGCGCCGCAAGATGTGCGCCGTTCTTTTGAGGTACTCACGGTGGAGCGTTATGACGGGCTTATCACTTATGAGTGAGTCGCAAACATGAAATGAAACGATAATGAATGCGCTCCGGTGTCATTACGCTTGCCTGAAGTTCGGCGACGGCGTTTTGTTAATTGTACCACCTTCACGGCAGCAGATAAGCATTAAAAACGTTGCTGTCTCACTGTGGAGAATGCTGTATAAGTGTGAAGATACTACGGCGAGCCTCATATAGCCCGCAGAGCAGTATAGGGATGCTGACAATAAAACAACATATTCAGTTGGGCTCAGTAAATTGCTGTTGCTTCGAACTACCACAACTATTGTGTAGCATTGTGCTTAGGAAGGCTACACTTAATTAAGCAAAATTTGCGGGAACTTTCTAACTTTTTGTTGTTGTTCATTAAATGACGAGATTTCTGTAAAATTGGCTGTCGAAGTGCGGAATATCCGGATCTTGAAAAATGAACTCCGACTATGATATGTAAAAAAAAGAAAGAAAAACAAAAACAGAAATGAAAAGAAATAGAGGAACATAACGGTAGATAACTGAGGCATAGCCTGCTATACAGCATGCATAGTCAGAGGCATCACGCAACCGTCCAGTGACAGAGCCCTTTACTATAGGGCAGTCACTTTGCACCCGTACAGTGGCTATGCGAAAAACCAAACTAAATAATCTATCCCAACCGCGCTTTTCGTCCTCTCGTACTACCTTCCACAACACTGCATGTTATTAGCACAAAGCCAGACTCGCTGAAGTGCTCGTGAATGGGGCTGTGTCGCGGACATGTAGCTCTTACGTGGTGAGAATGAACGGTGGCAGGCACTGTGCTCTGGCGGCACGGGGACTGGCGTGCAGACGTAAGATAAAACATATATAGCGCCCGGAGGACAGAGCCTCGTATTGCTCTGGCGATTTGTTTTTTCACCCGGGAACGGTGCTATACCTTGAACAGAGGAAAATACGTGGGCTTCGAGAAGGCGCGTTTGTGTGTGGACCGGAAATTGGGCGACCGTTCTCGAGGAAGCCTATTGGCGGAAGCAGAAGCCGCGTTTGTGGTCGGCGAATTTGGCGTGGTGAATGAGGATAGACAGAAATCTGGTAAACCAACTCAGCGGAAACAAAGAATCGATACTTTGCAGAAACAGGCGTTGGCAACGACGCCATGAGGTCTGTTGTACGCTCGGTAGGAACTGCTGTGAACTTTCCGTACGAGACTGCGTTTTCAACATAAAAAGTGCCATTGCGAGCACACTATTGTGCGTGGCTTTTATGCATGAAGAGCAGCTTCGAAATAGCAACTTCCACAATATGTTTGTGCGTTGTCTCGTGCACAACACAACGCAGTTGACAATCCGTGCTTCGTTAGTCCGCTTCGTATGCCCAGCTACTGCGCTGTGTTTTCGTGCGTCATAAGCCTCATTATGTACCTTGTGAGCGCTGCAGGAAATAGCCCGGAGCTTGCGTGTCAGCGGGCTTACGTTTTCAAGACTTCAATCCGGGACTTTATCTGCAAAGCAGGTGCCGTTGGTTGGTGAAAGTGCGCTGTCGACTTCTGAGAACCTTGCTGATCGTATGGTGATTTCTGTTGAAAATAAAAAACCCGACATCTTAGACGTATACTGAAGGGTTCTTGTGCAAGAGCGCTCGTCTGCCTAGGTTTACGTCAACTTTTATGAATTCACCCAACGTGGTCAAAATGAATAATGATACATACACTACGGCGAGCCTCATAGCCTGCAGAACAGCTTTTAGTATAGGTGATCAAAAGGAACGCGCACCATGTGGAGGTTAGTGGATGGGGGAAAAAGCTATAAGAAAACGATGAGCCGAAGATACATGTAGCTAATTGAGGTTCGTATTATCGCGAGCCACCTAAGACGAGCCCATACTCACCGATTATCCCTTAGAAATAAACTGGCTCCCGGCCTTAGGTGTAATCCATTAAAGTTGAACTGCTGATAAGCAATCTCTTTCATTAAACGCAGTTGGTTAGCTGCTGCAGTGAATGATTTCACTATTTTATGCACGTTGCAGGTTGTGCTTTTACGTGTTCGCAAAATAAACTTTACAGCTATTTACAACACTTACTATGCTTTTCTGAAAAAAGAAAAAAAGAAGAAAGAGCCATCTGCTCCAAATATAGCGACAAAACGGCGAAAGGTTAGACCAGCAGCTTTGGCGTTCGAAGTGTGAAAGTTGGCCGTGATCTATTCATTTTTTCTTTATAGGCGGCGACGAATGAAACGTGTTGTTGCAGATGTTTTTATTTAATGCCAACTTTTAATATCAGGTTATACGGAGAAAACAGCAGGCAATCTAGAAGCATCCGGCATCGCTCATGATGCAGGCGCATTCTTCAGTCCTCAGAAACATTTAAAAAAGAAACCCTATCGGTAATGGAAGCAAAAAGAGAGAGAGAGAAAATTATATTATTTTGTTCTTTGACGCAATAGTTCTGCGTAAACCCGCAAGTTCGCGAGAAATAATAAAGGGTTAAATGAGACATCCACCCAAACGTAGCTAATTGCTACAAAGGAAACCCATACGGGTTCCTCGAAAGAAAAGCCTCGCAGTTGAAGAAATATTCGTCCTGGTCCGGGACTCGAACCCGGGACCACCGCCTTTCCGGGGCCGCCGCTCTACCATCTGAGCTAACCGGGTGGCTAGCAGATGGCAGGGCGAAGTCGAATTGATCAACAACTCGAAGCAAACTCAAGAGTTTTTGTAGCATTAGTAGCAAGTAGCTACGTTTGGGTGGATGTCTCATTTTCCCTTTATTAATAATTTTGTTCTTGTAGTTGTTTTGTTTTATGAGGTCATTGATTATATCTTCAGTGTACATGCCTAAATCGACAAAAAAGAGAAATAAAGCAGAAGTACGAGTTAATGTCACGATATATTTACGTTACCGTGTTATATCTAACTATATACCGTTGTGGTGGTTCATAACGATAACAGATACTAACACATCAGTAACCTCTGAGTCATTGCGCGCTGGCAACTTAGGCCCAGTCGCGACTACCATGAACGATCTGGCATGTTCACTTCGCTAAAAGGCCTCGTCGCAAAGTAACGAAGGGTGCTTTTCCGCACTGGCATTCAGTGCAGCGCGGCGCACTGCTGGAAAGCTTGGGGAGGAAAGGAAAAACTGGGTGGAAGGAGGGGGGGGGGGGCGAAATGCAGTGCCGGTGCGACCGGTCGGCGACAGTGCGCTTGCTTTCCTTCCCCTCGGTAATCGATGGGGGAGCCGGGGCCCCGCGCGCAAACCCGGAAACCCGCGTGGCGGACCCGCCGCGACAGCCGGGCGCCGCTTGGGCGCACAGCGCGCCTGGCCGGCGTAGCGGCTCGATGCGTCGACGCCGGCTATTGTAATGCGCTGCAGAGCAAGGACGTGTGCGGGAAAGCTAAGGGCACGGGCCGGACGGTGGCGCGAATCGAATCACGCCAGTCGCGGTATGTGCCAGCCGAATGGAAGATACGGTCCCCGTGCGCGCCATGTTCTGGAGAAAACACCGCAGCTCAATGAAAGCGATGGTTGGTCTATTTTTTGTTGTCGGTTCATCGTTGCTCAGGAAGGGGGTGACCAAGTTCGCAAATGACAGAAAATACAGGCCAGGCGCCGACGTGCAATAGGAGGTTATTGAAAGAAAAAAGCGTCATTAAATATTGCGCTGATCACGTAGTCAGAGATGTGGAAAAAACATATAGTTGCTCCAGTAAGCGTTTGTGGCATCCTTCCTATTCTTTTGGTGAGTATATTTTCTATCGGCCCACTCTCTCACCGTCATAAGGACTTCTCACCAACTGTGGTGGCAGTTCTCGCAGATCGTGCCTCTTCGTCCCTGTTCTGGTCATCTCTGGGCATAGCAAAGTTTAACGCATATTCGCCTCTTCCTGCACCGTGCCAGTGAGACCCCATTTCCATGCGAGATTGCGTGGATAGAGCCTTGTGTATTTAATTAGTTCATTAGCCGACGGCAGCTCTATCCTCCGGCTGCCGATGCTTGGAATTTGTGAGATACCGTGACATTAAAGTGGAGGCTAGTCGATCGCACTGGGTCTTATCGACGCACGCGTACCTGCTTCGGCTATGGCGTTGGGCTTCCGAGCGCGAGCTAGGCGGCCGGTTCGAATCCTGGTCGTGGCAGCCGCGTTCCGACGGGTACGGCATGCAAAAACGATCGTCTCCTTTGGTTGCATTGTAAGGGAACCCAGGTGGTCAAAATTTATTCGGCAGCTCTTCATTGCGTCGTATGCTATAGGCTCTGTGTTACACGTTAATTCCCATGGATTAGTTCCCAGGCATGTTTGCGAAAATTTCTTTATTGTTACAATATGGTTCTTTTTTTTCGCCTTAAGCTTATTTAAGCGCAGTGACAGACCGGGACCAACAAGTGGACATACACTTGCTCGTTCTGGTCTGTCACTGTGCCTTACCAACAAGGCCGAATCGCAACACTCGTCAAGTTCTTTGATCTCATATCCTCGTTCGTTAATAACTGAAAAATTCATAGTTAGCCAAAAGTATGGAGACAAAATATTTACCCCAGTAGCCAACTACACTCAAATAAAACACTCGGCCACATATTTGACACACAGTATAGTCAAAGATATTTGGCTTCGTGTCATCGCGTGAAGGCACGCACGGTGGCTTAAGTAAATTTGTGACATCTGTAGTATTGTGCACTCGTGTTGCATTTCTGACACATTCGCTGCTAGAGCTTTGTAAATCACTTTTCTTGGCCGCGATTTTGGCTCTCACGACTGTACAAAGACGTTAGAACATTAGCTAGCGAAAACATGCGGGTAAGACTGTATAGAGACGAAAACGTGCACGCGTGCCTAATGAATTGCTCGAACTGTGCGTGAGGAGTACTTAATTGTCTGGTTACAGTAGTCTCAAACGACTGTATAAGGAGCTTAATTTGAAATGGCCGTCTGGCGGACGGCACGTTATTTCCCCGTCCGCCAATCGATCGTCTGCGCTGTGAATGCTGTGATAAGCGCGCCCATATACAACGTGTTTCAGCGAACACTTTCAAAAATTTATTTAAATTACCCGTGGCAGATAACACAACTCTGGTCCGTGAGCTGGTCTATTCGAAGAGGCGGACATTGCTTTTACACATCTCGTATGCACCCTATAATAATATTAAAAGAAACTTGCACAAGAAATTGAAATGCATAATCGAATAATTAACAAAAATGAGAAACTGCCGGAAAAAAAATGCGTACTAATTCCTCTTTAAATTTTTTTCTTTATCGCTCCTTTGCATTTTTCAAAGCAAGAATAAAACATGTCTACTTACGTATCCACCCTTATTGGCCAATATTACTTCGGGTTACCTTTTTTACTTCTTCTATATAAGCGTGTTGGTGCATGATTATTCATAAATAGTTACGCTGTGGGATGAGCGGCAAGTTTTTCGATTAGCGGCTCGTGTGCACGGGATTCGCTTTCTACGGTGGGCGCATGCGTAATATCATCGCTTCGGTGACCAAATATCCCAGGTGTTTCCGGAGCGAAAGCTTTTATTCGCGGCGGAAGCGGTCGAAAGCGGTTGTGGTCGCGTCGTTTGACTTGAAATTGCGGCTCTCCAAAAGTGGAGGTTTTTCCCCACTTATAATGGCTGGCGGAACTCAACTGCAAACTAGAGATTATCGGACCGATTTTCGCAACCGCATATTCGTGCACAGACGCGAAAGGTCTCCGGGAACGTGATATCCGCATTTTTTGTTTCTTTCGGCACTCTCTGAGTTTAATGAGACTTGGTTTATAGTCCCTGGGTGGAGTAGGTTACGAAGCCTGGCATAGTTTACGGTAACTTATGATGCCGACGGTATTTATATATAATTTCTTGTCATTTTTCTCTTACAGGTAACACATATAGTTGTACTTTAAACGACCCCTCAGTTCTCCTGTCCCCTATGCTGTTGCTTTACCTGCAGAACTAGTTGCTGTCACACCATTAGATGTCAATTAGGGTGAATGCATTTACACGCAGTCGACAACATTCGTCAAACTGGCATCATTCTGGAAATTTATTCCAAGTGGATACGCCTCGCAAACTTAACGGCTAGAATTCGTAAATTGCAATATGTGCCGCAAATTAATTCATTCAGAAGATAATTAGTGGAACGCATAAATATTTCTATGCCAACCCAATGATGAAATCTGTCCGTCCGTCCGTCTACCCAACCACACACCACCAAAGTTGCTCATACCTTGCCTTTCATACTTTACAAAGATATTCCTCGGAATTTTGACAACGGAGCCCTCAAACAAATGTAATGAAAAAAAAAAAAAAAACACCGACAGCGCACATCTTTTATGTTAGCTCTTCTCAGACTGAAATATCAAAAGTGCGAAACAATGACAGGAGATCGACCCACGCAAGAGGCCGTGCTAATTTCTGCCAGAAAGCCTGCCTTCGTGCATAGCGTTCGCCGCCAGTGTTTCCCGGTAAACGTTACGGTTACATGAGCTGCAGTTTCCGGGAAGCATGAAATGCAATCAAGGGTCTTTGAATGCCATCACGTTCCACTCTTAAAGGCGAAGCTTAAGCGTCCTCCAAATTTTTTACCTAACCAGGCGCAGGCTATACGAGTGGTAATTTTTAAGTTTTCCCGAATTTTTCAAGATCGTCAGTTGCAGATAACATAATTCTAGTCCTTGAGATGGATTATTCAAAGAAGCGGACATTACTTTCACGAGAAATCAAAACACATATTCAACTAATAAACAAAAATTCACTAATTTACTAATTATTTTTTACGGCATACAAAATAATTTACGAGTTATAGCCGGTAAGGTTGCAAGACTTATAATGGCTGGCGGAACTCAACTGCAAACTAGTCCTCGAGATGGATTATTCAGAGAAGCGGACATTACTTTCACGAGAAATCGAAACACATATTCAACTAATCAACAAAAATTCACTAACTTACTAATTATTTTTTACGGCATACAAAATAATTTACGAGTTATAGCCGGTAAGGTTGCAAGACGTATTGACTTATAATGAATTTCCAGAATTATACTAGTTCGCAGATATGCACCATAGAACTCTCCGTCAATGTGCATTGTTGTTCTACTTACTTTTTTAAGAAAGCGATCTTATGCATTGAAGCACGAAAGTAACTGGAACACCCATGTATTTCGTCCCACACTATAGGAAATATCTAGAAACTGGTGCAATCCTGAAAAGTAATTTCAAGTGGACACGCGTTTCAAGCTCACCGGCTACAATTCGTAAATTACAGTATGTGCCGTAAAATAATTAAGAAGTTAATTAGTGAACTTATGTTAATTAATTGAAGTTGTGCTTCGAGTCCTCGTGCTAGTAATGGCCGCCTCTTCGATTAGTACACCTTAAGAACAATAAATATGCTATCTGCAATAGGCGATATGTAAAAATTGCGTAATGCTTAAAAATTATCACCCTGTATACAGATGGAGCGACTAAAATGCGTTTTGCATCTAACCTATCTCGCAGAACAAGTATGAGTTGGACTGCTGAGTTAATTTATTGACAAAGAATGTTATCGCTGGCTTGTCCGCCAGTTATAAATTCTTCAATAATTAAAATATGAGAACAAGCGATGAAATGAGCAAATAAAAATTTGCAGGCGTAGTCGTCCGAGTTGCTGCCGGCCCGTAATGACTTTATGACTGTTAATTTCTTTGTACTCTCACTGTGAATAAGGTACATAAACCTCCAGTTTTCATCTCAAAGTCCTCCTCAACCTCGGCCAACTCCCGCACCCAACGGCAAGGTCCAAATATCTGGGGGACAGCAATTGGGATTGTCCTCCAGATCCAACAACAGACTGACAGCGGTGGGATCGTCTTCGAACCCCAACACCAGCCATTTGAGAAAGAAACGCCATGTCTCTAAAGCAGTTATTTCCGGTTCGTGTATGCAACGCAAATATTACTAGTACGGATGCGATATTAAGCAATGTTTGCTGTACTTTGCAGAACTAGCAATTGTCTGTGGAAGAGCTACTGTCTCTCTCGTGTCGAGTTTAGTTGCCACACCGTTTTCTAAGTGAATTCAACATAGTATATTAACGTTATTATAATAGCGCGGTGAATAACAGACGTCCCATTCTTCCAGGCGTGCGGTTTTAAATTACAGCGCTTCGTCATCAAAAATTTAACCGACCTAGTTTTGCGCAAACAGTATTCTTGTGATTGTAAATCTTGCTAGAAATTTCTTTTTAATTTGTCTACGGTCGTAAATACTGTGGCGTCTTCTTTTTTTTTTCTATTGCGCAGTTACGATGTTCTAGTATTAAAGTACTTAGCATTCGAATCAGACGGTCATGGATGTTGTGTACCAATAATAAACGACTATTGGAGCTTGACAGGGCTGCAAGGATCTTGAGCTTCTGAAGTAATGAACTTATTGTATAGCTACGGTATAGAAGCGTTATTTGTGTTCCAAAGCAAAAAACAAGAAACGAAGAAACGTCGCAACATTAAGTTTGTGCTTTTTCTGCGCTTACATTTTCGTGTACGCATCGTGTACGTACATTTCGTTATGGGTTTTGTGTATGTTTCGTGTGGCGACTCATGCATCACATGATGGTGCTTTTCTAGATTTTTTCTCCTTTCTGCATAAGCAGACATTTAGCACGTTCCACGTGCTTTCAACCTTCTTGCTTCATCGATTGAGCAGGCAAAAATATTTATCCTGCCTGTTGTGCCCTCGGTTCTCCGCACGCACTGATCGATTCCTGCATCGACCTGGAGGCCCGGCTTTGGTGAAGCCGTGTCAGCTACTCTGCGGCTATGGTGAAAGCGATACGGAAACGGGCAGGGTCGTACACGTTACAACGCCTCCGCTTTGCAGCTTGTGAGGCACTGGCAAGCTTGCTGCAAACCGTTCACCTCCGACAACGCCACTCGCTTGTAATGCCGTAAACAGCCAGTGCTATTTCGAGTTGGTCTCAAGGAGGCTGTCTCGTCCTTTCGCGACTGCTCAAACTGATCTTGGCGAACAAGTACATTCCACGCTGGGCATCTTTGAATCAGATCAGGTCATCGCGCTGCCGAGTTTCCAAAGGCAACAGTGCACAAGTGACTTGCGCATCCCTACGTAATTTTCTTAAATAATTTAACACTGTGAATCAGCGCAGCACCAAGTAATACAGCGAACGCAACCAGCAATATATGTTAAACTATGCGTGCAGTAAAAGCAAACAAGTGTGCCTAAGCACTAGGCGCGTCGTCGGCGGAAGGGTAAGAAAAAAAATTGTCGTCTTTAAAAACACTGATCTCTTTCGTTGCACTGTGTATGAATAATTAATGAACTGAAGTAATTCAGTGATAAACCGTGCGTGGTCTGTATACGGTTGTGTACACGCAAGGCGGGCTCTTACAAAGCTTCCTAAACTCTTGAGTCGCCCTGTATGATATCGCACGCACTGTAGACAGCACCGCACTCAATTAAGAAGCGACTGATCTTAACTGAAGTGGTCTGGCTGGCAAACAAGTGGATTCGCTGCAGCTGAGAAATATGAAGAACGATATGGCATACAGCCCATTGATTGATTAATTGATTGATTGATTGATTGATTGATTTTTTGTAGCATTATAAAACTACACTTGAGACGTCGCAGTGGAAGTCCTTGGACCGATCCAACCGTTTGGGTTTCTTTAACGTCCTCCGGAAGCTCAGCACATAGACAGCCTTTTTATTCGTCTCACACCGAAATGCGCAATCGGCTGCGGCGAAAGGCATCGACCCCGTTACTGTGTGGCTAGCATCAGAGCCGCCATAGCCGCTTAATCACTGCGGAAGGTACGTACAGCAAACAGAAAAACGAGAATAATTCCGAACGGTAACTGGAATTGAGCTTGAAACCGCAATAATCAACGTGCATTAGTAAGATCAGATAACATATTAATTATGTGATCTGTCATCTCTCCGCTATTAGTTCAGCGGTTGTGTCGTCTACCTAATGCTTGCTGTTTAGCGCCGTTCACAGTATCGTCCAGATTCCAGAATGTAGCCGTGGCTATTCCGTGTTCTCAGTCGAAAGAGTCGATCACGCGCAACGTTCGCATCACATTCCGAAGCAGTCGGTTACTTGAGTGGCGGAAGAAAACATACTGCAATCGACTAGCGCGGAAACGAAAAGTTAAATGATTCAATGGAGCTTTTATTTCTGGATAAAATATGAAAATATCGCAATGCGAACAGTATGCTACTAAAGTGATGAGCGAAACGTTGCGTTTTTGCTTTCTTCTGCGTGCTTTTACGTACTGCAGTACGTAAAAGTACGCAAATGCAAAGGGCAGCACGTGGCCATGGCCATGTGCTGCCCTTTGCCAGCCACTGACTGATTAACCAGCCGCTGACTGATTAATATCATATACCTCGTCTTTTTACTCCGATCGTTGCTTATTAACTGAAACATCATTTCGTACTCTTGGCAGCTTGCACTGTTATTCCAATCAAAACCTTAAAAAAATTAAGTTATGGGGTTTTACGTGCCAAAACCATTTTCTGATTATGAGGCACGCCGTAGTGGGGGACTCCGGAAATTTCGACCACCTGGGGTTCTTTAAGATGCACCTAAATCTAAGTACACGGATGTTTTCGCATTTCGCCCCCATCGAATTGCGGCCGCCGTGGCCGGGATTCGATCCCGCGACCTTGTGCTCAGCAGCCCAACACCATAGCCACTGAGCAACCACGACGGGTATCAAAACCTTTCTGACCGCTGGTGGCAACCTTGTCGGATCGTTATAGCTGACCTTTCCCGTGTGTTCTATGCCCCGCTTTGACAGCATTAGCGCTCTAATTTTCCTTCACTTTTTCTTGCCGTTTCACAACACTCGCATCAGGGCCCCTCCTGTAGGCAAAGAGGTCACAGCTGACAGCCTGTCTTTGAAGGATATCAAAAACAAACGCACAATAAAGCACCGACAGGTGTCACCACTGTCGGGATGCGCGGGCCATGCTGTTCAGAGCGCAGTTTCGCAAGCGGCGATATTCAATAGCCCTGCCACGTCGTGTGTCGTACCGCCCGACGTTGTCTCAGAGCGGCTGGCTGCGTCGACGACATGGTCACGAAACAAGTCGACGCAGCACCGCCGCGCCCTTCGTGACAAGCTGTCGGTGGGTTGCGTCGCTTCTCTTTGCGCAGCCATGCACTTGCCAGCGCGCGGTGTCACAAAACCTTAGAAGAGCTGCAAGCAGTAACGCGCCGCGTCTCGCATAATTAGGCACGTTGAGATTGCCGTTCGCGAGCGCTGCCTGTGTACTCAGAAGAAAGGGCAGCGCGCTGAAAGCAGCTACCGGACACTTTTTTGCGATGCACCTCACTTCGTCAGAAGCACACGGGCGCTGGCGCACGAGGCAAGTGCAGGTCGTCCGACAACTGCGGTTTCCCTCCGATTTTCTTCGCATGTATAATTTAGCAGCGCAGACGAGAGAGACTAGACATTTTGTGAATTAATGACCTGCGACCGCCTTAAGAAAATTAATGAATTACGTGGTGGTGCCCGCAAAAGAAAAGGAGCTAAGGCGAAAAATTCAAAACGTCTGTGTAAACATTGCGAAAGTGGAAGTTTGTCAAGTCCTCAGCGAGGAAGAGATTTGAAACTTTATTGCTTGTGACTACTTCACGCTGCCATTATTTGATTATCTTAGTCCTGGCGTAGAACGTGGACAATATAAGAATGATGGCGAAATCTGGAGTAATTGGAGCCAAAGAGAGAAAAGGCAGGGAGGTTAACTAGAGGTGTGTTTCCGGTTTGCTACCCTGCACTGGGGGTGGCTAAATATAGGGGTTGGAATGAGGGCAAAGCGAGAGAATTGAAGCGGGAATTTTCAAAGGAACAGTGAGACGATATAATCTTATAATGGGAGAAACGAGGCTGGTACATCGATAAGTAAAGATTGAAGTTCGAGACACAGGAAGACAAGGTCGATTTAAGATAGTGTTGGAGCGATGCCTGAAATGTTACATTATTATAACCACTGATCCCCCAAATAACCGGGAGATCATTACTTAGGGCATCCAAAACTGTGACGCTTTATATGAATGGTCAGATCCGATTATTGCAACAAGTTTCGCTTGACTTGCTCTTCTCGTTGATTTTATTTTTCCTATCATGAAACAGTTGAAAAGCGCGTGCGGAACGTGCTAAGTCACCGCCGTGAATAACGTAGCCGTCTTCTGCTACGCCGATTTGTCAAGCGTTCGTCAGTAAAGAGCTTCGAAGATCTGAAGTGTGTACGCCATGGGGTGTCGTCGAAACGGTGTCACCTCGTTCATCACGCCCGAACAAACGGCGTCTTGACGGCAATCGGTCTCGACGCGTTGCCGACATCTGGGGCTCTATTCGGGACATTCCGCCATTTTTGTCGAGGCGTGACGTAGGCGTGACGCGTACAAAATGGCGCTGATGGCCCCGTTTTGCTTGACGCAAACGTGACGCAAACTTGACGTTTTGCCTAAGAAACCGAAATGAAGGGACTGAACCTAACGTTCTTGATAAAGCAAAATAGCTTTCCTCCTCAGTAAAAATAAAGCAGCTATAGTTCATTAAAACTCCTTTCTGGGCGAGTTGGTACATAGCTGATTTGAAAATTATAACAGCTCTAACACATGCATCCACAAAGGAACAAGGCACAGCGCTTGTGTCTCGTCCTTGTTCCTTGGTGGATGCATGTGTTAGCGCTGTTATAATTTTCAAATCAGCTACAGCTCAAAGCGTACGATTATTCAGTCGACAGCGCTTCTCGCTTTCGTCGTCTGCTGCGTACAAGCCGTCGTCAGCTTCATTAGCTAGGATTCGTGTCCCCGGGAAACGAAATGACTCATCATAAATTGGCGCCAACGCGCTTGGTTTCTACCTTGAGACATGTGCGACCTACCAGTGGTGATGAGTGCATGTTCTAGGCCGCGTTATTGCTATCGCGCAGGCTCCACGTGCGATATGTTTGTTTATTAACTTATTGACTTGGCGTGTCTATAATGAGCGATATTGCTGATGTTAAGGTCGTTGAGGCATCCATTCTTACAAGACACTTGCAGGACTTAAAACATGACGATGACATTTGGTCTGGCTGCTTAAAATCGGACGACGAGCTGAAAGAGCTAAAACGATCACTGGCTGCTGCCAACGTGCAATTCGCGTTCGTCACGAAGAAAGTCAGGGCAGTGCACTAATCTGTGAAGATGGTTCATACCGCTGTCTAGGGGGCACTTTAGATCGCGGACTACCTCGATCCAGATAGAATTCGGACAAAGCGCTGCTACACAGTCATTTGCAATCGGATATTTGACTTTCACCGTTCTTATCCCAAATATGATCAGACGTTTGATTCGGGTTGACCTCAATCGCTAGTGAAAGTAGAGATGCCAGAAGGCCGTGAACGCTGGCATTTTAGAGGTTGAATGTTCGCGCTAGCTGAGCGTGGCTCGCTGTACCTGCTTGTGTGGCGAGCGCGAATATTTTGGGCACAGGAAGTGTTAATGGTACCGCGCAGAGCGGCGTAAATTTTTTCACTTAACACTTATAATTTTCGTGCTATAGAAACGAAGGAGTTTCACATTCTTATATAAAGCAAATGCACGCTTCTGTCTTGACGGCTAAATCGACGACACAATTCATTTAATCAACTTTTGTTTTTTAACGCTGCAGCTGGGTCAACTACGGAAGATGAATTACCGGAACAGAGATCTGCAGACTCCGCATGGACGATGAACCAATCGTTGCATGGCACATCGAGTACACGTTACAACAAACACAATAATTCAATTTGAACACTATAGAGAGGATGCACTTAACCATGCCACAACAATATGAATACAGACCGGAGCTGTTTAGCGGCCGTGGACAAGAATAATAATAATAGAAAAGGCAGTGTGATCGTTCTACAGCAAATTACTTCATGCAAGTGAGTGCTTTCTAGGAATGAGCGCCTGTTTTGTGTATCGCGGCGAGGTAATCAAAAGTTGGCGCTTCGCCTCATCTAATGTTACGTACAAATTAAAAAGAAACGTGCTTGTATGTTCCCGAAGCGTCTGGCGCAGGGTTGAAGAGCTGCGGGTATCGAGGCACCCTATAAAAGAATTTTGAACAACGCCGCCTAGGAGAACTTACACAAACAATAACATCAGAAAAAGAAATTATACTTTCGCCCACGTGACGTGTGAAGTCGCTGAAGGTGGCGGTGCAGAGGCCCCACCCTAGATTAACGAGTTGTGAAAACGCCTCCGATCATGAACCAGCACCACATATTCAGGAAGTTGCAGATGCATTGCACCGGCTTCCGCACGCTACCGCTCACTTTCTTTTTAAAGAGCTAAACTCGCAAAATAGCTGCCAAGAACTAGAAAAAAGTCTGTTGATAAAATTTGCGGCTACATGTCACGTTTCGTCATTTGGATGAAAATGCAAAATTGCATTTTGCAAAACTTTTTCAAGACACGTGATTTCAAGGCACTTGAGCTCTCGACAGCCAATCAGAGAGTCAAAATGGCAGACAATGGCGGCGGTGCCGCCGCCATTCTCGCGCTTTAACATACCCCGTTCCCGCGCTTTAAACAAACCTGCTGTTTGGTCGAACGAAGCGCAACCACCTCGTTGACAGGCTGTCTCGTTTCAGCTATGGAGTTGCCTGACTGGCAGCAATCGTGAGTTCGCTCGCCTGCCAGCTTTGTAACTCAACGCCGGTCAAGCCAAGTAGTACTGCGAGCTAAACAATGCAAAAGAGAGCGCGCCCGCTGTCCTCGCCTTTGTAGAGCCTCCCTGTCACGCTTGTATTCAACGCGGTAATCCCCCCCCCCCCCCTATCCCCCCTACCCTATCTGTATTTTGTTTTTTCAAGCGTTGTCATCTTTCGGCACAC
Organism: Dermacentor andersoni; assembly: GCF_023375885.2. Classification (NCBI taxonomy): domain Eukaryota; kingdom Metazoa; phylum Arthropoda; class Arachnida; order Ixodida; family Ixodidae; genus Dermacentor; species Dermacentor andersoni. The sequence continues at coordinate 193,535,681 of NC_092818.1, read as the reverse complement.
ATTTCGTCGCGGACACGACGAGGCGCTCCAGTGCGTGGCTTACCTGTCGTGCTCCATGCATGCACACTTTTAAGCTTCGAAGGGCGCTTGACACGCTGTCTGCGTGGCTTCGCTGTGATGCCCTCAATTTTCCGAATGCGCTTTCAGAGCTCGTGACGTTGATTACCGTAGTTGCATAAGCACTTTAGAGAGGGAGGTGTCTTTCTGAGTCACGTGTTCTTTAGCGACCGTGGAGCTGCATGGTGCAAACTTGGCGCCTTTTCCCGTGTTCCGCCCACACGTACACGTCGTAGAAAAGTATTAAAGTAAAAGGTGTTATGCTGTGTGAACCGCAGTTGGCGAAGGAAACTCTGGCTGTTTAGAACTTTATTATTTTGGGCTGCTATAAGTTAAAGCTCGAATAATTATAAACAAAGCACAATATCTTGAGCTTTGTGAAAATTATTGCTGAAAAATGTGGTTCTTAAACTTCAGTATGCCGCCAAAAATAAAATCCAGTTTTTACAAATTTGTCTTCGAAATTTAACATGTGTAGTAGTTCATTGCATAACTTTTATAAGGGGACAATGCGCAGCAAATTTTGATTGAACTAGGTTTCTCATTCTAGAGTTATCCGTGTAGCAAAACAGTACCGCCACGATATCGCCTATAATAGCTGATGTCGGGAACGCTGCTCAGAACGATGGCTTTCTTTTTTCTTTCTTTGCAGAACAACATCGTCGTGGAGTTCGAAGGCATTCATCCCGACAGCGCAAAGCCGAAGCTACACGATGCCCACGTCGTGCTGGAGTCAAAAGAGAGTCTTGTGAGTGTGCCGTGCTGGCACGGTAGTAGTGCTGCCGGCTATTTCCCTATTACCATGTGTGTCTGAGTGGGAAAATGTTCTAATAGAATCGAACGCGAATATTCGAACTACACAGGCTTTAAATATGACGTCAAATGCGACATACTTCCTTCTCTCTGCTTCTAAATGCAGAAAAGAAAAATGAAATATGGAGAGTAAACTAGCTTCATTTACTTCAATGCATGCAGCATTATAGGTGCGAAAAAGCCGGCGTTTGTCTATGGCAGCGAAACGGCACCTAAATTCCCACCGGCTACGACGCCTCGTCAGCCGCGCTCTCGGACGCCTGTGTTGTCCGCACGTGCCTTGTTCGCACAAGCCCTCGCCTGCACCCCACTGCGCCTCGGTGAGGCCAGATCGAGAAGCGCTGAGTGTTTCAACGCGCTCGCTTGCTCGCGAGGAGTTCATAACTCGATGGACCGCTGAGCGGCGTTCAATTGGACATTAATGCTTCCGCATTCTCAACTCATAAGAAGTGCCTAAATGTCCTCGTATTTTTTTTTGTTGTCCGTTCAACTGTGTCTATAGACTAGCAATATATGGGAGGTCACCGATTTTACTGGTTGGCTCGGGCACCCAAAGTGGCCAGTGGAACATTGACTCTTTCCATATAAAGCTCCAGTAATCGTAATATTCATGAGATCCGCTGCGGTGGCCTAGCGGCTATGGCGTTGCGCTGCTAACCACGAGGTCGCGGAATCGAATCCTTGCCGCGGCGGCCGCATTTCGATTGATGCGAAATGCAAAAACGCCTGTGGTCCCGTGCATTGGGAGCTCCTTAGAGATCCCCTGGTGGTCAAAATTAATCCGGTCTACGGCGTGCCTCATAATCGAATCGGGTTTTGGCGCGTAAAACCCCAGAATTCGATTCAGTATTCATCGTATATATATTTTTTTATTTAAGTATACCTTACAGACCCGTAGATGCATTGTATAAGGGGGGAGAGTACACTGAAAGATCATAATATACGATAATTAGAATACATATTTGAATACATATACAAAGAGAGAGAGAGAGATGAAGAGGAAAGGCAGGGAGGTTAACCAGATATCACTCTCCGGTTTGCTACCCTACACCCTACATATAAAAAAATACAGTGTAAGAAACACATACTTGCTAAGATACGTTATGTGGTGTAAAAAATGTGGTGTTAAAATTGTACAATGGATAAGCTGAAATACTCGGAAGTAATTGAACATTCTCAGAAATTGACAAATATCAAACTTGATTCGTGTTCGAAATTTATTTTACATTTTTGAACTAATGTAACTGTAAGCGGGGAGGGTAGGGGTGGAGGAGGGGAGCCGGTTGCTACTTAATTATTTTTCATGAAGATATAAGGCCTGCAGACAGATTAGAAACGGCATATATGTGTTGTTGTTTTGACACGAGAGACAACCGAATCGGCAAATTTCAAAACAAGGAGGCCGAGTGCGAAGAATAAATACACGGGAGGGAAATTGGAGGAACCGAAGCGCGGTTCTAGCGTATCGACAAGTGAAGTTATCATCGTAAGGGCGCTCATTAGGCGTGTGTTACGAAGTCAGCGGCTTGGCGAAGACTCTTATAGTAAGCATGGTACTATCGGGGGAAAGCATCGACTTACAGCGGCGCTATTTTGCCGCTAATAGGGTCTTCTAAGACCCTATTATTCTAAGACCCTATTATTTCTATGTATAAAATTCGGGATGTGCGCGGGATGATAGTACACTGAAGTACTCGGCACTGTTTGATCGGAAGGACCTCGCAGTGATAAAGAAAAGAGCAAAAGAAAAATATAACTTCCTACCTTTCGTTCGTGAGTCAGAAAAATATGCCTATGCTTCGTAAGTTTATTTCGTTAGGTCACAGCTCCTTTTTTGCGCCTTGTCTGGCATGTCGAAGAGAAAAGAAAGGCGAGCCATTACCGAAACGCGAACGTACTAATAAATGTGCGATTACCTGCTGATCAACGTTGTTTTAACCTTTTTAATGAAGCTTCGTGAGCAGTAGAACATTGCCGAAATATGGAGATTATAAGCTGTTATATCATCGTATTATTTAAGCTCATTCGCAGGTTCCTGCTACGCATACAGTATGCGTATACTTGAGCAGTATATGTAGTATCACGCAAAGTATATGCAAGCTTTAAAGCGCATAGATTAGCCATCGTTATATATATACAGGGTCTTTCTTTTTGTTTATTGCAATGACTGGGAAAATTATTGAAAATTTATTGTGGCATATAGCACAATTTTAGTCATTGAGCTGAATTACTCGAAAAGGCAGGAATTACTTGCACGAGAAATCGAAATGCGATATTGAATTAACAAAATTTTATTGCTTGAGCTTTAGCTAATTACGTTACGGCACATATTGCACTTCGCGAATTATAACCGGCCAGTTCACAAGGCGTATCACCTTTTACTGAACCGATATTTGATCTACCGCTAAATACTGATATTTTCATGATGGCAAAGGTATATATATATTTAATACATGCACCTCGTAGATGAAACTCAACTTTAGAGAATGTCGCATCCTCGTTTTTACTGAATTGCCCGCAACTGCATTCCGGTTGACATTTATCGCGGTTCATTTGCTGCTGAGTTTACTAGAGACATTACACTTTAATAGGCATTAGACATTTTCTTTCCTAAGCGCGTGAACAGATACTTGTTTGGTAAGTTCATAGAAAGTGACTTCGCAGTGACTTCCTGGCATACGCTGCTAGGGCTATTCCTGTTGTAGCAATTTCCGCGTCTACGCGATATTGGATCTCTGTGTTGTTTCCTTTCTTGTTCCAGACAATCACGACCGGAATCACCTGCGAGCGACTGATTTTGGTGATCAAAGTCAAGAAGACCGACGACCCGGAAAGGACTGTCCACCGGTACAACCTCCTCGTTGAAAACCTTAACGGAAAGGCAAGTCTCGCGTGTTCCCGTGGGCTGGCTGCCTCCAGGGAGCCGCTTGTCGGGCCAAGACGAACGTGCTCAAACTGCTAAGCGAGCTTCCACCGCCTTACCCCGACAAGCTGGGAAGGACTTCTAAAGGAACTGAGTTCCGCGGTTCGACGTCCCCACTTTCGCTCAGGCGCAGGCTATGCCTGTAGCAATAACGCGCTGTGGAAGCTAGAGCTACCGCGTTAGCTAAAAGTGCCGAATTTTTCGAACTTTGTGCACTCATTAAATGAATTTATTTTCTCGAAAGTGTAAGGTCTTGTTTTGGCCCTTGAGATTGTTTATGAGCGCCTAGGGACCTCGTAACACGGCATGATACTGGGGGCACGCGTACATACAGGGTGTTTCAGCGAACACTTTCAAAAATTTTATAGGTTGCCTGTGACAGATAGCTCAATTCTAGTTTATGAGCCGGTCTACTCGAAACGGCGGACACTGCTTGTACAAAAAAAATGACTAATTAACAAGAGTTATTAATTAACATTTATCTAATTATCTTATGACCTATATTGCAATTTACAAATTCTCGCAGTGGACTTCGCAAGGCGGATCCACTTGGAACGAATTCTCAGGACGACAAGTTTCGATATGTAGATTCCCGAACTTTGCGGAGAAATGCATTGGTGTTCCAGTTACTTGTGTGCTTCAGTGCTGAAACGACGTTTTTCTAACAAATTAGCTGGAACGCCAATCCATTTCTCCGCAAAGTTTGGGTATTTATATGTCGAAACTGGTGTCATCATGAAAATTCGTTCTAAGTGGAACCGAATTGCAAGCTCCACGGCTGTGATTTGTAAATTGCGATATGGGCCATAATGTAATTAGTTAGAAATTTAATTAGTGAATTTTTAATAATTAGTCGATTTTGCATCTAAATTTTTCGTGCAAGCATTGTCCGCCGCTTCGAGTAAACCAGCTCATGAACTAGAATTATGATATCTTCCACAGGCAACATTTAAAGATTTTCGAAAGTGCTCGCTGACACACCCTGTATACAGGGTGTCCCACGCAACTTGAGCCAAGGTTTAAAAAAAATGAAAGGCGCGTCGGAAGCGATTTGAACCGATCGCATTCTATTCGCACTGGCATATAGTAACTCACGTAATTTTTTATTTTCCCCATAATTCAACAATTAAGCTTAATTACCCTACTTTCTAGTTATTAGCTGAGGACCCGAAGTATGATACGAAGATTTGTAGAGCACCTTCAGAAACCACTGATCGAGTTATTTCTTGTACGATACGTCTCACGTAGTCCTTTTTTCCGGGTTGCACAGAAAATCCGCGAAATATGAAAAAAAAAAAGCCACGTGACGGAGCGGTTGCGCAGTGCTATCGTGCTGCTCTCAAGCGTGCGTTCGGTGAACAAAGTCAGCTCTCGTCGTATGACGACGCCAATGCATGCTGCTGGCCGACGGGTGCATATGACCCTTCTTTTAAAATCCTCCTCACTGATGACCTTAAGGTTCCGGCCTCCGCACTGGCGTCGCGCACACTACCGCGAGGGTTAGACGCAAGGAATGCCAAAACATCTGTTTCCGCTTCTTGAACTACCGTCACAGTCGTGTGTCGCTTTCTTATGAAGCTACCCGTCTCGCAAAGGACTTGTATTGTTGACGCATTAGGGCATCCTCCACAATGCCACATCCGGAATAGCTTGGCTGCCTTCCTCTCGTCGCCGTGCGCTGCCGCCGGAGCCAGGATCATTTTAGCCTTATGCAGGTCTGGCGTGGTACCGTTGAGATGTCCCGTTATAATCTACTCACTGACACGTCAAGCAAAAATGAGTTACGTAATCGACAGCAGCACGTGCTGGCCGTACAAATCCGCCAAAACGCATTAGATGGGCATAGCCTGCGCATGGCTTGTCTCTATTGCTAAAGGGAACAAAAGGAACATATGGTCCGAGCGCGCCTATCGGTGGAACAAGATGAGTGCGCAAAATTGCAGTTCCAAGTGCGCCGATTTCTACGATTTCGGTACGATTTCGGTATGGTGCGAGTTCTCTAGAGCTCTTGGTTTCTTTTTTTGATGCTAACTGGGACACCCGGTATATAAATGTCGGCGAACACATGAAATCCGAAAGGAAAAAAGAAAGAAAAAGGAAAAGGGTATGTGATTCAAACACGAGTTACATAACGAGATTAAAACACGTGTCCTCTGTGTTTGAAAGCCTTAACCGCTACACAAAGTGCCACGAAATTGAGAAAACTGGGAAATTATGGCCGTTATGTTTAATTGGGTAATTATCCAAAATGAATTTGCCAAATGAATGATTACTGGTCTTTAGTCGTATCTTCTATGGCCTGTCATCGATCTGCGGTCTAAGCTAGAAGTCGAGACATTTTCCAGGAGGTACCTTTGTTGTTCAGTGTCTACGTTACGTTGTGGTCTTAGACTGTTTTGGCTGGGCATCCGCAACCACCGACGTACGCAGCTCGCGAGGTTGTTCGAAGGGGATTGCTGACTTGCACGCGCAGGAATTGGCACTAATTGTGCTACTCAGCGCTGCCATGTGCCACCTTCTGGGTAGCCAATATCAGCCGCCATGAAGTCAAACTACAAGCCGCGGTCATATCTTCAGCAAGAGCCATATCGGAAGATGCGCTCTCGTGCACTTTTCAAAAGCTGCGCCCGCAGCTTTTGAAAAGCTGCGGGCGCATGCAAGAGGCCACGCGTGCTCCTGCGTACTGCGCATGCGCACTGTCACCTCCACGGGTTTCCTGCATATACGCAAAGCTGTTGCGGACGCCCAACTAAAGCTGTCTATTGTGGCCTAACCAAAAATTACGATGCCTTCAATCTGTTTTCTGGAGTGTCAATTAGAAGACGCGCACCTGTTATGAACCAAGCTCGTGGCGGATGGAAAAAAGAAACAAAACAAGCAAAGCAAATGTAACCGGGTTTTTACGTCTCTATTCTGCGTTTATATTTCGCAGTTGAGGATATGCTGCATTAGCACGGAGCAGCTCTTTGTCGTCCGCTTCGTTCAGCGACCTGACGTCAAGGTTTCGCTGCAGTCCTCGGTTGCTGAAAACGTAAGTGCCTGTTTCTGTTCTGTTCTGAGATTAAGGTAGAAAGTACCTCGGCTATACCACACTTCTCTATGTCTTAAATAAATAAATAAATAAGTAAATAAGTAAATAAATAAATAAATAAATAAATTTGGCAATGAAACTAATAAAGATAACAACGTCGCAACGGAGAGTTCACTTGAGGTATACGCACATGCTGCAAACGGAACAGTGTGTCATCAATTCAATTTAACTCAATTCAGTTTTATTTTCAACATTGGAAGACAATGACGTTATAAAAAGCCTCGGAAATGGGCTTGTAACCGTCCACTGACCACCATAGTTGACAGACAGCAGAACAACGGTGCAAAATATAAAACGAAATTAGCATTGCACATACGAATATACTAAACAATCGAAGGAGTACGTTCTGTCTAGTTTACAGGTCAAACGAGCGCACTTGTAGTCCTCATTCATTGGGGCAACATTTGTCCACCTACTAATTGGATGCGACCTCCACAGTCTGTTAAAATAATCACAAACAAAAAATCACCGACGCCGTAATTTTTAACGTATGAAACTGAGATAGTCTTCTTTTTTTAATATACTTCTGCCGTAACAGAAGCGCTGCGGTAACGGGAGTGTTACCTTCTGAGATATTTGGCCCACCTTATTTCTTTTTTGATCCAGCTCGCACACCAATAAATGCAAAGAGAGACAGAAAAAGAAAGAAAGAAAGAAAGAAAGAAAGAAAGAAAGAAAGAAAGAAAGAAAGAAAGAAAGAAAGAAAGAAAGAAAGGCGGATCATCAACTGTCCGCTCTCGCTCCCTCAGTCCACGGCGAAATGGCCGAGGAATCTAAAATAGTTTGCTCATTAACGCAGACTTCCAGAGAGATACGCTTTGTGTCGCTAATACCGTGCAGGGCTTTCGAAGCTTGCAGCAGCGCGTGTGAAATAGGATGCGTAGTCACGAAGTCTTCATCACAGCACGTCTTCTACCATGTCCCTAGCTGGTTATCCTTATTGGCTTATGTGCTTCTGCGCTGGCTCACCACCGATGAGGCTCCCTTTTGTATTTACTCATTTTGTTGACTGAATATATACATGCGTACTTAGTATGCTGTGTGGACTTTCGTCCTGTAGCTTCGTTTAACCGGGAGCCTATATAAACAATTTATTTTCTGTGTGTCGTCGCCCGACGCACTGCATATATATCCACAACAGTACCATAACTGATCTTGAATCTTAGTCGAAACGAGCACCGTATGGCTACCGGTTAGAGTAAACATTGCTTATATGAATGTGCGCGCATCGGTTGGGATAAAACCGAGGCTCTTAATGAATGCAGCAACGCCAAGCAGCGCCACCAATCGAAATGCGTCGGATACGTACCCCATGTGGCCGCCGGTGTAACCTGCACAAAGCTTATACACGTGCTAGTAGTCACACATGTAGCAACTACATGTGTGACACCACCAGAAGAAGTCAGCAGACTTAACGTGAACATGCTGTATAGTGGTGGGCCGATCACTACGAGGAGTTGATCACTATATCTCTTTGTATGAGGAGTTCCGTAAATTACTCTCCTCACCATACCACACAAATTCTAACTTAAGCGCTGCAAGATATCTTGGAAAATTACAAAAATCTGCTACTCGTCTATGTCCGCGCTTTGCGCAATGCTCGTGTGCCTAAGCGCATACAACGCAGCTGCATGCTTCGCGAAGTAGCTCGCGCGAAGGAGTCCTTCGAGAGGCTACTCAAAAAAAAAAAAAATCGCTGGCTCAATGAAATCCGTGCAGACGATGCGTATAACGAAATTTCCTTTGCTCCGGCTGCCCTAATCCAAAATTCCTTATCGCTGGGTAAACTTTTCTAAGCACCTGGTTTTCATGCTGAACATCTCCAAGTTTCGCCGGACTATACTACCGCGAGCTACGAAGCTGAGAAAAAAACGACAAGTTTGGCGTCGCTTTGCATATTTATAACATTCTTTCAGTGCTGCGAGCTTCCTTGCGTAATTTTTAGCATTTGTTTTCGCTTGCAGCGGCGTATGAGCGCAGTGTTTTGCTCGGATCAAGGGCTTCATTTCTTGGGAGTGCAGCAGATGGCGTATACATTGCGATTATTCTGAGGATCAAACCCATGATAATTTGACTGGGCATAGCGCTTAACCTAGAACCATGTACTCTATTTTGTTTGATGCGCCATAAATGACTTCGTTCGCTTTTTATTTATTTTTTTCTAGAAAAAATACAATTATACTTTTGTGTTCGTCGCGGCAGGGGCTGTGTTTCAGCATATTTAGTTAGCTTTTTATTTTCTTTGTGTTTTTGTAATGAAATCTGCCGCGCCGCTTCCGTTTTATTTCCTTAATTGCTTTCGAGTCGAGATGCTCGAAAATCGCGGTCCCAAATTATCTGCTTGAGGAGACTTGTTGATAAGCCTCTTAGATAGCGTTCGCGATCTAAGCTGATTAACATTTCTTCACGCATATTAATAAGTTCGAATCACAAACTAATTCCTGACGACATGCCACGACTGTCGTCATGATTTCATTGCATTTTACCTGCAGTGCCGGCCAGCAGCTTTCACTGCTTTTTTTTTTTGTGTCTAGTCGCAGAATAGGTTAAAATACGCAACTGTTATTTCGCGTGTATCTTCCGCGGGACAAATCCTTTTTATGCTTGTGATGTATAATTTTTGTTCTTGTTGGCGTGGGCGCCTTCGGTGTTTATCCGGGTGTAATAAATGGAGTTACCCGCCGCTCTTATTCAGTTTAAGAGTATTTCAATCTTAGTTTGTGCACTCTATATAACTAGGGTGCATCACTGCAAACTGCAGAACCAGACACAAACACGAAACAAACAAGTATGCAAAAAGAACACGTCGACCTCGTTTCGCGTAACATTTCGTTTCTTTTATTCAATTCTAGTTCTTTCCATTAATATAGCTTCCATCATAGGACGTAAAAGATGTCCGTCCTTCACAGCGCACGTGCCCAGAACATTACGCAAACGTAACCAATTTACACAAACGTAGTAGTTGGGCATTCAGTCGCTTAAACTCAGCCGGTAGAGAAATAAGAAATCGTGTTTCGCTGATGCGCTCGCTTTTTCTTTTGTTCATGCAAAAGGCTGATTTTCGCACCAGAAAGCTTTGCCAAACGGAGATATCGGTTTTCGTTTTTTCTTCTAATGCATATAATTTCAGCACGGCTTCCGGAATACGTAAGACGATGCTTGCTGCACGGGACTAAAAACGTTAGCTGCACGTACTTGAGAAATGTTTCTTTTGGTTCATTAAATTGAATTTGTGCTTCACATCGGCAAGCTTGTTCGTCATGAAATATGGGAATCAGCGTAACGACTCAAACAAACCAAAACACGCTGAGGCAAAATGCTCACGTGGAAGTCATTGCCTACTTGTGTTGCTTGTGAGAAGCCAGACGAACGCGCAAAAACATTCATGTGAAAACAGACATACCTGCAAGCACGTAGGTGAAAATGTAAAAAAAAAATGCTTTATTGCCTTTTGCAATGGTTTGTATTATAGCGTACGATTTACCTGATTAAACATCAGACTACATGCACTCGCGATATAAGAGGGATCATGAATCTCGACTATTGTATCCACTCGTAGAAAGAGGAGGAATAAACATTTTGTAAAAAGAGAGAGGAACGCAACTTCTTGCTTGTACCAGATAAAACCGACGTGCGAGAACCGACTTCTTTAGCATGTTCTTACCTTGTGCGGTTATCGCATGGTAATGTGTTTAGAAAAAACATTATTCCAACAAAAGACGATACGATCATATTGAGTCACAATGACCGGCACAATACCACCACGACGGTAACATATGCAAAGTACTGAGCAGGGCATGCACAGCACGTTTTTATAGAAATATTCGAATCCACATGGCCTCACTAGGTATTACCACTTAGACCAACAGAAACATATAATTACACATAAACTAATTGTCATATTATGTTTAGAGTGTACGGCGATGGATTCTATAGACAGTGAACAGCATTTTAAGCGCAGCAGTTCATTCGATGACCTCCGACCATCGCTGACCACGCTTGTTTTTCACCGCTGCTGAGTTGTGCTAATTGGTCTAAGGGCACAAGCAAGTTCGTCCGATACAAAAAAAAAGAAAAAAGTTTACTTCCAAGTTGGTCGTTTTTACCCCTGTCTGTCTACCTACAGGCCTGCGCCCCTCGCTTATATATACCACGTGACAGTATATTCGACATGCGCAGTGATTATTCCTTGTGAATGGCAAGGCTTAAATGCGTACACTGGCGCTGGTTAATACAACACAGTGTCATTGCGGTCAATTCGTGATCCCTAAGCACTTCGGAGGCTCGCTGGCCGCATCGATGTCTTTGTTGCCCGCAGAAGCCGCACTCGGTGGACCAGCGCGCCCTGGACGACGTTGTGCTGGAGGCGGTGGTGGACGCGCTGTCTTACACCGTGGCCGACATCAGTTGCTCGGGACAGAAGGATTTCCCTAGCTTCAAACACCGGGCACCTGTCTCCGAGATAATACAGAGCACGCAACTTAGTCAGGTGGTGAGTGTGATCCTTTTTTCTCTATTTCCCTTTGACGTCATTTATCCCTGCGCGTGCCCTCAGTGGACAGCAGGGCAGCGGGACACCTGCACAATTCAAATTTTATTTTGCTCTATTTATTCACCTATGGGCAGTTTTCGTTCTCTATTTTTCTTTCTCGGCCGTTTTGTTCGGGCCGTTTTTATGCATTAAATGTAACAAGAACTCACCAGGGCGAACCCCCGTTTATTTTAGAACGGGATGTAATATTTCTTCATTTATAAACACTTGTGTAGCCACAAGGAGACACTTTTGAAATGCGTGACATGTATGGCATGAGACAGAGCTGGTCAAGGCGACATGGCCACTCTCTTCTGGTTTACCAAGCACACCAAGCACACCAATGCACACCACTCACGGTGTGCATTGGGTATATTCCAGAAATGCAGTCTAGCTTATCTACTTGAGTTGGCTACTATTTTCATTGGTCCATTCAATGTACTGTGCATGGCTAACTGGCAGACCGTTGAGACAAGCTCGTTTTATAGCTGCGTCAGTGCTTTAATTTTCCTCGCATAGCGTTCGATTTTTGTGCTTGCAGGATGCTTCAGCGCCGTCCCACAAAGTCAAGCACGATCACCGACTCCTTGTGAAGGTCATAAAGGCTTCCAACTTAGGCGGAAACAAAGGTACGTGTTACGTTGCTTATATATTATTAGTGTTACTTTCTAGTGATTATTGTTTGTTGGTTCGGGTTTAACGGCGCAAAGGCTACTCGGGCCATTCTGCGCCACGTTCTAGGGATTATTAGTACTCTGCTTTGTCATCTGATAAAATATTTGCTTCTAGACGATTTGCTACATGAATTTGTATGTTCGTGTTTCGTGTTACATGGTAAGTTCTTGTCGTTATGCCTAAGGCATAGGGGAAAAGAAAACAAGGATTACTGGTAAGAATTTCAACTTCATTATCGATAATTCAGAGCACCGCACACTAGTGAGCAAGGCGCGGCGAAGCACCTGATAAAATGTGCCAGTTGACACGGCAAAAAAACATTTCGCGTTTGTCACGACAGAGGGAATTATTCGAAATCGTAAGCCGCAGAAGTATGCGAGGTAAAATTAAATAATAAAGCATATAATATATAAAACATATAATAAAGCATGGCCATAACGATCGGGTTGTTCGACCGCCAGCGAAGTAAAAGGTAAGGGAAGGCAAACCTCTGTGAACACCCGCCGTGGTTGCTCAGTGGCGATGGTGTTAGGCTGCTGAGCACGAGGTCGCGAGATCGAATCCCGGCCACGGCGCCCGCATTTCGATGGGGGCGAAATGCGAAGACACCCGTGTGCTTACACTTAGGTGCACGTTAAAGAACCCTAGGTGGTCAATATTTCCGGAGTCCTCCACTACGGCGTGCCTCATAATCAGAAAGTGGCTTTGGCATGTAAAACCCTATAATCTAATCGAACCTCTGTGCACAGGCTGCAAGGAAGTGTACTGCGTGGTGGAGCTCGACGAGCCCCCGCATCGCTGCACGACTACCGTTGCCAAGGAGACGACGAGTCCTTTCTGGGACGAGCATTTCCTCTTGTGAGTTCTCTGCTCTTTAATCCTGGGAACGCTTGCGCTGCCTTTTGCGTAGCTGTCTCAGTGCCGCACCATGACCCGAGTGTGTAGGCTGGGGCAAACAGGCCGCAACGGTCTTTCCTGAAGGGAAGCCGCGCATGTCTGTTTTCACTATAGAGGAAAAACACAAGAGCGAGAGGAGGAGGGTTAGAAAAGGTATAAAAATAACGCTAAAGACGCCATGATGCAGCGATAGAACGAAAAAAAAAAGAAAATAAGGCTGACTTAAAAAAAAAGCTATATTAAAGGCATTTAGATTCTTCTCGTAAGACAGAAGCCAAAATTCTCGTTGAAGTTCCGTCCTTAGAAGCAAGCAGTCACTGATTGGACTCTTTCTTTCAGCACCCTCGACCAGAATTCCTCCGAAATACTGTTCGAGATATACGACAAGAGCAGGCCTCAAGGAGGTACGTAGCAGGCACGGAACTTTCACTCTTGCTTTTCCTTTCGTGCTTTCCGCAAATCGAAATCGTGGCTTAAGACTTTCCATCATAGAACTTTGTCCTGGAGGTTAAGTTTTGGGTGTTAATTTTGGGTTTCCTTGCTCACAACAGCGCATCTCTGTAAATGGAGCAAGGTAGGTAATAACATAAGTATCATGGATTAAAGTAACTTTTCATTACCATTTACTATTTCTTGCGCTCAATTCTCGGAAAAGTGCCGCAGACGGGCTCCGCAATGAATCGGCTGTTCAAATTTTAATCCACAGAGCTAAAGACATGTTTCACAGATTGCCGCTTTTAATGTCCAGAACCCTGATTTTACATCCATGGCGCAAGCCGCTGTCTACGTGTCAGAAGTCCGACGGCATATTATGAGCTTCTCATAACACAATGACTGCATCCTATTTTTCCAGCACGCTTCAGGGCACAGCTTTGGTGTCGTCGCAGCTTATGATCTCTAATGCGTGCAGTCTGGAATCCATATTTGTTTTGGACCACTTTTCAGATGAACGCCTTGCAAACGTAATACCTGTCAATGTTTTTCTTCTGGAACGCGCTTATGTAAAACCAGCAATGCAGTGCTGAACTCCAAAAGTTGCAGCTTGTAAACATCCCTCAGTCATTGCACCTATGCCTTAATTGTTTGTCATTGTCTCGCAGCATTTTCCCATCTGCTTTCAATATGGCCCTCGTATCCTGTAAAAGAAAGGTATGTTTCGCCGCAAAAGCGAGACGTTCACAACGACAGTGACGTATTAAACAATTTCACGACGTAAGGTTCGTAGTCGTTCAGACCGTATAAATTGCAGTAAATATTCGCTTAGGGACTCAACAGGCATGATTTCATACGTGCGCAGAAAAACATGAACACATCTCACTCTGTCAGCGCGAGCACTTGCTGTAACAACGCTGGCGTGATACAGAGCGCCGGCAGCAGGAAACACATGTACCTGTCCCAAAATGAGCATGTCGTGCTGCCGCTCGCTTCAACATTTTATCTGTGTCCGTCTCCAAAACTCTGTTTTCGCGATCTCCAGACCTAGGCGCGCACGAATCTACCGCCCATCTCAGCGCGCCCTTGCTCTCTTCGCCCTAGCAGCCGCAGCCGTGGGCCTCCAACGCGCGCGGCGCGCAACCAACGTATGCGCGCTCTCCTCCTCAAGCCCGGCCGTGGGGCAGCGTGGGCTCGATCACGTGACCTTCAACGCCGGGTACGCGGAAAGACTGCGCGCATCAAGCCTTCATCCTTCTCGGCTTGCCCTCGCGTCGGACCGCAGCGCATCAAGTGACTGCTAACATACGGTGCGCGGGCCGCTCATCGCACACTTGGACTTTATTCGGCACGGCATGGCGATGACGACTGCTCTTTCACTTCAACATATGTGGAAAGGCAGTACTTGAAAACACATGCGCCACGTGCTTAATGGAAATGCGTGTCAGTGTACCGTTTAAAGTATGCTGAAAATCATACGAACTCGTTTCCTTTGGTATTCATTGTCCGCGGCTGACTCGGTTTGCTGACGTTTCCCGTCCTCACGGCTGAGATGGAAGCCGAGCAGCAACATTCGTTGATATGCGCTTGTTTCTCCGTTCTCTCACAGTGGACATTCTTCAAACAACCAGTCTTTTCATGTCAGCGTTGCCATCACCACTGTGCATTAAAGTTATTAGTGGCACGAGCATCGAGTGACACTCTTGTTTCTTGTGCAGCACTTGTGGTTCACCTCCTGGGACGACAGGGGAGGAAATTGAAAATAAATAAGAAAAAAAAATAGAAAAAATAATAGTACAGTACAAAATTCATGGGTTTCATTATAGACATGATATCAGAGGATAAGTTTAGTTACAAGTTGAGCTACTGAAGTGTCTGGAATAATTAGAATTAGAAATCACTGGGACAACTGAGAACAAAATTCAAAATAAATCAGAAAAATATAGAAAGAGTACAGTACAAATTCATGGGTTCCATTATATACATGATATCACAGCGTAAGTATAGTTACAAGTTGAATTACTGAACTGTCTGGAATAAGTAGAATTAATTAAAAATCACTCATCGCACATCAAAGCACATAGTCATAGACTTTAGAGACTCGCCACGTGAGCACGACTTTGGCGAAATTCCTGGAAACTCTGAAGTAGAAAGCGAACTAATGACATCACACACAAGAAGGTGGCATAATATTTCACCGGCTAATTAATGGAAAACATTTGCCCTCGAGTTCGGTTTGTGTGTTGTGTTAGCCTAAAGTTAACCTAAGGAACACCAACGCCGAGGTGCGAGTCCCACTAAGAGACACCTAAGTCAAAGATTAAGGTCGCCTACCACTATTTTCCTCAGGTCACTAAGGTGTCAGGAAAGCAACATCCGCTTTTTCATGCGTCTGCGAAAGTATTTTCTTCTTTTCTCCTGTTTCCTAATTTATATTGCTTCTTGCCAGATCGGCTAGAGAATGACCGAGAGAAGTTACGAAATGAACGAATCTCACAAGTGCACCGCATCGCAGACAGCAAAAGAGGCAGGAAGGGAGGGGCTGTGTGATCGTTATGTCGGTGGTCGGATTCTGTATTAGATTAAAACAAATTTCACTGAGCTCAAAGGCCCAGTGCTTCAATTTCTATTATGACTTGGTCTTTTTGCGCATGAATTGCAGCTGTGAATATATATATATATATATATATATATATATATATATATATATATATATATATATATACACGCTATTTAGCTTGTGCATAAATATGAGATTTAAATTTCTTTTTTGATTACTTCTTCCTGTTCGTCACTGCTTGCCAAAGAGAGCCATCATATTTGGGCTACACAATGGGTCTTTCGGCGTCAAGTTCCGAAGAAGATGGTGTTAGGAATGACTAGTTGACAGAAAGAACTTCAGAGGACATATCTTTTAGCTAAGAATATTTAGATATTGCAGTATGTGACAAGCTATGACATGACATCTAACGTCTCAGTTACCCCAAAATTACTCCTTTAATACTTACTTCAATGTGCTTTGAAGCATGTCGAAAAATAATTAAACCAAGCAATACGACTCTTACGAATATACTCAAAGTAAAAACCTGCCTTTTACCTAGGCACGTGAAGTTGGACACCTGTATAAAGATCCCCCCCACCCCTTTTTCTTTAACCATGGTTTGGGAAACAGCTAGCTGCTTTGTTGCTATGCGTACAAATGGACTTTGCAGCTTTGATTTTTTCTGGTGGTTCAGAGGCTTTTTTTTGTGTGTGTGTGTGACGAAGGCACGTGTTGCTGCATGCTTCTTTCTAGACAACTTCCTTGGTCTTGGAATTGTTAGCATTTCGGAACTTAGAAGAGTGCCCAGTCAACGTCAGATCATCACGTTGCAGTCGAGGCCCTTGGAGTATGACAATGTGTCCGGCTCCCTGACAGTAGAGGTAAGGCACGCCTTCAATTTACACATTCATGCTATATAACGGAGGAGGCCCCATGATTGCCTGCAGCAATTCTTCTGGCTCCGTATAGCTGGTATGAAACAAAGGCAACCGTATGAACGTGAGTGACTTTACGGTGGAATACGCCGCACTGAAGCAAATGCATAAATAAATGAAAAGATAAGCGGCGGGGAAACACTGAAGGCATATGCAAGCACACACATCCTACATCAAAAAGCACGAATCTGCTGCTTGATTCCTTGGCGCCTTTATTAATGTTAGCAGCACGGCACCATGCTTAAAGCCGTTCATGCAGATTTATTTCGAAATTGCTGCCCGACACTTCAGCTCTAGATTCTCTACAATTGATCGCTGGGCACTGTACTACCTTAATTAGAATGACACTGGACAGTGGCACAGGTATCTTTTGTTCAGGGAAAACGTGCCCATTCTGCATGCCCCCCTCCCCTAGCTACGTCACTGGGCATTTCGCCTCCACCATCAACATAAAAAAAAATCTGCTGCAAGTATGAAAGGGTGTTGTTCGTGTGTCGAGATTCGTCTCTTAAACATTTTAAAACCTAGGAACACCATATATAGGGCGCTACTGAAGCACTCATTCCCGTTGAAGTATTTGCTTTTTATTTATTTATTTCTTTATTTTCAGTCTCTTTCCGAGACCATAGCAGGTGGGCGTAAAGATTGTACTTGCAGATATAATAATACACCAACACCACATGGCAAAACAGAAACGGGAATCCAATGCAGTGACAGTCATCACAAAGGTATAAGAGCTAAAGGTATACACAATAAATTTCCTTAATGATAATTAGGAATTTATGCAGAGTTGAAATCCTTTGAACAACATATATAAAGCCTATAACTTATACACATTTATAATAGAAATAATATACAAAGCACACATTTTTAACCTAACATGACACAAAGTAAACAACAGCAAAAGATAACAGAAGTTATACATGAAATGGAGTGGTACACAGGCAGATAACAGCAAACCTGAAAGCACTCTGTTGTGAGCACTCGGAAACTCATTCGCTTCCAATGACTGTGAAATGCCTCTGGGGCTGAGGGCGTTGCTGCATTAACAGATAATATTTTCTATTTTTGAGGCAAAGTCCAGTAATGAATTGACATTAGTAACTGAGGGATCTAAACAATTCCATTCCTTGACAGCAAGTGGAAAAAAAGTGCTTGAAAGTGTCATTGTAGTAAGAGTACTCTTTCAGTGTGTGTGAATGTTTGTGCCGGTTGACGCGGGATTCTGATGGACGGATGTACAGTGATGTGTCAATGTTATAATTGTTGTGAAGTAGCTAAAAAAGAAATTTCAGGCGCGCTTGTTTTGCTCTAATCGCCAGTGTTTGAAGGCCAGAACTGGTTAACATATTTGTGGGAGAATCAGTGCGCTTATATTTGTTGCAGATTAATCTTGCAGCCTTCCTCTGTATATTTTCTAGTTTTTTAATGTTAGTGACTGTATAAGGAAACCATGCTGTGTTAGCGTATTCTAATAGCGGTCTAACATAGGTAGTATAGGCTAAAAGCTTGGTAGATTGAGGGGCCAGCCGGAGGCATCTGCGAAGATAAAACAGCTTGCGCAGAGCAACTGAAGTAATATAAGACATGTGCGCATCCCATCTGAGGTTTGAAGCAATCATGACACCTAAATATTTTTGTTCATTCATGTTTCGAAGCCTAGTGCCTTTAATGCTGTAATCATATTTGATAACTTCTTTCTTTCGCGTTATCGCCATGCATACTGTTTTTTGGGGTTAATCGACATTTAATTCTATTGGTAAGTACAAGTCATGCACACATGTAATTATGCGCATGAAGGTAGCTTGGTATATTCGTTAAACTAATATTTGCATAAAGATAGAAAGAAAAAAGAAAGGGGGAGGGGGTTAGTAAGGAGAGCAACATGTTCACTTTCAGCACGTTTATAATTTAAAAAGGAATGAAAGTTAAAGGGACCCTGAAGCGATCTTGACGATTTTGTACCAACGTGCTGAGTCGTTAGAGTAGGTCCTTCTGATGATTAATTGATGCATCTTAGCGCTCCGGGTAAAGTGGGTAGTTTATTATACGGTTTTAAAATTGTACATCACTCCCGATCGCAGCACACTGCTCGGCTGAATATTCAGCCGCCCCTACCCATTTGATGTCAATTTCCCTAATGATGTCAGTAGGGCGAGCAATCCGATTGGCTGCCCAGGGCGTGTCATCAATAATTTTCCAACTTAATGGTGAACAAATGTTGTTCGTAATAGTTGGAATGTTAGTTAATTTGTTTCTACAAGAAGAAAGTAACAGAAAGAGAATGCACAAGAACAATTTCTCAGTACACTTAAGCACTTCCAGCACACAGCAAGTGTCGTCTGCTTGTGTTACAACGTGCTCCGTCTTGACGAGAGCTTCGCGGTCAGTGTGGGTCTGTCTTTTCGTGAGCACCATGAATTGCGTTTGTTGCGTTGTGGGCGGCAAGCGTAGCCACTGGCAATACGTCAAGCTGCGACATCGTGTCCCTCTGCAAAGCAGCACACGAGCGGAGTTTCTGCAGTGCATACCAGTGTTTGGTATCCGATTGGTGCCAGGATTTGCGCGTTTGCGGCCGCTACTATACACCGGAGGATTACTTCCACAACTTCGCGAGTCTAGTATTCGGGTAAACACAAGCGAGGGGACAGGGCCTGGCCACTAGACCATGCCGTTTCACGGGATGAGCAGAAGCGCAAACGTGAATAATCTGCACGGTGCAGCCACCTGGTGGCACAGAGCCCAACCAAACACAGCAGCAGTAACGAAGTGTATTCGTCTTTGTTGCTGTTGTAAATTTTTCGGCGGAGCGTAATCGTTAACATGTTGCTTTTGTAAATGTTTAAAATGTTTTACACTTGCAAGATTAGAGCAATATTAGGTCTTTGTATGGCTGGTTAAGCTCTGCGCCAACAGGTGGTTGGACCGCCGTGAAGACCGATCAGGCCGCTCAGGTGCGTCTACGCTAAAGTTGCTTCATCAGCTTGAGTTTATGCCTCCAGCCATCCGTCGAAACGCCAAGCTCGCCTGTGTTTACCGGAATAACAGACAGGTTTGGCGCTGCGACAGGATTCCCACAACGCACGCTGCTTCGATAGCTCTCGCTTGCGGTCGACTGCCATGCAAGCAGCTGGAGGAGAGGTTGGAGAGGCTTCGCGCGCTCACTCCAAGAGAACCGGAAGTAGACGGCACGACGCGCCATCATGACGCAGAGCCAGTAAAGACGGAGCTTAGCCCTGATCACTCGGCGAACAAGTTGAGGAGAAAATGCATAGCTATGGAGGAAGGTAACTTGTAATTGTCCCTAGCTTTCTTAATATGAGACGCTTCGCACAAATTGTGGTGCGAATGATTAACTTTAGCTGTACCCTACGCGCCTACAAAATTTGACCGAACCGTTTCAGGGGCCCTTTAAGTAAAGCAGCCAGATAAATGCAACACTGTTCTGAGTGTTTACTTGATTATCAAGTAATCACTCAGGTATGTATTAACAAAATATTCGAACAATGTGTGCTGGATGAAAAAATCTGGACATAGCCATCCAGGGGACATTTGTGGGATTTCAAGTGTAGACATTGATTACAGAAACGTTGATGAGATATCTAGAGGATATTCATGATAAATCTGGAATTTATTGTTAGGTTGTGTTGGTGCACCACCTTCCTCATACTGCGGCTTTTTCAATGCTTTAGAAGCTGTGCTCTGCCTGACAACCAATGTAATATTTATATGTACCATGCTGCACCCAATTGCTTTACTGTTTACTTTTTAATTACAATTGCTTTACTAAATTGCGTCCTCAAATAAGGGAGGATTACAAAAGTGGAGTCGGTGCCATTGCTAACAGCGGCGAATAATGAGAAACACGGCACTGAATAGCAAGAAGCTTGGTAGAGAACGCCGAAGCAGCTAGGCCTAGCGTTGCCGCGGTGGTCGCTACGGCTACGGCTGCCAGCGGATCTGCATGCGAGAGCTCCTGTTAGAGGCAGCGAGATAATGAAAATGGCGGCGGTAGCGGTGACTTCGATCAATGCTGTTTTGGACCTGCGGTCATGGCAAAAAGTCCGAAAAATTGGATGGCGAGGGGTTTTTGTGTCCGAAATTTCAGATGTTGACTACGTGGTGGTGCCGCGAAGGCGTCCGAATTATCGGGCATGTCTGAAAAATCGGGCGTCCGGGAAATCGGTCGTTTATTGTAGTTGCATAACCCTACTGAAAACATTGCATTGCCGTGAAAACGCGAAAATACCGCACTTTTGCGCAGTTTGCGCAAATGCCACTTGAGTGAGTGCTGCCAGGAGCACGCAAGCCGAATTGCAGCAAAATGGCGCACATGGCGCAGTTGGATCACCACTGCTACTATTAACAGCATACCGTGCTGTGTGAATCACGTTTGTCGAGTGGTCGAGCGACCGGCTGCGAACTGCGGGAGCGTCCGAAGCAGTGGTATATAGATGACGGGTTATATATAGATATATGCGCAGAGAAGTAACCCAGCTATGGGTACACATCAGGCAATGATCGAAAGTCATTCTCCCATTCGTTCTGCCACAGCTTCAGTTCGCCACTTTGGTTTGGTCTTAGACCATGGGCTTAGCCCATAGTCTAAGCCCTTGGTTTAATCCTGCGGCATGACCATGCAAGGTCTTATTACGGCGCTAGCAGGTGCTTTTTCTTTCGAAAGAGGATGAAAACCGATTTCGTTTTTTGGTTTTCTTGGTCCCGTCGTCTACAACGTGCTCACTGCTTTTTCGGAAATTATATCCTCACAAATAGCCGTCCGATTCTTTTTATGCGTTGCCCTTTGGATATTACTGCTTTACAGAGTAAAAAGGCAATGGCGGAGCACAACACTTACATGTATCATATGGCTTACCAACCGCAATGATTGCTGTATTGAGCAATGCCATCGGCGCCATACAGGAGGCTAACAGAAACTTGAGGTAAATGGCATGGCGATTTCAGGTTAACTAGACTTGAGATGGGTGAGAACGATGCCGGTCGCTGACGCATATATTTTATGCTTAGATGTTTCGGGGTTGCATTAGGTTTGCCTACACGAGCACTCATGTATTAACGCGACAGCGTTAAGGAGCTCGTGTCGCAGAAAAGCCAGTGTCGTCGGCGTCGGCGGCGTTAGCCGTGAGCGAAAAATGGCGGAAAGCAATTAATAAATAAAAACAACTTGCAAGATGGGCTGGGTGGGAATCGAACCAGGGTCTCCGGAGTGTAAGACGGGGACGCTACCACTCAGCCATAAGTTCGATGGTTTAAAGCGGGACAAAAGCGCCTCTAGTGAATGTGGTGTTGCCTTAGAAACTTGCCGTAGAAAGGTATACTGCGGTGTATATCGGTAATTATGAGCATGTAAATTACAGAAGTCGCAGTTAAACGCGTAGCGAAGGGCGTTTCCGCTACATTTCTTCTGCGCTTGGCGCAGACGCGGAGCCATCTTGCGGCAAACACAGAGGACCCCCTCCTCGCAATGTACGGTGCTGCCCCGACAGGTGGCGCGCCACTCGCCCGCTTCTCTCCTTCGTCTCGTTTGAGCGCATTGGGGCCGTGCGGGGACCGGTGCGATGATGATAGTGATCTAAATAAAGGAAGGACGCTTGATTCTGCAACCCGTGAGGGAGCACGGCGAAGCGTCGTAGGTGCGAGGATGCCCAATACCCTTGCGCTTAATAAGTTTCCTCGCTCTCTCCCCTTCCAACTTCCAGCGTGCGTCACTCGAACCCTCGTTTTAGGCGACGCGGCTCCTCTTTCCGCTCACAGCGCGATTCCTAGGCGCAGCGTTCGATGCGGGACGCCTCTGAAGGGATCGCTGCGCCGTAGCGCGTCTGGTGCGAAAGCGTCTCCTGCGATATGGGCCATGCTGCTGGCGAGGAGTCATGCGTCTGCGTGGTGCTCCTGAAACAAATAATTAGAAAAAAGTTGTGCTGTGGACTTAGAAGTGTTGTATATGAAAACTATGTCTTTGTGGCTCAAGAGCATGCCGAGCGAATGAGTGGGCTGTCCGAACGGGGTGCGATAACGCTATCGCGTTCCACTCTTGAAGGCGAAGCTTAAGCGACCTCCAATTTTTTTTATTTCTTATGCCAAGTGATCAGATAGTGAGAACATTTTCTCATTCACGCTCGCTTATAGATGCCACTGCCCTTCGTTGAATACAAACTGACAGCCAAAGTAACAAAGTAGTTCCAAACACACACACACACCCTGGTTGATGATGCGCATCGCGTATGTTTGCGCAGTCAAGAGAAATTTCCGCATACTGTAGTTGCCACTGCATTGAAAGTTTACGTAGTGATTCTTCAATGACCTCCTATGAACTGGCATCACCTAATTTGCACGTAAAGCGAGCTAAAGCACCTCTAAATCGTTCCACAGCATGCGATGGCAACACATACAAGCCACTGACCTTCACTAGGTCGGTGATTCAAGCAGCGCCATGCCGGTTTGCAGAAGCCAGAGAGGAGTGCCCACCGCGCACCTTTTCCTCCTTGCTGAATGAAAAAGTCTGTTTGCGCGCTCCGCACCATCTGCTCGGCGTTTATTTGGCATTTGCTCACCACCGTCATCACATACCCAACTAGAGCGAAATAGTAAATGAATGATGCAGTGAACAATTATGTCTTTATAGCGTTCCATATCGTCAACCCATCACCAGTGCTGATGCTGTAGTGCCATCTGCTTTATTTGTATTTATTTGTAAAATACTTTACAAGGTCACTGCATGGTGCATTGAGTACAAGGGGGCGGGGGAGGGGTGCATAGAATCAATTATATGCATAAAAAGTGGCGAACTCGCGGCAACATCGTGGTAAAAAAACATCAGCTAGGTGCACAGTCTAGAAATTGCAGAAACATATTAACGCATAATTAAGTGATTTAAGTGGGGAGACCAAACCAGCGCAGCGAACTCAAGCTGTGGCAGAACAAATGTGAGAATGATTTTCGATCATTGCCTGATGTGTGGCCAAAGGTCTATGGCTGGGTTACTTCTCGACGCACAAGTGTGTATGGCTCAGAGTGTATCCCAGTGAGAATAAATTCACGTGGTCTGAAACGCGATTGAATTAATGGAAAGCTGATGCGCATCTAGAAACACTGCTAACAAAAATCAATTTAGTAGATGTCTGCTTTCTTAAGAAAGCAGGCAGTTATACTTTCTTTGCGTTTGCATCAGACTTGTATGTCTGAATTTCCAGCCTGTTTTCCACTCGCTTATCTTCTTCATCCACGCCTGACTGTCTCCTGATATGTTCAAGTTCTGGTCGCTCTGTTTTGAACGCTTCGTACGTTTCATTTCCGCGGCAGCACTTTCAACAGCAACTGCATATATGTGGCATTACATCGCGTGTATTCATGCACTGAATGCACCCAAGAGAGAATGCTCCCATCGCTGATGATATGCACAAAGCGTGCACTCCGGTAAATATTTTGAAGAGTGAAAGCACTATGTCAATAAAGAAGCTTGTTCAAGAAAGCTACTCTTCACTGTTAATTAATGAGTTACACCTACCTCTCTGCACACATCTCATTCACATGCACTTCGTTTATGCATGTTGCCATATGTCAACAGTTTTGTTTACAATAATTAGCAAGAATGAAATCACAGACACACCATATCGCTTCTTTGGCGGTATTCGAACTTCGGCTACTGTCCGTTTGCTTTTTGCGCCGATGGCTTCGTAAAGCACATACAGCAAGGGTTGCTAGGTCCAAAAAGTGAAAAGTAGCCAGGAAATTGCGTAAGTAGCCACTTCATTGCAGGTGCTTAAAAGGTAGCCAAAAAAGTCAGTAGGCTGCCGCCATGGCCAATAACTTAAGAAGAAAACTAATGTCGCCGATTGTGAACTTCTCGTTTTGTAGCTGATATGCGGGTCTTTATACGAAGTGTCAATCGACTGCAAGGGTCCCAGAAAACTTGAAGAATGCAAACATAATACTAATCCACAAAAAGGGAGACGTTAAAGAATTGAAAAATTATAGGCCCATTAGCTTACTCCCAGTATATAAAATATTTACCCAAATAACCTCCAGTAGAGTAAGGGCAACACTGGACTTTAGTCAACCAAGGGAACAGGCTGGCTTCAGGAAGGGATACTCTACAATGGATCGCATCCATGTCATTAATTAGGTTATCGAGAAATCCGCAGAGTACAATAAGCCTCTCTATATGGCTTTCATAGATTACGAAAAGGCATTTTATTCAGTAGAGATACCTGCAGTCATAGAGGCATTACATGATCAAGTACAGAACGCTTACGTAAATACCTTGTAAAATATATACAGAGGATCTACAGCTACAGCTAAGTAGGACGATACCTATAAAGAAAGGGGTCAGACAGGGAGACACAATCTCTCCAATGCTATTCACTGCGTGCTTGGAAGAAGTATTCAAGCTATTAAACTGGGAAGGCTTAGGAGTAAGGATCGACGGCGAATATGTCGGCAACCTTCGGTTTGCCGATGACATTGTTCTATTCAGCAACAATGCAGACAAGTTACAACTAATGACTGAGGACCTTAACAGAGAGAGTGTAAGAGTGGGATTGAAGATTAATATGCAGAAGACAAAGATAATGATGAATAGCCGGACAAGGGAACAAGAGTTTAAGATCGCCAGTCAGCCTCTGGACTATGTGAAGAAGTAGGTTTACTTAGGCAAATTAACCACGGGGAACCCTGATCTTTACTAGAAGAATAAAAATGGGTTTAATCGCATATGGCAGACATTGTCAGCTCCTGACTGGAAGCTTACCATCATCATTGAAAAGAAAGGTGTAGAATCAGTGCGTTTTACCAGTGCTGACATATGGGGCAGAGACTTGGAGAATGACAAAGAAGAACTGAGAACAAGTTAAGGACCGCGCAAAGAGCGACGGAACGAAGATGGTTAGGAGCGGGGAGGTCATGGAGCTGGGCAGGTCATGCAATGCGACGGTTAGATAAACATTGGACCATTAGGCTTACAGAATGGGTACCAAGAGAAGGGAAACACAGTTGAGGACGGCAGAAGACTAGGTGGAGCGGTGAAACTAGGAAATTCGCGGCTGCTAGTTGGAATCGGTTGGCGCAGGACAGGGGTAATTGGAGATCGTAGGGAGAGGCCTTCGTCCTGTTGTGGACATAAAACACCATGATGATGATGATGATGTTTATAGCCCTTCGACTTAATTAAAACGTGAATTTAGTGATCAAGTTAGAGCTGGTGGCTCCGTATTCGTATTATGGAATTGTTATCGCTATATAAATGATTAAGTAACCGGAAGTAGTTGTCATTGCACTCTAGTACCAGCGAATATGTGCTGTGAACAATTCTCGCTCTTTAGTTAACTTGTCAATGTATCCCTGTCCCATATCTCAATTTTTCAAGGGAATATTGTATGTTAGTCAGAATTTCTTATCATTGAAGAAAATTAAGTGTTTTTCTAGGTGTTTTCATAGCCATATATGATGCACTCTCACATGCCTTTACTCAAATTCATCATGGGACCGTAATAACACTTCTATTTCCACGTTATAATTTTCTAAGCACTCAAATATAAAAGGACACGTTCCATGAAATGGGCCAGAAAGTGTTGCTGTTAAATCAGTTTTGTCGGTTGCAAGGTGGAGATTGCGTCCTTCCTTCCAAATACATATAGTGAAAATGGTCGTTGCACATCGTGTGCGTCATAAGAGGCGAAGTACAGTAAATTATACAATTTATTTGTAATATTTTGTCGGGTTTGCCTGTAGTTCTTATAGAAAAATGTTGAGTTTAAATGTGGCCAGAGAGTAGCCAAGTAGCCAACCCAAAAATTTTCCTGCCACAAGCCTTTAAAAGTAGCCAATTTGGCTCAATGTTGCCAAACCTGGCAACCCTGACGTACAGCCAGCGAGGCAAGTGGAGCCTGTCGAGCTGGCGTCGGCGATGTTTCATATATGTGCAAGTCTTGGATTCCATGCTTTGGTTGAAATAGTTTTGTTGATCCCCGTGCGGTGGTGCTGCAAAGGTTCTCGTTCTCTGTAAAAAAAAAAGCCCTATGTTTTGTTATTATTTCTGCAAGTTTTGCCTGAATTATTGCTGGAGTGCATGGCAATGGAAGCAAGTATTAAGCAGCAATATATCAACAAAAAGCGACCAAAACATCAACGCATGAAGTATAAAAAAAAGGGAGAACAGCACCTCGTGCTGCGATTCGCACCCCAGTCATTTGTGTGGAAAGCAGACATTCTACCTCTGCACCATGGCTGCCTGTCTGCTACCAATCACGGCGCCCCCAATGGTGTTACATTCTTTTGGTTTCACTTTCAATGCATTGAAAGTGCAGCCATTCTGGGCACTCACCATGTTCTCGTACACTCTGCTTGCACGTAACGAATAATTTTAGTGCACTCTAGCAATGAATTACATGTTCTCTATTACATTTCTTGCTAATTTTCTAATTTAATGATTACATTTTTTACTTTGTGATGCTCACTGTAATTCAGTTAGGTTTTCAGTCAGCAGTTGCATTTAATTAGTTACTTTATGGACGAGACAAGCTGATACAGGTGACTCAGCTTTAGGTACCTGAATTTGGTGTGAACTACGCACGAGATCATGCCGCGCAGCAGCCTCGTAGATGCACAGTTCAGATAGGCAAATATGGGAGCACAACATTTGTTTCCTCATGTTAATGCTCCACCAGATGCATTCGCTGGTGAATTGAACAGTTGCTGGTATGTCTCCGTAGCGACGACCACTATCGATGTTAAAACCAGGAAATTGCCTGCGGAGAATTCGTATAGTTTTTCGTTGGCGCAACTGTAACGATAAAGTGATGCGTTTTACAGAGGACACAGATGCTGAGTAACAACAATCTTGTCTGCAATATGTCCATGTGTTAAAGCACATTATCCCCAAACGCACACATCGAGCAAGTTTTCATTGTCGCTGCTGATATATTCACAAGAAAAATTAGGGAAGATGACCAACAAAATTTTCGAAGCTCCATTGTCAGTAAAGATAAGCAATGCAGGAAGGGCTGCAGGGGACGCACTGGATGTACCAGGCCAGGTCATTCGGATTACGATATCTGTGCAATATTATAAAAAGTTTGAATGAAAGTACAATGTAAAATTAATTGATTGCCTTTGAATATTTATTCAATTATATTCGTTGGGCAGTGATTGGTTACTGTGACCAATTACATATTTTTAATGAAGTGCGAGTAAGTGTAATCGGTTACTTTTTTCTGTAACGTGTACAAATCTGGATGGGGGGGGGGGGGGGGGCTTTGGATCTTGGCTTCCTAGAACGGTTTATCATCAGATGAGCTGAGACCATAGCATGCACCACTGCGGTGAATATGTATGAATTGTATATGCAGATTAGATGCACCGTTGCTGTGTATATTGCTATGAATCGTATGTAAATATTTGCACCAACATAGTTGACTGAGTGGTATTTCTGTTACGTCACAGTTCCTCTACATGGAAGGCTCCCAGATTCCAGTGATGGCAGACTCCCAGACGACAACTGAGTTTGCGCCGCACTCGCCACAAAGTCGCATTGTCGAGAAGAACAGTCGAATAACCTCCGATGGAAGGGTCATCACCACAACCACCATCAAACGATCACCGACGACAGAAAGTGAGCCCGTGTCGCTCTTGCATTTCTTCTCTGTATTCGGAATCATCAAAACTCGCCGAGATGCCTCGTTGTACTTGTACCTTGATGCAACAATAGAGCAGTACCAGCACTATAGTGACCTTTGTTTAATAATGCCCTGCAACACTTTTTTTATATGGGAAATGATCTTGCTGAGTTACTAGACATACACACAGTCATGAACATCTCACCCAAGTATTACTACTTCTGTTGTGCTGCTTTGAGTTCAAACTTTTGCTCAGATGGTTGCCAACCCTTTTGTTCAACGTTTGAAAACTTCAGCCATTTCCTTTCCCGACTCTTACACAGAAGTAATCACAATGGCTACTGGAACCCGTACCTCAGGCATCAGCTAAATCACAAAGATCTCATCACCAATGAAGTGATATGCCTAGCTGGTGGCGGAAAACATTATATGCGCCGATATATTAGCAGTGCAGCATTACATGACCTCTGAGATTAGGAGCTTGACGAATGGTCATACCTATCTCGAAGTACAAAGCTCAATGCCATGATGAGCATGCTAACTATCTGGGGGCAGAGCGTGGTGTGGATGGGCATTATTGCGTGTATATAGGCACTATGCACAGCTTTGTGTACAGTGTAGGAATGACATGACTATATAGGTGAGCTAGGTGGCACATTATTTGAGCACAAAACAGAGCTAAGAAAGAGAAGTGGCTACGGCAAGAAAGGGGGACTACTCTAAGCAACATGAGTTTAATTGCTGATGACTCAGTTAACACAAGGTGTATAAAGAAAGATTCATGAGGAGGTGTCTTTTAATATCAGACATTGTGCATGTTTCATTAAAGGTCTTGGATGGCCCATTAATTATAATTTGCTTAATCAACACGAATTGGTTTGTAAATCATGTTACATATAAAATTTGGGTGCTGTCCACTGTGCGATAAAAGCTACTTCATACTAGTTCATGTACATGAGCGACTAGTATCAATTAAAATATTAGCACATGCTTCTGTGAAAATGGCCCCAGCAATGATGAAATCCTAGCAGTATTATACTCAGAGGGAGTTAGATGCAGTTAAGTGCCTTCATAGATTTTGCTGAAGAAACAATTTGGTCGCCATAAAACTCAGCTCTGTGAATTCCTCTTTTGTGTCATCTGTGCTTCTCTTACATCCAGTGGCTGCAAATTTTGTCCATTCAAGCACAGGCTTGAAACATGATAGCGGCTTTACAAAATGAAGCAGCCTTCCCTTTGCATGCATACTCAAGCATACCATATTTTGTGCATTATGTTGAAAGGCACATTCCATGTTGATGCTTCTGAAACAAAGTCATAGTAGAATCTACCCATGTCTGTTTTAGCATTGCGACTGAGTGTGTATGCCAAATTATAGCTAGCAACACAGCCATATGCTTATATTTTGTGCCATTTGCTTATAGGTAAAAAGCTTTAGTTTTAATTGTGGCACGCATGTTCACTCTGCCTTATGCTATAGGCGTGGACGAGGTGCACTTGCCTATAGGCAGAGGGGAATTGGAGGAGCTGACCCATAAAGAGAGGTGCTTTGTCATGCATCATGAAGAGTGATGTCAGGGCCTGTACTGAGTTTTTGTTCTTCCATGAATGGCAGTGGCAGTTGTATAATACGTCATTTTCTCTCAGCAGTGGTGTTTCAGTAACTGTGAATATCGCAAACTTGTAATGCTGTTATGACAGTGACCATTACAAAAATGCTTCCTTTTGTGTCAGTTTTATGCTGCTGAGAAGTTATGTCACATTCTAGCATATTGCGTTCAAATATGACACTCGTACTGAGCAATGCTTCTGAAACTGTATCTCACTTTGAAATACCTGGTATCATAAACAGAAATCACGGCAAGCTAACAAGTGGATACGAGTGTCAAAGTACCAAATATACTAAGTACAGAGCCTGAATATGCATGTCGCATAGTGTCATCCGGTTTGAGCTGACTTAAGAATTTGTTCACTTGATTTAGGGGTCTTCTGAATGACGTTATGTAGTTTGCACGTCTGAAGTAGTTCTATTTCTTTTGATGCTTTCTAGTGTGTGGCAGTAAAAATATAGGATGATGACGTCATTCGTCCAAAGTGGCAAAGTGCGGATGAATGCCACGAAGGCATTGAGGGAATAACTTATGAAGGCAGCCATCGCCACCTGTAAAAGCTGAGCTTGCTCTGCATGAGTTACCTCGCATAAGGGTGTCCTTGTGTGGCCTATTAACACTATATTAATACCTAGTGCCTGTAGCATGTAGTTGTAAATTACATTTTGATATGTCTGCTTGCAGTTACACATGTATGTTTTTTCTCTTGCAATGTCTGCCTGCAATGTTGAAGTAGTCATTAGTGATGCAATCTGTGCTCTTGCTGTTCACATGTGTCGCCTGAGATTCACATGAGGTGTAAGGTAGGTTTGCATGAGTAGCCTTCTGATTTATCAGTTACCTTTATAAAGTATGGTTGAGGAAAGATCTTTCTGCCAATGCCAATTGACTTCGCTCCTGTTTTGGCTAATGCTTAATGTATTACATACTGCTTACGTTCCATGTATTTCAAAGCTGACTTATATTTTAGCTTTTCCAGATTTGCAATGAGCTTCACCAGCATTGTAAAATTTAATTACCTAGAGCTGTCACCTACTCGATGGGCTGGTGGTTGGAAGCTTGGGTCACTACCATGCTGCAAACACAGAATTAACTTCCAGCTTTTACTTTGTGCAGTTGCATAAACAATGTCCCACTGAAACAATCGATGAAAGAAAGAAAGAAAGAAAGAAAGAAAGAAAGAAAGAAAGAAAGAAAGAAAGAAAGAAAGAAAGAAGCAGAACAATGCTACTTCTAAAATAGAATGCATAATAAGGTTGTCTTCAGCAGTTTTACCTACTCTGCTCTAAAAATGAGATGCTTGCATCACATTTTGCTTTTTTGTTTTTTACTTCCTTGTTCATCTAGACCTGCATTGTGAACATTTTTGTTTGGACTGCATCTTGCATGTTACCAAAATTCTCATTTATGCATGCCTGTTCCTTATGGCCCATGTTTGTGTAGCTAAAACAAGAGACCTCGAGTGGGAAGCTCTTCTTGCCATCGAGGAGAAACTGCGTCTCATGGAAAATCAGTCATCACCTATGAAGCCACTTGACGAGTCTATGGTCGAGTTCCTTCGTAGCCAGATCGCCAGCAGCCCAGCTGATACCATCGAGCACATAACATCTAAGGTGAAGACTTCCTTGACAGCTGAGCCCGTGTCAAGTAGCGCTCACGTGAGCAAAACCACGGCCAATAGCCAGGAAATGTCAGTCATTGCAGCTGCTGATTGCACTACCACAAACGCCTCTGCCTGTCCTTTGGCAACAAAGGACCCTGACACGTCAACAACACTGTCCTCGGACAGCACTGACTTGTTCTCAGGACAAGACGGCATCTACCAGGAAGACGACATAGCAGATGACATCCCTCCCCCTCTCCCGTCCTCTCCTCCGCCGGACATATGCGACGCTGATGACAGTGCTACTGATGATGGTGTAGATGTGGATGACCTTGTTGTGTGCAAAGTTAGGAGAGCGGTTCTTGTGAACGGCTTCGATGGATCAGGGAATGATGCCTCCACTGAGTTTCTTGCCACGAAGTTGGTAGAAGAAGGTACAAGCGGTTTGTCGTCTGAAGAAGAGAGTGAAGCCGACATTTGTGGTAGCAGAATTTCAACCTGGAGTGGCACATTGGGAGTGGATGGCTTGATGGCTTATGGTGGCGCTCCCAATGGTGGTCCAAGAGCGGACCAAAATGGCAACATTCATCACGATGGTGAGAGTCCTCCTCCAACTTTTTTTCCAGGAAGTCTTGCAGGCCTTCTCCTCTGTCTTCCGAAAGGCACACTACGGAGCTGGCTACTGTCCCTTTTGTGTGTTTCTCTATGTTTTGTGCACTATGTGATTGCCTGCCCTGTAGCTGTGCCTGCATAAAAATACCTGTGCCTCTTGTGTACTCTGCCCTGTGAGCACCCGCACCTACCCCGCCCACCTGTGGCCTGTGTTTGGGACAGTGTTGTGACTGCACGACGCCTCGGTCGCATGTGGGCACCTTCTGCAGTGGTGCATGTGGCATGTCTGGCACTCCTCACATCTACGTGACCTCGGCGGTGGCTGCCGTGCCTGCTTCTGCAACTAACATTTTCACCTGCTGTGTTCATCAACTAGCTGTCTTTCAAACTGTGTGTCGTTTTCCAGAGCCAAAGAAGAGGAAGTTCTTGCAGTGAAAGTTAAATTAGCTGACAACTGATTATTCAAAGCAACAATGATCTGGAAAGTGTCTCATGCCATCAAAGCTCAGGAATCTGAGCTACTTTATACATTTTTTCACTGTAAACATAGACTGAGAGAAATGGCAGAGATAAAAAATATACAGGCTAGAACTGTGTATGCGATGCATCGCTACAAATTAAAACACGAACTGGAAATAACGGATCAGAACACCTGTTATGTGTAATTACATGGAAGTGCAACTCTAATCACTCCGTAGCTGATATTTAAGCATGGAGTAGTTTCAAGAGTATGTTTTGCAATCTGAATTAAACCACTGTTAAAAATGCAGGTGAACCTGAAAACAAAATAGCGCAGTGGAACTAGTCTCGGAATTGTTCCCGTTTGAATATATGCTGGTAGTAGATGCAACTCAGTATCAGGTGCATTAAAAATCTTCGTTGTTTGCGTGTTTCTTTCACTGCTTTGTCATGGAACTCCTTTGTCCAAAGTTTTATGATGATGGAAGATTTCATATAATATGCAGCCCTTCAATGCAGAAGCAAATCTTGCGCCACATTTTTTGTTTAAGCTTTAAGGATACAAAGCACCTCTATTTTCTTTGCAGGGTTCTAGAACATATATCGGTTGTCCAAAAAGTAGTTGTGCAGTGGTAATGCTAGTTTTCAAATTTGAAGCTTTACTTACGGCAGTGCTGTAATCCCTACAGGAGATGCTTGAAATGGCCACCACCAGCTTAAAGACATGTCTTGAAGACACACGATGCTGCATATTGTTAAACACTCGGCATAGGGTTGCTGGAGTTATCTGTATAATGTGCAGGTAATGGCTGTCTGTAACTACTGCAGTGCGTGAGGATTGTTCTTGTACACTCATCCTTTGGGTGCACCCACAGACGTTATTAGACGAACTGCAGGTCTTGCACTATCATATCACATGTGAAACTGCAATGTCATTCACAATTATTATTGTATCTTTGTCTAGTTTATCACTGCATAGTTACTTTTTGGACACCCAGTATGAGCTTTGTGCCTTCCCAAGCACCAATTGCCATTTCCCATCTCGCTGTCAGTGCAGTTGAAGCTCCAGGAGTTACTGTGTGTTTACCACACATGTACATTTGCAGCCGAAAAAGATTAGCACAAGTGGTGGCCGGAGCGGCAAAATCGCGACATGCGGTGCTGTTTTTCTAGAGTGCGCCGATAGCGAGAGTTCAAGGCACATTTCATTGTGCAAAGCAAGGGCGACCGGCAGAAACCGACCGATATTAAAGGCCGCATTTCGAGAGCTACCATATGCCTCACTTTTCGGCCAAGCTATGCGCCAATGAGGCTGTGCAATCAGGCTGCGATAAAGAAACTACCATAGCTGATAACGCCTGTGCATAAAAAATACATAAATGGGCTCACGTGCGCAGCCTCGTTGGCGTATAGCTTGGCCAAAAAGTGAGGCGTATGATAGCTTTCGAAATACAGGCTTTAAGATGGATCGGTTTCTGCCGGCCACCCCTGCTTTAGAAAACGGAATGTGCCTTGCACTATCGGTATCGGCGCGCTCGGGAACAACAGCGCTGCGTGTCGATTTTGCCGCTCTGGCCACATTAACGTTGGCTCTGGCCACCAGTCACTTGTGCTAATCTTTTTCCGCTGGGACTGTACACTAGATGGAAGGAACATTTCCTAGATAGATTACATATCAGAGCCACATTATCTTTGAGAACAAGTTACGGGGTGACATTCAATAGCAATATCTCAATTCATCACTGGCACGTTTCTGGAACTGAAATTACTTTACCACACCGTCTTAGCTTCAGTACATTCTTCACTTGCAGCAGCCAAGCTGTTATGGACTGAATGATGCGAACTCTGGAACAGTTTAAAAAATGTAAAGAATGCTTTTCAGGTTCACTTTTTTTCAGTGATTGCATTTTTGATATACACTGTTCCTGTAGGAGTAACTTGAGTTAGCATTTAGCATGCTAGTCCCTAGCAAGTGAGAAATTTTTCTTAGCTATTTTGCAAATTAATTAAGCTAAATTACATACACAGATTCTAATCAAACTTGTGTAAGCAAATAATTAGGCGGATCATATATATATATATATATATATATATATATATATATATGTATATATATATATTGTGGAGTTACAGTAGTTGAGTTTTGATTTATAGCCCTGCCCACACACATGAGAACAAGCCTGCTGACAAAAACGTTGCTCTTAGACATTTCATTTCTATACCAATTAACTTTAATGAATTAAAATTCGATAGCTTTATAAAAGCGTATTTCATGTGTTTCCAGAAAGAGCTTATGACCTGTTCACTGTTGTTTGAATCACTGAAAGGGCACTATCATGCAAAACTTGAAAATTTTATACTTATGAGCCACGAAGAGCTGCTGTTAATATTTTTGATCGAGAAGGCGGGCCAACATCAAATTTCTTTATGTGATATGCTGAGAATGGAATTAAAGCAACATAAAAATATCTTCACATGCCTCTTATTATAACTGCGGTGGGGGGGGGGGGGGGACGGCGCCTCTGCTTTTACTACTAGCTGCGGTGTCATGGATTAAGGCAGCAGTTGCCGCAACTTTAACAACATTCGGGTATTGCGTAAGGTTTTTAGGCATTCTGGATGATCACGCCCATATTGTATTGGAGAAAAAGCAACATTGCATATTGCTGCTCCTGTTTTGTGAGTAAAGTGCGCCTGCAAACCATATTTAGATGTCAATGAGGCATATTTGTGCTTTAGCCACATCCATGATGAATAACCAATATTTAAGCAGTTAAGTAAAAGAGAAAGAGGGGAATCACATGCTAGTTTCAAGATCTACCTGGCAGTTCCTTCCTTTTTCCTTGCTCATACTTCTTTGGAACTTCTCAAACTTTTTCTCATGTACCTTTATATGCATTTCTAAATAAACCTGTCAATTACTAGGCTGCATGAAAAAGGTTTTTGTGACTGCGTTATTTCTGGGATGCTGTAGATATCAGACTAGTATGTAACGAATTACATGCAAATAATTACTTGTAATCAATTACATTTTTTGTAACTTTTTCATTTAATGATCACTTTGCTTACTCGGTAATGTTCATTTAATTTAATTACTTTTTTTCAGTAACCAATTACTTTATTGACGAGACGAGTGGTAACAGGTGATGCAGCTTTGAGAACCTTAATTTGGTGGGAACTACAGTAGAATGTCTGAGGTCGTTCCACAAAGCAGCTTTGCGGACATGCATGTTTAGACAGGCAAACCCGGACCTCAATATTTGTTTCATCAGCTTAACGCTCCACAAGGTGTTGGCCAACTAATTAAACCGGTGTTGGTACGTCTTGACAGCTACGGCCACTTAAGATGTTAATAAAAATCACCTACAGGCAATTTTTTAGCTTTTCATTGGCCCGACCGGGAACATCTATTCCAAGTGCACCCAGATCTTGAGTAACGTCCATCTTGTGCAGAAGATGTTCGCGCCTTGCAACACCACTCTACCCAAAACGCACACATTGAGCGAGTTTTCAGTGTCGCTGCTGATCTCTTCACAACAAAAATGAAGAAAGACCAATTAAATTTTTGGAAAGTAGTTGTTAGTGAAAAAAAGCATTGTGTGACATACTGCAGAGGACGCACCTAAATTGCCAGGCCAGCTTGTTCTTTTAATGTATGAGTGTGATGGTCACAAAAGTTCAGAGGAAAGTAACATAAAAGTAATAGATTATTCTTGAGTATTTCCCTAATTACTTTCATGGAGCAGTAATTGGTTACTAATTAGTAATTTGAATGAAGTAATGGTAATTGGTTACATATTCTGTAACTTGTACAAGACTGTTAGATAGTCAAGTACTTCGAGGAGCACCCCTTTTAGAACATATTGTCAGTTTTCACCAGCACGAACAAAAGTCAGTTGATGTGTGTAGCTGTGATTTGCCATTTGTAAAGTACACTGTGCACCTTGCTTACAGTACCACTTTTTCAGCATGCATTAAGCAGATTGGTGCATTTTCAGAACAGGCTAACTGGAACTTAGAATGAGATGAAATCCAGATTCTTAAGTTGTTCACAAAATGCTGTTAGGAACAGCTGTAGAAGAACAGCTTCAAAGGACCAGTATACTGTTTATGTTAAATTGGCGTGGTTACCAAACCCAATTAACATTCAGCAGACTCACTTTGTGGCTATGGTATTATGCTACTGAGCTCGAGAGGTTGTAGGTTCGATCCCCACATAAGTGGCTACATTCAGGTTGGGGAAAAATGAAAAAAGAAAGCTTGCAATTAGATTTAGGTGCATAGTAAAGAACCCCAGGTGGCTGAAATTAATCCAGAGTGCCCCATTATGGCGTGCCTCATAATCAATGGTTTTGGCATGTAAAACAGAGAATTTAGTTTTAATTCTTAGTTACCATTCAGCAGTTGAATAATTATTTCAAGAATTTTAATGGATATTACCATTGAAGGTAAGAATAAATATATTTCTAATATTAACATTTCATCAGATCACAATGGATTTAGTGGTACTTTCTTGGGCACCTAGCAAGGAAATGTCCCTGGTTTGAAGACATTTCTCATCCTTTATAGAAAGAGGTGAATGTATATGCACTCTAAGAGCAATAAAATGGAACTATTTGCATCTGTGAAAATCTTTTTTCTGTTTCCTGCATCAGCACCTCTTCTATGTGGCATTCTGTGCAATGCTTTTTTGTATTTGTGGGATGTCTCTTGCACCACTTCCACGCCATTTGTATGAGACAAGATGCAACCTTGCTTGGTGAGGTTGATTGTACATTGCTGTGTGCGTGTGTTGTTTTTGATGTTCTTTATTTTTGCTTATTAACACATTGCCTACCCCAGCTGATCATGAATGTGTTTTTGACACTTCTCTCACTCAAAACAGATGGAGGATCGCTAGCAGAAGCTGCTCTTAAGGAACTGGAAGCCAAAAATAGGAGTCCTACAGCAACAAAGAGCACACTTATTATCCACAGCGTTCAGAGAGTGAGTACATGATGGCGTGATGCACTATTTAACTAGTTGGGAGGCACTAAGCCTCACATGGCTTCTTATGCTTGTTATACCCCTGTCACACTCGATATTTGAATGTCATTAGATTCGAATGACATTGGGCTCAACGAATGCCATTTGACCTTTCGTGGTGCTACACAGGAAACATTAATGTCATTTGGTCATAATCAACAGCGCGCTCATTGCATAAAATTGGTGAGAAAAGTAGAGAAGGTATGTGTAGAATGTCTGAAAAGTCAATCCATTTACTTTAACGTAAATATGGGGCGTCGCTTCACTGAGAGATCACACATATAAAACTTCTAATTCCAGAATGTATGGCCACTATAAGCCAAAACAAGGCTTAGCCAGCTTAGTAGCCATAGCCAATCAATTTAAGACAAACAATATGACTCACATGGCTGTCTATCCACCGTAGACATGTCAGGGCTGAGCAATCATGCTCAGTTGCAGTAAGTGAAGCGGTTGATGTGTGCTTGTTATTGCGAGCAAAGCGTACTAATCAGAGGAGGAGGCTCGATCGTCAAATAGATGCAGATGCCATGCGCGACGCTAAAAACATGTGCACGCAAGCACCTGTTTGACTTAATAGTTCTGCGGAACCAGAAAGGTAGAGGGAAGTAATTAATCAAGAAAAATGAGACATCCACCCAATCGTAGCAATCGCTACAAAGGAAACCCATACGGGTTCCTCGAATGTTCCTCCTTTGTAGCAATTGCTACGATTAGGTGGATGTCTCATTCTTTTTATTAGTTGTTAAGCACCTGATTGTTTACATTATGGCCGACTAGTAAAGCGACGGCGGTCAGACACCACTGAGGTGCAGAGTAAAACCATTTTGTGACAGACTGCCGTATATCTTTTCTCTAGTTAAAATGACAGATGCCTTAAACCACGCAAAATTAATGACCTCTTTACACGAATGCTTTTCAAATTACGAATGCTCGATGTCATATTTTACCTTGTTTCTGGAGCAGACAGTATACATTTGCTTCGAGTACGAAGCCAAATTAGTTTCTGGAACTCATTCGCTTGCGGAAGTCATTCGATTTTGATGGCATAAAATATCACTGTGTAGGAACCGAATAATGTCGTTCGGTGCTAATGCCATTCGATTTGTATGACATTAAAATGTCTAGTGTGACAGGGGTTTACATGCAGCATTTGGTTTAGGTGGTTGCTTTACGTATTTTTGGTAGACTAACACACTGCTAATAGCATTGGAATGTTTTGCATTTGTTGCCAGTCGCATGATCTGGTGTGCTGTATTACAGGGCAGAGGTTATCGCGAATTTCTGGCTATCTTAATCTGTAGCGGACAGTAGTAATTGAACTAAAACAACTATTTGGTAGTGTAGGTTGATGCTCATGATGTCACTCATAGCAGCACGAAAAGAAAACACAAGGCAGGCCTACCCCTATACACATATATTTTCAATCTCGTTTCTTTTTATTTTCAAGTAGCTTTAAGTAAGGTTATGGCTGCAGTGTCCTTAGCTGTGATATTGTCTTTAATAGCAAATGTTTTGTCACTGCCGTTCCTAAAGAAGAGTCACAGTTTCACCCAAAAGGCGAAGCATATTGATTGCAATAGCAAATTAATAGGCAGCTATACGAAGTAAGGTTAGTCGTATTATCAGCTGCATATATACTGCTGTAAACATTCTCTTGCTAATTAAACCAACAAACACATTGTCATGCGCCATCCAGGCAAACAAACACGAAAACATCTCACTCGATGGCCACGGACACACTCTGTCAGAATGCCGCCGTGAAGCAGCGGCGAGCGTATTCCCCTTCGTGCTGCCCCCTGTTTCAATGCAAACTAGGTGTGTGAGAACACAGTGTACAAGAAGCCATGAGCTATCTCAGGTCCTCTATCCTTTGAACCCACTGCAGATTGCCTCCAAGATAGCATGCGCGCAGCCACACTCAGCTGGAGTAGAAGAGGAGATGCACACTAACCTGACACCTCCCCCCTCTCATAATGCGTGCACATTTGCCTGCTTCCCACC
Organism: Dermacentor andersoni; assembly: GCF_023375885.2. NCBI lineage: Eukaryota > Metazoa > Arthropoda > Arachnida > Ixodida > Ixodidae > Dermacentor > Dermacentor andersoni. The sequence goes on along the minus strand of NC_092818.1, from coordinate 193,495,842 downwards.
CTCACCCTATGCGCACATAAGAAGATGGTGCACATCCTCCTCGCTTTCCTTCCATGTGAGGTCGGGAAGACGTAAGACAAGTTGAAGGAACAGGAAGGCAGCCTTTTGAGAAAGATATGCCTGTATATGCTGCTAGCAGCATACACAGGCATAATATTTGGCGAAGATGTTTATGACAGTATTTTCTAGTGGCTATGAAAGTGTTTTCCACGTATTCAAACGTATTGCAGGGCACCTCTAACAGATTAAGCTCGCAGGGGCCATATAGCTATATGTCAAAATGAACTGTCTCTTGGAGCTGTGGATGGCCTAGTCTACCAGAAGTAGTCGTACATAGAGCTTCTGCATGGGAGTCTTGGAGTCTTGTGTCTTTTTTCTGATGGTGTGTGCCCCCCTTTTTGCATGTGTCTGAATAGGAAGCTGCCATTCCGAGCCTAAAGGTATGTGCTCATTCTTTGCATGCGTTTCCAATCAATATTTTTTGTCTTTACTAACCAACTAACAGTTAAAGAACACAAGTGTATGTGTGCACAGGCAACTAATTGTCACTGAGCTGCACCAAGAGTTTTAGAGAAATTATTTAAACACGGAGTGGGAACACCTTCCTCTTGTACGTCTACTGCAGTGTAGTTTGTATTTTGATTTTACAGGCTGTGATAATGTCTATTTTTTTAGTTCAAAGCATTGCAAGGAGTTGAGACAGTTTGTTGAGATCCTCCACACGCATGCAAAAACCTTGCTGAGCACACACCAAATTTTTTGTTGCATACAAGATGCATGTTGGGCAGGATTTTAAAACAGTGAAGTCTTGGACCTAAGTTGTGAAATGAATCACACGACTAGACTTTCTTATTCATAACCCACGCCTAAATGTCTAGCAGGGTTTATAATATGGTAACGAACCTAGAAGGTGACTCTACTGCATCAGTGTTGTGATAATTCCGGGAGTACATGTTTTTTTCAAGGCAGCATCTGACTAAAAGAGCATTGGTATTGTTTAAGAACGGTTAGGTAAGTTAATAATTCCAGCACATGCACATTAAGCGTGAATGAATGGAACAAAATCTGTAATCTTTCTGTAACATTTGGTCACTAGCAAGTGACTCTCCTTATAAAAAGGCTAGTTTATAGACCACTGTCCCACTGTAACACATCTGTGCAAAATATATGTACATGAATGCAGCACTGTGTTGCATTTCTTTTTAAAATATAACTTAGAAAATGTTGAACCTGTTTTACTTGGAACCAATTTGGTCTACCTTTACAATGGCAGTAGCTCCTAGCATATGGAATTATTTTGACACTTATGCGACATGTTCTCATAAAAGGTTCTGCTGTGCACTATTCATCTCTAGGTGAAAATCGACAAGCAAGGACATTGGCGTGAGGTTTCTCAGGTACTGAGTCAAATGTGTTTTTTCACGGATGACACTCATCATGAGCTGCCTACTGCTTTTTTATAACAGCTCATTTGGGGCTGTGCTGTACATTCCGATGCCCCCACCAGCGTGCTTAATTCATTTGCTGCTTAGCTTGCTTGAGTTCATAATGCTGCTTGTTCTCTGTTCCTTTAATTTATATAGGGCTGCACATCAGAAGAATACACGTTAGAATGCCAGGATATGTAGAGTCACATAAATATTTAGGTTTACCCTCTAGGATTGAAGTTTGTTAGTCATTGTAAGCCACGTTATCAAAAGGACTCTGAAGGTCATTTACCTCTCAGGTGTGAAAGTGATGTGTTGACTGTGAAATAGAGGAGGGGCTTAAAATAAATTTTAAAAGGAAGCATTTGTTTTCTCAGGAGTGTCCTCATGTGACAGGAAAAGAAAGACGCTCACGAACTTGTGCTGAACCATTTTACAGTTTCTGAAGGATACTGAAATTTGTGGTACTTAAAGGTACACAACTATTACAGGCCAAAATGCAATGAAAATAAGATTGTCAGATATACAAACCCAGTACCAGTCTTTTAGCACTTTGGAATCATACTTTCTCGATTTGTAATATGCAATAACATAAAAAAGATAAAAACAAAACCATGTCGTGCCACTAAAAAAAAATTCAGACATTTTCATTTAGGATGCATGTTCCGAGGTGCTGTTTTCAGAGGTTACTAACAGTTCTAACATATGTGCATGTGTAAACACGTAGCACTAAAATTGTATATAATGTGGCGAGGAAAGCATATGTCGCTTTGAAGAAGACAAGTCCACTTGTCGAAATGTTGGCTCCTGCTTTCACCTTTTTCTCATTTTGCTCATATGTGCATGTGTGTATGTCATGTTTTAACTTTAACTGGATAGTATGCATACAAGAAACACAGCAAATTGCTTGTATTGCTTGCTTTTTTTCTTTTTTAGATATTTTAGCTGTTACAACTTTAATCTCAAGAAGACAAACTTTATTTCAAATAGGACCCACTGTCAATGCCTTTACCACACCGACAGTAGGTCGTACTGCTGAAACTAGATGTAATATATTGTGTAAATTTAGTTTGATCTGAAACCATTGCAAGCGGTATTTCCTCCTGTCATGTGCATTAATATGCACCTTCAAAGATTAGTAGGCAATGTGACTCTTCGAACTATTTGCGCAAAGGCCAATTAAAGGTGCCCTACTGATCACTCCTGGTAGAATTAACACTGGAAAGGGCTTAAATACCACAAAACGTGCTTAAATAATCATTTCTTACACTTGATAGCTTTTTGTACTCAATACCTAAGGATGCTATAATCCGGAAAAGCTCTTGGTTCATTTCAGCTCTGCATTGCAACCTTACACCTTTGCTCATTTCAAACGAATCTCGCAACTTCATTAAGCAATCCTTTGCTTAGATATCGCTTGTAACAGCAGGACGATGGGTATGAAGTAGGATGGACATACTCAAACGAACAAAGGAGAAGCTTTATTAGTAAATTATCCTAATTGAATATAAAAAAAGTCACTCTTACTAATAAAGGGGGCTTAGTAAGCCAGAAAGAAATGCAAAAACGAAAGACAGGTGGTGGTCTCGCCTTGTGAAATTCTCGCACCAGCCTGTCATGGTGTCATAGATTTTGATGGTGTCTGCTCGAGCCCAGTAAACTTTTTGGACCACAAGATGGACTGCATTGTACTCTAGCAGAGGCAAATACTATAGAACTTAGCAAGTTTCAAAAATTTTTATTTCACCAGAATGGCCAAACTACTAAAAAGTACTTCAAAATTTGTGACATATGACACAGATGTACTGTGGTGTGGGGGCTCAGCAAAACTGGAAGTCTGGCCTTGATTAATTTTTCTAGTAATCAACCTTTTGACGTAATAGTTTTTCGGAAACCTGCAAGGTGGAGAGAAGTAATTAATTAATAAAGGGAAAATGAGACATTTACCCAATCATAGTAATTACTACAAGGGAAACCCCTATGGGTTCCTTGAAAGAAAAGCCTCGCAGTTGAAGAAAAATTCATCCTGGTCCGGCACTCAAACCCGTGGTCACCGCCTTTCTGGGGCAGTCGCTCTACCATCTGAGCTAACCAGGCAGCGAGCAGATGGCAGGGCGAAGCCGAATTCGTCAACATCTCGAAGCAAAGGCAAGAGTTTGATGTAATAGTTCTGCAGAAATCCGCTAGGTGGAAAGAAGTAATTAATAAAGGGAAAACCAGACATCCACCCAACCGTAGCAATTGCCACAATGGAAACACATATAGGTTCCTTGAAAGAAAAAGCTTCGCAGTTGAAGAAAAACGTCCTGTTCCGGGAGTCGAACTGGGTGGATGTCTGATTTTCCCTTTATTAATCAACCTTTTACCATAAAGTTAAAAAATACAGTTCTTAAAGAATGCTTTATCATTCTAAACTAAATATAATTTGTAGTTGGTGTCCCAGTAATATTTCTGACCCGTTGGCTTGTTAGTAATTGCAGAACCAGCTTTATTCCTGCAATAGTTTAGGCCATCATATTTTTTTTAGTTGCCTTAGGTGCTTGTTGCTGCTTCTCGAGCCCTGTTTCATGAGGTGCTTAGGTGCAATGAGTGCTTTATGTCTTACTGTAGCTCCGAACATCCCAATTCTTGATTGTCCTGTGGATGCAGGTGGACGACGCATCTCTCTCCATCTCACCAAGCAGTCTGCGAAATCAGAACCAGCACTCTGGTGATAGGAGCGTCTCTTCATCGTGCAGCGAAGCAGAAGGAGAAGGTAAAGTTAGCTTTTCATCATAAACTTTTCCCTTCAAATTTTTCTTCAACACGCAAAGAATGTGAAGCCGGTTACTTTTGAACATGCCATGATAATCAAGGACTCTTCGCTGTTTATAGTTATGAGTGCAAGTGCAATACTCATTTTGTGCGGGTTAAATTGATAAGAGGTTCTCTTTCCATTCTGTGATTCCTTAACTTTTGTTCTGAGCAAGCATTTAGGATTCTTAGTTTTTGAGTAAAACCAGATAATTCCAGAATTTTTCATCCCAAGCAAGATTTATGAAAATGGGTTAACCAAGATTTCTTCTCCAAGTTTTGCTGTTTCATAAGTTGTAATAATAAATACAGGTGCTAAAATACAGGTACTGCCCGCCTTGCGACATGCATCACATTTACCACACGTATAGATACATGCAGCACCACGGCAGCACCACGGCAGCACCACGGCAGCACCACGAAGCACCATTCGGCAGCACCACGAAGTGAACGCAGTGCTGATGTTGCTCTATATTGCGAATGAAGAACAGTAGTTGTGACATTGGAAGAACATTTTCCCCTGGAAAGGTGAATGAAGACAGAAGTTTTCTAAATGCAAATTACCATGTACATCAGCAAGGGCTTGCTTGATAAGGAAAAGCATCACACTACTTGCAAAGCATGCCCGTGCGCACTACCATTCATGCTTTTTGTTTCCTTTGCTGAAAAAAAGTGCAGAGAACAAAGTAAACAATGTACTGCCAAACGCGTCTCTGTTTGTTGTTTTAATGCGTTAGCATTTTTTGGGTACTTTATGCATTTACCTCTCGCCTACTTGGGTCACTGAGTAGGTATGTGCCACTGAGTGTGCAGCAAGCAAGCAAATAATTCTCAGCATTCGCAGGCACCAATGTGCCATGCTTCTCATCTCGGAGGCCACGTGGAGACTTCTCAGCAATGCCACTAGATGGCGCAGCCAGTCCAGAAACAAGTGCGAAAGAGTAGTCCAGTTGCCACATGACGTGTTTCTCAGCATTTGCGCACACTTATGCACCATGCATTTCGGCAAACTGAAGCAAGAGCTCATTCGCCACCATGTCATCATCAGTTTGAGTGAAAAACTGCAACTAGACCCGAAGCTCATGCTAGAGACAGCTGTGAAGGTGAAGGTAGCACGAAACTCCGAAATCATTAAAAACAGCAGAGTAAACTATGTGAGGCAACAGAAAATGCAACGTTGGACGAACTATGGCACCAGAAGGGACGAAATGACTATGGATATGTACCGCAGGAGTTGAGCAAGCTACCATTAGGAAAGCGAACCATGCAAAACATGTGCAAATGATGTGGCAGAACTCAGACGCATGTCAAGAATCCAGTACCCCGCGACCGGCAAACAATGTAAGAACTGCGGAAAGAAAGGACACTATGCGACGGCGTGCCTGCAGGATGACAAACCAGCGGAACCCAGTGCTTTAGAGTGTTTACGAGCATGTGGAAGAGCAGAGCACACACAGAAGAGGCTTCCTAGGTGAACTCTCAGAAAGTGACAACCAGGAGACATGGTACATTGTTGCTTGAAGTAGTAAAGGCAAGGTGCAGAAGACCAGGACTCAAGAAGAACACAAATGACAGGAGGCGCCGGTCCTGTCGTTTGTGTTCTTCTTCTTGAGTCCTGGTCTTCTGCGCCTTGCCTTTACTACTTCAAGCATGAACCAACTAGCCAAAGGAAGAGTTTTACTTGTACATTGTTGCACTCGTGAACGGGCGCTCGGTCCATTTCAAAGGCGACGCAGGGGCAGATGTCATGGTCATTCCTGCCTTGAAGTATGCGAAAAGCAGTATGGGTGAGTTGGTTCCTGTTGACAAAAAACTCTTTGGCCCTGGAAGAACTCTCATCAAGACGAAGGGAATGTTTGACGTCACAATCACTTGGCAAGGAAGCTTAACAAATCAATGCATGTTTGTCGTACAAGGGCTGCAAACAGCACTTCTGCGATGACAAGTCATACTCTCTTAGTGTCCTCGCACAGCTGTAGGCAGTTGAAGCTGGAGCAAGCAGCCAAACACTGCTAAGAATGCCTAGAGAGAGACCCTAGTTCCGCATACTGTTCAGTGGGCCAGAAGAGAAGAGAACAAATACAAAGTGATGCTGTAACCAAATGCCACGCTATATGCAGTTGCCGTGCTTTGACGGGTTCCGGTAAAACAAAAGAGGAGACTGAATGGAAGAAAAACGCTTCGGGTGATTCAGCAAGTTGAACATGCAACACCATGGTGTGCATCAATGGTCATTGTGAAGAAACAAAACGACAAGATAAGGATCTGCATTGACTGCGCACAACTCAACCAGCAAGTGATTTGCGAGTGAGTGATCGTGTCGACAGTCAAAGAGAACTTGGCCAAGCTGGCTGACGTAAGACTGTTGACGAAGCTGGATGCTAATGTCAGTTACTGGTGGATGCCACTTGCACCCGAGTCACAAGATTTCAGCATTATCATAACACCGTTTGAAAGGTTCCAGTTCCTGTGTCTACACTTCAGTATATCGCAACAGCACACAAACCCTAGTTGAATGCACTCTTCATGGAGGGTTCCACCAACCTGTGGGGAAGACTGAAAACAAAGCATGTGCAAAGTTGGTCACTCGGGCCGGCAGAATAGGATGGAACATGTCATGACATAAATGCAAGTTGATGAATCTAAGGAAAATCATTGCAGTTAGTACGGTTCGTACTGCTACTGAACTATTACTTTATTCTCCACTGCATAATGCATGAACGTTGTTGTTGCTTTACAGCAAAACGCTTTATTTTTGACTAGATGCAGCAGAAAATGCCTGCTTCAAAGCACATGCTTCAAACGTCCACTCAAAGTGATGAATATTTTTTTATAGAACCATTAGCACTACCTTAAAGGGGCCCTGAACGACTTCTTATCGGAGTCAAAAAATGCGTTTGAAGTTAAATTAGACTATTTCAGAAATACTTTGTCGCAAAAAGTTCTTCAATGCATTCAGTAGAAGTGGAGTTACTGGCAATCAAACATAACATTCACAGTGTTTCCGCTCCTTCTTCAGTGATTTGCACTGCAAAGACTAAGGTGGAGTGGGATGTGCCCACAACGCTCCGCCTACTGAACGCCACCATGGCGCGCAATCCTAATTTAATTTTGGATGTTCACGTAGACACCACTATTTCCGATTTCGGCACCTATGACGCACCAGGCACAATTGTCCTCAGCGAGCCGCAGTGCACCCAGCCAGTGGACTCGTTGTGGCACCCTTCGGCAGCCGTGGTATCTACGCTAAGTAGCAGAGTGCAGCTGCATGCACTGCACCGGTTGCTTTGGGCACAACAGGGTCAGAGTGAGTGCTCACGCTCATATGCTCCTATCTGGCTGTGCTACATCGTGCTGACCGGATAGTAGCCACATCCAACTTCCGCATCTTGAAGTGCTATCAATTAGTCTGCCAATTTGTCCTGGCCATGGGAGCAGCCAGGAGTTAGGCTGCGCTGGCAAGCGTGCATGTGGTCTGACCTGAAGTTTCGCATGGTTCGAGGGTAGTTGAGCATTCAAAACTAGTCTAAATTAGTGAGACCCATTGGCTGCGACAATGATAAGCAGGGCAGCCAAAGTTTAATTCCTACGCAGGCGGCTACGGTCGAGCGTGAGCAGATGATAGTTGGCTTCTTCTGGAAGTACGTAATTACTATAGAAATTTGAAAGAACACTTTTGCATACTTCATCCTGTTTATTGAACTTTGTCAGTAAATACACACAGTAACAGTAAGAAGAAGCGCGCTGATCCAAATACCCTTTTTGATTGATGTCAGCTATAGCCCAATAGCTGACATCACTCATGGGAATCTGCTATATTACGAAATAGAGCGTCCAGAAAAGAGTGAGGAGCAGGCTTCTATTGAAAAAAAAGTGTTTGACAGAAAAGTGACTTCACGCTCCGTGTTCGAGATCCACGCGTCATGCCCGACTGCAAAATTTGGCGGAGATGTTCACAGCAGCGTATTGCTACATCCTATTCTAAAAAAATTATGTGGGCGCTTGGATTTATTGGGACGTACCCATAAGCGGCTTCTGGCTGATCTGAGGATGACGGCGTGCCTTGCTTGATGTTGGCTGGCTTCCATGTTGTCCAGTGCTTGCTACCTCTTATAAATACACCGTGTAAATAGTTTACGTACTTTGCTTCCGCGTGTTTTTTCACCAAGCCCAAGGGGTGGTTCAGGGCCCTTTTTAATAAAATAAGGTGGAAGGGGGTGGGGTTGTCAGCATGATAAAGGAGGATGTGTGGGTGATGTTAGAAAGCTGATCGATAATTAGGTACATTGTAGGAAATTACCAATGTTCTGCTAAATTTGCTTTGGCAATCTCAATAGCTTGTTTTTAAAATCTCTGAAATCAGTACATTCTGTTTTGGTACTATTGACCTTTAGGTATGTACACTCTCTTGAAACAGAAAAAAAAAACATGATGAGCAAAGCTTTTGACAATACTATATGTATGCATTTTCCTTGTAAAGTGTATTGTGTTTCAACACAGCGCACCTTACAGCGTGCCTAAAGTTTGACAGCTACAATCTAACTGCAAGTCTTAAGAAGTGCTTAGGTTACAAGAAGCTATTCACAGCATTTGGCTCTTTGATGTTCCCGTAAATTTACAGCATGGGTACTTTAAAGTTCCTACAGATTTAGTTACTGCGAAGAGATTCCCTTTCCCTACCCACCCCACTTTTCTCATTGAAAACAACACTGTGCTCAGAGCTGTCTAGAACACAAAGTAATGCTCTAGTCTGATGCAGATATCCGACACATTCGTTCTAATGCATAGAACCTTGCCGCATGATTCTTTAGTTTCACTGTTTTCAACAATGCAGGTGGCCCAGAAAAACCAAAGAAACGGACATTACTGGGTAAAATACGGAAACGGCTCAGCTTCAAGAAGAATCGCTCCAAGTCTATGGAAGCTCGGTCAGATGCTGACACGCACAGCCGCAGTAGTAGCCGTAGCATCTCCACCGACCGTGCAAAGTCGGTGCCACTTGGAAGTAAGTGTCCTGAAGCGCAATACTGAAATTTCCAATTTGCTTTGTGCCTTGCATGCATTTAAATATGGCTGGCTTAAATGCACACTGCCACCGCAGCTTGGCCAACCTATTTCTTTTTTTGCATGAAGAAAGCATTGATCTACACAAAGCCGAAGGTTTTCATGCAGAAAAAAAAAGCAGCGTGTGCACTGGTAGGATTGCTAAACATACATTTGTTGCACTCTTCCCAACAAGCTTGCTAGCTCAGTCTAATGTGCCACACACAGAATTGTTGATTAAAGTTTATCACTGAGATTGAAAGATACATTTGTGTAGATTTTTTCCATGCAGTCTTAATTTAGGATTTAATAATGTGGAGCTACTAATGTATACTTAAGTTTGGTACAGCTTCTGCGTCCTGACACAGACCAATAAAATTGCAGGAGTACTTCGTATTTAATAGCACAGTGTTGTCGGGTATTTTTTGCATAAGGATATGAGTCTGCAAAATCATTTTTCCTGGTGTAACAATAGCTTTTCAGGAACAGTGTCACTAATACCAGCAGAAAAACAGAAATGAAGAATTAAACTTTGCAAGAATTACTGAGGTGAAGTCTTTGCATAAGTGCTTTTTATTATGTCTTCAATGATCCCTTATAAAATTAAAAAGTGCCTATTTTAATGAATGTCATTGAAAGGAGCACGCATTCGAAACTGCCCATGATATTTTTAAACAATTAAAACTGTACTGTTTGTTCGTTGGACGTAACTTGAGCTGTCACCATGACTAGGAGCTGTTGCTTCCACTATATTAAATGACATCATCAAAAGCACGATGTACAGAAGTTGCACAAGGCAATGCTGAGTCATCAAAAATATGAAACTCACGCTGAACCTGTTTCTCAACAGTGGTTTCTAACCACCAAAATATCTGATCTGTATGCATTTTTAAAGGAATGTTTGTGGCTTATCTTGACTGTGTCCCATATATTAGTTCGTTCTCTAGTGATGCTTTATGTTACTTGGTAACATAAGACTAGAACAAAATCACGTTGCCACTTAACATATGTGTTGCTTAAATAGCCATTTCATTTTTCTTATACTGATGATGCCAACTGATGATACTTAGACTATAGCCATGACTTAAATGCAGTAAAGATCTTGAGGTGACTTTGTTTATAAGGCAATTATTGAAATGTACGATTTACATCGTCCTGTTTACTCTGTAGTGAAAATGTTTATTTGAAGGACATGGAGAGCTTGGCTAGTGAAAAAAAAGTGCTTATTTCCAAAGGAACAAAGATCTATAAAGACATTCAAAATATTAACTTCAGTAAATCCTTTGCGACCTCAACTATTCCAGCATTTAATTTACTATTGCACCCGGTATTTGCTCTGCGACTCCTCTGAATAAAGTGGCCAGGTGTACGTTTTCAATTCCAGCCTCAAATGGTCCTTTCTGTAGACTATTGCAAGGTATGTGAGTTGTGATGAGTTTTCATTTGCTCCTGTGATACCAGAGGACATCTAAAGCACAAATACAGTATGTAGTCATGGAAGTTATAAATGGTCAAACACCATTTAATCAAAGTATCAATTTCTTCGCTGGTAATATTGCAACACAGCTTAATAAGCAAGAACCCATCATGCTTTGTAAAAACTGAAAACAGAAAGATGGATAGTCAATCTTTGAAAACCCTCTAAGTAAAGCAAATCACTTGTACACATAAGCACTGCTTCTGTATGTGCTTTGTGAATTGTGGCCAGCGCATCTTCGATTTTTTGTTTAAGCAGCACTGCAGCGCAAAACTGCTTTCTTGCACCCATCTTTCTCGTTCTCTTTTCCCTTGTCACTTTTTGTCTTTCTCTCTTTCGCTCTTGCAGTCGGCAGCGTAACGGTATAAACCACTTTTTCTCCCAACTTTTTTCACCACTGCACATTTCTTGAATTGCGACCTCTTTTGACGTGCATTCTATCTCAGTAGTTCCCTTCAGTAGTGCCAAAGCTACATAGTGTAATGAAGTGGCATCAGTGTGTTCTTCCACTCTGAAACACAGATTCATGAAAATCATCTTTTGGTCATGACCTGCCTACTGACACTGGGAAATATATTTATGCATTGCACAGACAGTGCTTCAACTTTAAGGCCTCCTGTTTGTTTTTAGCATGCTTTCACTCTGCCTTGTCTCTCCCTTTGACCCTTCTCATGTTGAGTACAGCATCTGGTCAGTCTTCATCTATAAAATGGAAGTTCGAATGTGAGACGTGTCCAAGTGTATTGGGATGCATGCACAAACAGGACATTCAACTATGTAAATTCTTCTGCCTGCTAACAGTCACTTATGCATCATATGAATGTAATGCACTTATTCTTACATATTATTACAGCTTTTATATAATAGTATAGCACTGATACCATAGCGATTGCAGACAAACCTCAATAACACAAGTGACAAGAAAGAGCACCGAGGGCCCGTCATTCATAGTCTGGATGACAGGATTAGGCTAGCCGCTCAGACTTACGTCTGGTACACATTATTGTCATTGTGGCACTCTGTGTGCGAAGCGAAAATTCAAGGCCGCTACTCGAGTACTTTTGTTTGTTTTTATTTATATCTAACTATTTAATTTTTACTTAACCTACCCTCATTCCCCCTCTCTCTCCCTAGGCCAGAGATTCATCCTGTGTAATAAAGTTTTGCGCACTCAGATATAACAAATTATTTAGTATAATAAGTAATGAAGTATAATGAAGTAAATCTACACATTTTTTATCCAATATTAATGGGGAAAAGAACATGCGATTATTACGAATATTGCATATAACAGGCATATTTTTGTTGAATTCGACTCCGCCATTAATGAAGTTTGACTTTAATCTTTTTGTTTGATGCATTTGCAATTGTGTCAGGTGAAAGCACTGAGCAGGTGACAACCAGAGATAAACCATACATCTATGCGCTACGACAGTCGTTCAAATTCACTATTGGCTAAGGCTGTAGCTTCCATACTGCTGATGGGCATTACTGAGATAGATTGTCTTTGAATCTTGCTAGTTGAAACATTCATGTGACAGAGAACAAGGTGCTTTTCTTTGCCTCAACATAGTTCCTGCTCTTTCATCTTTCTAGGAGATCTCATACCTTAGCCTTAGTGTACATTTTCTTTTACCTCAAAGTCATTTAACGATTTTTTAATGGCTGGGGAATTTAGATGGCATTCTGATCAACACAATCCTGCGACAAAGATTGACTGTACGCCCATGTCTTGTAGGCCGTCAAGAATTTTGCCAATGGGGAGATATAAAGAGAAAATGCAAAGGAGTTCTGCACTGTGGTGCATCATGTAACAGCGTTTTTTTTCTGCATTGGCTTGGACCTATGTGCACGCATTCGTACAAGTTCATTTTGACTTCTGTGGAAGTGGTACAATATGAGCAACTTCTAAGGCTATTTACAGCCTTGAACACCTTATCACCTAAATGAAATTCCGAAAATGGCTGAAAGGTTAGGAACAGTCAATTATTTATCCGACAAGCAAACACCTGCTTCGATGCAATGAGGGCCATATCTTGACTGCATTTAAAGGGGACCTGAAACACTTTTTGAACATAGTAAGAAAACGTTGTCGATCTGTCGTAAAGTCTGCTGTGAACATGTGAGCGAAATGTCACTGCACTGCATGCAGCAGGGAATTTACCACATCGTGTCAAAAACAGCAAAATATTGCTTGCACTCGCATCTGCAATGCCGCCACGCAGCATTATCGAGAGCAGCTGGCCCACCAACGCTATTGATAGATTTCGTATCGTGAGAGCGTTCTCAGTGACACATAATTGCGAATTATGAGCTAAATAAATGAGAAATATATATTTCTGGGATGCCAAAACGACAGAAATATCATTTCATCTCTGCACTGTGCATAGCTGCGTCAAGTGCACATGACCTCTGAGATGACGATGGCATGCTGTGTAACATAGTCTACCACCGATGCCATGTGGTGTCGCGGCAAGCCATTTTGCTGCCGCGACACTCAGCTTTTAGTCTGAGCTTTGCACGCTTGGCTTCTCCACTGCATAGTTTCCAGCGTGCTTGTGGAAACGAAAAGAGAGCAAGCCGGGTATTGGTGCGATAACTGCACTTATAGTTGAATGATGTGAAAAATTATTGCGGCATGTGATTCGTGAGATAAGGTCCTTTAATAGTGAGGCCATTCTACGATTAGCTAAAGAAGTGTTTCAGGGCCTCTTTATAGGCATGCCTGCAGAAACTATTCGTGTTCACATTATAAACAACACCCTCCTTTCTTTATCTTTTGCAAAGCTCTCTTCTACATGCTGATCCTAATATTTCAGAAACATGAAGGGCTAAAGAAAATCTTAAAGTAACTCCCACCATTTGTAGTTGCATTTCTGTTATTGTTGACTAAGTTATGCTGATCTTTCTAACTTGCAGCTTTCAGGGATTCTGTGCATTGTTTAGTTTACAATGTATTCTGTCATGTCATGGGACCATATATCTCACAGGGGTACATGAAAGCCTTTGATAGTTGCACGGAAAGCCTGTTCAGTTTCCAACTTAATTTTCATTATTGTTGGTTGTCTTCATCTCCAAATTAATGAATATTGCATTTTTTGACTCCGCATGCATTTCTGAGATGTTGTTGCATAAAAGGTAAGGTCTAAATTTTCTTGGATCACACATTTCTTCACTGAGTGTATGTACTCAGCCTTGGGCACATATAACTTTCTGCACACTTTGAACTTGCACAATGCACACATTCAACACATTTTGAGGTGTACTGTTAGCTCATGCACTCTTCCTTGCCCAAACTGCAATGATTATCAACAAACTATCTCTTTCCAAAATCTGGATTTGTAAGCTGCAGGCAGATCAAAGGTGTTAGTATAGCAGACTGTAGTATCAGTTGCCACCTTTACGTTTGTACGAGAAACTGGTGTCAGTGACAACTATCGCATCTGTATGCCATTATTGAACCGCAGTTCATTGAGCACTGGTTTTGTAGCAGACACCAGTTTTTCTAACTTTTGCTGTCTTCATAGTTAACTCAGAGCATTAGATTGTTTGCTGTGTGAAATACGACAAGAATTTGCTAATTTTTCTTGCTTTTGTAATGTTGAAGATCCATAATGGGGAACATGATGCATCACTCATATGTTTCACATGTGGCTGCCAGTATTGTGAAAGCTATAGAGTAGCGACATAAAAAAAAAAAACACAGATAAGGCTTTCTTTCTCTTATTCTGTTAATGCCTACTTTCTCTCTACTGTATTTTCTTGAAGGTTTGCCTGCAAAGCAGATTTTTACAAGTATGCTATCTCACTTTGTTCCGATACTGAATCATTTACAGCACACTTCTTTTTTCGTTTTTCGGTGTTTCTTAACGATTGGCTGACAGTTACTGCCTCCATATCGCTTCCTTGTTTTGTGTTAGTTGAAGATGGGTTATTTTCTTCGGAGGCGGAAATAAAGCAAGAATATGCTGAGCCAAATGTGGCTAAAGATACAAATGTTGGTACTTTAGGGTATTCACTCTAATTCTCCGGCTCATATTCATCAGATCAACTCTGAGCTTCATAACTGAACATAAGAAATTACGGAGCAGCCAGACGAAATTTTGAGCAGCCCTGTGATAAAACAGGGCATGGCAAGAATACTTTAGTTTACACCAATTGGCAGAAATATTAATTAATATTGCCTTTTTTTTTCTCCCTCTCTTACAATAAATTTTTTTCCTTTAGCTATCAAACAGCCACTGGCAGTGGTAATTTCTTTTCAGCAGCAATCACTGCATCGTACTCACGTTACGGGGCCTTTGTGATCAACTAGAGTGAACACTGCTCAGCCTACACTTGTTGTCGCGTTTTATGTGTGCCATGAAACATAATACTCTACCCTTTAAGCACATTCACGTTTGTGTGCAGTCATAGAATGTCTTGGTTGGAAGAATATATGAGTCGTAACCACATAGCACTAAAACATGGACACAACCACGAAGTTGTACTACCATTGGCAGTCTGTGTGCAATGTTGGCTTTTCACTAACTTGTGAATACTGTCACTGTACTCATCAATGTTACCACTGCTCTCACCATAGTCTTGCATGTGAAGAAGCGGGATGAGCCTAAGGCACATTTTCACAAGTATTAATGAGTTGCGAAGCACATTAATGCGGCTAAATTTACTCAAATGCGTAAACGTCCAGACAGATTCAGATGACTGCTTGCTACTGTAAGATGCACTGCTGTGCATTGCCAATGCCAGGCTGTGTTCGCTACTCTTGTCTACCTTGACATCGAGGTAAAAAAAAAGGCAGCCTAGTCCTATTGGGTTGGTTCTTTCTGAGCACCCATTTCTGTAAGCAGACGGTGAACAATACAAGTTGTTTGTTTGAAGCAATCTGTAACAACCTTAATTTATTTTCTTAAAGAGGGAGGACAGTAGAAAGGCAGGAAAGCCTGTGATGCTTGCTCCACTGCTCCCTAAAGCAGTCATGTGAATGTTCTGTGCTTTACATCGATATGCACTATGTAATGACCCACACAATACACACCTTTTTATGGTAATATTAAACGGTGACGTGATCATCTCTTCTGTCTATTTAGTGCTGCCATGATGTACATTCACTTCAGTTATATATATATATGTGTGTGTGTGTGTGTGTGTGTGTGTGTGTGTGTGTGTGTGTGTGTGTGTGTGTGCGTGCGCGTGTGCGTGCGTGTGTGTGTGTGTGTGTGTGTGTGTGTGTGTGTGTGTGTGTGTGTGTGTGTGTGTGTGTGTGTGTGTGTGTGTGTGTGTGTGTGTGTGTGTGTGTGTGTGTGTGTGTGTGTGTGTGTGTGTGTGTGTGTGTGTGTGTGTGTGTGTGTGTGTGTGTGTGTGTGTGTGTGTGTGTGTGTGTGTGTGTGTGTGTGTGTGTGGCACACTACTACATGCCACAATAGTCCGGTCACAAAAGACAAGGCCAGCACGCTGACGGTGCGCGAGCTGAAATCGGGCTTCTGCCGGATTGAGCTAGCGCTGCTAAAAATATAATTTGTAGATACCAAGCACCAGCGTCTGTCTGGTTTTTCTTCACTCATTCATATATATATATGAACGAGGAGAGAGGGGGTTAACCGAGGGTCCCGATTTTTATTAGTCATATCATGAGAAGCCAACAAACACGGACACCCTGGACGACATAGGGGAAATTACTTGTGCTTAATAGATGAAATAAAGAAACGATAAATTTATGGAAATTAAAGTGGATGAAAAAACAGCTTGCCGCAGGTGGGAACCGAACCCACAACCTTCGCATTTCGCCTGCGATGCTCTACCAATTGAGCTACCGCGGCGCTGTTTTCCCATCCACTATCTTGGGTATTTATGTGTCCTAGTAGGACCCTGGGAGTGTTTACCAGCGCCACAACTCACACACCTTGGCGGCGGACGTGGAACGTTCCACGTCCACGTCCACGTCCATATATATGTATATGTATATATATATATATATACCTTCGCACAAGTATGCAAAGGTTGTGGGTTCGGTTCCCACCTGCGGCAAGTTGTTTTTTCATCCACTTTAATTTCTATTAATATATCATTTCTTCATTTCATTTATTAAGCACAAGTAATTTCCCCTATGTTGTCCTTGGTGTCAATGTTTGTTGGCTTCTTAGATATGACTAATAAAAATCGGGCCCCTCGGTTAACCCCCTTTCTTCTCGTTATAATATATATATATATATATATATATATATATATATATATATAATAACTCTACTCACCTTTTAATATTACGAAATAACGGTGTGTATTTTTGTTGTGAGACTTTTCATAGTGCACATCTATGTAAACACCATGGGCTCCATATATATATATATATATATGGAGCCCATGGTGTATTTTATGCTTTTCCTTAACTGTAATATTTGCCCCATGTTTTCACTTGAGTTGGTTGTGTGCCGCCAATAACACTGGCAGAGCCTTCCAAGTTAATCACCAAGCGTAAGACAGCTGACATAAGAAAGTATAATATGGATAGAATTGAACATGCTCTCAGGAACGGAGGAAACCTAAAAGCAGTGAAGGAGAAACTAGGAATAGGCAAGAATCAGATGTAAGAGACAAAGCCGGCAATATCATTACTAATATGGATGAGACAGTTCAAGTGGCTGAGGAGTTCTATAAAGATTTGTACAGTACCAGTGGCACCTACGACGATAATGGAAGAGATAATAGTCTAGAAGAATTTGAAATCCCACAAGTAACGCCGGACGAAGTAAAGAAAGCCTTGGGAGCTATGCAAAGGGGAAAGGCAGCTGGGGAGGATCAAGTAACAGGAGATTTCTTGAAGGATGGTGGGCAGATTATTCTAGAAAAACTGGCCACTTTGTGTATGCAATGCCTCATGACCTCGACCGTACAGGAATCTTGGAAGAACGCTAACATAATCCTAATCCATAAGAAAGGGGACGCCAAAGACTTAAAAAATTGTAGACCGCTCAGCTTACTGTCCGTTGCCTACAAAGTATTTACTAGGGTAATCGCAAGTAGAATCAGGAACACCTTAGACTTCTCTCAACCAAAGGACCAGGCAGGATTCCGTAAAGGCTACTCAACAATAGACCATATTCACACCATATATCAGGTGATAGAGAAATGTGCGGAATATAACCAACCCTTAAACATAGCTTTCATTGATTACGAGAAAGCGTTTGATTAAGTCGAAACCTCAGGAGTCATGGAGGCATTATGGAATCAGTGTGTAGACGAGCCGTATGTAAAGATACTGAAAGATATCCATGGCGGCTCCAGAGCTAGCGTAGTCATTCATAAAGAAAGCAACAAAATCCCAATAAAGAAAGGCGTCAGGCAAGGAGATACGATCTCTCCAATGCTATTCACAGCATGTTTACAGGAGGTATTCAGAGACCTGGATTGGGAAGAATTGGGGATAAGAGTTAATGGAGAATACCTTAGTAACTTGCGATTCGCTGACGATATTGCCTTGCTTAGTAACTCAGGGGATCAATTGCAATGCATGATCACTGACCTGGAGAGGCAAAGCAGAAGGGTGGGTCTAAAGATGAATCTGCAGAAAATTAAAGTAATGTTTAACAGTCTCAGAAGAAAAGAGCAGTTTACGATAGGTAGCGAGGCACTGGAAGTGGTAAGAGAACGATCTACTTAGGACACGTAGTGACCGCGGATCCGGATCATGAGACTGAAATAATCAGAAGAATAAGAGTTGGCTGGGGTGCGTTTGGCAGGCATTCTCAAATCATGAACAGCAGGTTGCCATTATCCCTGAAGAGAAGAGTGCATAACAGCTGTGTCTTACCAGTACTTACGCACGGGGCAGAAACCTGGAGGCTTACGAAAAGGGTTCTACTCAAATTGAGGACGACGTAACGAGCTATGAAAAGAAGAATGATGGGTGTAACTTAAGGGATAAGAAAATAGCAGATTGGGTGAGGGAACAAACGCGAGTTTATGACATCTTAGTTGAAATCAAGAAAAAGAAATAGGAATGGGCGGGACATGTAATGAGGAGGGAAGATAACCGATGGTCATTAAGGGTTACGGACTGGATTCCAAGGGAAGGGATGTGTAGCAGAGGGCGGCAGAAAGTTAGGTGGGCGGATGAGATAAAGAAGTTTGCAGGGACAACATGGCCACAATTAGTATATGACCGGGGTAGTTGGAGAAGTATGGGAGAGGCCTTTGCCCTGCAGAGGGCGTAACCAGGCTGATGATGATGATGATGAACCTCACCCAGCACTCGGCATTTGTGGCATCTGGGTGCCTAGTCACTGTGCAAACCACAGTCACAAGGCACTGTGGTTTGCAGTCGAGCGTTTATCAGAAGCAAACATCATCAAAGTATTCTTGAAATAACCTCCTTGCATTCTTGTTTCTCTGTATGTTTTGTTTTTGATTTGCTAGATGGCTTGCACGATGTGACACGCAGAACATGGTGTGAGGCAATGTCACCCACAAAAGTGCCATGCAACAGCTCCTACAGGGTTACTAGCAGCCAACAACTTGTGTTTCGAAACAGGCATTATGGCCATAGAATTATGTTGGCAAGCCCTGAGCCACAGGTTTTGGTCCTGCTGCCAATGAGAAAGTGGTTGCAGGAAATTGAAGATGTCCAGCACTATTTAGGAACCATTGAGGGCCCCAGCTGACTAAATGTCACTATTGTGTTCATTTTCCTTGTGCATGGTTCTTCTATTATTGCACTCAGCTCTTTAATAACACTTAATTAACTTGTCCTACAGCGAATTCCTCTTAACTTCACTATAGGCTATACTTTAGCTTGACCTTCTTTTCATTGTTTTTGAGTGACCTGCTCATACAACTGATGTGGTCACTGACTGAACTGAAACAAATATGTTGATTTCAACCTTTATTTAATGTAGTGTCAGATTTATCAGTGCTCTTGTGCAATATATAGTGGTATTCCTTCGTAGCTTCATATGCTCCTGTCAGGTGTGTGGTAATTTTTTTCGTCTATGAAGTTGCCTCCACTTTATGGATTTCCGCAAAACTGAATTGGCCATATTTAGTGCCATTGTGATTTCAGTTGTTAATTAATTTGGCCTCACCCTGCGATCTACTCACTACCTACTTAGCTCAAAGGGTAAAGCAACTACCCCAAAGAGGCATTGGTTTTGGGTTTGATTTCCAACGCAGGACAAATTTTTCTTCAACTGGAAAAGTTTATCTCCTGGAAACCTGTATGGGTTTCCTTTGTAGCATCGTGGTACAGTCCAGCGGACGATAATTTTTCTCATTCGTGAAACTTCCTTCGCCTTGCGGATTTTCACAGCACTGATTTGCCACATAGTGGTACTGATTTCGTCCACAATGTATCGTTTAGCACTTATTAAGTGTTCATAATTATAATACATGCTTGCAGACCAGTGCATTGAATAAATGGCAGATAATGAATCTGTCATTTATTTACCCACATTTACCTGCCAGTTGAAGTTTCGCCCATAAACAAAAGAATGCTTTGATATTCTAAGAAGCCATGACGTGCTGGGCTAAGATTGCGCAAGTATCTTCCTTTTCGACCGTTCGCTTGAGCTCTGTAATTCGCTGGCACCACACTTTTGTAGACGGTCGTAAGTGACTTGAGAGGTGAAGCAAACGTCCAGAAAGCGAGATGCTTGCACTATCTCGCCCCTGGGCATCCTTCCGTACTGCTTTGTCTCTGAGAGACCTCGTGCGCTAACGCAATAAGATGCGGCAACTATGGAAAGGTCTTGATGCGATCAAGAAATGAAGTTTCTGTTGCAGTACTCTAAGCAGTACAATTGGCTACATAAGAAAAATAGACCAGCAATATCTTTCTGCACAACCAAAACACGAGATGAACAGACAGCAGCAACCGTGGTCTTGCATGTTTGTGCCCTCGTCATCGGACTACCTGCCAAGGTCACACGAAGAAAGCTGGAAGTTCCCATGCTGTTTGCTTCCCTCGGAACAACTGAGTGTAGAGGGTCATTGTTGATGGGCAGCAACATCCATTATTCCTGTTGTTTCCTAAGGAATCAATTTCTTCGCTCAACTCCTAAGAGCACGTGCTCTTTGATGGGCCTGATATCCATACTGGAACATCTTAATGCACAATTAAATAATGTATTTTATTTACATATTATGTTTTCATTAAGTTGACATGAATTCAGTATCATTTTTCTAACATTCCCTCAAAGATAGCACGAGAACCATAATGCATTGTTGCATTCAGTATGAAAAGATTTTCTTAATACGAAATAGAGCAGTGTTTGGTACACTTTGCTGTTCTTTCTACTTATGGATGCGTGGTTAATATAAAATGCAAATGCTGAGTGTCACAGCTCATTCAAGATTGAGCAAGCGTGCTCTAAATAATAAACAAGGCTGGATCTCATAATGTTACTATAGCATTGCTTGCAAGTGGTAACAAAGATTTAATTCACTCATTTGGTATTTTCTATGTACGTTTAGCCATTTGAGAGGCTGTCATGCTGATTATGTGATGAAATGGTCATCTTTTCTGTTTCCAATTAGTTTTTCTAGTTCTGTTTGTTCAGTTTGTTCTAGTTTGGCAGTTTGTTCTCGACTGGTGTAGGTTGAGGAATTACTTGCAACAACCAATGCTTGCCTCTTGCTATTTTTTCTTGTATATTTCTCTGTCCCCTCCATGAGCAAAACACCAGAAATGAGCCATATTTGCTCTTTTGCTATGATGTTGCGCTAACTTGCTATTTCTTCTCGTTTGTTTTCTTTCTATAGGAAATACTCACCTGGATGTTCCAGGTAAGGTACTTTAATTATTGATCTCCTTTTATTTTCTTGCATGTAAACTGTAGGCAACGTATTCTAATTTTTAGTTCAGTCTATGGTGGTTTATTAAGCTCTAGCTTTTACAACTATATTTGTCTCATCTTATCTGGAACTAGCTGTTCAGAGTGCAGACACAGTATTCTAAATGCCACAGTAAAAAGATCAAGGCTGTTGTCTTAATGTAGTGTAGAGTAGAACTATAATTAGTAATATTTCTAGGTCATTTTTTTGGATGTGAGGGTAAGAATTTGGATGTCCGGAACTAATATGAAATAATACCGTGTCAAAATGGCATGCTCACACAACCTCTTGTTAGACATATATGCCTTTTGTAATGCAAGCACTTGACTTGAATATGTTCTTGCATACATGCAAAAGTGTGTTTTGTTTTCTAATCAAAATGGACTTTTCCATTACTTAGTTGCCACAAGGTCAATCTGCATAAGAAAAACAAATTATAGTATTTTACGGGCCATAACCACGATCTTATTATGAGGCACACAGTAGTCGGGAGCTCTAGAATAGTTTTGACCATCTGGGGTTTAACGTGCATATAAATATAAAAATGTGAGCATTTTTGCTTGCCTTCTATCAAGATGTGGCTGGGATCGAACCCGCAACCTCGAGCATCCATCAGCGCAACAGCTACTGTGGCGGGTGATCTGTGTGAGAGGTCCGCATCGCAATCGTCCAAGGTGTCCACAAAGTTAGGAAATTATTTTCAGAAAAACAAAGCACAAAAGTACGATAATGAAATGCAATAAACAAATGGATGGTGTTCATAATGGTGTACATCAAGTTGTATTCAGATCTAAATCCTCAGAAACTGGTGAAACTTGCTCTAAGAGATTATAGATAAAAATTTTATTATGTTAACAGGCGTTCGCAACAATGGTAGCACAAGGAGCAGCATCAGCGATGGGTCCGGAATCAGTGCTGCCTCTAGCCGGACCTACGTGAGCGATAAGTCACTACTTGTCGTCGAAGCAAAAGAGAACGGTGTCATCAGGTATGGCATTGATCTCACTTAGGAAGACACTCTTTTTGATGTCTTTCTATACTGAAATTGCTGGAAGTGGAGGCTTTGTCCCTGGAAGTTACTGAAAAAGGAGTGACTTGAGTATAGATAAATCAGATCTTAATCAGCACATGCTGTTTCTTTGCTGGCTAGGGGATCATTGCTTCGCAAAAAGGAACTGGATGGGTACAGAGTTATATATCACTTGTGCTTGCACCTTCTAGTGGCATCTTGTGTTGTCTATTGGGCTGTTTTTAATGTTTTAAATTACATCCAACATTCCCCGTTGACTGTGTTATTTTTCATGGTAGCGAACCAGAAACACCACTTACACACCAAAATACACTGAGAAGTGAATAATGTAGAGTGCCAGAACTTGTTCATGTGGTAAATGAGTGGCAATAAAGCTTTAGAAATTGGGTTTTGGTTAAAGAAATGGAAAACAGTTACTTAGTGGCACCCATTTCTAGTTTTTCAGAAAAGAGAAGTTAGTAGTAAATAAATTAAATACCTTCACTGTTAAGGCCCTGATAGACAACTGCTGTTAATATACCTTTAGCGGCGACACAAACACCAAATGAACACTAAGCTAAGGGTAGCTACTGCCTGATGCATAGGACAGCAAAGCGTGAGTATTTCTGCTTCATTTCATAAGTGACATAGACATCGTACAAGCACACAACATAATTTCCTAAAGGCACCCGGAAAGACATTTAAACATAGTTAGATAAGGTCGCCGATCTGTAGAAGAGGCCCCTATGGACATGTGAACCAAATATGACTGCACTTCATGCCGCAGGGAATTTACAATCTTGTGTCAAAAAGAGTGGAAAATTGCATGCTCTCACCTTAATAATGTCATCAGAAGCAGCAAAGTCTACCAACAGGTTTTGGCTGATTTCGTGATCAAGAGAATATTCTCAGTAGTGCTGGTATTGCTAATTTTGAGGTAAATAAGTGAAAAATATATATGCCTGTGAGGTCAGAGACAGAAAATGCATTTCATCTTTGCACTGCCAGTCTGCACACGACAGTTAGCATAACTGTTTGGCCTCCGAGGTAGCATCAGCGTGCTGCGTAGATGCGTAGATGCCGACGCTATCACAGGTTGGTGCAGCGAGCCTCTCACCGCTGAGATACTGAGATACTCAAATTTTGGGCTGAACCTTGCCCCCTTGCCAGCTCTCAGTGTAGCTTCCAGCACGCTAGTGCAGACGAAAGGAGAGAGAAAGCCACTCATCGGTGCGACAACTACGTCTAACTCAGCTTATGCCAGAAGGATTTCAAAAACATTTTGCAGCAGGAGATTGTGATGTGATGTCCTTTAATAGTGAGGCTCCCCGTAGGGGCGTCTGCGTCAGCAGGCGTTTGGTGTGTTGCGACACCACGTACCCTAGCACACGAGGTTTGGACCCTTTCGCGTGTAGCCGTGCGCGGCTTAGCCGTGTCCAGGGAAAGGGGGATCCTGGGGGTTGAGCCGATGCCGGCTGTTCGGACCGTTAAGGGCCCCGGAGGAGGCAACACAGCTCTTTGGCCTCTGCTTCACGTAGACGGCACCCCCGGACTGACCCACCCGGGGGAAATCGGCAGTTGTCTTTTCCTGTCCCCCTCTTCACTCTTTTTCTTTCCTCTCTTTCTTTTACTGTCCTATCACCTCTTCTCTTCCGTCACTTCTTAATTTTCCTAGGCGGCTAGGGTTGACCTTGTGTATGTGCTCTCCCTTAGGTATATTATATTAGGTTATAGCAGCAATGCACGGCTGGCGTCCGCAGCCTTACACATTAAGTGCTACAGCGCCCCCCTGTTGGTCTCCGCGGTGGGTGGCCGCCATTGCCGCCGAAAATGGCCGAAATATTACGGGAACACCTGCTTTTCCACGTCTACTTGATCGTCACCCTCAAAAGAGGGGACGCACTGATGAAATCATAAGCCTTTTCAAACCAAAATAAATTTTCCCCCGATTTCAAGTTGTGCATAGCGAAAGAACTGAAAAACCAGCTAGAATTGTATCCCCATTCCTTGTTGCAAAAGGCTTGACTGATACACTTGGCCCAGGCTATAAGGTCACTAAAATGGCGAGCGGGGACCTCCTGCTTGAGATACGTGAGAAAGAACAGCACAACAAACTAAACACACTGGTGGCATTTGGAGATATTCCTGTTACCGTTTCACCCCATCGGTCAATGAACACAGCACGCGGCGTAGTATCTGATGCAGATCTCATCGACTTGTCCGAAACAGAACTATTAGAAGGCTGGAAAGAGCAAAATGTAACCAACGTGCAGCGCATCACCATCAGAAGAGAAAATAAAGAAATCCCTACAAAGCACCCGATCTTTACTTTTGCCACATGTGATCTGCCACAAACTATAGAAACTGGATACACAAAGATAACTGTCAGACCATACATCCCTAATCCCAGAAGATGCTTCCAATGTCAAAGGTTCGGCCACGGATCACAGAGCTGCCGTGGTAGACTCACATGTGCGAAATGTGGAGTCCAAGGTCACGCCTCAGACAAGTGTGAAGCGACACCTCATTGTGTAAACTGTGATGGTGAACATCCAGCATACTCCCGATCATGTCCCAACTGGAAAAAAGAAAAGGAAATTATTACTCTTAAAGTACGCGAGAACATCTCTTTCAAGGAAGCACGTAAAAGGTGCTCACCCTTCCATACCACAACGTGTGCCGATGCGACGCGTCAGGGGGCAGCGCCGCACCGACCTTCGCCACCTGCCCAACCCGCGCACAGCGAGTCGTTGGCTGCGGCATCCCCCGCCCCCGAAGTGGCAGCAGTCAAATCTGCTCCACCCACCAAGACACAGAGGCTGGCTACCCCGGGTACGTCGGACCCCAAGACCACGCCTCGCCAGGCGAGGTCTGACAAACTAGGAGCCCGCACGCGCTGCCACCCAGTGCTTCCCAGGAGGCAATGGACACAACACCGGCACGTTTGGTGCCGAAAAACCGGCGTGGCTCTCTCGAGCTCGCCAAAACTAACAAAAAACCCATAACAGGGCCAGACGACGGTCCTGTTACCTAAATTACACCACTACACATCTGAACACAGAACATTTCTCATCCTAATAAAATGGCTGTACAAATTATTGATTGGAATACCCGTGGCATTCTAAACAACTTAGATGACATGAAGGAAATAATACATGAGTATAATCCTAGGCTGTTCTGCGTTCAGGAAATACTTGAAAACATGAAATACAAATTTCTTAACACAATACACATTATTCCGCAAAGATCGCGATGATGGCCATGCCGCGTCTGGTGGCATGGCTATTATAGCTCAGGGGTCAGTTGCTTGCCGACACCTCCATCTTCAAACTAATTTGAGGCAGTAGCAGTTAGGGCAATCCTAACTACGACAGGTTGGTTACGGTCTGTTCATTTTACGTACCACCCGAACGTCGAGTGCAACTAAGGGAACTTGAAACGCTTGTCAATCAGCTCCCTGAGCCATTCATTTTAACCGGTGATGAGAACGCCCATAACTCGCGCTGCGATGCAAGATGGCGCACTGTAGAAGGCTTTCTTTTATGTACCGGTGCGGTTCTGCTGAATAAAAAAGAACCCACTTTTTAGAGCACCACACATGTCATATTCTTCAATACACTTAACCATAACCTCTCCATCTATAACGATGTACCTTGATTGAAAGGTCCTAAAAAACCCTTACGGAAGTGACCACTTCCCTATTCTCTTAACTTTAACAAAACGAGCTGATTGTGCTCCCCAGATTTCTCGATGAAAAATCGACTCGTCGAATTTGGAACTCTTTGAAAAGATTACGTATTTACAGCGCGATGATTTGCTTTCTTTAAACATAGATGATGCTGTGGCATACTTGACACGTTTTATTATTGACGCCGGTGAAAAATACATAAAACAAACTAACGGACTTGCTAATAAGCGTCGTTTGACTTGGCGGAATGACGAATGCAAAGAGGCACGGAAAAAACAAAATAAAGCTTGGGGCTTGCTTCGTGACTCTCCAACTGCGGAGAACCTCATTAATTTCAAGAAGGCAAAATCACAGGGCAGGAGAACACGTCGATGTGCTAAGTGAGAAAGCTGGGAAAGGTACATATGTAGTATCAATTCGTACAAGGATGAGGGTAAGGTAAAAAACAGGGTGAACAGATTAAAGGGCAGGGAAACACAACCGCTTTCTTTAGTAAACGTTCAAGGCGACACCATGAAAGATCAGGCAGATTTCCTGGGTAAGCATTTTCAAAATATTTCTAGTGCATCACACTACGCGCCAACTTTCCTAAAGTTCAAGGAACGCATAGAGCGAGAGCGCCTTGAACGAAAATGTGCAGCAGATGAACCTTACAACCGTCCCTTTAGTCTCGCTGAGCTGAAGGCTGCTCTCAGTTCCTGCAGCAACTCAGCACCAGGTGGTGACCGCATAATGTATGCAATGATCAAGAATATGCATCCAGAAACATTGAACACACTTCTGTCTCTTTACAACACCATGTGGGTATCTGGGCATATTCCATCCTCATGGAAAGAAGTGATCGTCATCCCAATTCATAAGCAAGGCAAATACCCCGCATTAGTCAGTAGTTATAGGCCAATAGCACTAACAAGCTGTATGTGTAAGTTATATTAAAATATGGTAAATCGGCGTCTAATCTATTTCCTGGAAAGCAACCGTCTGCGTGATCCCCTTCAATGTGGTTTCAGGGAGGGTAGGTCAACAATAGACCACCTTGTTCGCATTGAGGCAAACATTAGAGATGCTTATATACACAAACAGTTCTTTCTCTCTGTGTTTCTTGACTTGGAGAAAGCCTATGACACAGCACGCGATTCGGAATCCTGCGAGACCTATCTGCAATGGGCGTACGGGCAATATGTTAAACATGATAGAAAACTACTTGTCTAACCGTACGTTCCGTGTTAGAGTGGGCAATGCCTTGTCCAGGCTGTTCACCCAAGGGTCTGGTGTGCCACAAGGGGGCGTGCTTAGTTGCACCTTCTTCATTGTGAAATGAATTCCCTTCACAAAGTCATTTCATCCTCAACGTTTTATTCAATATATGTGGATGATGTGCAACTAGGATTTAAGTCTTGTAACCTTGCAGTCTGCGAGCGCCAAGTCTAACTCGGACTGAACAAGATCTCAAAATGGGCAAATGAAAATGGCTTCCAGCTAAACCCCTTCAAAAGCTCGTGCGTACTTTTTTCTAGAAAGAGAGGCTTGATACAAGATCCTGATATTACGCTGCATAGACAGCACATAACACTCAACACTGAACATAAATTTTTAGGCATAATACTTGACTCAAAACTAACCTTCATTCCTCATATCAAGTATCTGAAAGCTAAATGCTTTAAAACAATGAACATCCTGAAAATACCGTCACACACAACACGGGGAAGCGACAGGAAATGCCTCATGAACCTCTACAAGAGCCTTGTACGATCACGGTTAGACTACGGTGCCGTAGTGTATCACTCTGCTACGCCCAGTGCTCTCAAGATGCTGGACCCTGTGCATCATCTTGGTATCCGCCTCGCCACCGGTGCCTTTAGGACGAGTCCCATCGAACGCCTCTACGTGGAATCGAATGAATGGTCCGTAGATCTGCAGCGGTCATATTTTACTCTTAAATATTTTCTGAAAGTACATGCTAACAAAAATCATCCTTGTTATCCCACCATAAACAATATGACCTCTGCAACGCTCTTTCATAACAAACCTGCAGCCAAAGAGCCATTGTTGATCCGTGTGAGAAAGCTGAGCGAGGATATGGATGTTCCTATTCATGAAAATCGTCTAATGGCTTCTGCCATGCCGTTTCCGTCGTGGTTGTGGCGCATCATTGACTACGACACGTCATTCGTGGAGGTAACGAAGCACGCTCCAGAGGCCCACATTCATATGCATTTTATAGAATTACAGTATAAATACTCGTATCCAGAATATTACACAGATGCACCTAAATCACATGCTGGCGTGTCGTATGCAGCCGTCGGCCCATCCTTTTCTGAGTCCGATATTCTGCACCCTCAAACAAGCATCTTTACAGCAGAGGCGTATGCAATATGGTCGGCTGCGAAACACATCAAACAGTTAAAACTAAATAAAGCGGTCATATACACAGACGCACTAAGCGTTGTGAAAACATTGATGTCATGCTTCAACCACAGAAATCCACTAATAGCAGATCTTTTCTCTCTGCTCTGCACTATTTATGCCTCTGGCCAACATGTAACGGTATGCTGGGTGCCTGGACACAGAGGTATTGAAGGTAACGTCCTGGCAGACCGAATAGCTACCTCCTTAGACACGAAAGCTTGCAACATGTCCGTAGCCGTTCCAGTCTCAGACCTAAAGCCATACTTACGGAAAAAACTGAGAAACTACTGGCAGCATAAATGGGACGTTGAAATCCTTAATAAACTCCACATAGTTAAGCCACATTTAGGATACTGGCCACCACTGACCAAGTCCAGACGAAGTGATGTCCTATTCTGTCGTCGCAGAATAGGGCGCACTTACGGTACACATAGCTTTTTGTTGACTGGCGGAGAACGCCTAATGTTTAGTAGATGTGGGGAGACCCTCAGTGTTCAGCATGTCTTCCTAGAATGCCGCGAAACACAAGTCGAGAGGAAGACACTTTCCCTTAGCATATATTCAGTGTATACTACTTCACCTGACACTGTTTCTAGGCAGAGAACCTCTATTTGACATGCAATCTACCTTAGCCTTTTTAAATGACGTTGACACGCTCCATGTTTTCTGTCCGAGAAATTCGTAACACGGCCTCTTGCGAAAGGCCACGGTTGCGATGTCAACCTTTGGTATAGCACATGCCTCCGGGTCCTTGTGCTCAAGGTATCCGCTGAGGCTGTTGTGCTACCGTCAACAACAATCACCTGTCGATTTATATTCATGTAACGCTATAACACCATTGTTGTACATCCCATACTTATAGCATACCCTACTTCATTCATTCTCATATTTTTATTCCTTATGTATTTTAAGCAATTTATAGCTCTCAGTTTTAGGCCTCTCTACAGCCACGTCACATCAGCCATTAGTCAATTCAGTGCTCATCACCACTGCCTTGGCGCTCTTTGGCCACACTTGGCCCTTGCGCCAATAAACACTGCATATCATCATTAATAGTGAGGGTATTTTATGAATAATTATAAAAGTGTTTCAGTGCCCCCTTAAGGACAACAGGAATCATTAGAAATGATTCTGACATGTGCAAAAGGTGGACATGTGATCATTTTACTGCGACAGCAGTGCTGAAAATTGGGTTTGCCTTGTCTATCTGTCCATCTGTCTCATGTCCGTCTGTCCCATCTGTTGCGCTGACGACAAGCGTTGTCACCCTTGACGCCACACAACGCCGATTTTTGTCGTTGTTAAGCCACCTTGTCATTCGCAGCTTCGCTATTGTCGCAGAGTGAAAAAATCAAAGAAAAAGACAATGCTCCCATGCTTTCCTGGACTGAGGATGCTGCTCATCTGCGGCGCAGACTCTTGCGTGTTAATTTCTTTATTAAAGTTTATTCTTGATCCTCCTCTCCACAACCACTTAAACTGGTATTTGAACCAATGGGAGTGAAGCAGTGCGCACTTGGAAGTTGAAGGCACTAACCATTGAGCTATTGTGCCACAACAGTGCTGGGCAATTACTGCAAGGCCTTGCGCTCCACAGAGACTAAAAGAAATGGCACCTATGCATGTATTTCAGAGGCTAGAATGAGCAATACTGTAGTGGATGAGGATTAAATTATGTGGCACCGCATAAAAATTGTTCTTGACAAAATGATGTGTTTGCATGCTGTTCTTTGTTATCATGCTCGTGAAAAGAGCTTCAGTGATAAGCCTGATGCTGCAGCGATAAGCCTCAAACATGGCACATACCTGCGATAGAGGATGCACTGAAAATAATGTTGAAAGCATCAATAACATTAATGCCAACAGCAACATTGCAGCAATAATGCCACATAGTTTACACAGTGAGAAGAAAGGGGGTTAACCGAGGGGCCCGATCTTTATTGGTCATATCATAAGAAGCCAACAAACACTGACACCAAGGACAACATAGGGGAAGTTACTTGTGCTTAATAAATGAAATAAAGACACGATAAATTATTGGAAATTACAGTGGATGAAAAACTACTTGCCGCAGGTGGGAACCGAACCCACAACCTTCGAATTTCGCGTGCGATGCTCTACAAATTGAGCTATCTTGGGTATTTATGTAGTGGCGCCACACAGTGGCGAATGGCGGCGGCTATGCGTTTAGGCTTGGGCAACAACACGTCATCGAGATCAGCCACCATCGAGCCGGCGCTCTGATTGCTGCCGCACAGGGGTGACATTGGAGGAGGAGTGAAGAGAGCAAGGCTCGCGCCATGCGCAAGAGATGGCGCGAGGAGTGCGCGCTGCTAGAGCAGCGCGCTGGCCTTGGCTACGAAGCTGGTTACGGTGAGGGACAACAGCGAGGGAAAACGGGGAGGCTCGACGGCAACACGAAACGCAGGAAGGGGCATCAAACAACTGCGCTCTAAAAAAATGTGACTGTATTACACAAGCTCTCGAAACTTGTTACGCTCACCACAATGCCATGTCACCTTGATGATGCACAAAAGCAGCAAAAATAAACAATGTTGCATCAAGATTATCTGAATCAAATACTTTCGAAGAGTAAAATGTTGGATTGCCTTAAAACATATAAAAGGACAAGGATTAGTACAAGCTTTTTACCCAACACCTGCTAATAAGAAACTCATAATGCTATTCGGAATGCCTGTGGACTGTCGCGCCACACCACGGTGCACAAGAGGAATGACACGAGTAGGATGAGCAGACAACGCAGTATGGCTGCGTTTTCACGTGCCTAGTCTGGGCTGTGTCACCACCTGCCGTGCAGGCATGGGCCCTATTTTTTTACCTCTTTCGCTTGTACGATGGTCAAGAACAACAATAGTAAACGCATGTGCTGTGTTTCCTAGTGCATAAACCGAATTTCCCGCTAGGAGATAAGTCTTCTTTCCAGTGAAATCCGCCGAGAAACAATGGGTGGTGAGGCAATGTATAAGCAGGGTCGTGACTCCCCCGATGAAGAGGATTATGCACAATTACAGAAAATGGCAGCGGGCACTTCAGGAAGAATAAAGAAGCGTGAACTGGACAGAGAATATAAAAAAGATACTCGTGCGTATGGGCCATGCCTACGTTTGCTTTAGTTAGTTGTTTTCTTTCCTTTCTTTTCTTTCAGTGCACCGGTTGTAGGATTTTCGACAGTCATATTAGGCAAATAAAATTTTTGTGGTATGCTTATTTCTATTTTATGTGTTACTGTATGGTCAACGCATCCAGGTTTACGCGGCATATGAAACTATGCATAAATTAGGTTGAAAAACATGTTTCGTAGTGGCCTTGCAAGAAGTCGAAGCAATATGTCAAAAACAAGCAGATATATGTCTTCCAATGCAGTACGGTAAAGTTATTATTATTCATATTGTACGTGCATTGCAATACATTTTCCCAGAGGGAAATGTGCAAAAATGAAGTATGTTAGATGTTGAAAGTTCAGATATTGAAGATTACTACGAACATTGGCGAATGAATTTTCTTACCTGAGCATGTCATGTTCATAAAGTCGAGCATATTTAAGTGTTTGAAGAACTGCTTCATGCTCAAGAAATACCAGAAATAGCTGAGAGATAAAATGGTATTACTTGTCGCACATCAGATCTGACAGCTTCTTTCCGATTTTTTTTATGTTCGAGTGATAAAGCATCAGGTAGGGTATGTACTGGGGCATTTGCGTCCCTCCTTTTAAAGTTCTCCCATGGCACTGTCATGTACGCGAGTGGAACCAAATATATAAGGTCACAGAATATGCATTAGCATGGATTTAATTTGTACTTATTCATCTTTAATTAGCTATATAATCGCAGTTTTGCTTCCATGCGGCTCAATATGTCAAGTAATAAAAGTGACGGGGTGTCGCAAAGTTGTCACAACGTGCTATACAATGCATTTCCGTGCCCTCCCCTTCGCTTGCGATCCTCCTCCGGACAGCCATCTGGTTTACCATGCGTACCTATAGGTTGCGGGCATTGGGAATACATTCTAATTAAATCTAGCCTACTTAGACATGGGGAGCCTGAGAGTGCCGAAGTCTGCCCATGGACACATTTACAATTTTATAATAACATTATACGAGCGTTGACTGCACGGCATGTTAGCGAAGGGTGGTGGGATCAGCAAAATTATGTGCGGGCCCGCAAGGCGATTTCCAGTTCCGATGCCATCTGCGGTGCTGTTCAGTTGAGGAGTACCCTTTGCTGCTATAAGGCGGCTGACATGTCGTTTGGTCTACGCTTGTACGTCATTGCTAAAATCTTGCAAGAGTTTACATATTTCGAATTCCACAACATGCATTACTATAGTAATGTCATGCAGAAAGGAAGTTGCGTGCATCACAAAGAAGAAAGAAGTCAAAACCTATTTAGTATCTAATCCACACTATTCTTTCTGTTCTATCACACAATTATAACTATAATTTAAATATTTTAATTCTTTAATACTATTGCTTATGGGTATGCAGAAAGGTAGAGGTAATCCTGCCCGTGTTTCAGCA
Source organism: Dermacentor andersoni (assembly GCF_023375885.2). Taxonomy (NCBI): domain Eukaryota; kingdom Metazoa; phylum Arthropoda; class Arachnida; order Ixodida; family Ixodidae; genus Dermacentor; species Dermacentor andersoni. Next base: position 193,462,635 of record NC_092818.1, on the reverse strand, counting down.
ATATTTGGGCTGCAGCCACTTCGGTGGATGAACTGGGAGAGTTCACTGATGGTAACACGAGCTTGAATCTACTTAGCCATTTTTCCCGGTATTATTTGTTGGAGCTTTGTAGCCACAAAATGTTGCAAATACCTTCATTCTATTTCTGTTTGATGTCAAAAAACATTCACTCTTAATAGCTGTATACATAGTCATATTCCAGTATGGCATTTAAGGTTTGCTAGACTGCTAATCAAAAAATTGTTCTCAGTATTGGATGCAACTACAGTGTTAAAGGGCAACATCTTAGCCATCCAGCATGTTTCAGTCTCAACAAAATTAGCGAACCATAATTTCACTGAAAAAAGCCTGATGATAGTTCATTTGGAAGTGTATATTAACAGAAAAATAAACTAGCTTTTGGGAGAAAATGAAAACAAGAAAAAGTATGCCAACATGTGGGAAAAAAAGACTTAAAATGCTGAGCTTTAGTTAAGCAGTATTGGTTCCAGGAATTACAGTATTCAACCAGCGAAGGCAACATTATCTAAGTTTCGCAAGAGGCAAGAAAGAAAAAAGCTGCAGAGCAGCTAAAGTCCTCACTTTGTGCAGCAGATAGCATACTCAATTAAGATGGATCTCTGAAACCTGGGCATGTGGCAAGAGCTTGAAACTTAAATAAATGCTGAATAATATGTTCAGCACGCAGCTCACCATGATGGTTCCATTCTGCAACTTTTTCATGATACACCATGTCACTGTACTCCACAGCAATTGCGAGTTTATCAACTAGGATCATAGCACATTGACTGTATTGTGAACTGAACTGATCATCAGGTTTCCTCCTTCAATCATATTTGCGAATAATTAAGCAACATTTTCTCTTGCAGGCATTACTTGATCCCACCACATTTGGCACATCGCAGTAAGTGGCGAAGGAAAGGTGTCAAACTGCACATTTTCAACGATCACATATTTGTGGCCAGGCATATCCCAGGGTAAGAGCCTTAGCAGACATTTACATTCTAAACCACTTGCATTATCCCTCATGAGGCAGTTCATGCACTCATAATCTTCATGTCTATAGCAATAAGTGCCACAAATAGAAATAAACATGTAAGTGCTTAATACGGCAGGTGATAATCATAGCAGTGATGATGCCAATTGGTAGCCATTGCAAATGTGTCGCAAGGTTTTGCACAAGTTTTGACAAAACTTGGAACTTGCCTGCAAGTGTGCCTTCGAGATGTCTGTTATTCTTTAGCATGCTTTCTTAGCCTATGGGGAAGTTTACTGCATTTACTCCATGCTGTATTGTAAGAACCTGTTGTTAATGAAATTTGTATGTTTATCAGATTCTTATGATGTCATTAACATCCAGTGTTTTGATATGTAGTATTTTAAGCAAACATGGCCAGAAATTTCATGTCTACTGTCATTTGTATCGATATTTGTATCTTAACATTTAAAAACTGATACTTGCTTAGTTTCTGAAAGTATCACAATAAGAAATTCTGGAGTTAGGTAGGCACATCCAAAAGTTGAAACGCCTAGAATCAATTTAACCCAAGAAAAGGGGAAAGATTTAAGATATTGCATTCCTTACCAAAATCAGATTGCCTTCATATTCTCAATCTTGCAGCGGAGTTCAGTGTCACGTTTGTTCAAGGCTACTGACAAGAAGGCTAGGAAAACAAGGTTACGTCTGCAGAGGTAGGTATTTCTGCCGTTATGCCCTTCTCTGTGTTAATGGCGATTTCAAAAGAAAATATGGCATATTTGCTTTTTGCAGTCTACCCTGCAGAGAAAAAGAGTACCATGTGTCCTGTTCTCATACCACAACCCCTTGAACAATTTCAGGTTGTAACCTGCTTTGCCACAAGTCTTGCCATGTGAAAACAGAGAGTATATGCAACAATAGCTCTGTGGCGACCATGCAAATGTATGTATGAAATGCTTCACTGCACTTGGACAAACTGACGTTGACATGTTAAAGAAGGGAGATACCTGTGCCTATGCTGAGTAGTAAAATTGTTACATGCCGTAAACATTACAAGAGCACTTATTTCTAAGTTCTAGCATTCAGACTTGATGATAGCATTAACATAGTTCTAATTATCTTGAGAATCAACCATAGGTTTGAAATTCCTGAGTTCATTCAAACAGAAGTTGAGCTCTACAGTTGCTGAAAACATCTGGGCATTTCAATTGCTTTCAGCGGTAAAAAACATGTACCAGTTTTCTGTGCATCATATTGTAAGAGCTAACTCAAACTTTGTATTTCCTTAAAACTGCGCCGAAAAATAATTTATTGTTTCTTGTCACATACTTTATCACAAACAACATTTTATTTGGTGTACTACTCCTCCTGTAGCCCATCAGATATATAAATAAATGTTCTCTTGTCATATGACGATACCTGCATCCTGATGAGAGCATTTGCTCAAGACCTCCAAATAAAGTTAGCTCGTAATCATCATGGCAGTTTAGCATAGTGCGGATGTTCCACTGTGCTTGTACACAGGAATGTGGAGAATGTATCTGCAAACAACGGCTTTAGTGGCGATATGGTTATTTTTATGATCAACCATGAACCACTAGACATTTTTGCTGCATTGATATTTAAAAAAAAGATACAGAAATACCTTTCTCTTGATTACATCACTGCCACATGCTGATGCCAGCAGAGAAGTGGAACACACTTAGTCATTTTCATGAAGCTTCTGTGCACCTTTAATTATATGCATCACAACAAGATGTCTCATGCAACACAGCTATTTGCGTTTATGCTGATGTATGTGTGCAGCACGCAGCTCTCACATATACTTAGCTATTAAGTATAACAGCTAAGTATATTTGTGATTCAATTTTTTATTGACACTACCAACACTGACATGCTGAAGAGAACATATGTGGAACACAATGCCAGGCTTTCCCGCATTGGCGGATGATAGTGCCTGTTTTTGCTGCAGCATCATATTTGAATCATTAAATTTTGCAATACAAGATTTGGTGGTACATTTTCTTCTTGTAGTAATTCCTGTAATTGCACTGTCTATTTTCTTCAGCCGAGATGGGAAAACCTGCATACCAAATCTGACAGAGTGCACATCACTTTACTTTCATTTTTGTATACCCTTGAGATGTATTGATCTATGAATCAAATATCAGTGTAATATTTTCATCAAGAACTTCTGAGAAGATGTCATACTGTAGCTGATCATAAAGCATGAATTGTACAATAGGCACCAAATATGTATACTGTAGTGATCCCAGAGCCTAGTGGGATGAACGTGTACAGTGCACCTTCAACATACATCCTTCCGTCACAGCTATGATTTGCAGTTTTTTATACTGCTTGTAGCTTTCAAATAATATTGCTGTACAACTACTGTCCAGGTATAGTAACTGGTAACTTTCATGAAATATATTACAGCAATTAATTTGACTGCTTGTTTAACAAAGCTTGGGATTTTAATTTTCTTTTCACAGGGATGTAAGTTGAAAATTTATTGCATTCTCTACATATATTGTTTTGGCATTTGTTTATAAAGAATGTACTGGATGTTGGGCAATAATTATCTACTGCTATAGGAGTGCGGTGCCTCAATACAGAGATCCAGACTCGTCTTAGGCAGCCAGTGTTCCGACACAAAAATTGGCCATCAATATAATGGGGTTATACCCCTTGCTTAAGTGGCTACACAGCTTGGTGCATAATGATACGTTACTGAAGTTATTGGAACATTTGGGTGGTCGAGTCAGAGTGCTCTAGCAGTGCCGCAAAAATTTTGTAAAATAGCACTTAAACATTACTGCTAGCGTAAGTGTGCCTCACTGATGATAAGGAAGCAGGATTGCCACTTCCATACCCAGTTATATTCCTAATATGGTTTTAAAGCTACTTTTATTCTGCTTCGTAGCTCAACCAGAACACTCTGAAACAAACACCTGAATTTGCCATATGTGTAACAACCTTCATTCGAGTGCGTAGGTAGCTTGTCTGATAACAAAGTCCGAAAATTTTGGCAAATGTGTGGTAGACAAATTTACATTGACAGCAAAAGTCTCGGAGATAAGCATTCAGTATAGAGCATTTAAATTCTCACATATTACACGGGACTATACCTGCCTAGCTTGTGCAGCCCCCCTTATGGATTTGCTCACTTAGTGTCCCAGTCATACACAAGTATGAATATATAGTGTACTGTTTGCTAATATACTTCTTCAGGTATTATACCTAAATGACCTTAACTTTACAAGGCATTTTAACCTCATAACCTTATAATGTTTAGGTGTCGTATGCCTTAGCTCGCCTCCTCATCATTAGATGCAAGTGAAAAGCAGAAATGTTCTTGTCAGGCAATCAGTGAGCATATCTAAATTAACTTTCTTACATTTTCAAAGAATGACTGAGGTTCTAGTCCTTGTCTGAGTAAATTTATTATTTTGGTCCTGAAGATTTCATCGAAAACTAAAAATACTGAAAACATAGAACAATTGGATCGTAATGTTTACTGCTCTATGATCATGTCACATGATACCTTGTCACATAAAGCAAACATTGCAGTTATGTATCCTGCATCTCTTTCATTGTTGCAAGCAAGAAACATCAATACATTAGTTTGCACTTTGTGTGTAGTAGTTATTTTAGTAACGTAAATTTTACAAACATTTTATTTAGAAAATGATAGTTCTTCTGACACCCACGTGTAATGTAATTATGTCTGCTTGAACGCTCTTGCATTTGTCGTTTACTAGGTTACAACATATGTGTTTTTTGTGGAGTTACGATGGGTGTAAAATATACAATTAAGATTTTTGTTATCAGTTGTAGAGAATTTGACGAGTGAAGCAAAAATTCTACTTCAGACTGTCAGGGGATCTAACATTATATTTCTTTCAGTGCAATAAATCTTATAAAATATTTATTTTTTAAAACAAGGGCACAATTGTACTAAACCTTGGCCTCAAATAACAATGCCACTTCATACTCCTTGTTGGTGTAAGGTTGTGTTGTTGAATGTGTTACATTCTGAGGTGCCATGTTTTTCCCATCTCTCAGCAATGAGCTGTTTATTATGGCAAAAACTAAAACCACATTGCATCTGTGCATAGTGCTATTTCAGGGTATCAATACGCAGGCATGGGAGAGTAATGACAATTTCTGTTGAGATATAAAATTAGGAATCTTTACGTACGGGGGCATGAACTAATTGGTGCAGCAATTTTTTTTCTTAGGATATGGTGCACTGCAAGGATAAACTGAATACAGAGACAGTATATATATTTATTCTTTTGTGTGCACACATACGATTATAGCATGGATATCTTGCAGTGTGGGTTTGAAAAGACATTATGTTACACCTTCTGTCCTTCTTTTTCTATTGTATTTTTGTAGGTTTGAGTTTTCATTTTTCTTTCGGGAGTCTGGAAGCTGCTGGGAGAAATGCACATGAATGATTTGCGACGTGAGGCAGGCTTACCTTTTGTTACCTGCACTTTTGGCCAATATGTAGCACGCTTATTTAAATATCAGTACAATTGCTCTCTTGCACTTCTTATATCATATATTGATCTGTACTAAAGCACAAAAGGCTTGCATATATGTGCATTCGTTTTGTTGTAGATTGAGGAATTAAATAAGCTGTCTGCTGTGTACAGCTACTATATTTCTTAGGAATAATATCAAATAAATTATTTTTAGGCTTCTTGCATAATTTAGTTGAGCGTTATGTATTCATCATCTATAGTTATTTTCTTGATGCAGTATTTGTTTGGTGCAAAAGCTATACAAGTGATTGTTGCAAGCTTCGTGATTCACAAATGTGTATGTCTTGCTGAAGAAATTTAAACATTCGATTGCAACTTAAGTGTTAAAAGTCAACAACACATACATCTTAAGGAAGTAATTGACAATCAGGCTGATGTAATGTTAGCTCCAGAACTCAATATGCTAATGGACTGCGTATTTTTCTTTACATATTGCTTTGTTGTATGAAATTCTCACATATGTCTTAAACACGTGTCTGATTTGCAACTGCTGCCTTGCTATCCTAGTTTGCAATTTCGGTGTTTTCTGTGCTCACCTCTTCGTTTTTGTCTGGAGTTTAATACTAGTTGTCATAGCATTCAATTTATTAAGGCTGTGTATGGTCAGGATGGCGTGTCTGAAAAGATCTTGCAATCTTTTTGCCACTACAAGAACTTAAAATATGTAAAATATTTTGAGCTGTACTCGTCACAGCACATCATTCTGTCAAAAGAGTTCTACGCATTTGATTTTAAGAGCTTTTATGTTCTTGCTGTGGTCACCTTGCTTTCAGTATTGCCAGGCTAGATTAGCAAAATAATATAGTAAATATGGAATTTGATTATGATTAGAAGTAACTGGCACAATTCATTATTTTTGGGCTCCATGTAAGTGAAGACAACATGTATGTATGCTACCCTTTAATTGAAGTTTGTACCTTTAAGCCAGCGACTAATGTAACCCTTTTTCTTTAAGTTTTGTTGAGCGATACCCTACTTTCAGTATGCTAATATCACTTGATATATTGGTTTTAGGCCAACATCGACCCGTTTCCTTTAGTGTTACTTGCTCTCTTTTATGAGAAGTGAGGTGATCCTTCCCAGAGGGGACTTGGCCATTCAGAATCTATGCATGAGACATGCACATATATATGCATGAGACATGCATATATATAGGCATGTTGGCAATAGGTTTAGAGCATATAAGGAGATTTAATAGAGCAATGAAGTGTTGGTAGTGATGTTTATTCAAAGCTCTCACTATGTTAAGGATTGTGTGAACATTGAATTTGTACTGATATGAGAGCTAATAAATGAAGAATGAATGGCGACTTTGAGCATATATTAGGTAGTAGGATATTTTACAGTTGCTTTCTTTTCTCTCGTATATTTGCATTTTCCCCTTTTTTTAAGTTTTGAGCCCACTTTCTTATTATACTTTGGCTTTGCTGTTTCAGGGAACCCGTGGAAGATCCGCATCCGCCACAGGTGAAGACAAGTTGATGCGAGCACTCAGAAACTGCTGCATAAGAACGTGACACTGCGCAAGACTTGCTTAAGTACAGAGCATGAAGTTACTTTGGTTGTCTCCATCCTCAGTTAAGGCGAATAGCTTTGTGTTACTGCATTTTACTCCATTTATGAAACTTTTCGTTCACTGCAAACCAGTTACATTGTGGCCTTCAGGCAGCTCCTGAACATTGATGCAAAAGATTTTGTTAAGCGCTTATCTTGAAACTATATGAAAGCTGGATGCCCGTCGATAACTACTGATTTCAATCAGGAAGCATCATTGATGTAGAAAAATTGAGTGTACTGAAACATGCGCAGAAAAGTAAAATAATTACTAAGTGTGCACACAACCAGCCTTCAGGGCCATAAGAGGGCTACACTAAAGTTGCTCACTGGGAAAGAAAAAAACGCTGATAAAATTTGCTCATTTTCCGGAACACAGGAGCATACACAATTGCCTTCCCATTAAAAAATAACCATAAAGCACTGAAGCTGCACTTGTTGGAAGACAACATATGGTCAGATAGCTTGATGACCCTGCAGTACCTTGAATAGAACAAAAGCTTTGGTAACACCCATGGTACACACAGCACATGACGGTGTGTGCTGGATAGATAATCAGCCCATTGGGAAGATGCCCATGACATTACCAAATGGTCACGAGGTGGTGCACCATGCTAGCTATCGTTATTGCAGTTCTTTTACCACACAATTTTTATTATGTGCTGTGAAGGCAATTTTGCTGGCCCCAAGCCGGTATACCTGGCTACGGCTTGTTATACACAAAGAATCAGCTTCTTTGTGCGATTGCGAGTGTGGCCGTCTTGTTTCAATGTGACAACCGAAATTTTTTGGTAATAAAATATCTGTGCAGCACAGAAGCCCAACGTGAAGCAGTTCGCTTTTCACCAAGGTGGAAGCCATCAAATGAATTTTGAGCTCCCTGCCTGCTTTTATGCGTTCAGCTTGTTTTTCTTTAAATGCAGAATTTTTAACAGGTTGACTACACAGAGTTGTGTGATGACATACCTGAGACAAGCTTGCAGTTGATCATGACTGCCGTCAAGTCATAGTCATGTACACAACATTCTCCCATCAGACATTTTTGTATTCATTGCCCTTTATAGGTCCTTCCCTGGACCTATAACGTGTAGCTTTGAAAGAGCAGTGCGGGGCCGCACATTTTGTCAAAGGAGGCTTGAGCGCATTCGGCATGATATTGTGAGCAATATGTGTAGTGCAATAACAATGTTGAAAATTTGCTACTAAGGCATACTGTAATGTGTTCTTTTATATATATACAATTATATATATGGATGTTGATGTATATAAACTTAGCACGCTTTTTCGTTATCTTTTAAATGACAACAGCTTGTACGAATTTCACTTTATGTATGCCTGTTTATGTATGTGCTTGCATGTTTTGAGACCTGTGTAAAATAAAGTCAGGTACAGTCTTTGTGCAATGTGTAATTGATTTAAAATACTTTGGTTGACATAATTATAGCCTTATTTTCCCATGGGAAAACTATTGCTAAAGATCAGGCACGTTTTAAATAGAGTGAAAAAGCGGAAAGCAATCAGCCATTTAAAGCATTTGTTGCAAAGAGAGAGTATATTTTAACACCTTATTATTTGAATTTGCATCAATGCAGCTATTTCAGTGTGCATGAGCAGGTATGTTCACTCGATTGGCAATACTTTGAGTAGTTGTTGCTGCTGTGGTAAAAGAGAAATTCTAATGCCATATGAAATGAGAGCCACTTACTCTAGTTTGGTTTATCTTTAGCTTATGCTGCTAGTAATTTTATATGGAGCATGCTTTTCAGTGAATCGCTAGTGCTTATGACAAGTTTTTTAATGAGAAATACGTGTATAATAGATGTTCGCTGATAAAAGCTGTTGCACGTGCACATTTCCTGTTGCAAAATAGCTGTTCAAACACAAGCCAGGTGCATTTTTGCAGCATTTTACTATGCCATGTTTGAAAACTGTTTTTCTTCACGGGTGGAGTATGTAACATTGGTTGATTTGAACATCATCAAATTGGGGGCGGCTGAAAAACATGTCTGACCAAAAAATCTTATTTAGTCATATGATTTTTATAACTCGTTAACTATGGCAAATTTTACACTAACGGTATAAAAAATAAATGTACATTGTAGTAATTATATATATATATATATATATATATATATATATGCTAGCTTTCTGGATAGCATGGCATATTAGAAAAATAAATCTGCACCTGGCTCAAAAGGAAGTGCCTGTAAGAATGGTAGTTCATGTTTTAGTCATTGCCGAGTTGTAAGTGTAAACTCTGATCATGTGGTGTTTATAAAGATACCTGCCAGAAGAAGCACATGAGCTTAAGGGGAGACTCCTCGAAACAACTTCTTTTATTACTTGTATTAGAGGTTTCAAAATTCAGTCAAGCGTAGAGTTTTCTATGCAGATTTCAAATATGGCACTACTTTTTGTGTAGCTTTGTAGTTTTAGAGTTATATGATGCACAATGGCATAATTTAGTCATCTTTATTGTCACTTTTCTATGTAATAAATTTCACAAAACACATCGTGTCGTAGCTTGTTTAGCTCTTTGTAGATCGCAGAGTTCCAATATCTAGCCAAACAGTGTGTACAGTTACTGAAACTATGCACAAAAATAGAACACTTCAACTAATCTATTTCTCATTTCTCTGAAATATAACCATGTACTTTTGCAACTTACTGCTCAGAGATATTGCAATTTCAAGTAGATAATAGCACTGTACATATCTTGAAGAGTATGTATGCCAAATTCCATTAATATAAGACAATTGTAAGTCTTTCGTGCGATTGCGAAAAAAATTACTTGAAGTGTCCTAATTTTTTTATAATTCCATTAATTGTACACACTGTTTGAACAGATATCAGCATTTTGCGGTCTACAAAGAGCTAAATAAGCTGCAGCACAAAGTGTTTTGCACAAATTTATTACACAAGAAAGTGCCCACAAGATCACCCTATATTGCCATTGTGTAGGACTTAACTCAATAACAATACCAGCTGCACAAAAACTAATGACATATTTGAAATCTGCTTAAGATGCTCTATAAGTGGATGTGTTTTCAAATCTCTAGCACAAATATTAAAGAAATGTTTTTTGAGGAGCGTCTACCTTTAAGCAGACATGAAAAAATGATGAGAGGAAATTAACGGCTGTATCGTTCACCCTGCGGAGCACGATTCCATGGCTATGGGGACTTACTACAATGTTTGTGTCGTGACCATGGCTATGAAGCAAACATAATGGGTAGCATCAGAAATATTCCATGCTTATTTTGTGAACATTTTTTCTAGTCTTCACATGAAGTTAAAATGCCTTATTCACTACTGCAGTTATTGAATACTTTCCAGAGAACCGCATGTAAACCGTGTGAAAATATCTTTACTGAAATGGCACACTTGACGACATTCCACTGGCTATTGAGCGACTGTACATACTGGTTGTAATCGATCCATGTGGATGAACATGCAACTAGTATTGCAAAAATTTGTTCAGTAGCTGGAGAAAAGTTGATTTTGTGTGAAGAACAGGCATGGTAAAAAATTTAATGAAAGCTAACACACTCTAAGAGCAGTATAAGGAACTGTTATCAGTGTTCAATAAAGTATGTCAGGGTGGGCATTAAAATATAAGATTCCTGCTCAGGGCACTAGTTACACTTGAAAGAAGTGATTTACCTTTGCTGCTCTAGAAATAGCTGACTTCTCGTTCGGGAACAATTGCTCTAACTGCTTTTTATTTCATTATCGCAATCGACGGCTTTTTAGTCGACATGCAGAACTGCTGTGCATTTTATGAACAAAAGAATGTGTAAGTGCTATTTTAGGAGCTTGTTAATGTTTGCTCACGTGGTAAACATAACTTTTCAAGAGCATGTTGCATAACTATCTATGCTGCTTTGTTAATGGTTCCGAAAATAAATTGTTGCACTGGTGCATACCATTCTGTCACTTTGCCTCCTCGAAGTATATGCTAGTGGAAAATGTTGCGGTATTTTTCACAGCCTCTAAATGTTTGTTACATTTTATTTGCAATGGCCATATGATACTTATTTCTGTGAGGTGTCGATATGTCAAGCAGACTGCAATGTTGTGATCCTGAATGCCATGTCCGGTCACCGGAAGAGCTTTTTGTGTGATTTTCCCTTTTGGTACTGCTACATCGAACGAATGTCTTCATGTTCGATTGAAATAAATAATTAGGTTTTCATTTATTCACGTGAATGATGTCTGTGCACTACATTTCTTCAAACCAGGAATGTTTAAGAAAAGCTGTGTATTTACTTACGTGCCATGGCTCTTATAAAGAAACCCTGAAATATCTGTCAGTTTTTACTGTTTTGTGTTCGCATTCTTGAGTTCATCAACTTTGATGCTTTAGGTTTCATAAGAGGGTTCATTAGCTGGCTCCAAAGACTAAGATCCACATCGTGCCATCACTCCTAATGTCTGTTTCATATTTGCAGCCATGGCTGTTAATGTCACTTGCTGACACTTGCCTAACTAATAGATGAAAGAGCAGCTGCCATATTAGAACATTAGAGTGGCATACATGTGATATGCATACTAATTTTACATGCTGCTAACACTAAAATTTTCTTCAGCGTTCACTTAGGACAAAACTTATCTCAAACGTATAAATAATTTAAAAGTGCAGTCTAACTCTTTCATTGTCACGCCTATTTAAATTGATCACCGGTGACCTATGATTTTGATTGCTGATTTCAGCCCTTTGAAATCGTTTCTCACATGCCTATGCTATCTAGAAGGTAGCCCAGGAAAAGGGCTTTAAAATTGGGTCTGGCACTGTTTCTGTGGCAGAATTGATTCGTGATGCAACACTTAGTAAATGGAGGCATGTGAACTGTGGCGAAAGTTTGCCTTTTCACCACGTCTGAAAAAAGTGCATGCAGCTTGTGGGATCTCATACGTGCTCTTGGGACAAAGGAATGACAACACATCAGTGCAAACAATCACAAGGGCATTTATTGCACCTTTCATACACTAATGCCTGCTAGTCGCATTGCTATCCACAGAACATGCCGATGGACGCGCGACAAATCTAGGAAGGCCTACTCCCCGCAACTGGATATCGAGCGAAAATGTTTGCCCCCATGCTGGATGCCAATGCCTGGTCGTTCGTGTCTACAGTCATGAGAACGGTGGCACGTTTGCACACTTGTGTTCGTCCATTCCGGTGTCCTGCACCTAGGCCTCGTAAGACGGTCTTACAGAAGCATGGAATGGTGCATGTGCAGATCGTCCGCGCCGCTTGCCGAACCCAAGCCAAAAGGGAAGAGCCTACTCCATGTCGTGCCCGAGTAACCCTGCTAGGTGGCGTTAGCAGCGCAACACTCGTGCCATGTCTTGTAATATGCTGCAACCATACGACCTCCAGCGGCACTTAGCTGCAGGGAGAAGCCGGATTACAGGAGACACAAGAGCCATGCGGAGGAAACATGATCAGCATGAGAGTCGAACATTCCTACAAGCTCGGGATCTTGGTGCATCATCAAACTTTTCTGGTCATCGCACCAGTGCTAAGTCAGGAGTACAACATTACAGTGTCAGTTTTAAGGTCTCGCAGTGCTGAAGGATAATAATGTTAGCAGTTAAGGCTGAAAACTGGGCTAGTTAATTTTAGTACGTTGACATATATTTACAGTGTGGGAAATACAAACATGCAGAAGACAGGACAGGTGCCACATAGCACCCAGATGGTACTACACAGTACTCAGATAGACTGCACTGCCTAGATGGCAAACATATCCCCACCTTGCCTTCATGTTGCGTTTTTCTCCCTAACCCGATTAGTATTGTTTGGATACCTCAAGCACTTTTCGGTCTGCCGGTGTCCGACCAAAAATTCTTGCCGATCGTGTAGGTCGGGCAGTCTAAAAATGTGGGCCCAACCTCTTTCATGGCACTCTTAAATGAAACAGAAACACTCCAAAAATCTTTTTTTTTTTGTTCTAAGCAGAATCAAGCCAGTCACTCAGTTGCCTCAAGCACAGCAGCTCGACGCTTTAGCATCGCTGCACCACGAATGCCCGCGGAGGAGGAATTAAGACTCAGTGTTCGAACGCACCTGCGCGCCACGGATCGCGGAGGCCGCGCGCGGACTTCGTGGGCGCTCCGCTAGCTGGTTCAGTGTGTCCAGATGAAAGCGAGAGAGTAACCCGGCAGCAGTACACTACTTATAAGCACGGCGCGCCACCGGTGCAGTCTCGGAGGTCATGCAAATGACTTAGCGCGGACTTCACGGCGACGCTGCTAGATGGCACAGTACCTCCAGAGGGAATAGAGAGAAGTCAGGTTGCAGTACACGCCTCATACATGACGCGTTTCGGTGGCGGCAATACGGCTTGTCGCTATATTTTCAAGTGAAGCTTGTATTGCCTGACTCGCGCCGTCGGTGTGGCTGTCGTCGTATGCGAAAAACCAAGTCTGCCTCACCCACAGCCGCTTGACAGGTTCTCCTCCTCACCCGCACCGCGCGCGCCGTTTCAAGGTCAGCTGCGCGGTTGGTCCGATCCACCGAAGAGGAGGCAGCCTTCAAACTACGACAACGGGAGAGGGCCCGTCGACATGCGCGAGTTCGCCGAAGTAATCCTAAGTTTGGCCAAGCCGAAGCGGAAGCCAGACGCCAATGCCGCACCGATGAAGGAGTTCTACAAGACGAAGCAGAAGCGGAACAATTAGGATTAGGCTTGCCAAGGGAGAAAGAGGACGGCGGGACAATCCGGCGGTTCGACAGGCCGACGTGGGGTCAAAACGACAACGGCGCTCGGATCCCGAGGTAGGGGCCGTCGAAGCACAGGCGAAAGCCGCCTATCGAGAGGCAAACCCAAAAGTCCACAAGCGTGAAAACGAAGCTAGACGCGGGCAGCGGGAAGAGAATCGTGCTCGCCAGGCGAATCCACCGTTTCTCATCCATCAACAGCCATGCCTCTTTAATGATTCTCAAATGCCCAACAAACTAACCAACCCCTCCCCTAGGGTTGGGCAAGCTTTGCGTGCACCGCTGTTCACGGTAGGGGAGGGGGCTCTAATTCTTTATCGCTACTAATCGCATTAACCTTTACATTCATCGTGAGATGGATCCTGCGGGATTCTTTTGGGCGCTTTAATGTGGAAATATTGGCAGCTGTCCGCCAGCAAATTTAGGTTTGGACTGAGCGGTTTTATTCCTTTCACTTGCGCTATAAGATGTATGCCAAACCTCCAATGCTCAAAATGGTGCTTTCTCGATATTTTAGAACCTTTTGGCAGCTTTGGTCAGTTGTTCAGGATTTAGCTTGTCAGGCAGCCGCTGGGTCTCAACATACGTCACGAAGATCTTCCTACTTGAAAAGAAGTACCAGATTGAACATCAACGCCAACTCAGGAAGATGTAAATAGGCGATACTGCAACATGTGAGCGTAAAAGCAAGAAAAAATTGGCAGTTTCGCCCGATAGGCGGAGTATTAGACGATAGCGAGGCATATTACACTCCTACACGAAGATTCGTAGCTATGATCGGTCGCATAAATTGCAGTAAACATTCGCCTACCAAATAAATTAGCAAAAAAAAGCGCGGTGTTACGCGCGCAGAGGGAAACATGAACAGATCTCACTCGATTACCGTGAAGACTCACTGTCCCAAGACTGGCTTGATGAAAAGCGAGAACAAAGTGAAGTGAACGCTTCTGCTTTCTCATCATTCAACGCGCCTACGACACTTGGGATTACATGACCTTCAGCACTAGGCGTGCTCGAAAATGCATGCCTAGTGCAGCCATCTCGGCTCACCCATCTTTGCACCCACGGGAGATTACTTCTAAGATTGGGCGTGGGTGGCGGACGGCTGGGCTAGAGGAAGAGGCGCGCTCTCACCTGTCCCCCCTAGCGCGCGCATTGTTGCGTGACCTCAAACAATGGGAGCGCACCAAGCCACCATTCTTTGACTCAACCTTCCATGCTTCCCGTCGCAGCCACAGCATACGGCGTGCAGAGCGTCATATGTACTTAATCTACTTAAGCTTTTTACGGAACATTACGCCGACGCCGAGAATTAACCTGGAGGGTCCTAGTAATTGCTATCGCAATAAAAGAGTAATTTGCTGCCAGAAATGCACTCTACTTTTGCCTCACGAAGTAGAGAAACCGCATCACTGGATAGCATGGGTACTGGAAAGACTAATCTTTTTGCGTTTTGTACCCAAAGAACAGCTGTATGCGAAATAATCTCCTGCAACATTTATCTGTGAATAGCATATTGTAACTGGGAACCTCAATAGCGTTTAAAAGATAGGGACAGACCGAAAAGACAACGCACGGCGCTAACTTCCAACTATTTCGGAAAGACGCATGCCTTCTTATGGACTTTCTGTGCATACATGTAAATGAGGGCACGCGTACATGACCTACAGGGTTCAAGATTACTGTGAACTTTTTCATACAACCACCAGAACTTGTCAAGCAACGTTTTTTACAGTAACATTATGACGTAAGAAATGCTTGGCAGATACAATATACAAGTTAAATGACTCCACAGTTCTGTAGAAGTCTCAAAAATGCAAATGATACTGTCGCCTAATAATACAGTCTCTAGTCAGCCGGTTGTGCATACATCGTGCAAATGTATTATCAAGTATAGTCACAACAGAAGAGTCAACGTAACATAATCCACAAACACATACATATATACAGCGACATTATTTTTATTATTTATTTTTATTTAGTAATGCTGCAGTCCCAGGAAGGGATTCTGCAGGGTGGGCGTACAGATACAAGCGCGGATCAAGTATTTACAAAAAAGAAGCCAAAAAATAAAGGCCGTAAATGATTAGTAAACAAATAAAATGGATCAGCATTGGCGACAAAAAAGTTTAATGATGGCAGTGCAACATAGGAGTAGACATAGCAGCATAGTAACGTTTATGGCATATCTTAATTATTCAAGAACACATAAAATATTGAGTACTACTATAATACAAAATGTAAGGGCCATAAAGTTGATAACAATAAGAAATTAGTATCTATATGGGCAGCAGGGAATGAATAAAACAAAATAGATGTTAATGGACCCTGAGGCTTCTGGTGAATGACGTCAGAGATTGCTGTAGTACTTGATCGTTAGTAAGCCGATTCGATTCCGTTACTGTTCTTGAAAAAAGAAATGAATATTTAGAGCAGTTATTGCGCTGACGAAAAGGGGTGATTGTGAGATTATGACGTTGTCTTGTAGTGTAATCTGAAGAGAAGGATATTAGTCCGTCAATAGCAATCTTAAAATCACCTTTCATTAATTGGTATAAGAACGTAAGTCGGGAAACGCGATTTCTTTCGGATACAGATATCAAGCCAGCCCTATTTAACTGATCAGTTACTGATGTGTGTCCATATAGCTGTAAACAAAACGAACCGCTTTCTTTTGTACTTTTTTCAATTTTATTATTGTTCGTTTTAGTAAATAGATCCCAAATTATCGCCGCATAATCTAATATTGGAAGGACAACAGATTTGTAAGCTAGGAGCCGGACTCTGCGTGTGGAGAGTTTTAGGGCTCGCCTAAGAAAAAAAAGTTTACGGTTAGCATTGCTTATAACCTGATCAATGTGTTTAGTCTTGTCAAGGTCGTTAGTAATTCATAATCCTAGATATTTGTATTGTGCAACTTCCGAAAGGATATTGTCAGCAAAAAAAATATTGGAGTATGAGGGGATTTTTCTTGCGAGTTATTCTCATGAAAACGGTTTGTTGAAATTTATCGGCATCTGCCAGGCATCGCACCATTCAGTAAGCTGTGGAAGACCTCGTTCAGTCTTTGATCTGATATGGTTGTAATTTCTGAGTAGAGCACGCAATCATCCGCGTATAATTTACTATGAGATGGAATGTCTTTAACGATGTCGTTTATATAAATGGTGAATATAAATGATAAAATCCCATTAGTAAACTTGTTATTTTTTATTGTGCTATTAATTTTGGAAAGCAGCTTTTTGTGAGAAACTTTATCAAATGCTTTTGTGAAATCCATAAATATGGCATCTGTTTGGTTTCCGTTATTAATAGAGTTAGCAAAGTCATGTACAGTCTAGACTAATTGGGTGCAAGTAGAATAACCTTTCCGGAATCCGTGCTGAAGATTTGTAATAAAATCATGTTTTTCAGGAAAATCAGAGATGTGGGTATGTATTATGTGCTCCATAATTTTGCAAGTTGTCGATGTTAGTGAGATTGGACTATAATTATTGGTCAATCTGATACGTTCTCTTTTTTCTGTATCCCAGGCATACAAAACACCATCTATGCTTATTTTATCGAAGACCAGCTTTACTTTAGCGCCGTTAGCTTTTTCTTCCGTTGCACTGTCCCACAAAGTTTTCGCACATCACTAACGCGCTTGGAAAGTCTTCGGATAAAGACAGCGACGAGCCTTTTAGTTTGTGAGATGCATGTAAAATTGACGTCTTTTCCCGATAGTCAAGAAATTTTATAATAACTGGCCTAGATTTCCCATTAGATTTACGGCCAAGCCTATGAAGTCTTTCATTACCTGTAGGCGTTATACCTATCTTTTATTTATTGAGTCGTCCTTTATCTTCTTCTCAAGTTCTTTAAACATCTTGTTTCCCGACTCTTCTAAACCATAAACAATAAGGTTATTGCGACCGCTTCGGTTTTCTAATTCATCTACGTTATTTGCGAGAAATAATAATTGACTGTCAAACTCTAATCGTTTTTTTTATTTCACTCACTTGTTTCGGCAGTGAGCCCAAACTGGATAACTGTTCCTCAATATCATCTATTCTATTGCTTAGTCTCGAGATTTGATCTTTGATGTCATTCTGTGTAACGAGAATTCCTTCGATAGTTACTTGGACCTTCCTTTGCCCATCTAGTAGCTCTGATAGCAGCTCCTTTTCAGAAGGTCCTGGGTTTGTCTCAATGCCGCCCGAAAGATGTAGGCTAGTAGGCAGTAACGCAATGTTTGTCAAAATACATCTGATACACTTCGGGCAGGGCAGCAGCAACAAAAACCGGTCATCGCTACGGTAACAGTACATAGGAATGTTTTTACAAACCTGTAGAGCAAAGCAGAACTGGTTGCTGAACATGTTGCCGATACTGCTGCTGAGCTGCCAGCTGACGAAAGGCGATGTTGCTCGGTCTTTTAAAGAAGCACGGCGAGCCACGTGATGTGACGTCACAGTTGTCGAGAAAGGGCAATACGCTGTTACTTTTGGAACGTAAGGTACTTTAATCACCGGACATCTGGCACGTGTCAGAGTTTCTGCAGTCAGCTCATTGAACACATCCACGTCGATTGTCGTTGATGCGCAGTCGAAGGGCCACCGATGATTCCCGTGATGCATAGGCTCGTAGGTCTGGTCCACGCACGTAGCCGCTGAGTCGCAGCCATGCAGTGGAAGCGGTCCGCTCAGAAGGGCCGCCAAAACCTGTAGAGCAAAGCAGAAGTGCTTGCTGAACATGTGGCTGGTACTGCTGCTGGCCTGAAATGAAAGGAACATTAAAAGCGTTAATAACGGCTGACAATGCCGCTGGTTTGGAGAAAAGCTTTTAATGATATTAAAGCGCTCTTTTGCAAGGCCGTTGTTGTGGACATGCTCAGAAAGTCCATAAAAATACATATATGCCTTTCTGAGATAAACAGTTGGAAGTTAGCGCCGTGTGCTGCCGTTGCTGTCTGTCCCCGTCTTTTCAGCACTATTGAGGTTCATAGTATGACAGATCAACTAGCCCGAATCAATGCCTTGGTTAAGTATATTCTAAGTTTCGTTTGTCATTATTTGATTGGTGTGATTTTCATGCAAATAAAAACAAAATGTCAGGCTCAGAAGACATTGTTAGTAATATTTTTGTTGCAACCTATGTATTTGGAAACTATATATATATATATATATATATATATATATATATATATATATATATATATATATATATATATATATATATATATATATATAGTGATGTACCTTATGCTAAAATGTTTGTGCTGGCGGCAAAATTCATTCAAGCGAATAGCTTTTGGCTAAACTGTTTGGCATGTTTGGGCGCTGCCGGCCGGGTATCTTGCCGAGTGAAAGGCAGCGTGGACGCCGGAAGTCGGAGGAGGAGAGAACGCTCGCTGCGCTTGACAGGAGACAGCAGAAAACAGTGGTGTCTATCTTTAAAGCCTAAAGCACTATATCACTATCACTATCACTATCACTATCACTAAATCACTATAGCGTACCCAGAATTTTGTCGCGGCGGGGGGGGGGCGCTCCGACAATTTTGCATGAAATATATAAATATATTGTGACACGCTGACGAAGAAGATGTTGTCAGCTTGGTCGGTAGAAGACGACGCTCTGGACTTCGCGCGCTGTCTACCATCTTGTCAGCCACTACGATTATTGTAAATATCCTGTAAATATACGTCTGACTGTTTTTAACTCCGTAACATTTTTGGTGGAGGTTACGGGATCATTATCAAGACGGATTTACGCAGTGGGTGCTCCTTGGCTGCATCTACAATGCCAGCACAAGGCGAGGATGCTTCAGGCCCGTCGGCACCCACGCCCACCGTCATTCTACCACAAACCCGCGACCCAGGAACCTTTTCTGGCACCGACGACACTGATGTTGAAGACTGGCTTCAACTATATGAGCGGGTGAGCTCCAGCAACCACTGGGATCAGACCATCATGCTCGCTAATTTGATATTTTACCTCGCGGGCACGGCACGCGTATGGTTTCAGACCCACGAGGAGGAACTTACCAGCTGGGACATTTGTAAACAGAAGCTGAAAGATTTGTTTGGCAAGCCTGTTGGACGTCAGCGCGCCGCCCAAGAAGACCTCGCTTCGCGTGTCCAGGCGTGCACTGAATCCTACCTCACGTACATCCAGGACGTGCTCGCTCTGTGCCGCAAAGTGGATCCGAAGATGTCCGAACTTGATAAAGTTGCACACGTCATTAAGGGCATAGCAGATGATGCCTTCCACCTCCTTGTTTTCAAGAATTATTCCACTGTGCAAGCCATTATTACCGAATGCCGGCGGTTTGAAGAAGCCAAGAGTCGCCGCATTGCCCAGCCATTTCCCCGCCTTCCCAACACGGCTGCCACGTCCACCTGCGAAGACCTCCGCAGTCCGCCCACGCCCGATCGCTCTGATGACGTCCTACATATCATCCGATGTGAAATAGAAGCCGCATCTCCTCTCACAAGCCCAATCCATGGCTCCGACAATTGGCAGGCGACCGTCTCACTAATACGGTCCGTTGTGTGCCAGGAATTGGCCAACATTGGCTTGACCAATGTCTGCTCAGTTAATCGACCGTCCAGCACTGTCATACGCACCCGCAGCCTGAATGCCCCAACGCGGTATCGCAATCCGGCCGAATGGCGCACTCAAGACGACAAGCCTATATATGCTTCACTTGTGGCCGTATCGGCCATATTTCACGTTACTGCCGGTCTTCGTGGATTTCAACCCCCTGGCCCTACCTCTCATCCCACAGTCCTCATGCTGCTCCTCGGTTCCCCCCGCAAACGCAGCCAGTACATTCTGGCGACACTTCTCTGCCTACCCGCTCTAGCCGTTCTCCTTCGCCACGTCGCCGCTTCTCCCGATCGCCCCCATCTCGCCGATCACCGTCCCCTAGCTCCTTCCGGCGCACCCTTCCGGAAAACTAACGGGTGCAGCACCTGGAGGTAATGCTGCCAAACCGACCCGACGCAAAATGCCTCTTCTGACCTTGCCCACACATCGGAACCTCATTAAAGCGAACGTGGATGGTGTACCTGCTACGGCTCTGATTGACACTGGCGCGCACATATCTGTGATGAATGCTCAGCTTCGGAATCGCCTCAAGAAAGTCCTTACTCCTGCGCCGTCGCCCGTGGTCCAAGTCGCCGACGGTGGAACACCAGCCGTTATTGGCATGTGTCCGGCTCGCCTGAGTGTCGCCGGACATCATACTTCTGTTTTATTTTATGTTCTAGAGCATTGCCCTCACGACCCCATTCTGGGCCTTGACTTTCTGTCTACACATTCCGCTTTGATAGACTGTTGTGCTGGTGTTGTGCAACTCGCTCTACCTGCTGCCATTGACCCTCCCGATAGTGCTCCGATACGGCTATGTTCCACAGAGCATATTCGCCTCCCACACCGTGCCGTTACCTACATAGGTGTCTCCCCCGTTCCACCTATACCAGACGGTGACTACATCGTATCCCCTAATCCGGATGTCCTGCTCTCGTATAACGTCACTTTTCCTCACACCGTCATTACCATTTCGGACAACGCGTCCTGCCTTCCACTTGTGAACTTTGGACTTTGTATACAAGTACTCCCGCGCGGAATATCCCTGGCGCAAATAACGCCGGCCAGAGGCTACAACATTTCGACTTTAACTTGTAACAGCTCCTCGTGTTCAACTCTTGCTTCGCCCCCTGTCCCTTCAGACTTGTATGCCCTAACAAAAATGATTGCTCCCGACCTTCCACCCCAGCGTGCTAATGAACTACGTTGCATCCTTGCCTCATACTGGGACATATTCGACCTTGGAGAGCGCCCTCTAGGACAAACATCTGTCGTAAAACATCGAATAAACACCGGTGATGCGAGCCCGATCCATCGGCGACCCTACCGCGTCTCACATACTGAGCGACAAATCACCCAGCATGAAGTTGACAAGATGCTTTCTCGAGACATCATCGAACCATTCTTGCAGCCCATGGGCATCCCCTGTTGTACTAGTTAAAAAGAAGGACAACAGTTGACGATCTCGCGTGGATTATCGACACCTCAACAAGGTAACCAAGAGGGACGTCTATCCGCTACCACGCATTGACGATGCCCTGGATTGCCTGCATGGAGCACAATATTTTTTGTCCATCGACCTTCGCTCCGGCTACTAGCAAATTGCCGTCGACGACATGGACCGCGAGAAGACAGCATTTATTACTCCCGATGGCCTTTATCAGTTCGAAATGATGACTTTCGGTTTATGTAATGCCCCGGCCACATTTTAACGAATGATGGACGCCCTCCTACATGGTTTCAAGGGGTCCATCTGCCTCTGTTACCTGGACGACGTGATCGTGTTTTCTCCGACTTTTGCGACACACCTCGAACGCCTATTGACAATCCTATTTGTTTTCCGTCAGGCGGGGCTACAATTAAATTCGTCCAAATGCCACTTCAGTCGTCGGGAAATCTCTGTGCTCGGGCATCTCGTCGATTCTTCTGGTGTACGCCCCGATACCGATAAAATACGGGCAGTGAAAGGCTTTTCCGAGCCGACATGTGCCAAGGATGTTCGCAGCTTCTTGGGCCTTGGCTCCTACTTATGCCGGTTTGTCCGAAATTTTGCGAACGTGGCGCGCCCTCTTAATCAGCTCCTCAAGAAAGACACTGTCTTCATTTGGGGCCCTGAGTAAGCTGGTGCTTTCACCGAGCTGATTGGCCCGCCCATTATCAATCAGTTTGATGCGTCAGCTCCAACAGAAGTCCGTACCGATGCCAGTGGCCACGGTATTGGCGCTATCTTGGTACAGAAACAACAAGGGCCAGAGCGTGTTATTGCCTACGCCAGCCGCCTTCTTTCCTCTGCTGAGCGCAATTATTCCATCACCGAACGCGAGTGTCTGGCTCTCGTTTGGGCAGTGGGCAAATTCCGCCCCTATTTGTACAGCCGCCAATACACAGTCATCACTGATCACCACGCTCTGTGTTGGCTTTCGTCCCTCAAAGATCCTTCAGGGCGCCTTGGCCGCTGGGCTCTGCGCCTTCAAGAATACAGCTATTCAGTTGTATACAAGACCGGCCGGTTACATCAAGATGCGGACTGCTTGTCGCGCCATCCTGTCGACCCTCCTGACGTTTCTGCGGCCGGCAAACCTCTCAGCCTTCTCTTTGTGGCTGCTTTTTGCGATATTGGAGCCGAACAACGTCGGGACGCCTCCTTACAAGACCTTATTCAACGGCTCACTTCAACAACGCCCGATCCTTCCCTTCGCATGTTTCAACTCCAAGATGGTATATTGTACCGCTCTAACATGCGCCCGGACGGCCCTGCCCGACTCTTCGTTGTGCCTGAGCATCTGCGTCAGACTGTTCTTGCCCAGCTTCATGATGTCCCGACTGCCGATCACCTTGGAGTGTCACGGACCTATGACCGCGTTCGTCGGCGCTTCTATTGGCCTGGTCTTTACCGTGACGTCTGCCGTTATGTCGCTGCGTGTGACCTTTGTCAACGACGCAAAAAGCCGACCGCACTCTCTGCTGGTCGCCTTCAACCACTTGACGTACCATCAGAACCATTCTTCCGTGTAGGTGTTGACCTTGTATGCTCTTTTCCTACGTCTGATTCGGGAAACAAGTAAATTGCTGTAGCAACGGACTACGCCACCCGATATGCAATCACACGGGCTCTTCCGACAAGCTGTGCAACCGATGTCGCCGACTTCCTCCTAGAGAACATCATCCTTCACCATGGCGCCCCTCGACAGCTTCTCACCGACCGCGGCCGCTACTTTCTTTCTAAAGTTGTCAACGACATTCTGCACTCGTGCGCGACTAAACACAAACTTGCTGCTGCTTTCCATCCACAGAGGAACGGTCTAACCGAGCGCCTTAACCGCACCCTTACTGACATGCTGTCCATGTATGTCTCCGCTGACCATCGCGACTGGGACGTTGCGCTGCCGTTCGTTACTTTCGCCTATAATTCGTCTCGCCATGATACCGCAGGCTCCTCTCCAGTCTTCCTCTTGTTTGGCCGCGACCCTACGCTACCTTTCGACACCATTCTGCCTGCTAGCCTGAATTCCACGTCTGAGTACGCCCGTGAAGCTATACTCAAAAGCTTAAGAAACACACCATATTGCCCGACGTCGACTTGTGGAGTCGCAGGACAATCAGCGGCGCTTATATGACGCCCGCCATCGTGACATCCATTACACACCGGGCACCCTGGTTCTCCTTGGGTTGCCGTCGCGACGCGTTGGCCTCTCGGAGAAGTTACTTTCACGCTACTCTGGCCCTTACCGTGTCTTGCGTAAGGTAACTGACGTCACGTACGAAATCACCCCTCTTGAGCCAACCGTGGCTCAGCATCGCTCCGGCGTGGTCCATGTCGCGCGTGTTAAGTTGTATCACTTGCCCGCCTCCTAACCAGCACCGAGCCGGTGCTTCAGCCGCCGGGGGTCATGTGACACGCTGACGAAGAAGATGATTTAATCATCCTCGGAAGAAGACGATCTTCTGGGCTTCGCACGCCGTCTACCATTTTGTCAGCCGCTACGATTATTGTAAGTATTCTGTAAATATACGTCTGACTGTTTTTAACCCCGTAACAATATATATGAAGAGATAAATGCTATTTCATCGAAAGATTGCCTCTACCCCAATGACCAACCCTGACTTATTGCTGCGACTGCACTACAAGTCCAGTCGCAAATGAGTCCTGTTTTTGCTTCGTTGTCAATTCATCCATCTCTTCCGCATATAAAGAAACTTTTCTGTGCACTTTTAACAGCGCTAGACCATTCAATCTCAACACCCCTGTCGTGCTGCGGGGGTAGGTTTTCAAGCGCTTCATCGTTGAAAGAGATCTCTCAATTGCAGACGCCGTTACTGTGAGGGTCGCCGTTAATTATTCTAAGCAGCCTTCGAATCCAAAAACAGGCATGTCTTAAATGCCTCAACTGGAAACTTGGAACACTGATCTATAGCTGCTGAATTTTCACCCGCCAAATGCGTAGATCTCCAACTATAGAGGAGATGTAGTCCCCAACATCATCATGGTAACGGTCAGAGAGTTGGCGCATCACCTCCATGTCGTCTTGATTAGGGAACTGGGTTGGCGACGAGTGTAGCATAACTTGATATTGCGAAAACACGCTCTTGTGTTTTATAAATCGTTCATACATTGGCTCGGCAAAAGCTATGACGTATGGAATAAATGTACAAAGATGAAAGCACTCATCCGCAGTTTCCGACTGTTTGCCGATCCACAACCCTCAAAAATTTTATCTCCAAGCCCACAAATCATGAATCGTTCTTCAAATTCTTTCGAACAGCTCGTGTAATATTTGGTCAGGTTTCGAGCATAGACTACGTGTCGTTTCCAAAACGTCCTCAGCCAAGCGGAGAGCAGAGGAAAGATCAAAGCTCACAGAGCAGCAAGACGATAGCCGCTTTTGGGCATGGCTGATCAGATCATGCGCTGCGCACAAACAAGCCAAGCGAGCCGTTGGCGTTCCTCTATGGCGTTCATAGTAACTGCCGTTTACCAAGGGTTTCTTCCGGTGGTAACGAAACTGATCTACACTCTTGTAATTCGTGCTACCTATGCTTCTTGTTAGATTCATGCATGCTTTACTGCTAGAGGAAGCAAGCTTCAAGGCGTGGATGGTTCGGAGGAAGCGTTGCGCTGACTGATCGATCAAATATGCTAATAGCTATAGGAGCTCACATACGAGCTCGTATACAGTTAAACGCGCATAAACTTAACTCATAGAATGCTAGCAAGTAATATGACCTGCCCGAAAATGTCACATGTGATGCCAAACCTGACATGTGACATGTCTTGGTGAACGCAGTAACTTACGTTAGGGTTAATTGCTGCCCTGACGAAGACAAGTCCCCTTGTCGAAACATTGCTTTCAGCACATTCCTTGATCTACCCCTGGCTGTTAATCACAGACAAAAAGATTCATAAATACGTCTAAACTAGTACTTTTTAAATAATAACCAAAACGTCTAAAGGAAATTTTAGTTTAGGCGTTATGTAGATGGATACTTTCTGAAAGCTTGCTGTAGCTTCACGCTAACGCCACGTTACTAGTGGTCTAGAAAAAGTATTGAAAGGTTTCAGGAATTTTATTTGCAAATGAACTCAACTGCAATAATCGCATATGGTTTACGCCAGAATTAACAATAGCCATTTTTACAGCAATAAAGGGTCACTGGGCTGAAAAAAAAAAACGATGACCCCCAAAGTAGAATTGGAGCTCACGTCCTCGCGTTCGCGAGCCAGATGCTTGAACCACTAGATCACAGCAGCTTATTTTTCTATATTTCCAGCATGTAATTAGCAATACAAATGTTTTTCCGAATCCAATATACGTAAGTTAAGATTTGGCAACACTAGAGCTTCTTCAAGTACGCAGGGCAATCTAGCAACTTCAGCCACAATGGAGGAACAGGCTGTGCCCTGCAACGTCACGAATGTGTGCCACACTTTCAATGAAATTTTCTCCCACTAGAGCACAGCACCTTCATTGGACTGGCAGAATAGTGGAGGCATGTCATGCAGCTCAACGCATGTTCGAAAATGGGGCATAGACGCATCACTTTGCGTATATTCTGCAGGGAGACTGGTGTTACATGTACGTTGCAACCATGTGCGACTGCAAAAGGACAGCTGCTTAATTTCTCTTACGCCGATTATACCTGAGACACATCGCGTAATGTGTAGTGCAAACGGGACACGGAAGATCACGGCGAAGCTTCTCTGTCATTTTGCGTGCCCCATTTGCACTACACATCGTGCCATGCATTACCAGCTGGTCCACTAGCTTCTGAGCAGGGCCAGATTAACCTATGAGCTAAAAGGGCTGCAGCTCCCGGCCCCCGACTGCCAGGGGGCCCTATTATTGTTTTTTTCTTTCATGAGCCCCTCAACAATTTCAAAGAGTCCCGCAGCGAAGTCCAGTCGGAAATGTTGTACAAGAGAGGTTTTAAAACACCACCCAGGAAGCGTTCTACGACAAGAATTCTTAATGATGGTTTAGTAGTGGCCGAAAAAAGCTTCTGTGATTGGAAAAGGGTGAAGAGAAATTCAATAGCACACGAAAACAGCGCTGACCCCCGAAAGGTAACTGTCGCACGGCTGGCTTGGTCTACTGGCGTTGAGACAATTGACAAAAGTCTTGGCACAGCTTACCATCCAAACGATTTATTGAAAGGAGGTGCTGACGCGCCTACTGGCTGTTGTCAGAAAGCTGGCTGAGCGAGGTTTGGCGCTTAGAGGTTAGCGAGGAGGCATTCAGTTCTCCTAGAAGTGAAAATCTTTCGGACATTCTAGAGACTATCGTAGAGTTGGACCCATTCCTAAGTAAGCACATTGTTTCTTCATGGTGACAGGAACAAGGGTTACCCATCTCACCTTTCCTAGTCGACCGGAGACAAATATTTTATTTGTCAATACTGTAAGCCTTAAAATGATCATACAGGAGTGGGCATACAAACAGAACAAGCGTAGCGTTTTGCTATACAAGGGATGCATCAAGCTCTGGAGGAAAAGGCAATGGTTAAAATGGACACACCATGCAAGTAAATACAAGGAAACAAAAACAAAATATAAAATGGGTACGCCATGTAAAGTGCAGCAAGCAGTTATTACAGAAAAAATACACAATAAATGTGCCGTGTAATGTACTGACAGTATCCAAAACAATGAATAGTTATATGTGCATCCAATGGACAAACGTGTGCAAAAACGCATCGCAAAAAGGTACAAAAGAACATACGGACACCGGCGCGTGTGCAAGAAGTTGCAGCACGGAAATGCGTCAGTGATAACTTTTTAAAAAGCGCTCGGCCAAGACGGCAACAATGCGTTCATCATTCTGATTTTCACTCAAGGTGCAATTAGAGTGGCGAAACAAATGAGTGCACGGATTGTGAACAATGTCACTTGGAAGGGAATTCTAAAGCCCTACTGTTGAAGGGGAAAAAAAAAGAGTGTGTTAGTGTGATACAACATGAAAAAAAAATGGTCTAATACATTTAGCATGGTTAGTTCTACTCGAGTGACGTCCGGGGGGCACCAAGTAGTCGGATTTTGTTAAGTTTATGAGGTCATGCTAAAGAACATAAAGAAACTTCAAAAAGGCCAACTTTCTCCGGCCAGCTAATGTCTACTTTGGTGCGAAGCGCAGTTACCCTTCATACCTTGAATACTTTGGGTATATGAACCGGCGTGGCCTGTTTTTTTTTTTTCTAATGCCAAGTTTAAATATTTTTGATGCGGGTTCCATACTATGTGGCCATATTCTAATATCAGCCTAAGCAGAGTCTTACCAGCAGTTAATTTTACCGAGGTGGGGGCGGTGGCTAGTCTTCAGCGTAAAAAACCGAGTTGTCTGAACGCCTGTGCGCAAATGTTATCGATATGTACATCCCACTTTAACGATATTGTTATGGTGGACACCAAGATACTGGACTGAGTCAGCTCTTTCCGCAGAAGCATTCATTAATTTATGTGAAATTTAAGGGCTCTTTTTTACGTGTAACAGTCATACACATAGTTTGTGTTGATGTGCATGCCCCATTTTTTTGCACCAGGTAACGATGTTTTCTAAGGACTTGTTAAACTTTGTCTGTTTATCGACTGTTTTCGCAAGTGTATAAATGACACAGTCGTTCGCAAAAAGCCTTATTGTAACCCCTTGTTCTGTACATGTACAGATATCGCGCTCTTTTCGGCTACCTCATTTTTTCCTGTATTCGCTCCTTTTTAGGCGCAAATCTTCCTAAAACATAGCCATGCACCAACTCGCCCAACAAAAAGTTCTTCTAAACATGTATAGATGTCGTTAATATACACTAGAAACAGAGCTGGCCCCAGAGCCGATCCCTGTGGCACACCAGAGAGAACATCTAGATGATCTGATTCACCATTATTTACGCAAACAAACTGAGACCGATTCGAGAGACATACTTCAATCCATGAAACATTCTTGGAGCTAATACCAATTGATTTGAGTTTGACGATTAGTAAAGTATGTAGAACGCGATCAAAAGCCTTCGAGAAATCGGTAAAAATTACGTCAGCTTACAGTCTTGAATCGATTATGGTAGCGAAGTCATGTATAATTTCTAAAAGTTGAGTTACAGTTAAAAGCCCTTTCCTGAAGCCGTGCTGTGTGAAGTATAGGTTATTTTCTTCCAGATAAATCACCATAGCCTTATTTATTATATGTTCCACTAGTTTGCAACATGTGCTGGTTAGGGATATTGGCCTCTATGTGTCTAGAAGCTGCTTGTTTCCACCGTTGTGAATTGGCACGACTTTTTCGTACAACCAGTCTGCGGGAAGCAGGGCCGTTTCAAGCGATGCACTGAAAATTTTGTGCAGAAAGGGCGACAGCTGACCCGCGTATTGCTTGAGGAAAGTGCTTGATAAATTATCAGGGTCAGGAGATTTTTTTAGCGCTTGCTTGTAGCAGCAAGTTAAGAATGCCGGGCTCTGTTATCAGGATATCAGGCATGGCTGATTCGTACTGTGACAAGGGCATATTAGTGGCGTGAGCACGGGAGAAGACAGATATGTATTGAATGAGCTAGCGATAGTACGCGCCACCCTCAACCTCAATTCCAATCTGCGTGGAGCACTTTCCAGCTTTGATAGATACCGCCAAAATTTCCTAGGCTGATTCGTCATGAACTCAGGTACCGTATTAGAAAAACAGTTGTCTCTCACGCTTTTTAACCTTACTTTCAGTTGTTGTGAAACCTGGCTAATCATAGTGCAATTATGTTTTCTCTTGCGCATCCTTTGTAGCCTTCCTTTCAGGTGTATGATAGTTCTTGTAATTGTTTTCCGCTTTATTTTTGTTTAGCTTGGTAGGAATAAAATTATTTTTACAATGTAAAATCCCAACTTTTAATTTTAATCATAGGTCGTTGGGGTTCGACGTGTTATCATCAAAATCATCTTGCATAATTTCTAAAAAATTAATGACGGCTTCATCATTTGCCCTTGTGTAATGCGTAACCGAAATTCTGGTGTCAGTATGCTAGGGTGCATTGCACCTATTCTAAGGTCGTCAACCGTCAATAAAATCATTTTATGGTCGGTTATACCCGGTTCTATGCTAACTTCAGAGGTTAAAAATGCGGACACAAAGACAAGGCCTAGCACTGAGCCCGCTTGCCCTTGAACGCGTGTTTGCTGATGCACAAGTTGAGCTAGCGAGAAACTCTGCATGATATCAAAAAGATGGTCACAACTTTTGACTTCTTTGTTGCCAATTAAGAAGTTATCCCAATCGATTCCCCTCAACTTGAAGTCTCCAACTAGAATTAATTTGGTTCTTTGGCTGATGCGGTTATGCAGGAAGTCGTACAGTTAGTTCTACAAGGTAGCTGTCCGGAGCACGCAGACGTCTATAGACACCGCCGATAAGTAAAGTGACATCATTGATATTTATTATACACCATGAGCTCTCATGATCAGCGATGCCAGTTTCTCTGTCAAAAAACAAACGCCGCTTAACAGCAACGACAATGCCACCAAGACCGTCCCGATCTCTGTGTAAAAATGCAAAGGACGGAGGAACCACCTCAGAATCGCGGATATCTGCTTTCAGCCACCACCAGTCCTTCAAATTTTTCAAGTTTATTGACAATGCTTCTCGCATTAAAGCACATTAACGTCAGCGGTACAGTATTTCGTATTGGTCCTTCATTGGAAGTGCTAGCGTTCGCTGTCACGTGGTGCTTTGAGCTTTGTAATAACACCATTGTGTCCTAATCGTCACTCCAGACGTACAGGTCCTCATTAAACCTTGCTTTGTCAAAAAGGCAGTGTGACTTTATCACCGTCATCCCAACTAATTGCCGAGGCTTTCCGTTCCTTCCTGCGTAATTCGCAAATGTCTGCAGAAAAATCTTCAGGAATTGAATTTTTTTCCCTTTCAGATTGAAACAATTCCGAAGAACTGTCGTTTTTGCTGCAAAGTCATAAAAGCGTAGTATGACTGGTCGATATCGTCCTGTATTTTTGAAGCCAATTCGGTGCGCACGTTCCACAGTTCTGACTTGTACGCCTAGAATATTATGCAATATATCTTTTGTTGCGAACGATCACAATGCTGCAGGATTTTCTTTATCGGGCTCTTTCCCGCCATATATGACGAGGTTATTGCGTCGGCTCCCATTTTCCAGGTCATCAATTTTTCTAGTCATTTGGGCAACTTCGCTGCACATAGCGTGCACAGTTGCTTCACACTAGTCAATTTTCTCGTGATATTGCTTGAGTGACGAGAGGGTCGTTTCAATTTGTGAAAGCTTCTGCTGCACGTTTGACACACCAGATTCTAAGGCCAAGTGTGAAGTTGGGATTTCAGTTACAGTGCACAATATTTCATCTAGTTTATCGGGGCCAGGATTTCGCTCTACGCCACCACTCAGTTGCAATAGCATGACAATAACACGAAATGATTCCAAACTACACAGCAGTAAGCACTGTGCGCTCGGAGGCACTACCAGACACACATCATTGCTCTTAACGCAGGCACAAGAACACCATTCATTACCAATCTGTACGAAGAACAGTATAAAGTAAGTCATAGTGCTCCGGGCGGGGCCACCAAGCCCACTGAGTCACGCGTGGCTGCTGGGCTTCCTTTTAAGCTGGTCTGCCGATGTTCCAGAGGTCACTGGTGAGCCAAGCGAACGATCCAGGCCTGCTCAGCCGGCACGGAATCGACATGATGTGAGCACATCAGTATCAATGTTGACGGTACACCCAATGCAGCATGACATGATGTATACCCGGTTATACATCATGTCATGCAGATCGCCGTGATCATGATTGCAGATACTGCAAGGAGACAGATCGTTGAGGAGGTGCACGAAGCCAGACATATTGCTACCTCTTTGTCGATTTCACGCCAGGCGTCTCCCATTTTGACCAGCTTTCCGTTGTCCTCCGGTGCAGGCTACATGGTGACGCTCACAAACTGATATTCATTGGGTTTGCAGTGTCAATTGAATGGCACACCGGTGACACCTAGCACCATCCATGTGTTCTCTTGTTCAGGAGAACGGCACTTCATTTGACAGTTGCCGAGGCCAGTCCCCACGACAATGCCACAACATAGCAGGAAAATACAAGGGCCTGCAGCAGGACACAAAAGAGAAGAAGTCGTTGGCTATTTCGGTATCATGCTGCGGTCACATTAGATTTGGTTCGTGCTCGGAGTGTCGATTTTTGTGTCGAGGCAGTTACATTATTTAGTACATGTCTGAGAGCAAACAGAAATTTTGAGTATTTTTCCTAATGTCTAGTCTATATATTGCCCTTAAGATTTATCTTCGTAATCCAGTCTCAGACTGTGAGACTGTACGGTAACTTTCAATCTCCTCATTAAGAACTGTCTGCGCTCCACCCTCGACGAGAGGCGGCTGAAATCCTCTAGCCATTATGACCACCAAATGGAACTTCTTGAGGAATAATTCTTTTTGATAAAACAATATCAGAGTTCGCTAGCCGCAAAAAGCGAAAGACGCACTTCTACATGTAAAAGAAAGGGGGCTGTGAAGTGGGGGTCCGAATTTCACATGGACTAAATCTCGAATCTTGTATTAGGGCTAAATGTTGGACCGTACATGCGCTTTCTGGCAACTGCGTAGATTCTATGCCACATATGCTGAGCAATTTAAAGCGAGACTAAAAGAAACTACTACGTCGAGTTAGATCCATAGATAATTCTAGAAATCTATCATTTTTGTGTGTGTGCCCATACATGACTTTGTTGAGTAGAAAATTGCCACCGAAAGTCTTCCTGATGCTCCTCAATTTGAATCGCCTGCGCTAAAGTGGATGAGTTGACGTAATCTCCACGTGACCTTCCTCTTTGCTGTCCTTTGTGAATCAGCCAGTTCCGAACTCATATGAGTGGTACCACAGTCGACTATATCTGGCGCCATCAATTCGATATTAGGGAAGGCTAATAGTTCTACCTCACTTAATATTTATCTTTAGCGTTGTCTTAAGGTGTCCATTTGTAATTAAATGTTTATTGCTTCACAATACGTGGTTCTATTTTTACTGAATAATCGCGATTTCGCAGTTCGTGGATACGCGACTAATTTTGCGGTTAAATGATAGCGACATGCCCGACTGACAATAAGCATTCGATAACAATTTAACAGAAACAAAGGAACGCATTTTCTTGAAGCAGAAATGTTGTAAACGCTATATCTAGATGCTAGATGCCCTCGTATGTATGTTCATGGGTATGCAATCTTTAACTGAGAGTACTCGAAAAGAACAGCGCGAACCTGTAGCAGTCGAAATATTTAGCATCTTAAACAGATCGCCGTGATCATCGTCGCCGTAATTTTCGTCACTATCGTCACTGCTAAACCATAATTATCATTACCGAGGCTCCTAGATAAATTTAGCCCCGCGTCCCGAAATTACTTATCCAGCACTGCTTCTGACACACATATGTTGCAAGGAATCTCAGCAAATGGGCATTGTCTACGCATATTTATACAGATAATGGCGTAACGGCTCTGCTCTGTGTATAAATACATCGATCACAGGAAACGCAGATTTACTTTGTCTGTCATAATTACATGTTAGTTTTTTGTTTCATTTCATGGGAAGCCATGGGAGGCCATTTGGGATTTTTTATAATTCTATATTTATAAACACAATTACATGCGCAGGCTTCAGTAAGCGTGGAGAATCAAGGCAATACAACTTTTTAAAGTGCAAGAATCATAACCTTTCGGAAACATTTTTACTAATTTTAGAAACATAAGTACACAATGTGGATGGCAGTAATGCTGGTCAAAAACAACGGTATCTAAATAAGCTTCTGATGTGGACTATTGCTAGGAGTGTTTATTCAACATTTTATAACATACCCATAGGTCTACACGATTTTCAAGTCACTTCAAGAAGTTTTCTAGAAATTTTGTTTTGTGTTTGTGTGACGGCATGCGCGACGAACCTTACGTCGCCTTACGTATAGTAACTGCATATGCTCCACACGGGTTCCTCAAGCACAGCAGCCCAACATTACATTTCTTGAATGTATTAGCGTCGAGAATCATCGTGAGATCGGTTGCACTGTAATTTATTTCACGTAGACGTGGTTATGGAACTATATTGGTTTCTAATTCACTAGCAGCCAGGCTAGATTGAGAACGGAACACTTCGTATGGTAGGATGGTTCCTAATAATCAGCGCCCACCAGACATGCAATAGCGAGCATATTATTCCTAAAGGCAGCTCATACGAAAAAGCTTTGTGAATTCCGCACATGGGTGTTTCGGACGCCAAGACGCGCACGAACGGGGCATGAGGAGCAAGTCCCGAGCAAGCCGTGCGCTGCATTCCCGGTAGCAACAGCAGTTGCGACGACAGCAACCTCCCCGCTGTGTCGTCTTTGACGGCGCAGACCGCAGGCGATGAAAAAGTACTAGAAACGCACATCTAGAAAGAAGTTGGCATTGTGTGCCGTTAAATGTATCACGAGCAGCTGCGCGAAAAAAGGTGTCAAGACAAGCTGCTTTGCGGCAAGCTTCAAACCTTCGTCTCTAAGCTGTATGTTTGATTCTTGCATTACGTTCTTTGATTCTTTTTGCTCTTGTTTTCTGTTGGCCCCTCGCTTTCGAAACCGTTTCTTTTTTTTTTGCTCTTCCCTAGAAACACTTCGTGCTGCGGAAATTGGGACTGATTCAAGTACAAGGGCAGATGGGGTTCGACGGCGAGAATAGAACTGGAGTGTAAAGCAACACGTTGTGATCGCAGCGTGCACTACTAAATAAAGCTATCGCTGGTAGTTTCCCGCGATTGGTGTCTAGTGGCAATTGTACTATACATTACTCTTTTTCGATGGGAGTGAATCGCTGGAAGATATCGCGAGAGGCTCTGACGGCGTTCTTCACAAAGAGGTCACTTTGATTGTAGGCTGTGTCACTAAAACTGCGCCGTGCAGTGGAGCCTCGATTAAAATCAACATACATTTGGTCTATGAGAAGCCTCGCCATACGCATCCAAAATGTTCGCAGCTGAGGATGGTTAGTAGATGCTTTGGCTATATATCGTATCTTTGAAATTGACAATCGCGACTGACCAGTACAACTGCACCAAGCAGTTGCGAAACGTAATTGTCTCATGAAAGCTGATGCAGGATTTTTCTTGAATGCGAATAGTCTGCACGCAGCACTTGCTGTCTGTAGAAGTGAAACGGGCTACTGAGTGACAAGAATGAACAGGGGAAGAGACACACACGATACCTGCTGGAGAGCCGCTGTGGTCCAAGTGTTGCTTGGGTCCATTCTGCTGTTAGTTGTGGTTTGGTTTCATTTCAACATGTACAACCAACTAGTCCCAGTCTTAACTCTGTTAGTCCGTATCGGCATCACGTGGAAGATGAACTTGGAAACGCCCTGTATGTTCGAGCTCGAGCAAAACAAAATATGTGTGGTTGCGCTGGCATGATCATATTTTCTGGCATCCACTTGCACCTCACTTTCTGTGTCACCTGGCAGAGATATTCGCAACACGCGCGCCTGCGGCTGACTGGACGCCGTGAGCGCGAAATATTAAAGTTTTTCGATTCTGCAGCGTATCGTAGCAACAAATCCACTTGGCAGGTCTTTCCATCATAACGGGAGCTCAAGCTCTAATAAAAAAGTATGATTAACTCTCAGCTTCTTTGAAAGTCTACACGCTTAGGAAATAAATAAAAGGGTTGTTGTCCTTACTACACGGTTGTCACACCATAGTCACCTTGGCATAACTGCAGTTGTTAATGGTAGAGTTAGGTAACATTACTGACTAAGCAAGATACCCACATTTACTAATGAGCTTCTTCTACCAGTTCCAAACCCAGTTAGCCACCACTGGATACAAAATTTCTAGCCTTTAACAGATACATCAAGCCCAATCTGGAATGCGCCAGAGCTGGTCCTATATATGCATTATGGGCTAGAATCTTTGTATCAGGTGATGCTAACAGTGTTTGGAATAGGTTGCTGAAACTCGTCAGTAAAATCAGTAATGTCACCTAACTCTACCGTTACCAATTGCTGTTATACTAAGGTAGTAAAGAGTGTGACAACTGGGTAGCAAGGACAACATCCTTTGTTTTAAGAGTGTACTCCCGCACCGCCTACCTACAACGAGCCCCGTACGGATGACGCCAATGCCGCCAACTTCGACTATAGTTGCCTATAGTCCGAAGATTTTGCCAATCATTTTGAAGATACCTGCTTCGCTTTTCCAAAAAGAAAATACTTTTTCTTTCTAATTTTTGCCCCTACTGAGTCAGTTACCACAAAAGAAAAGGGTTAAATGCGATTTCTATCGGAAAAGCTTGCCCAGAAACAATTTACAAACTGAGATGTTGCTGACTGATGCGCTCCACGCGCTTCTAACAGTTCCGATTAAGTTTCCAACTGCACTCTTCGAACGTCACTTAATTGTCGTCAGTTAAGTGAGGCGGCCGGGCTGGAGATTTTCTGTTCCTATTCAGAGGGACATGATGAGCGACGGTTTGTGATCGTCCGAAGTGCATTAGTATTAATTTCTTCCTTTTCCTCTTCCGCGGTGCAGTTAACTGACAAACATGCTCCACCAGAGCTACAAACTAACCTTTCGCATGAAGACCTTTATCTATGTACAGTCGAACACAAAAGTTTACGGACCTCGGGATATCATACAACGTTGAATTTCCGAGCAGCTCTTAAAAGTAGCCAGTAAAACCGCACATCACAATATTGTTAGCCTATGCTAATAGAAGCTGGCAACGCGAATACCAGGCTGCATCGTGAGGCTGCGGAGATAGTCAGCTTTTTCACAAAAGGCGGCGGTCCTGTCGTTTGTGTTCTTCTTCTTGAGTCCTGGTCTTCTGCGCCTTGCCTTTACTAATTCAAGCATGAACCAACTAGCCCAAGCAAGAGTTTTATTTTTCACAAATTCCATGGGCCGTAAAATTTTCTTGCCGATTCTACGTGTGATTGTCTGCAGTGCGTACGCGTACATGTTATTATGTATGTGCGTGAATGGGCGAGCGAGCGCGTACGTCTCTCTATGTGTGTGCATGTGTTGCGGTGTGTGCAAGCATGGAGGAAGGGAATAAAGTGTAGCAAGGAGCATCACGTCAACTCAGCCAACCTTGGCAAGCCAACTCTCCGTGAAGCCGTTTCCTTCGCGTTTTTCCTCGAAAAATCGGCCCAACACGTGACCTCTGAGGTTCGGTGTATTGGCCGAGTATGTTTGGGTCAAGGTAGTTTTACAGCGAAGCTGTATAGCTCTACCTGACAATGGGTCTGTCGTGTCCGTAGGCAAAATCTCAACCAATCAGCGAGGTGCGTGCTGCTGGGTTCCGTGCAGAACCGATGTTCCTTACCAGCAGCCGCCATGCAGCTGCTGCAACGCTTTGTTACCATACAGACGACGCGCGCTGCTCTGGCACCATATCATAGCCATCGTCACACCACAGCCCGTCTTGCGCGGCACTACGCTTTTCTTCGCACGTTTTGGTTCCACCAATGACGAAAGCGGCCCTTCGTCGCGGCGAAATTGTGCCACCGGTTTCAGCGGCGACAACACCCAAGGGTGTGTCATATCGAGCCTTACTCGTAGCCGCTCGCCATCGCCTCTTGCCGGAGCAGTGATTCCCATCACACACGCTGGTACGGTGGACCTCTGCAGCTGACACCGTGGACGATCGCAGCCCTCTCAACCTCACGCCACCCTGCCTCCCCCTCCCCCCTCGGAAGCGCAGATGAATCACCCTCGCGACTGCAGATGCCGTGCCCGCCTGTAACTCAGCGCATGCCTAGGCTGTCTCTTCTTCATTCCTTAATTATGCTGTTGCGGATGCTATCTCCAGGTAACATTAAGTTTTAAGTTCCGTTTAAATTGCAGGACACAACCAGGATGTACTATAGGAATGTCATCCCCTTTCTTCACAATGCGAATTTCTTTTTCGGTTCCCACAGGTTACGGCTCAAGCTCCAACCCCGATGGGTACTTCTCATCCAAGCGATTCAAGACTTTGCAGGGCGTCCCTGCAAAGTCTAGTCTAATCTTGTAGCTTCGCTCAGTCCAGGAATGCGGAAATAGTTTTAGTTGCTCCAAGAGCACTTCGAGCGTTTTCGGACCTTTTGCTAGAAGCTGTCGCTGCAAATCTCTAGGTAGGCCGTGAATGACAAGTACAAGAAGCGATGACAGCGACATTCCAAGTTCAGCGAGGCGAAGAAGTCGCTGTTTCTCTAGAAAATACTCTCTAGTGGCGTGTTGGACTTGAAACGGTAGAGTAATGCCTCATGCCACCGTTCAACTGGATTCTTGCTGAAAGTCAGGAGGCAGCACTCCTTCCATTTAAGCCAAGGTTCAGGCTCTTGTTACGAAAGTCGCCGCTTGTGCCACTTTCTTGCAAGCCCGCTAAGGAATAGTTGCATGTTTATCTCTAGGTCTTCATCAGACAGCCATCCATTCTTCTGCGCAGCTTGTTCATAGAAAACTATCCATCCTTCTGGGCTGTCAGATAAGCCGTCGAACGTTTCACGACGTGCTATTCGTGATGAATTGTTTGCTCGCTTGGTTAAAGCAGAATACAGAGTCTCAATAATAAAGCTTTGCTGCGAAATCTGCTGCTGTTGAATTGATATGGCTCGAAGAATTGTCGGTAGCTCGTCAGATGGAGCTTGCCGGAGCATGAAAGTTCTTTCTAGCGGTGTCAACACCAGCTTGTTTAACGGACGCCGCGGAATATTTTTTCACTGAATGTCACTCCAAAAGTTCCTCTGCCGACACTGAGGCTTCATCTGGAATGAAATTCAGAATCTCACGTGTAGTGACGTGTTCAGGAAGGCCAATGGTGGCTTCGTCCTCGACTTGATATTTCTTGAATACCACAGCGTTGCTGCGGTTATCCACAAAGAAAGTCACCCACATATTGGTTCTTGTCGCCGACTGCACCAAATTATGCAACAACTCGCACATAATAAATAGACAGAGTATTCTTCATGCCGCCATTTCTAACTTCTTTATTCCCTTCTGCCCGCCTAGCCCCCTTACTGCGCAGTTGTTCTCTTGAGTGGCTGTGGCGCATAACCACAGTGGGAGATTGGCCATGAATCGGGTGGTTAAATTAGGTGTATAAAAACAAGGGAATTGACAAGTTGAGCGTTATTTTTTGTGAGGGAAAAATGCAAGCAGAAGAAAACCGTGAATAAAGAAAACTGATAGTAGATAAATAATTAAATGAATAAATAAATAAATAAATAAATAAATAAATAAATAAATAAATAAATAAATAAATAACAAAAACTGCTGGGGAGGGGTTAGGATCAGTCTAACGTGGTAATCGATTAGTTTCAATCAGTTAATTTTGGAGTGCTAAGCGAACATTTCTGTGGCTGAACCCAACAATGGAGGCTTCAAAAGATCACAGTTGCAGATAAATCTGGGCCAATATTGCGAAGCGGGATTTCCAGTAGTCTTTTTTTTTTATAGAAAAACGCCTACAATACAACAAGAAATGGTCTATTGTCTCCGTTTCGCCACAGGATAAGCATAATGGTGAGGGGACCATACCAGACCTTGTATAGATAGAAGTTTAACGTAGGCATACGGCAGCGCAGCCTCGTGATGGACACTTCAATTTTTCGTGTTTGGCAAAAATTTCTTTGCGAAGGATATAGAAGATGTTGGTTATCCATAGAGTTAGCCTGAATCTGCCTGCATAATGACACTTCTGCGAAATCTAGCAGCAGTGACGGGAGCAGTCAAATGACAATAGGGGAGAATCGGGCCCCTTATCGATGCCTTGACTAAAGAATCTACAATTTCATTTATAATTAGTCTTTTATGGTCAGGCACCCAAATTAAACGCGCACTTCTCAAGTACTCAGGTACCAATGAATGAAACGTCCTCATTACGCGAGAGTGACGAGAAGCAGTAAGGGATGATCACAATGATAATCAATCGGGGACTGTTACGGCTGACGTAATTGATGGGCCTAATTTGCGTAGAGCCAGCACCACTGCCATGAATTCGCCTGAAAAGACGGGCATAAAATCTGGCAGCCGAAGAGAAAATGTCCAATCAAGAATCGGGGAAAATATAGCTACACCTGACTTTTCTTCACATTGCGAAGCATCTGTCACAATTACAATGTTTGTTTTAAAGTTCCGCAAATCTTGTAAAAGACCGTTTATTTATTTATTTATTTATTTATTTATTTATTTATTTATTTATTTATTTATACTCTCAATCCCAATAGGGATTATAACAGGAGGGCAAAAAAGAGACGCGGATTTTAGTACGAGGCAAAAAATAAAACATATTAAAACCAAATGTCGTGCAATTGACGGCTGTAAGGTATACAACAAAATCTATAAAAGTAAACTGAACAAGCAAAATGACATTGACAATTGGGTTATATGAGGACAAGGGCAAAAACATAACACTGCTTTAAAATTGCGAGGCTAACAAATCGCTTTCAATCCGTTTAGAGAAATGAGCTAAAGATGTGCTACTGGTAAAGATGTGCTGTCAGGTTATTCCATCCTCTCATCGCCAGGGGGAAAAAAAGGAGAATTCGAGGGCCTCTGTGTGGGGAAATTGTAAGAAGCAAGGGTATGGCAAGTTTTCTGGCTGGCAGTTCTTGCTGTGGATTGCTTAATATAACGGCACTTGTCTATATTCAGGTGGTTGTGTAATAGCAGGTACATTACCTTCAAGCGCACCAATTTTGCCCGGTTTATTATGGTTAGTAATCCAGCCTCCTTAAGCAGTTCTGTGGGCGAATCTGTTCGGTTAAATTTCTTGATAATGAACCTAAGCGCTTTTCTTTGAACTCCATCGAGCTTGTTGGCTGCTTTTTCGTCTCCGGAAACCAAGCAGTTTCATTTAATTTCATTTTTATTTCCTTAACGACCCCCTGTAGGGGGTTTTACATAAGGAGTGGCGTTAACGTGAGAAAGTAAAACATTTTTTTTTTCATGATGACAGGTGGGATGTAACTTTTTCTAGGAACGTTGATGGGCAGGTGATGGCTGAAATTTCATGGGGAAGGTAGTTCCAGTCGCTTGCTGTTCGGAGGAAAAATGACTTGCAAAATGTAGTCGTACGGGCACGTTGGCGTGACACTTTTAGCGGATGACCAATTCGGCGAAACGTGCGTGATGTCGGTGCGCAGATGTATGGCTGCTGTTTGAGCCGGGAATAATAAAAATTGTGAAATAGGCACAGGCTAGAAATACGGCGACGGAGGGAAAGACTGCATAATTAGGACTGTAGCTTTAGAGATGAAACACTAATATAGGATAAGTATGAGCGGTGAATGAAACGCGCGGCTCTGTTTTGCACAGCTTCAAATGAGTCAATGAGGTAAGCTTGCTGTGGATTCCAGACGGCGGCTGCATACTCAAGTTTTGGCCTGATTAATGATTTATAAGCAAGTAGCTTTACATTTTGAGGGGTGTCGTGAAGATGACGTTTAACGTGCTTGTGTTTGTGTATGTGTTTGTGTATTCCAGGATGGATCAGGTAAGTCTATTAAAGGCCAGTAACCTTGGGTCTGGTGGTGCTAGCTGTAATCGTCTTTTTCGAAAAAGCAGTCTTTTTAGTGCAGATGATGTGATGTGTTGAATATGAGAATCCCATCGTAGATCTTGTGACAATATGACACCTAGGTAATTATGCTCCTTAACTTTAGACAGGCTAGGTGAATTAATGGCATAATTAAAGTTCGATGAATGCTTTTTATAGTTATGGATAGTACAGCGGACTTTTTTTCGTTGATGGGCATTTGCCAGTCACTGCAGCACACTGAAACTGCCTCTAAGGCTGTATTTAAGTTGATGTGGTCATCGTGGGAATTGATTTCTAGGTACAGAATGCGGTCGTATGAAAACAATCCGCATCCG
This sequence comes from Dermacentor andersoni, assembly GCF_023375885.2. NCBI lineage: Eukaryota > Metazoa > Arthropoda > Arachnida > Ixodida > Ixodidae > Dermacentor > Dermacentor andersoni. Next base: position 193,420,868 of record NC_092818.1, on the reverse strand, counting down.
ACATTAACAGATGAAGGCAAATTGTTAACAAAAAGTAAGAATAATACCGGCGCCAAAGCACGGCCCTGTGGACACTAGAGGTCACCGGCACGACTAAGGATTTGATATGATTAGTTCTACAAATTTCCGATTTGTCTGTGAGGAAGTTAGTGACCAAGTCAATAATTTGTCCCTTGCCCAGGGTAAATTGGAAGTTTCAGAATAAGTTTGTTATGCGACAGCCTATCAAAAGCTTTTGAAAAATCCAGCAGAATGAGATCGATTTGTTCTTGATGATCGATGCTTAAGGAGTCGCCGTGGACCGATTCGAGAAGTTGGGTTACCGTGGACCTGTTCTGGCGGAAACCGTGTTGAAGAAGAGATAAAATTTTGTATTCTTGAAGGTGATTCGTTATGTGTTTTAGGATTATGTGCTCGAGCAGTTTACGAACTGTACAAGTCAACGAAATCGGTCTATAATTGGAAAGCTCGCTCTTATTTCCGGACTTGTATATAGGGATCACTTTTGCTATCTTCCAGTCTTTCGAGATGATGCGCAAAGATAGTAATCGGTTAAAGAGCAAGCACATGTATTTTGATATCCACTCGGCATATCTCTTTAAAAACGCATTAGGTATGTTATCCAGTCCAGAGCTTTCTTTCCCATTCAAGTTCAAAGGTAAATTAAAGACTCCCGCTTCAGAAACAACTAATGGTTGAATCCACTTTACCTCCCTAATTTGTACGTTAGGCTGTCTTCCGTCATCAATGGCGAAATAGATTGAAAGTAGCTATTTAATATGTTGGATAAATTAGCACTTTCTTGACGCGTTTCTTGGGCTGTTTATCGGACCTTGGGATTCATATATTGCCAAAATTTTGTAGAGGAGCTTTCTACGAATTTCGGTAGGGTTGTAGCGAAATAAATGGACTTGGCTGTCATTATTTTAAGTTTCATATCAGTTATGCCTGCACTCAGGCTTTGTTTGCTACAAGTATTCGGTTTGTTTTATAGAGATTTATTGAAACGCTTCACCTTTCAGTTGCATTCGAGGTGTGGTGTTAGATACTGAGGACTGCATCGGTGTCTTAGTAGTCTGCATTATTTATATCATTTGACTTGAAATTATCTGTGCCAAGCATTCTGATAGGCTACGAATATAAACTTATTCATAGGTTTAGCAATTGCCTTCTTCACAACAGAGTCAATTGCTTCCGAGAGATTATGATCCATGCTTGAGGTGTTGCGCGCTGTAACACCAGAGTATCCGAAGGCCCTGTTTTTAACAACTGCAAATCCATCTCTTCGGGAGCATCGACGGCGCTTGATTATTTCAAGAATTTGTATTTCTTGAGTGCGAGCTGAGCAGTACGAATAGTCTGCTGGGTGTTTTCCAACACAGAGGCAGCCCTTTTCACATTGCGGGGAGCATTCACTTGAGGGGAGACCATCTGAACAGGTGCGGCAACACAAGCTCTACTTACGTCCTCCTGCGCTGTGCCCAAATCTCCGACAATTCGTGCATTGGATTGGACGTGACGCGAGTGGTTCTGCACCGGACACAAGAGGCCACACCTTTATTTCTGGCGGACATGATGTCCCCGTCAACGTGGCAACTACTGATTCAGTCGTAATCCTCTCGTTACTTACATGACGATTGCAATGGTAACTAGCAATGACGCCTGCTGCAAAATGCTTGTTCACAGCTTCAGTTGGACTTAAGCAAAATTTATGCCCAGGAGTCTAGACCCTTCGTGTACGCAAGGTGAGGTGAGATAAAAGCACTCACCAAGGTGGAAACGAATGAAGTGGATTTTAGTAGGTCTTCAACGCAGGTCTCGTCTGGTGACCGACACACTCAGCACCTCCCTGTCCGAACGCTCGCACGTCAGTGATGGTGTGGAAGTGGCTAGACATGGTCTTAAGTTCATTCTGGACAGCTTGTGGGTTCGTAAGCCTGATTGAACCTCCATTGGCAGGTATAAGCGCAACACGAATGATGCTGACACCACTGGGAAATAATAAATCTAGAGGCAATTCTTTAGGTGGCAGGGATGCTGACCAGGCGGATCACGCCTGGCCAGGAGAATTGGTCGACATTCGCCAAGGCGGCTAATGCAAGGAATGCTAATAAATCGAGGACTAAAGTAAGGTTAGTGAAAAACCTGAAACCGCCCGATACTCAGCCAAAACACCACTGCAGATCAACGAAGCTTCAAGAGGCACCAAACGAGAGAATCTGCGGATTCTGTATTGTCTTCTTCCTCTTCAACTGCCTGAGTACGCTTGAAAAGACATTTAAAGTGCGCTGCACACAAAAAAAGAAAGGTTGTTTCGCACAAGTACCTCTTTTTCTCTTGCTTTTTTTCATGACTTGCTTCGTGCCGTTGACGTAAGGATGCAAGGCTAGCTGTGCTTTCGCGACGTTTCAGCAGTGAAAATAATCGTTCGAGCTTGATCCAAATCAGATGGTGTAGATGTTCTTCGACACGAAGCACTTGCGGCAAACCATCGCCGTAAAATTTATGCACGCAGTTCGGCGCGCGCAGAATGTCGTGCTTCAACATAACAGTAAAACGGAGGAGGTCCGTGCACTGTACCTCCAGTAGTTGTAATTTTTTTGCTGCAGGTGGAGTCCGGTGACGATGGTGGTGGTGATGGTGATGATAATGATAACGATGATGATGGTGATGATGATGATGATGATGATTTATTGGCATCCCCTGAGAAATGATCACCTAGGCTGCTTGATTTAGTCAAGTATGACCGGTTGATGCTTCCGCCCACTTGAAATCCAAGCGCTTCTGGAAGGTGTTCTTTACCTACGGGTCTCACTGGGTGAATCACATCGCATTCCATTAGGATGTGCTCAGTGGTCTCCGGCATTTTGCTGCAGCATACACATGCATCATCGTATTGCGAATATTTGCCCCGGTACGTTTTTGTCCTTAGGCAACCAGCTCGAGCCTCAAATAGCAAAGCGCTACCCTTTGTTCTACCGCACAGACTTTCTTTTCCCATTCCTTTCTCGTAATTCTCCATGATCTGCTTTGTTTCCGCGAGTGGCACGGCAGCGCCCCCGCGCAGTGCTGTGGTTGTCTACCGTCGTGTAGTCTGCTCGACACCCGCGCATCTCGCGCGCTGTAAAAGGAACCGCGTCTGCTATGTCGGTGTGTGCGCCCGAAATTCGCCGCCATATCAGTGGTGCTCGTAAAATGATCCGGCAAAGCAGGTGTTAGAGCGGTCATCGACTCGGCGCCCGGGCGTACACACACGGGCGGGCGCCCCGAAGCGCGCGCACATGCTCGCGAACACAACGGCTACTCAAACAAAGGTTGGCGATCGTATTTCTCGCCCGGAGGAGCCGCGCGCGCCTTCTCTCCACAGCGACGGAGGTGGTGACGGGGATTCGAGCGCGAGCTATATCGGGCAGCGTCCGGCACCCGCTGGCAGCCTGCGCGTTCGCCACTGATTCGCGCGGCCAATGGGGCGACCAGTAGCGTGCGTTGTATGTGTTTGTGCGTATGTGTGCGTGGGCACCAAGTCCCTCTGGTCCTCATAATGGGGCAGAGATAATCGTCCAAGCCATCGACTGTATATTTTGGTGATGGTTCGGTAGCCTTTCTGTATACCGTACGCGCCACCGTGCGCTGTTGGAAAGTATACGACCATGTGTGAATGCGAAAAAAAGGCAGATGCGGCGAATAACCTAACGCCTGTGGGAATGGAAACAGAGTCCCGAGAGAAAATCGCCCCACGCGGCTCCGTAAACGCGAATGCGAGCGGCGCGCACCAAGGAGAGTCAAGCACGTGCACGGCTGTTTCTCTCGTTCCATGTCTGTCTTTCTTAAAAACACCATGTAGGCCCCGACAGCCACGGGCACCATCGTATGCCAGCAGCAGCAAATGAACTAACGCCCAAACAGAAGGGCGTTGGCAGTTGCTTCGTCATCGTGTCGTCTTTCTTCAGGCGCAAGCATTTATACCCAACGTACGGTGCCTTCGGTTTTCATATTTCGAAAATTTCGCGTATGCTACTTGCTTTTTCTTAGGGGAGAAAATTCACGCTGTTTACTCGTGTTTCGTGTTTTCAGTAATGAATTTTTTCAGGGAAAAGCTTAATGATTTTCCAATTTTTTATTGATGCACAGAAAAAGATATTTCTGTGCTATTTGGGCTATAAAGGATGGCATTTATGCGTATTATAAACAATACACTGATTGTCTCTATATCTCGGGTATGTAGGTGTAGTTCCAAGCACTACATAGATAAGAGTTTCACACACAGGTGGCTCTGTAATAAACAGTATGTAGCTGTTGATCAAAAATCGCAAGTTAGTCTAACATGGTATTGCGTCGACAGCGGTAGGTAGCGAGTTATCGCGCTCTCTTTTGCAGTATACACATTAGCAAGGGCACTCGTACGATCTCCTCATCGCTCTAATACGATGCACTGGCCTGGAGTATCCTGGAGGCCAGCGCCCCCTCCCCCCTACGATATATGCCGGTTGACAGCAGTAAGCGTGCAGCGAGGCCCCGCCGCCCCCCATCTATGTGTGATTTACGTTTTAGAATATTTACTATAAGACAGCTCGAATTTCATAGAGAATGCGATCACTGCCAAAGTCACTTTCAAGTAAAATTATTTATTGTTTTCACGTATAAATATATAATTAAATAAAACCAGGAGGTAGAGGGGAGCGTCGTGTTGGCCTAACTCACGGAGCAAATCCCCGGAATAGAGTAAGATCTTCGCGAGGAAGTCGCCAGCTTTCACCTGACTGTCGCTGCCCAGCGTTTACAAATTCAACAACTGCTTCATCGCGCTACGCATTCATCGGCTTAAGAAGCGGGTGCCGGTGTCAAGCGATGCTCGCGACCACTCTCGCTTCGCGCCCAGCCGGTCTTCCGGCTCAGCTAACCAGCGTTGACTCATCCGCGCAGCGACCAACGCTAGAACGCGCGCGCGCTCGTCTCTCCCTCGGCGGGCAGGACATCCTGTCCCGCACCTTTATCCGGCTGCGTCTCGGAATAGTCACTCGCTCAGACCGGACCCGCAGCCGGCAGTGCCAAGAGACTTCATTTTTCAAAAGCTTTTGTTTTGTTGGGCACGTATACGTTTACTCTTATAACTAGCTATTGGGTTGCTCGTGTTTCTGCACCGTGACGCAAAGTCTCGGTTAAATATATATGGCTTATTCAGCTTGCAATATTGCCATTTGTTTTATCTTTTGGATGCGTATTTTACGTTTTGTGCGCTTTACAGTTCGCGTCGATTCGCTGGCCTGTCCGAAGGAGGGCAGCGCGACGCAGATCAGCCGCGGGGGTCGCCTCGGGGAATCTCACCTTGTTCGTGGCTCGGCGCTGTCGCTGGCCGAGTGTGTTCCCAAGGACATCTCAGAAATGCCGGCCGCTATGAACTTTGTTGGAAGCAGGGCATTCCGCAGTGTCTGTGTATGAACAACGCGTACTTAATCGTCTTGCAGGAGGTCCAGCTCCAGCTCATTTTACATTTCACTAGCTGATTTAACTATCACTACTTTTACTGTATACTAGCACATAATAACAAATATGTGGCAAGGCGTGAATTTTTTTTTCACACGCGGCTTCTTCACTGTCTTGAATTGCTTCTTACAAATTTATGGGGGAGGCATATTTAAAACATGTGCTATCTGTTTCCATTAGAACGCTTGGCTTGAGCCAACACTTCTGACTGAGAAATTATTAAAACGGCAACGATTTATCTTGAGAAGGCATATCTTCATTGCTGAACTTGCGCAGCGAATTTTTTAAATCTTACATTTATCGGTGTCGACAGCTTCAATAAAGATGTGGCATATTAAGTTATACTACACAGATGCTCATATAGTGGGCTTCGTGAGCTTCACAAATGTCATATTTCTTAAAAAGAAGATAAAAATAGTTTCCAACCTGTAGCTGGGGCGTATACTCGCGCATTGCGACGATTTGGAAGTTGTGGTGTTCTGATCTTGGTCGCGAGGTCGTGGGTTCGATTCCCCATGGCCGTGGCTGGCATTCCGATTGGGTGGAACGCTTTTGTGCCGAGCATGGCAAAGCATCACGTCTACGTTAAGCTGAGCCCGAAGCCATCCATATGTCTCTTATAAACTCTTTGTTGCTTTGGGATGTCGATGATAAATCTGCAGTAATAGGAGATAAACAGTTATGTTACCTTTTCTACCAGCATTATGGCTACATGTTTTCGCCGCAGTTTGCATAATGTCGTCCCTTTTTCCTGGATATATCCGTGTCACGCTTATCGCCGGGTAATTTGACCTTTTTCGCAAATCCGTAATGCTAACCCGTTATAACAAACACGATACTGCAATGTTTAGAAGGTCCTCTCCCTTTAAATGAACCCATTATCAACACGGCTCTCGCAGCTGTTATTTTATTTATTTATTTATTTATTTATTTATTTATTTATTTATTAATACCGCAATCTCCTCTTTCAAGATTTTAGCAGGGTGGTTTACAAAATACAATAGAAAACAAAATATACACAAACAGTCAAACAATGCAGGTTTCACATAAACCTGGTGACGCGACAAAATATGCATTGCAGTCACTCTAAGCTAGATACAAACGATGTTAGCGTTGGCGTCAGCACAGACTGATTAGTTAGGCTATTCTAATCGGTAACAGTTCTTGAAAAAAAAAATGAATATTTAAAACAATTACTTCTAGTAGTGAATGGCGTTATTGATAGATCATGGCGTTGCCTAGTGGCATATACAGAGGAGAAATTAATCAGTTCTGTCGTGTCTATGTTATAACGCTCTTTAATTAATTGATAAAGAACTTTCAGACGGGAATAGTGGTCTCTCTGGTTTATAGGTTGGCTGTCGACAATAGATCAGTTATGGATGTGCGGCCGAAACTATTAAAAGCAAAACAGCCTCTGTTTTTGCACTCTTTCCAGTTTGTCAATATTTGTTTTTGTGTATGGGTTTCAAATAATCGCGGCATAATCAAGTGTTGGTAGTGTAACTGTCTTGTATGCCAGCAGACGGACTTGAGGGCAGGCGAGGTACAGCTTACGGCATGCATTGCTAATTTCATGATTGGTATGTTGAGTCCAATTAAGGTTATTGCTAATCAAAACACCTAAATGCTTTTACTCTGTAACTTCAGAGAGGTACATATTATTAGCCGAATAGACGAAGGTAAGAGGGTTCTTCCTGTTCGTAATTTTCATAAAGACTGTTTTGTTAACGATGGACATTTGCCAGGCTTCACACCACGCACAATCTTTCTGAAACGCCTTGTTGATCGGCAGAATTTTTGACAGTTGGGTGCAGCGCACAGTCATCGGCGAACAGCTTATGTTAATGGAGACATCGCGTACAATGGCATTAATAGACATTAAGGAAAGTAATGGCTCAAGCACGGAGCCTTGTGGGACGCCAGAGTCAACTGGAAGCCGTTTTAGCAGGTGATCTTTGAAAATGACATATAGCTGGCTATTGCTAAGATAAGCGTTCAGTCATGTTACAAGTTGTCTGTTCTGCTGTGTTTTTTTGAAGCTTAAAAACTAATTTTTTCACGCGAAAGAAAGCTTTTTCAAAGTCCATAAAAATTGCATCAGTTTAGAGTCCATTATTTGTTGAGTCGACAAAATCATGCAGCGTTTACACACGCTGGGTGCAAGTTGAAAACCTTCTAAATCCATGCTGGTGTTCAGTTAGTATATCATGTTTCTCAAGAAATTCCGATATGTGCTTATGAATGATGTTCTCGAGTAGTTTACAAACAGTTGACGTTATTGATATTGGACGGTAGTGAGTAATGTATTTCTTATTTCCACTTTTATGAAAAGGTTTTACAGACCCGTTTTTCGTCGCGTCCCACATTAGGTTAGTGGTGGTGGCGATGTTGCTGTATAAAGGCGGGGTTAGCTTGGTAGGCTTCGCTGGCAATTTCTCCGCCTGAGCGACATTGCGATACTTAACCCTATGGCCGCCGGCTCTGAGAGAAGTAATAGCTCCTCCCTGCACAAGCACGCTGATATGTATGTATGAACTCATGTGTTGTTAAGGCAGAGGTCGCTGCATCAATATGCTTGGGGTCTGATTAGAAGCTTTACCAGTGGGACAGGATTTCCTTTGCTTTGTTTTATTTCTTGATGATCGCTGACACGTGAATTTAGACAAGACTCAATGAAATGCCTCTCTTGAAACATGCCTGATGGCGCCTAAATTGCATACTGTAATGAATAGAACGTTCTCGACAAAGAACATCACTCAAGATGTCATTATTTCGTCCTTGAGCAAGTCCTGTACTTACGTAACAAGTGTATCTTTGCATTTTTGCGTGTTTAGACACGTGTATTCGGTCGCACAGCGGGGTTGCTGTAGCTGAGTACCTTTCACACACTCGGCATCGGAGTGTTAAAACGCGATGTGCAATGGTGAGCATGTTGGAGTTATCATTTTTTGTACCTTCCCCTCCATATTATTAAGAATAAGGCAGATTAATGATTCAATTTTTTATCAGTCGCTTTATTTATTTGTTTACAAATACTGCTATCCCATGAATTGGGACATTGCAGGAGTGGTACAGAAGATTATACTTAAACAATATTAGGAAGGTGCATGATTACAAATGTGAGTGCAAAGATTTACAGCGAAAACAGTACACTTCCAGTGCAAAACAGTGCACTTCCACGCTTGCGAGGCTACAACTACGTGGAAATATTTTTTTATTCGTTGCCTTACTTCAGCACAATGCGTTGGCGGGCTAGTTGGTGCGGATCCATGAATACTTTTTTTAGCGCAATACAACAGACACAAGAAAGGCGACCCCCCCCAGGACAAGACGCTACTCTCAAGTGACATCATTTTATTGCGCCACTCCTTTATAGACAGCAGAAACTAGAGGAACATGCGCAGTGAGCACCATGAGCAGGAACCACCAACATCCGATAACAAGAGCGCACTCATGCGACAGATTCTAAAAAACCATATTCAGCACTGTACAAGTTTAAAGAAGGCACACTAATGCACTGTGACCCTAACGACTGTATGAAGAATGCTTCCGATAACTCTCGGGCGGTGGTATCGCGGCTCTTTTTCAAAATCGTGGTATCACGAAACATGGGTTTGCACTTGCATATTTTACAATGTTGAGCCAAATGGGAACCTGTGCCTGTTGGTATGGATCGCTCATGTTCTCTAAGGCGCTCGTTAACACAGCGGCCTGACTGCCCTACATACACTTTGCCACATGACAACGGAATCTTATAAACCACACCGACGCTGGAATCTACAAACTTCGCATGGTTATTTTCACAATCTGGTTTTTTACTTGTTTTAGAAATACGGCTGCACAACATTGACAGTTTCTGAGGAGCCGAAAACACTACCGGAATTTGGTATCTAGTGGCGACATTCTTTAGATTGTGAGACACTCTATGGCAATACGGCACAACTTCAGGCCTCTTCTTTTGTGTACTACAGTTACTTTTGTGCAGCTTCCTTTTCAGTTTTTGAAGCAATACCTCTGAGACTGACGTCACCATCACACTTTGGTATCCCGCAGCCTGTAGCCTTTTTAACTGTGCAATGAAACTCTGGTTCGCAGAGTCATGACAAGATTTCATTAACGAAGATTCTAGACACATCAAAGCAATGGTGCGTTTCACTATCTTTGAGTGCGCAGACGCGTAAGCTAAAAGTTCCTTACGCGCACGTGGAGAGTATATCCAACAGGCGTGACCTGGTTGTAAGGATAGCTGCAAATCTAAAAACTGGAGTTTACCGTCCCTAGATAGCTCATGTGTGAAAGTTAAACCTTTGCCATTGTCATTGCCATGTGTCAAAGTTTATCTGTCTTGCTATCTTAGGTTGTACATGTCAGTTAAGTTTATCTAAAACCAGCGTTTCTCTTTTCATTATGACTGTCTTCGTCGTTATGCCCTTAATCTTGCAGTGAAGCCAATCTCTCCCAGTTGTCGTCCCATCTGTACTAAATGAAGGATGTGGGAGCATAACAGGGCCGGTGCTTAGAGCTTTTATTAAACTTATTTATGCGGACAGCCCTTACGTAATGGAGAAATCGAATAAAGGGCTGCGGGCCCGTTTCACGCAGCTGTAATTCAACAAGGCGAATTTGATAAAACTTATTTTTTTATGAGCACAGTGGACAGCTGGACGTTAGAAGCTTCACGAGGGTCGTAACCATTATAGGAGCACTGCTGCCCAGCAACATCAAATGTACAGTCGTGCAAGCAAGTAGATGGAAGCATATCAAGGAGAACGCGTCGAGAAAAGCGACAGAATTAGAGTCCTTTCGAGGATGCATGTATGCACTGCAGCCTCGGCCCACCAAGTCACGACTTTCAATTACACTGTCTCTGTGGTCGGCACAGCTTCGATTACGTTATCTCCTGGAATGAGCTCATTGACTCGACCAGGCAGACAACTGCATCCCGCTCTCTCTAGAGAAAGAGAGGGGGGAGATAGCTATGAATATCTTTTTTTTTTAAATGCGAGGCAGTGTACATTTATATAAGTGCTCATATTCAGAATGTGCATTGTCACAATATAATTTTGGCATTCTTTCTTTTTCGCGAAGCCCGCCTGGCGGCATGGGTGCTTATTTAAATGAAAACCTGCAGACCCTTATCATGTATAAAAAGCCCGGTTTACCTCACAAACCAGAGCCTGTGTTCGTTGCCTTCCAATCTTTACCTTCCTGTTTTCCAAGATTTGACGATGAGGTCCGCCTTACTGACATGCTATGATGACTGTATATCATGCATGCGCTTTGTAATCATCATACAAGAAAGAAACAAACACACACTATCCAGTTATCCGCGTTGTGTGTCTGGGCTTTGTGCTTTTCTGACGCGGAGCTCGATTTCTCGCATCATGTCTCACCCCGTCGTTGTACGCTCACGAACTGTAATTAAGGTCGTATTGCGACCTGCGTGTTTCCCGCTTTAATACTTTCATGGATAGCAAGACATGTCGGTCCTTTTCTTCATGGCAGCTTCCCTGCGTTGCAGTAGTCAAATGCAACAGATACGATTAAACTTTCTTGACAGCACTTCACTTCATATGGACATTTTTTGTTGGTAGATGAGCGACCTTTACAAAAGCCCACCATGGTGTACATCGAGATGCCATTTCAGGCGAGCAAGAATAATTATTTCCATTACTTTGCCGACACAGCTGGAAAGCTCAATCGGACGATATGTTGATAAATCGATCGTATACTTCCCAGATTTTAGAACGGGTATCAAGCGGCTCAATTTCCATTGTTTAGGAACGACGACCTTGTGCCACGACTCAGTGTAGTACTTGAACAGCTCACCACGTGCTTGATGTTCAAGGTAGCCTAGGGCAGCGTACGTGATGCCATCTGGTCCCGGTGATAGAGAACGCCTGCAGGTCGCCAACGCAGCGCCGAGCTTCTTGAGTGAAAATGGCCCGTTAATTTCTGGTACACATGCCTCATAGATTCCAGGGACGTTATTGACCTCGTTACCTGGGTCCAAGAGCAAAATTAGGGCAGAAGCTCCTCACTGGAGAATTTTCATTGCGTAGCATTCTTTAAAATCATTACTTATGAAGCTCATAGTCTATACCCTTTAAACTAAGACTGCCGTACTCTGAGAGTTAAGCAACTCTAAAGAATACCACGCACACTATGACGATCTTCCCATTAAACTAACTTTTACTACCAATGTTGTGTTTGATAAATTGAAGCCAACGCCTTAATGATCCCACCAGAAAGATCGAAGCGTTTCGTCCGTCCTTACCAAACTTGGTGACGCGCGCCCAAGTAGGTGTCGGTAAGCGTATAGAAGTTTCTGTAATCAGAGAAATTCACCTACTAAAGCCTAGATGGCGCTATGCGTTTTTTGGCTCACAAAATGGAAAGACGAAGTCAACGAAACAGAAAGTGACTCCGGGAACATAGCCAAGGTATGCTACAGGAATTAAAAGGGCTGCATTGCAGTCTAAACAAACTAAAAACATTTGAGAACTTTTCTCTAGGCAAGGCGGTCTAGATACGTTCAATAATTCGACATGAACATGAGTATTACTTCACGAATGCTTACACCTTGCTATACTCCATTTCAAGCGTCAGGTGCGACGTTGTGGAAGCTACGCAAAAAGGTCGGCGACCAAAATTTATCACTCCGCGCGTTCCGTCAATGCTTCGCTGCGCGCCAACGGAGTTCGTTCGCGCGAGCATGCACGCGAGGCTCCTTGCGACGGGCTGCAAATAGAAAACCCCCAAACGAACAACAACAAAAAATCAAAACGATCTAAAACAACGCCGTATACCGCGGTATGTTTGTTTCTGGGAGTTAAAACTTGTTTCATTCAATTCTGAGCCTATGTAAAAAACAATTGCACACAACTGCGCTAAAAAAAAAAAACCATCCAACTATATCCAAGTGCGAACGCGGCCACTGCAAAAAGTATCTCTAGCTTCCACAGCGTTGCACCCGATTTCTGCAACGGAGCATAGGTATACGTAAGATCACATTTTTGTTCATTCTTCTGTAATGCGAATACCGCGGAAGCTTCACGGCAATACCTGTGTGTTTGTAAAAGACTCATCACTGCAGTAACCTGCAGGCGTCATACTATATGCGCACGTGGAAGCAGCTGCACGCATGGTGCCCAATACGAGTACGTTAGCGCAGATTGCTCTAAAGAAAAGGTGAAACGCTTCGCTACCAACCAACAGAAAATGCATTCCACACCCATCGACGAAGATGCGCACCGATTTAAAGTAGGCATCTTAATGAGCCCTCTGCATCACGTCTGCGTCGGCGCCGTTTAATTAATTTATGGGAGAAGCGATCGATGGCTGAAGCGTATATACGCATAAGTGCTACAAGGAAGAAAGCTGTGGTGGTTGTAGACAATTTCGTTACGCCCTGTTCGGCCCTGTCATCTTGGTCAACGAGACGTAAACCCGGCTGCTTTCTCATTACTTCCCAATGTGACGCCAATTTGGCTCTTTCAAGATGCCCTCTGCGATCATGGAACGTTGAGGAGGCCAACGAGGGAAAGGCAACGTTAGTGAATGGAGAATGAATGAATGAATATTTGATGTTTAATGGCGCAAGGGCCAGGTGTAGCCAAAGAGCGCCATGCTAGTGTTAATGAGTTCGCAGTGGACTAGTGAATGGAGAAAGATATGGAAGTGTGTGTGCTTGAGTGTGTGCGTTTTAACACTTCGTGTGTTGGCTATGGCTCGGCAAGTTCTATTTATATATGCCATCGTTTTGTGTGAATGGCACAGGAAGACATTTGAAGCTTCGCTCGTGCTAGACAGACAGTGAGTTCACCTGCTTGCGACGCGTAACAGTAGCAAGGCTTCCAATAATTGTCAGGTAATCACACCTTGACAACGTCTACACTGATGGAGAAAATTTCACTCCATTACATGCAAACAACAAAAGGAAGCCAGGATAAAGACAGCGGTGTCTATATCCATAAAGTTGAACGCTCTGGAGAGGTCGGAAAGATTTGTAGCTTTATTCCAATATCGCAATCAATCAATCAATAAATCAACAATCAATCAACCAATAAATAAATAAATAAATAAATAAATAAATAAATAAATAAATAAATAAATAAATAAATAAATCAACAGGGGTGGTGCTTCTATGTAACTCACAGATGCAATTTCTTTATTATTTGCTTTAAGTATACTTTCAACAACAACCCGTGTGTTCGTAAAGACTTGTAGCACATATTGTAGTTAGAAACCAAAGAAGGCTTTTGAGCTTGATTTCATTTACAGGTCTGCAGGCAATAGGCAAGTTCTTGTTATGTTTAGACAACCAATCACAGACCAACGGCACAAGTGCTTGAAGTGCAAATGCGTGTTGCGTATACTTAGTTCCCTCGAACGGCATTTCAAATACATAGAATAAAGAAAAACTCGGTACAATTAAACCGATCCCACTTCCCTGTCTGAGCCGTTACCTCGTTCAGCTTTAATTGGCAACGTTGACTTTTGTGTTGTCTACATTGCAATGCATTATTTACCGGTGCATTTGCCAAAAGTAGACCCCTCGACAAGGCCGTCCGAGGTATGGGAATGGGAAGACAGAATGACCAGGTTCAAGGACATCACCAACCATTACAAGATGCAAAGATGCACTTATCCACCACCCCATCCATAACTCAGTAGATCGCAAGCTGTCCAGTGGCGACAACTACAAACCAAATCATACGAGACTCCTATACTAATGCACGCTATCTATCCAGAAATATACGCAACAGAGATAGATGCAAAGTGTGTGGCACCAGAGCCACGCCAGAACACATGCTATAGGAATGCCAGGGACCAATACACGATAACGAGAGCGAGACCTCCACCGACAGCCTCCGCGCGCGATGGCAGGCCGTGCTGCTCAGATCGAACCTGGAAGACCAACTCTGGGCAGCCTAGCGGGCCAAGGAAGCCGCCGGGAGACAAGAACTCTTGGCCGTAACCTCGGCGGGTGCTCCGGCCCACTAACTCATGCACCAGCCGCGAATCGTTCTGATTCGAAATAAAGTTTTCTCATTACTCTCACCGCATGGAATTTGCTGCTGATCGCACTGACGGTGTAAACGTATTGAAATTTTTTTTATTTACATGATGTAAATAATTTCTACTTCATCGATTTGCTTGAAGTCTGTGAATCAAGGCGAAACAAAATAAATAACTCTTGTGGTAAGTCCCTCTAACGACATCTGCTGTATCAGTAATGTTGCGTGGTGCACATAAACAATGTTTTGAGCTCAGAGTATGCTTTTCCATTTGTAAATTCAATCCTGCAAGTCTGGCCCTGTTCTGAGTTTTTTTTCTTCGTATATTTATTTGACAATTTCACTTCCTCAGTCCCATTCTTTATTTTAAACCCTGATAGAGCACGAAAATTGGGTATAATGTACATAAATTTACGCGGTGCACATGAAGGGCGATGTAACTGTTTCTTTATGTAGCCTAAAAACGCTTTAAACGAATGTTTTAAGGGAAACGTGTTTATGCTTTGCGTCACCAAAGCACACACGCTTGCTCTAGAACTTTTCCTGTGCGAAGCACCGCTTTGATTTCTTTTTCAATATCTATCAGCCTGCCCTCAGGGGAAACGCGTCATTTGGACATTCACGATACATCACAGATGAAGGCCCATAGAAAGATGATCTGTTCCTAAGGGTTCATACTCGTGCATCAAGCGCCTTCAGCCTGGGGACACTTGCTGGCCAACAACACCGCTTTTATGGCAACGCGAGGACGCCAGAACGACGTGCAATGCTGGGGAACATCAGCGGTTGGGCAACTGCTTCGGAAATTTAGCTAATCACGGATGAGCAAAATAGTAGAGTTTGAAAGAGAGAGAGAGAAATTATGCATAGAAAGGCATAGAGGTTAACGAGATGTAGTTCCGGTTGGCTACCCGGCACGGGGGGAAGGAGTAGGGGGATAAAAAGAGAAAGGGATGGGAAGGGGAAATCTATGGAGAGAAAGAGACACGGGCACAAACAAAGTAACCGCGTACGCTACAGAATGGTTGCGGGAGGAGCTCTTAAAAGCCTGTCACGAGAGCCCGAAGGCCGCAGGAACCTGAGTAGCGCGAATAACGCCTTCTGCGCTGAGTTTCTTTGAGAGAGTGAAAAGGCCGATTGTCGCCCGGTAGGAAACGTGCTTCCTTCTTTTTTTCTTTTTGCTGTAGTGTGAAGTTGAACATTTCAAACAAGAGAAGCGAATCGCTTTTATGAATGTGTTCTAATTCTGCCTTACATTGATGCCTGTCTAAGTTAACGGCTAGAAGAACAGCTCTTATCAGAAGTATGGGATTCATGTGGAACTCGTATCTGCAACTTGACGCAGCTTACAAAAAAAAAAAAAAACACGCTTATGTGGGCGCAACTCATGAGGAACTTAGTGTAGCTTACATTAAGGGTGAAAGAAAACCTGACTGTACGCGTTCTTTTGTGCAGGGGAACTTTCCGCCGACCTTCCAGGCAGGCGGCTCAGCCGTCATATCACTTGTACAGCAAGGTAGCCTTTCAGTGCTTTTTCGCGAAATGCCCTCTTTGCCGGCTCCATCAAAATTGGAACGATATTTAAGATGGTCGTTTTTTGCTGAGCTGTCCACGACGAGCAATGTAACACAACATACGTTTATCTCCACGAAATGCAGCTGTATCATTTGTCATATCATGCGAAAAGTGTGCCACTGATAATCTTGTGCCTTCGAAAAGCGGTGTTGAGAATAACCAACCATCTGCAAGTAGCATTATAGCGAGTGTAGGGTACTGATTCAGTCGAGTTGGTAGCATTCGCAAAAGATTTTCTTGCGAGAGTTAGTTAATATCTGAGAAGGAAATATAGTAGCGCGAAAAAACAAGGATGATACGAGTACACAGGACTAGCGCATCATAGCATAGCAATCCATGCCGGCAGGCTTTTGCGCACAAACTAGGGTACGGTCACAGAAGACGAAACAGACACGAGCGCAAACGTTCAGCTGAAATTTTATTAGGGAGTAGGGTGAAATTTTATATACAGAAGAGCTTTGACGTAATTTATGAAGTATGACACACACACACACACAAGATACATTTAAGCGAGCGAGTGACTGTACGTGAGGCAAGTCCACTGTACGTAAGGCAAGTCCACTGTGCGTGAGGCACTCACACACTATCCTTTCTATGCCCAACACGCATAGAAAAGATTAACATGCATATAACATTTGTGCTTGTGTGTCTCTTGAATGTCGCCACCATCCACTCGTTTGTGAGCAGAAACCTGCTGTCATGGCATGCTATAGCGGACTTCAAGTGGCGGGGTAACGTGCGCATAGCTGCGCCGATACACACCACCATGTCCAAACTGCCCCCACCCCCTCCACCACCTCCCCAATATAAATAAATAACCACACATTAGCACAAGAAGCCGTATTTGGGATATAATATTTCCACCTTCTATTTTTTTTTACGCTTCATCAATGACTCACGCAAAGCCGCACCCCTTTTATCGCCGAGGTTTGCCACTCGGTAGGACGCATGGTAGAAAATGAATAATTACTACAAAAAGAATCTTTAAGAAATCCAGGCATTGGGCACCACAGCATCGCATTAGCAATTTTGTAGCTCGGCATGGCTGTGTCCAACTGTTGTTAACAGTGTTGAGGTGCCTTTTTACAGTTTTTGGTGCCACATTTTCTTCGTTTTTTACACATATGCCAACTCAACCAATCCGTGACCTTGCTGCGCCTCTATAGGATAGGACCCTTTTAGGCAGCTCACTTCAACATGCCGTCGATGTTCAAGCGTACGTCATGGGAGTGGAAGGCAGAACGCTGTCAACAGGGCAGGGCAGGAAGCGACTGTACTTTCTTATTGTCCTGAAGAACGGACTGAGTCAGCACCGTTACTGTTAGCATTCTCTGCCAGATGTAATTGTAGTGTAATAAACAGAACAATAAGAACTCGAATTTTGTTTTTTGTTTTACGAATTGTTGTTTCGACTTTCGCAGCTCTCCATAGAGATACACTGGATGGGAGAGAATGCACGAATACGCCTGCTGAAAAATGACAGTGGGAGTCCAATTGTTAATCAACCAACTAGCGTATCGTAATGCCTCACGCCGGATATTTGAATAGTGTTGGTGCTGTCACCCCGCTACCCTTTGGTGGCAAAACAAGTTGGCGACCGCATCTAGCAATGGGTTCATTCATGAAAGCAGCAGAAAAACCCGCGTTGGTAGACCGCTACAGAGTTTGTTTCTCTTTCAAGTTACTTTGTTACATTTGTCGTTGAAGTGACGGTAGCAAAAGTGTTCATTAAGGTGAAAACAGGCGGCAGGGACTCTGCTTTTGCCTACAGTTGCCCTGCAACGCAACGGAGTCGAGCTGTGTTTATATGGTTCCGTGGCTGCGCTGCGGGACCCTTCCGCTGCGGTTCAATGACGCGCGGGACCATGTGTCGCCGCAACCTTTGCCCCCTATAACTACGCTGCGTGCAAAAGAAAATGAAAAAAAAATGATGAGAGAAAGAGAGAGAAAGAAGAAATGATGAAAGAGCTCACTCCCTTGTTGACGTCGAATTCATCACACATCGCAGCTGCGTGTCAACTAGACGAGCGTACGCGATATGCAAGACGAAAGAGTTCAGCCAAAGGACGGGTCGCCATTCCCTGCTCTCATCGCAAACCCATCCGCCGCGCGGCGCACCTCATCAACTGAGCCTCAGTTAACGGGAAATACAAACGCATTCGCGAGTATTGTATTTTCCTTTTAACAAAGTCCAGCAGGGGAGTGGCAAGAAAGAACGAAACACGCGAAAAGTGAGCCATTTCATATACAGTTTTCACGGCGGGTAGGTCGAAACGCTTGGCGCTGACTCTTTCCCGTTAGTATAGTGATGAAAACGCACCGTCGCTTCAGCAGAGGCTGCTGCAGCGTCTCAAGCGCTATTTCTGGCTATTGCTTTGTATCTCCAGGCAAAGCAGCGTTAAACAAAACAAATAGAAATGCGCAGAAGAGACCAGTTCATCAGACAAAACGAGTCGTCGAACGAGTGACAATATAAGAGGCGAGACCGAGCCAGCTGCGTTTGACAGATGGTCGTATCTGCATCACAGCGGAAGAGAAACGTAAGAGCAAACAGAAAGAGTAAAAATGTTCTAGCCAGTAGCCAATAATATGATGCGATGCTTCGCAAACGACCCATACGCTCTGTTCGGGCAGCACGGTAGATTTGCTATATGCGTTGCAGTCGCCGTGCATCGTGGAATCTGAAATTTGCGTATAAGGACCGAACATGCCTTGCATTTTGGCGCGTTGTTTGTTATTTGAGATAAATGTGTAGAGTTACCAGCACGCCTGTGATAACTTTTTTTTTTCCATTTATTTAGAATCATTGCTTGTGAATACACTGCCGCAGCATATTGAAACGGTTTAAAAAATGATATATTGCAAATAACACAATGAGAGAGTAACTATGTTTGTAACCACATGAAAGCTCAAAACTAACACCGGCATTCTTTAACCAAAAGTTCGCTTAATAGCCGAGAAAGGTTAGTACGAGCAAACAGTAATCATAACTGTGCACTTGTGTCTAGAAACCAATTTCTGTAATAAGCGAAACGACGATGCAACATCTTATTCTGTAAACGTGTCAACATCTCGAACCGCCAGAAGCCTGGAATGACCGCAAGCAGCTGATATCACTTTGACGTTACACTGTGGGATATCGCCGCTATGCGTCTTGATTTCGTTAGAATACACACTACACAATTAAATAGTTATATATATATATATACACACACACACTGTGGAGAAGGGGAACTAAGAGGCCCGATTTTCACTCGTCACAACCATATGAAGCCAATAGGTAAGGAAGCCAAGGAAAAGCACACGGCAACTTAGTTGTAGTTTAATTGAAGTTTAGAAATGATAAGTTCAAGGTAAATGAACGCGGAATAAAAAACAACTTGCCGCCAGCGGAAGCCGACCGAACCCACAACATGGGCATTAAGCGTGAGTTGTACTACCGCCCCCCCCCCCCCCCCCCCAAACTGTGTGCGGCAACATGACTACTTAAACGCTCGACAACTTGTACCTATACAGACCTGGTTTGCCGTATTCGCATTTTAGGCACCTGATATAAATACGCTTTGAAGATGTAGACTAGCTGCGCTGAAGCTTGGCAAACTGACACGTATTGAGCACAACATTTTCTTGTTTCAGATTTATTTCGCATTGCATGCCAACTGGCTTTAATCACTTTAGCGCGATATATGTTTCCTTACTTCCATGCATGCTTTTTCAATAAACTGACATTAGATTGAAAAGATGCCGACTAATCGGCATGTAGAAACTAAAAAAAAAAAAGAAAGAAGCAGAGAGAGGAAAATTTATCGACGCACTTAGGACGCAGCTCGTTAGGTGTTTTGGATTCGCGATGTATTGTGGCAAAGAATTTGATCCTGAACTACAGGGCCATCTCGGCGGCGGAGCTCAGCATCTGGCCGGGCAGCCAGTTTAGCAGCTGCGGCAGACGAAGCACTTCCACCGGTTGCATCGCTCACTGTTTAGAAGAAACTGGCTCACACTATTTTGTCACTCGGCGACGGCAGCGCCAGGCCGCTCGAACGCTTCAGCCGGCCTAAAGTGTTACCTTCCGTATTCGCAGGCCTGGCGACCGTGCATGCTGTTTTTGGACATCAGGGAATTACATCTTGGCTGCTGAACAGTTTCGCCGATAGCCGTACACCGAAGACAAGTGCCGAAGGAATACGTCACTACCGCTCAATGATCCGGCCGTGTCCGTCCCCCTCATTCTGTGAGTTCGGCGACGGCAGCGGCAGGCGGCTGGAACGCTTCACCCGGCCTAAAGTGTTACCTTCCGTATTCGCAGGTTGGTAGATTATACTTGTTTACTATTGCGTAAAACACTATTCAGATAGCATTGCTACTGCCTCTGCCGTCGCACGAGTTACATTTGTATACATGTTCTAATGGCGGACTCAGAAGATTCGGTGATGCGTAATGATGTTTGTGGCACTTGCGTCAAACATTTTTTAGACAATCAGCAATCATTGACATGCAGCGAGTGTGAAGCATGTGTCCATGTAGGAAAGTTTGCGAGAGTGACAGCAAAGGCGTTTAAGCAGATGAATGTGCAGTTGCAAAATGACTGGCAGTGCAAATCCTGACCATGGCAGGTCGTCAAATATCGACTTTAAAGCAAAGGAAGAGCCGAGCAATGTTGATAAACTGAGCAACATTCAGAAAATGCTAACTACTTTGCTGCCCCTCTCCTAGAAATTCGAATTAGTACTAGGAATGAAACAAACCATTGATAGCATTAAGAGTTCTGTGCAAATGCTCTCTGATAAGTATGATGAGTTTGCAACACGGTTGAACAAGCAAGACTAGGCGATAAATAATCTTCAGAAAAGGGTGACTGAAATAGAAGCGGGAAATCCAAGGGAAGAAATACCTCGGTTGAAGAAAGAGCTAAATGAACTTCAGCAATATAGTAGGCGACGGAAACTGGAGGTTCACGCCATTCAAGTAACAACAAATGAGAATTTGTTGGCCGTAGTAAACTCTGGGTGAGCCACTGGGGCTGCAGGAATTGACCGACTCTGACATTGATAGCATTCATAGGTTGCCCTCACGCCCCAATCGGGTGCCACCCATCATCATTCGTTTTGCCACTCGCAATACGAAAGAGCAATGGAAGGCAAAGGCTAAGCTACTGAGAGAAAGACAGTCGGATGTCAATTTTTTTGAAAACTTGACACCGCTAAATAAGAAGCTTCTTTATTTTGCACGTTCAAAGGCAGTGGAAGGAGGCTCCAAGTTCGTTTGGGAACATTGCGCAACTGTGCTCGCACGCAAGAAAATAACGAAACTCTGTAATTAAAATTTCTACTGAGAGCGATCTCGAGAAGATGGTATAAATGTTCTGGCCAGCTTAAATTGCTGGATTATTCGATAAACTCGTAAATACCATGGAGGGTTCAATGCATAGTCCAGATTACTTTAACCAGTACGTAAGACAGAATGCGGGGGCATGAAATGCGTTTTCTATTCTGCATTTCAATGCACGTAGTTTGAAAAACAAGGGGGAACAAAGTGAGTGCCAACTGGAAAAGATGCCATTGAAGTTTGATGTATTATGCGTCACTGAAACATGGTTTGCGAGTGATAGGGATGTCTATTTGTTCAATGGCTATAGGGAATTTAGTGTATTTCGCAAGTCCAAAAAGGGTGGTGGTATCACTGTTTACATAAGGCACGACGTTGATTGCTCTATCTAAAAAGAATACTCAGTGATTTCAAATGACTACGAAATCGCTACAATATCGTTTTGCAACACTCACCTAGTTGTTATATACAGGCCTCCATCGGGAAATGCCACGCGCTTCTTTGAGTATCTTGACCATGTTCTTGCATATCTGTCAACTTTTGCGAAAAATTTATAGTTACTGGTGACATAAATATTAACCTTTTGTCAAACAGCCCTGCAGAAATGCTTTCTTCTCTTAGGTCTAGTTATTGTTGCGAAAATGTCGTGAAATGTGCTACGCGAATAACTGTTGCCAACCAGGCAATGCTAGATACTTGTTATACAAATAGTGTGGAAAACAATATAGCCTCTGGGGCACTATCTATAGATGTTAGTGATCGTTTGCCTGTATTTTGTATCTTAGGAAAAACAGTAAGGAAGAAATATTATGATAAATGCCATAAATTTAGAAGAATAGATGATTCTAAAATAGATATGTTCAAGGAGATCATGCTTGATGCAGACGGGCACGAAGTCCTGAATGAAGACTGCTCTTCAGTCTGTTTTTCAAGATTTTACGAAAAGATACTGGACTTATACCACCAGGTTTTTCGAGTAGTTATATAAAAAATGGTTGGGAAACCACGGATGACACCTTCAATTTATAAACAAATACAAGACAGGAACAAACAGTTTCAAGAGTTCTTGAGACTGAAAGATAGCGATCAGTGCAATGAATATAAAAGGTATCGCAATAAATTAAACAAGGAAATCATAAAGGCAAAAGACAACTTTTACGATAATAAATTTGATGGCGTTGATGATCCCAGTAATCTATGAAATATCTATAAAGAAATATGTCATTCAAAGACCACTCATTTAATCCCTGTTGAAATTAAATTTTTCGGCAAAGCTATCACAGGTCGAGACCGTTCCAAGAAAGTTAATCAGCATTTTCTAACTTGTGACATGAAATTAAATGATACGTTAAAAATTGACCCAAGCAGTTATATAAACATAAATTGTTCTGATACGTTATACCAGATGCCTACTAGCGAAATCGAAATAATTAGCATAATTGAATCTGTTATTAGTAAAACTGCAGCTGTTCTCGGCGAGATTAAGGCTGATCCGATCAACGCTATAGCGTCGACGATTTCAGTTCCACTGGCACCGCATCCACGGGTTGCTCGTGTGTTCAGGTTTGTTGATGATTATTTAGTTTTATTAGAAAATGTTGAAAACAAGACTCAGTTGCCGTTGACACACATAGAAAGAATGTTCAGAGAGGGGCTAGAGCCATTGGTGATCACAAGTGAAGAGCCAGGCGGTGGATCAATTAGGTTTCTTGACGTAAAACTAAGTCTGGGCTCCAGTCATTGTTGTTGGCAATACGAACCGCGTGCAAATAATCCACTTTTACCCTTCGAATCTGCGCATTCGGAAGTCGTAAAACGAGCCATAGTGAAGTCATGCTACAGAAACGCGTTGCAAAAATCGTGCCATCGTAGCATTGCTGACAGCATTCGGGAACAAGCGCGCAGGCTCACGGAGGCAGGTTATCATTTGCATGCATCAGTATCAGTGGCACAATGTTTGCTCAAGGAAATCGGAACCAGGGCACCATTATCTGGGAAGGAGCGGTCCAAACACACGAGAAAAAATCGTGGTGATGCCGTACATTCATTCGATCGCGCACCGAGTAAAGAAAATGGTAAAAGATGCTATGTAAAAGTGGTGTTTTCCGCACTGGGAAAATTGCTGAGCATGTGTGCAAAAGTAAATCCAGGTGCCACACAGAAATGAGGCTGTGAAACACAATACAGAAAAAAGTTTGTCGACTGCACTGAGGGAGTGGTATATTCATTCCACTTCAGTGCGGCAGAAAGTACATCGGACAGACTTGACGATGTTTGAACGAAAGATTAAGGGAGCATGATTATAACGTTTCAAAAGCAGTCGCCGGACACCTTGGGATGCATTCTAGAGATTGCGGATGTCGGCCATTCTTTAAGAATTGCAAGATTCTGAGCAAAGATGGCAGCTAAATGACGCCAGAGATAATCGAAGCCGCTGAGATTGCGCGTTTGGGAAGTATGTGCGTGAGCATGCCATCAGTGTCTCTCAGTGCAAAGGAAATAGATTTCCTCATGCGCTAATCTAAAATGCTGATTCTGTTTCCTTTTTGCGATGTCGAGTGCAGCAAAAATGATCATATGACAAAGCCGGCTTGGCATTGGTAGATGGCCATGTTTGTAAAACTTTATTTATTTATTTGTTTTTTGTTTATTTGTTCTTTGTCGCTACGTTCCCCTCCCCCGCTGCCCCCCCCCCCCCACCCCTCCACCCCCGAGTATCTTCCTGTATTTATTCCATTGACAGGGGGATAAAACGATAGTTGCAAGTAGCGTTCTGTGGTGTGTTTTTCTCTTCTGTGTGTCTAGTCAAAATGCTGCGCAATCCAACCTCTAATAAACTGGCACACATTAGACGGATACTTTACCGATGAATTAAATGTAGCACGCGCAACTCCTGTACACGAAGGTGGAAAAAAGGATGACTTAGGAAACTATCGTCCTATCTCCGTTTTGAATGTATTCTCGAAAGTAATTGAACGTGTTATATATAGGAGAATAACTGAATTCCCAAGAAAACACAAGTGGATAGTGCCCTAGTTGTGTGGATTTCAAAAAACAAAGAAAGCAAGTCCACTGAGCTAGCGCTACTAGGCATTAAAGAAAATTAGTTGAGAATATTTAAAACAAACAGTTTGCGGTGGGAATACTTTTAGATATTAAGAAAGCGTTTGATTCAGTTACTCACTCTAAATTATTAAATAGCACGAGGTCGCGGGATCGAATCCCGGCCACGGCGGCCGCATTTCGATGGGGGCGAGATGCGAAAACGCCCGTGTACTTAGATTTAGGTGCACGTTAAAGAAACCCAGGTAGTCGAAATTTCCGGAGTCCTCCACTACGGCGTGCCTCATAATCAGAAAGTGGTTTTGACACGTAAAACTCCATAATTTAATTTTTTTTAAAGTTATTAAATAAGCTACCCTGTTACGGCTTAAGGGGCCAGGCTTATCAATTAATCAAAAGTTAATCGCTAACAGTACGTGATATTAAACAGCTGTTCTTCAGATCATAACATAATCACAACGGGAGTACCCCAAGGCTCGATATTAGGACCCCTTTTATTTATTTTATACGTTAATGACATCTGCAACATACCCCATATTGAGGAGATAGTACTTTTCGCCGACGATACAAATGTATTTTTTCATAGTAGAAATTTGGAACAGGCTGAATTAAAAGCTCATATGTGGCTAAGAGAACTAACCCTATGGTTAGATGCAAATGAGTTACAGTTAAATACAAGTAAAACGAAATATGTCATGTTCAGAGCTCGAAACTCGCATATAAGTAATAGTTTCAACCTGCGTTTTGAAAACGCAGTGCTTGAAAAGACGAGCAGTGTAACGTTCCAGGGTGTATTTTTTCAGGAATATTTATCATGGAATGACCACACATCCCACCTCCAAAATAAGCTATCTGGAACAATTGGCGCACTATAGAAAATAGGTTCTTTAATTCCAAACAGATTAAAACCGGCTATATATCATGCACTAACTCAGTCCCATCTATAATACTGCTTACTGATATGAGGCTCTACAACGACGAATTTAAATAAACTACAGGTTTTACAAAAGAGAGCTGTTGGTGCTCTTGAACGCGTCCGCTTCAATGATGCCACACCTCCATATAAAATGAGGTATAAATTAGTTCCACCAAATCTTCTTTATACAGAGAAGCTCTTACTTTATATGTTCACGCAAATTAAAGAAAACTGGGCAAATATTGAGTCTATCTATCTTCAAACGACTACAGACCACAACTTTCGCGTGATTAACCATAAGCTACCAAAGATTAGAACTAATTATGGGACGCAAAGCTTGATGTATAAGATTCCAAAGCTCCTAAATGAATACAAGGAAATGTTAGACCTAATAAAGCAATCGCCTTCAATAAAAGTTTACTATAAAAGAAATATATGTAACCGAACATAGCTATTTGGTGTGGTGTGCTGTTTTCATGCGAACTCTGTGTTTTTACGAAGTGAGTTTTAAATGCTTATTCATGCCAGTTTGAGCCCAATGAATACTGTAGCGTATCTATATGTAAGACATTGTAAAGTACTCTGTCTGTTTTTGTTTTCTGATTCGTATGTTTATTCCCGAATGCGGACTGTTGCAAATCGTGACGTTAAGAACTGAAATAACAGTGCTACAAATATGGTTAATTACGTTTCTTTTATTATTCGGCCAAACTGTATTGCTCATGCCGTTTTTATGGTTGCACATCGTGTGCTTGTTTTTCTTAGCTTGTAGTGCATAATTTTTTTCTCGGTCTTGCCTCATAAATTCCTTGTTGAAATCCCCCCCCCCCCCCTCTTTTTTCCTTTTCTCCTCATTCTTACGCTGTCCTGATTGTTTCGCTGAAGCGCAGATTGTACAGCGGTCAGGGCCTCAGTCAGGCACACGCTTGTGCCTTTAGTCCTGACCCTTCTGGTTTTGTGTAAGCAAACTGGAACATTCGTGAATAAAAAAAAAGAACGCGTTGTTGTGCGGACTACGAGTTGTCAAGGGATCATTTAGGAACGCGTTCTTAAATTCGTTATTATTTTCATTATTGAACGTTCGTGCAAGCCGCACAGGGACCCGGCCGAACGCTAGTCTAGATATCTTCATACGGGCTATTTTTTTTGCGCGATAATTTCACCAGCTCCCGGGAACTTGTTCCGCCGGTTTTTGTTTATATGGGTTCCAACAACACCGCGTTGTTTGAACATTTTGACCTGGGAAGCCTGAAAGCGCCAGCTTTCATCGCGCAGACTGGCACCCTAATTAGCGATATTGAACCAACGTTAGGCTTCGGGCTTCAAACAACCACTACCATATTTCTGCATATTGGAACAAATTGCATAATGTCAAACTCTGAAGAGTCAACTTTTGGAACGTACTGCCACTTCACAAGCCTTATGACGAAGCACTGCTCTTAAATCAGACGAGTGTACGCAATCCTCGTGCTCTCAAAGACGACGATCCGACGACGAGGCAGCCGCAACTACGGCTCTGGTTACCGTTTTCATAAAGGAGCTCTCCGATTTAACATGCTTGCTCCATCTTCTTGCAGGAAGTCCCGCCTTGTGTACTTCTTGGACCACAATTTTAAGTGCCTACAGGCGTGTAGCTCGTGTTCACGCATTGCTGATGGTACTCACCTTAGTGTTGAGGGAGTAGCGCTTTTGGCCAGCCGCATATATACGAGCACTCTGCTTTAGAAAACGTTTTGACAAAACTACGTCATGCTGGTTAGCCTCAGTGCCTGCTATTGCCTCTAAGAGCACCACTGAAGTTCCCGTCACGAACGTTTCTTTTCTCCCTGAGGATTTACTTGCCAAAACCACGATTTGATCTTTAGGCATGTCATAATGAGGAAATCCGGATTAATTTTAACCACCTCGGGTTCTTTACCGTGCGTCCAATCCATGGTACACGGGCGTTTTTGCATTTCGCCCGCACCGAAATGCGGCCGCCGCGGCCATGATTTGATCCTACGACCTTGTGCTTAGCAGCGCAACGCCATAGCCGCTAAGCCACCGCGGCAGGTATGTCACGATCTTGCCTTCACTTGACAACACCGTTCTTAACGGAAACACAGGGGAAAAGAAAATTTCCGACTATGTGTTGAAAAGTGCAGACCCAAGGCCCCCCTTTGCGACAACAAAAGTAACCAATCCGCCGGCAATAAAACAAAAGCAGTTCCAAGCAAGACGCCTATACCTACATCAAGACGGCAAGTTGGGCCAGTTGGTTGGGATTCATAGTATGGCTCGTTACAGCGCAGCCCAAGACGAGAACAAAAGAAGGCATAATCAACACCGTATCGTCGTGTCATACCTTCTTTTGTCCTCGTCTTGTGTTGCGCTGTAACGAACCGCCTATATATACCTAGACCACCCCAGAACATCCCCCCCCCCTGCCGTCCCCCCCCCATATTTTTTTTTCGCTTGAATTGCAAGCTCGCTTCGGCACGGCGTACGTTCTTCACCAGGATGACGTAAGGAGTCGTCGTCTTCGGTCCCCTCGTCTCTTTACAACTTCGAAGAAAAAAAACCCTTCAGGTTGTGCTGAGTCAAACAAGTGTACCGGGAAGCCATCGCCATGTGGTTCTGTTTAATAACTCAAGAAGCTTCCTTAAAATTAGAAAGGAGAAATGTGATGCAAACGCATTTACTGCGAATTTGATGTTTGTGGTCTGAGTGGGTGCATGGGTTCAAAGTTTAATATGAATAGTATTTCTTTTCAATCAAGTGTGACATCACGTTATCCATCACATGATTGTTTTTCATTTTTCCATGTTAATCAGTATTTCTTGTAGGCGGGCGAATATCAATTTCTTAAAAAGAAAAATTGAATAGAAATAGCAAGTATCGAATATTGAATAACCAAACGCCGGCGCATAAGCCCATATGCAGCAAAATATTCACTTCTCTGTACCGCGCCTGTACTCACCAGTTCAAGAAAGGCACTTATCGGCGATAACGAGTCAGTTTTAAGCACAAGATCAAATTGTCATTAAAAGAACAGCACAAATACTCTCTCAGGATCTTTAGCTCCTGCGGTTTCAAACCAGCTTTTCAAGGAATAATGGATGTTTTATGGTATAGAGCTTTACTAGAAGACTAAATAACTGGTTGCTGATAAACGTAAGAAGTTGTGAAGAAAGGAGAGTGAAATAGCTGATCATGGGTTTTCGTGCCGCAAACACACGTAACAGGACCCGTTGCACGCAAAACATCTCTGGTCGTAGCGTAAAAGATAAAAATGTTACCCGACTACACTGCCGAAAACACTAAATGACAGATTACAAACAGAAATACAGGTTGTCATGTAGCCTTCCACCGCGAAACAGAATACTTCCAGTATTCATTTCGTTTCTTTAATCCTACTCAAGCTTTGTCTAACTTCTCACAATTTGGGGTACTATGTTTAGCAGACGTAGAAAAGTAAAAAAAAAATATTCCAATCGGTTGTTGTGAAATATTTGATTAGATTGTATGTGCGAAAATGTAACTCTGCGTTGAAATGAAACTCTGCGTTTCCGTGTGTCTATGTAGTTATATGTTAGTGAGTGTGGAATCAGACATTTCTTTCAAAACGGACCATGTATACAATGTTTCGTACTTTGCATATGTGATCGTCTGGGTGGGATTGTGCCCTGATTGTGGCTCAGTGTTCATTTCGTCTCTTGTTGAAATAAACGTTTTCTAAACAACACAGAGAAGCATCTTCTTACTACTAAAAACCAGCTAACTGAGCAGTCCTCATTGTTGACTATGTCATCAGCATCATAATAATCTTCATCATTATAATCATCAGCCTGGCTAATCCCACTGCAGGGAAAAGACCTCTCCCATACTTCTCCAACTACCCCGGTCATGTGCTAATTGTGTCCATGTTGTCCCTGCAAACTTCATATTCTCATCCGTCCACCTAACTTTCTGCCGCCCCCTGCTACGCTTCCATTCTCTTGGAATCCAATCCGTAACCCTTAATGACCACCGGTTATCTTCCCTCCTCATTACATGTCCTGGCCATGCATATTTCTTTTTCTGTTGACTATGTATTCAAAGCAAAAGTTGAAGAAATTCTTTTCGCTAAATATAAATTCTTGCACGATAAGTTTAGACTGCTATGTCAGCACCATGGAACATTTGCTTGTATTGTAAACAAGCAGCCAGGAGTCTCACAAAAGGCGTTTTAAATATCTCGTGTCCTAGTTCATGCGACGAAGAAATAAAGGCATTATCTCGATGCCTTAGCTTCTACCAGGCCACCGGTGGTTATACTTAATTCCAATTGGCGAAAGTCCACGAAAACTTCAGACGGAATTTGCGATAGTGGGTATAGTTTTGCGACCGACTTATTTTCGAAGGTGAACCTAATAATTCACATCCAATTAGTAGTTGGACTCCGCCGCGCCGAACACAAGTGCCCAGACCATTGTAGTAAAGCCACGTGGCGGGTATAGCCCGCGTCTACGAAAAATGTGCGACGTTTAATGTAACCTTTTTCAGAAAAGAATCCCTAGCTATTAAGTCTTGCACCAATTGGTAACTTCTATTAGCAGGTGAAAAAAGGACACAGGACAAAGATAAGTAGTTACGCGTGTCAATATAGTGATCAAACAGGCTAGCAAAGTTGGTGTTTGTGAAAATGAACAAAGTGAACATATGACAGAGGCTCACATGCAGTTGGTAGATCAATCTTTTGATAAGCGCGAGGGTTCTGATAATACAAGTGGGTGCAAATTATCATATGAACAATATCCTGAAGGTTTAGTTAAAAAAATGAAATTAGCGAAACTATTCCATTCTTTTGTTCCACTTTGCCCTGTCGCCAGTCGCTATTATCTGTTACCGGAAATTCATAGTATGTATGGGAAAAATAATCCGGGTCGATAAAATTATTTATGATATTGGTTAATTCCAAACCTTTCTCGCTGCTCGGATACGCTTCATTATACCTATTTTTAAGGCGCTAAAAAACAACACACAGTACACAAGAGAGGACAACGGGACAGAGCACCTAAACTAGGTATAATGAATCAATAGCAACTTGCCCAGCAAGAAGTTCTCTTAATTTGATACGCTTATTAATGCAATCCCGACAATCTTATTGTTGTGCATTACGGACGCCAGTCCCCTGTGTAAAAAAACATTACTGGTTTGAAAATTGTCAGGTTTGTTATAATGGTTGTCATAACTATCTATATGAATATCTCTCATGCTGATGGTATTCGTGAAACTGTTAACTTGCATGATCCGCACTACCCTGTCAAATCGGTAACTTGTAGCATCTTTTCTACGCCTTTGAAGCTAATTCTGAAGCTAAATGACTTCACATTTGACGGTGAGCACTATGCTCAGGCTTGCGATACATCGATCGGGATCAATGTAGGGCCCAACAATGCAATTGTATTTATGGGTGTTCTTGAAAATAAGTATTTGGGTAGCCGAACTTGGGAAGTCATTCTCTACAAGTGCTTTATAGACAATATTTTCCTATTTGGGAAGCACGAAGTAGTAAAACTTGCTTACTTTATCTCATATTTTAAGACCGTCGTCGTTCTATATCATTTTCGCATGAATAAACTTTCTAGATGTCACTTCATCTCTTTAAGTGAGAAAACTAACGACTACTTCGTACCAAAAACCGGTTGACCGGCACCGCTATTTGCATTCCGAGAGCTGTCATTCTAAACATTGCAGGACGGGCACACGTTATAATCATACCTGTGGCACAAGGTAATCTGCTGCAAATATTTTCCTGCGCAGCTGTAGTGCATTGTGGGACTTCCCTCATTAAACAAAAATGTCCATAGGAAATCATTGATGATGCATCGCAGCGAGCGCATTTATTAAGCCGCCTCAAGCTTGATCTCAATCCAACTTTGTTTTAACCTATTCTGCGAGTGCGCACAAAATAAGGGCTGCAGATAACAAGCATCATAACGTAGCATTAGAAAGCGAACATCTCAAGCAAACATTCGCAGCACCACCCGGATTAGATTAAAGACGGCATTAGAAATCACGAAGATATAGTGGCTTCTTCAAAAAAAAAAAAAAAAAAAGAAAGGAAAAGAGACCTTCGTATATGCTCGTTGCTGTCCCTGCAACGAGCCCCGGTGCTCAGTTTGTTATCACATGGTTACAGCACTGCATCAAATTCTACCTATAAAACTGAAGGGAATTTTGATTGTGACAGATGTAATCGTGCTCATCTGCCCATGTGCTTATGCTTCGGACTACAATGTGTTCGACAGACAGACATTCTTTAGGTACCGTTTATTCATCATAACTCACATCGTAGTTCTGTCCTGAACTTTCCCATATCAAAACATCACAATTCTTGGGCATCAGTTTCATAAATTTAGAGCAACCATATTGGAATCGGGTTTTAGGTCACAGTACAAGAATATGTGCACCAATCTTCTTTTCTTTCTTATTTCACAGATTCATTTTAATTTCATCAGTCTTGAAGAGAACACGGGAAGATTAACCTGTCCGCTATGTAGAAGCATGTAATTTTGTTTTCATTGCTTGATAATGCTGAATAACTTAGACCTTCAAGGCTGGTTTGCTACATTCGCATGTTGCCTCCTTGGCGTAAGCAAGTTCCGAAGATATAGACTACAACTACGCGAAACCTTGCGCAACTGGACACGTATTGGGAGGACCGTTTTCTATTTTCTTATATACTGTAGCACTTATTCTAACAATTCGCATGCCAACTGGCTCTAATCAGTACAAGTCCACGCGCGTGCATCCTCGTAAGCTGATATTATATTTAAAAGGTGCTACGTTGTTGTCATGCGCTCATTAAAAGAAGAAGCGAATAAAAATAAAGGAAATAAGTGATTCCTATAATCTTGCGTGACGCTTCGCGTGAACCATATAAGTATTTAAGTTAAAGCAATGAGCTAAACAATTTTTTATTTTTCGAAAATTTATATTTTCTTAGATCTAACGTTCAGCCTAGGCAAATTCTATCATCTCGTCGGCCTTGCATAGGGTCACGCGCCAAGTACACGCCGCACTCTGAATTCGCGGCGGAATGCTTGGTTTATCAACCGCACAATATGGAACAGCAGTCGTGAAGACTCGTACCTTTTCTCTCTGCTTCTTGCTGCAATAAACTTTGGTCAATTTCACAAAAGCATTTAGTTCGCAAGTGCTCTTCACCATTGGTCAGCCGCCTTCCTTAATAATGTGTCCAGTAACAGGAATGGCTGGCACCTGCTTTTATTTAGGGTTCTCGCGTAAAATCTTTCGTTTTCTTTGTGAATACCTGTCGTGGCTCGTAACATGCGATACTTTTATCAGGCTCTCGTCTACCGCCGCAACACCGAAAGCGGTTGACGGATTGCACTGACGCATCAATCAGGCGAGCTTGTTTAAGTGGCTACGACGCAGAGCGGGGATCGTCAGCGCGGGAGGATCTGCAAGGAGCAACTATCTAGCTGGAACACGGCCTCCTTCCGTTCGTCTGCCTCGTTTACGGCCTTTGTAGTTGCGACGATCTTCTTGCTTGAGGAACCCGCTTATCCGCTGATGTTGCACAACTTCAGAACAACGCTATGACGATTGTCTGTCAACGCGTTCCGGCAGCGTCTAATCGCATCACACAGCTGCGGTATCCCGTTTGATACGACCTCTTACGTGCTTCCGTCGTGTCCACATTCTGTTTCCGCTTTGAGATTTGAATGCGTATACCGTGCGGAAGTGACGCGGCTTCTTTGAAGTCAGCAGCCCGAGGGTTTCGCCGAGGACGTTTATACTATCTCTGACACCGACCGTGAGCCCACTTCCAACTTCTCGTTTTCTTTAGCCGCTGTGTGCGCCTGCGCCGAAGCGGACTCGCTCGTATAGGACCTTGTATCAGGCTCGGTGACCTGTTATTCTTAACGGAATATCTCCCGGAATATAGTCCCGGAATATGCTTACTATTATTATTATTTTTACGTGGCGTCGCTGCTTGTGACTCCCTAATATTTTGTTTCTGCATTGCCTTTTCTACTTAGAAGCTCACCTTTATAGTTGTGTGGCTGTGACATCATTCTCCTCATTAATTCCTCAGGGCGGCTTTTTTCATCGTTACCACTGGCCACCGTCTTTGTTACAGTTTGGACATGTTTATTTTGGTGTCTTCTCACTGCACCACTAAATCGCTTTGTTTTCTTCGATTAACGTTTTCGGAATGTCACTACTGATCCGGAGCATCTACGACCCACGTATAAATGTCACATCCTGACACAAACCGTGTGCACTGTGAAGCTTTTGGTGACATTGACGATTATTTGTTAGTTTCCTCAATATGATACTGGACGTAATGTGTTAATAGATGAACTCAAGGGTAGAATAGTGAATGGCATCGCACACCGGCGCACGTGACAGTTTGTTCTCGCGAGGGCATTGGATGCTCATGAGGAAGGTGTTCCGGCGCCTCCTGAAATTCATCTGCGATTAAGCATCGGTTACTGCCTCGCACGCACGCACGCACGCACGCACGCACGCACGCACGCACGCACGCGCACGCCCAATGCGTTGGCGGGATAGTTGGCGGGATAGCGCCTTGTCCTGTCGTCTTTCTTGTGTCCGTGGTTTTGTGCTAAACAAAGTAAAGATGGACACACGCACACGCATGCGCACACATGTACACGCGCTATTTATGCGGCTCTTTATGAGCATTAACAAAAAGTTCTTACGCCAACCACTGGGGATATCGCGAAAAGTACCCATTTTAAGCGGCAACGCGGACAGCTGCGTAACAACGCTAGTTATAGGTTCTATCCATGGCCGCGTTCGACTACAGGAGGAGTACAGTATAGGCCAGTGAGGAGTAGTAGGTTAGAGACACTGTCCAGGCCGACCTCACCCCCTTTCTGTTCATTAATGTCTCCTCCTCCTCCTGATGTTGTGCCGTATGTATGCTATGCGTCCATACTTTAATTTCTAACTGTAAAAGCTGAAAATAAATAAATAAATAAATAAATAAATAAATAAATAAATAAATAAATAAATAAATAAATAAATTTTTATTCCGTGCCACGCTGCTGGTTGGATAGGTTTTGTCGCTGAAGGAGTGATTTAATTTAGACTGTTGGGACAAACACCTGTACGTTGTATGCAACGTCTTCTTTACGAGCCTGCACTATGGATGTCAAGTGTACGAAGTTAACCACGTCTCAAAGCACTATAAACTAGGGGAAATAAACCTGCCGATGTGGTGCACATAGTCAGCCCGTGAACATGCAGACAGCTGCCTCTATTCGAAACAGGAGCCATGCCGCAGACCATCTAGTTGCGTGAGCTCTGTTACGTCTGCATACGGCGATGAACATTCCTTGGACGTTTCCCCCGAGGCAGCTCTTTTCATCAGCGCCGCCCAGACGGCGACAGTGCCCGACACCGACTATGACAGGCGAACAAGCGCCCCAACTCGGCAGTGCGTATTTTTTGGGTGCTTACCCCGAGGTTTCATCAGCGTACGCCTACCTGGCGACGGGGCGCGACACCGACTGTGACGCGCAAAGGAAGAAGCCTACTTAGATACGACAACATCCGCCGCCCTCCGTGGAAGCGGTGACGTGCGTGGAGACCAGTCTCCTGACCATGACAAGATGACCGTCACAGAAAGCAAGGAATCAGGTCGATGACTTTTACACAGCAGCTGTTAGAACCACGGTGGGTTTCTCTTTACGTCCGCAGCTTCGCCGAGCTGGTGGAGAGAGAGCTGAGAGAGAGTGAAAGCAGAGTATAAAAAATTGGCAGTGGCTTAGCTCGGCTATGCCAGGATATACGTAGCGAAAGCTAAGGCATAGCATGGTTAGCCTTGGTTAATCTTGATGGAAAGTCCAGGCTGGTCTCTTTGTCTAGCTATGCTGCGGCGTTTAGCCAGTCGTTCGGCGCGCTGTTCGTCTGTTTCCTGGGCGATTTGTTTCCTCTTCATCTCTGTTAGGCTGCTGAGCACGAGGTCGCGGGATCGAATCCCAGCCACGGCGGCCGCATTTCGATGGGGGCGAAATGCGAAAACACCCGTGTACTTAGATTTAGGTGCACGTTAAAGAACCCCAGGTGGTCGAAATTTCCGGAGTCCTCCACTACGGCGTGCCTCATAATCAGAAAGTGGTTCTGGCACGTAAAACCCCATAATTTAATTTTTTTCCTCTTCATCTCGTTCCGATGTCGATTCCAGGCTTCCTGCTGCTTATCAGAATTGTCGCCGTCCATACTGCCGCCTCAATTGTGGTTGCGGCGCACGCGTGCTCTCCTTTTCGATCCTCCGACATGTTATCAGGCATGCGACGCAGCTGGCGAAGCAAGCGGAGGCGAGCGCAACGACGAGGAACGCGATGTGACGTCATACCAAACGTTGGAAGCGGAAAGGCGCGGCGCTGCGCAGCGGCGGAACACCTGTGGCTCGGTGCTACTAGTGGCGCATGCGCAGTAGCGTTACCCTAGAACCCCAAGTGGCCAAAATTAATCCAGCGTCATTCACAACGGCGTCCTTCATAATGAAGTGTGCCGTTTTTCGGGTTGGTAAATCGTAAGATGTAATTAAAAACATTAACCATTCACTAAATTAAGCCACTCAGTTTCCTCGAGTATTCCGACCTTGACGTGCTAATTGCTTATAGTTTTTTGTTTTTGTGAAGCGAAGGAGCCAGAGAAAGTCGGTAGGCTAATTAATCAAAGCAGGATTCATACGCGTGTCGGCAGTGCGGAAGGAGACTGAGTCGCGAAGCGCTTCTCGTTCTGCGATGCGGAGCTGAGAACGTGGCGTAATGCTAAAGTGTTTTCAAAACCTTCAGCAAATGTGGCGTAATCATCCCTTAACAAAAAAAAGAAAGATGCTGCAACACCATTAGAAAGGATAATTCTACACACACTAAAATGCTTACAGAACGCTTCTGCAAATAATAAGAATCAAGAAAGGGTTTACCGGCGTCCGGAAGGACGGTCTCCGGTTTACGTTTCCTTCGATTGCCTCTGCATCCTGGTGTCGCTGCTTATTCCTGCGCCTATGTATAGAGTTCCTGTTTGCAAGGAATGAAAAAATATATATATATAAACAATACTCCCCTATGACGTACAGAACACCTACGTCCGATCGGATGACACAAACCTTCAGGAATGGCGCAAGTGCAGAAACATTTCTTTCCGTACATCGATAAAGCTGCATCCTTCTTTTCTATTTCTTTAATAAAGTGAACTCTCCTCCACTGCAATTCTGGTCCTTAGCAGAACGTAATCTCATAGTTGCTCTTTCCCTTGTCGCATAAGAGACTAAATAGAGCAACATGAACGCCTGAAGTTCAAATAGTGTTTGCGCACGTGATTGTCCAAGTAGATTGGCAGGCATTGCGCGTCTACCTGTTGATGTGAATGTGCGCTAGGGTTGCAATTTTACGCCTCGCACTCGTCTCTACGACATACCGGTTCAATTTTGAAGATTCTACTAATTTCGTGGCATCGGTGAGCCCCAGCAACCTTCAACTTCGGAAGACCTTGAAACTTTGGTGCGGTATTATTGGACCCCAACATTCCAACGATTTCCACAGAACTTGCGCTCTTCAGGGTCGTTAGAACTACTGAAGACCCTGCCTAATTTGTTCTGTATGCACGAATAACGAGAATCGACTTTTTTCAAACATTACGCGCAGGTTGTTCTTGAGGCGGCCCCTTACTTTTCTCAGAATTGGAGGTTAGTGCTTGATAAATCCTAATTTCTCTTCGTCTACATTTCGGGACCTCAATTACCCATGCGTGTAGTGGCTTGGATGTCGTACTGCAGATAATAAATTTCCACCAAGTGGATCAAGGTAAAGCGAGAGTTGTGAAATCCAAGCTGTGCGTTTAGCTGCTGAGAAATTCAACTAATTCTATAACGCAATAACATCATTATTTACGAATTTCTGCTGTCATAAAGAGGGCTTACAGCCGCGCGCAGAGGTCTTGTGACAGTTGGCCAAGACACCCGATTCAGCTCGGCCAAGCAGAATCGGAGCCCCAACGCACTCGCCCCCTACCGCACGCCGCTGAGCCAGCGCACGGCACCCACCCGGCACCGCCCCGCCCAACCTGCGCCGATCATTCGTTTTGGCGGCTGCAGCGCCGGCAAACGACGAACGCCGCACAACGAGCGCCCCCCTCCATCGTCGTGGGTTCACTTGGCGTGAGCTCGCGCAACGAGCAGACGACGCGCCTTCAGCCTCGTGCGCGCAGCGCGAGTGGCACTGCCTGCTTAGTAGTCACCTGTGCTTCCGCCTCTCTCTCTATTTCTACGTCTCTACTCTTTGGACCTTAGCCAACGCCCGCAGTGTTAACGCTGTTTACTCGTTCTCTAGCTATACGCGCGAAGAAGCTTTCCTCTCCCGACGTGAACGTCGCGACACTGTTTGTCTGCGGCGGCGTGGACCCGCAAGAACTCTCTTTGAAGTGCGTCGTCTGTCCCGTGACTAGCACTGTGTGTTCTGCGAGAGCATCGTGCGTGGACATTTCTAAAGATTGATCTACTCTCCTACGTGTGCGAAGTCGGACGCCTTATAACCCTCCCTCGTCAAGAGAAACCTCTTTGGCTTCTCTGCACGGATTTTCGGTCATGTAAGTCAGCCACACTTTCATCTTTTAGCGTATACGCTAAGCGACCTCTCTGGTGTTACGTTGTGCCCTGGTGTTGCTTGATGGCGCATTAGATTACAAAAAGCACAAGGAAATATACTTGATATGTAAGGAACCATGCAGTGATTATTGTTCTCGTATAGCGCACTTGAAGGAGCGCCTCTCTTCAGTACAGATTTGTTGAAACAATGACAGCGTTGGTTATTCTTCAAAAGTAGACGAGGTGCTAGCTGCACACGTTGGAACTTGTATTTTGCGTATGATTTGATCACGACCAATATGCCTACATTAACTGCGCCCGTACGCCGTGATCGCAAAAAATGACAACGTTGCCATTTGCTAGGCAAAATGTCTAGCATGCCAGCTAGCTTTACAAGCCAGAGATTAAAAAAAAAAATTCCTGTACTTTGTTGCCCTGGAAAAAAAGTATGACGCAGGAATATAAGAGGAAGCATAACTTCAACAAAGTTCAACAAATGTGATGTCAGGTATAAGGAGGAGCCAGAACTAAAGCAAATTGAGATGTCTAGTTTAAGGATTGCAGCAGTTGGGCGTTCCACTGAAGCAATAGCACTCTTAATCAGTTCTTCTTGTGTATCCTGCTCAATTTTAAGTTTGAGATGCTGATAAAATTAAGCTAAAACGAAGCGAGAAAATTTTGGGACATATAACCGGCCTAAGAAGTTGGTGAATGATATGTCAAAAAACAAAAGAAAGAAAGAAAGGAAGAAAACTTTGCATAAAGTTGAGAGATAGAAATAGACCATCATTGAGAAATGGAATTTGTGTTCTCAAGTATTGACGACACAGGCAGCAGCCGTCCGCCGCGAAATGTTCAAAAACATGCCGTTACTCAACGGTTACGTTTATGTTCAGCGCTCAGATAGGCAGTGGGGATTGTGACTACTGCTATGCTCTCGCCAGCATTTGAGCGTATGAACAAACATAAGGGCGAACGACCACTCAAGTAAGCGGAACATCACACTCAAAAAAAAAAAAAATATCAAAAGAGAGAGAAGCAAGAAAACTATTTTTTTTTGCACCCTGAATTTAAAGCTTCTATAGGACACAGTTCTTTTTTGTTTAAGAAAAGAGACGAAGAAGAAATAATATGCTGTTAGATACTTTTTTAGATAGCACTGTAACCTTAGATAAATGCTTTTTTAAAGCGCTGCAGAAGTTAAATTACGGGACGTTGTTCAGCTTACGTTTGGGCAGCCGTGGTATTCCTCTCCACTCGAAAGAAAAGTTTAAAAAAAAGAGTGTCTATATATTCATTAAGCGACAAAAGCTAACAAAACCAGAAATAATTTTCTTTTGAAAGCTACGTGTTTTATTTTAGGAAAATATATTGTGTGCGAAGACGTGAACAGAACTTCTTCCTCGTATCACGTTTATCTACCACACTTAAGAAACTAGTGAAGTTTGGAAATGCTAACTAAAGAACAAGCATTAAACTAGACCGTGGCGGTTGAGTATTCAAGAATATTTCTCTTCGGAACAATGTTTCTGCTCTGCGAAAATCAGAAACAAAAAGTTTCGCGAATCTAGATTCCATGATGCAGGACATTTATTTAATCCTACGCCGCGAGCTTGTCTTAATCACTGTTCTACAAACTTGCGTTGTCTGTCAGATAATAGCGACCAATTCCAGCAAACCATGAGGTTAGCCGTCCCTTCGGCGAGGAAGGATTATCCGGTAGCACGAGAGGCTAGGAGAATAGCAATCGATTATTTAGGAAGGGTTTCGCCAGGGTTAACCATCTCCGGCAGAATAACTCGATTACGGCGCGTCCCATCTTTTCAGTCGTCAATTATTACCGCCTCGCGCCGCTGTGCCCAAGCCCGGAGGCCAAAGCTGCCACGAGCCTCGGATATTCCGGTTTCCGCTAAGACGAAACGTTCCTGCAACTTTGAAATTTCGGAGAGCAGTACCGCGGCATATGAGGTTGAATTGCTAGCATTTGCTTACCCCCTTGCTCCCAAAACCTCTTTGTTAATCAGTCCATTATAGGCGCTCCGCTTCTCCTTTATGCCGCCATGCGTTCCGTTCAGGCATGCACATTTTGGTAATGTCTGAAGTGGGAGCACAAATGTGCGAGTTGTGTATCGCATTCGTGTCGATAGGGCGATGCATAGAGGAGAATAATCTTATTGATGTGTACGAGGAGAAAACTTCCTGTTAAGCGGCTTGCGCATCTCCTCAAAGGGGCACAAAGTTGAATTTTGTGAGTACTCTCCCTGACTTTTGTGCTATTCTCGTGATGATGTGCGTTGTTTGCTTTGTTGCTAACCGGGCTTGCTAAAACTATTTTTTTCTGCTGAACCTTTCGGCGTATTAATGACGCCGAGAACCTTGAGCGTGTTGAATAGTTGGCACTCCTAACTCGCGCCTCTTATTTTTCATAAGGAGTAATCTTATAGGAGTAATCCGTATAGGCCACTGGGTCATGCGTAATATTACTTTCCTGTGAGAAAAGTCGTTTGCACTTTCTTTTGTTCATTCAGTGTTATTCAACACCCGGCGTTGAATCGCTGGCTCAGCGCTGCTCTCCGTGCGCGTGTGCTGCCTGGAAACGGGCAGCGGGAACTTGAGCGTCGGACGTGTCGCCCCCGTGCGCAACCAGCGGCACGCAAACACTCGATGCCTCACGCGCGCATGGTGGAACATTGGTTTCGCGTGAAGCGTCTGTGAGAGCGCTGCGCTCTTCTTGCCTTCACGCAGACGTGGTTTCAACTGTCAACTACTAAAAGCTTTTCGCTCCAGAGATTCGTTTTATTGGACGGCCACTTTGGTCAGAATATGATCGCCATCACAAACAATCGGTGCCTATTCTTGTAACGATATCTTTACTGATAGGCTCTAACCTCCAGTATGTGCAAGTATAGATCGTTGTGAACGAACCGCACTTCCTTCCTAAAAATGAAATTTTACGGTTTTACGTGCGAAAGCCACGATCTGAGTAGAAGGCATGTTGTGGTGGGGCACTCCGGATTATTTTAAACCACAGGGATTGAAGCCACCTGGGATTCTTTAACGGGCACTCAATGAAAGGTGCACGGGCGTTTTTGCATTTCGGTCCCATCGAAATGAGGCTGTCGCGGTTGGGATTTGATCCCGCGACCGCGTGCTTAGCAGCGCAACGCCAAAGCCACTAAGCAACAATGGTGGGTCACTTCTACGTGTTTTCCTGATGTTGTGCTGCTTCTATATCGTCGATTAGTTTCTTACCTTTACCTACCGTGGTGGCGCAGTGCCTCTTGCGCTGCGCTGCCAAACCCGAGGGCGTTGGATCAAATCCCGGCCGTGGCGGCAGCCTCATTTCGACGGGGGCGATGTGCAGCAACGGCCGCGTATTGGGTGCACCTCAAGGTACCCCGGGTGGTAGAAATTAATCCGGAGTAACCCCACTACAGCGTGCCTCATAATCAGATCGCGGTTTTGGCAGTTAAGACCCCATCATTTAAGTTCATTTGCTTAATTTAAGGAGCGGTTAGTGCCTTTAGGTGGCGTCGGCTGCTCTTCATCACAGAGCGACAAAAAAGAAGAAAAAAATCAATAATGGACGACAGTATAAGGTCACGAAGACACATGTAAAGTTCTGCACATGAAAGAAAGGAAGGCGCAAGAACAAAGACACGCAGATAAATGCACGATTACACAAGCGAAGTGAATGCTGGGCAGAACCCGAGAAATATGCACAGGTATGCATGGTTTTGCCGACGAGGGGACCAACACCACGACGCATATACATATAGCCTATAGCCATAGACATAGCTACATACCTATACACATAACAAACGTGCTTGACACACACAATCTGCTGTAGTAGGGCGTATATAACAGCCGCTATTGCTTATTTTACAAGAACCTAGCGGCGAACTTCATTCATGCTGCTTGCACGTTGATAGAGGCCATTGCACGTTGATAGCGCGTTAAGTGAGATTAATCGCAAACCAACCAACCGACCGCAGGAATTGGCTCTATCGAGGAAATGCATTCTTACAGTGAAAAAAAAAGCAGGTCCGCAAGCATAAAAGAAGAGGATTCATCTCGCCCTTTGCCGTGGCTGATTCGTGCCTTTGTGATCACTTGTCACTGGCGCGTGCGAGCGACACGCTAACGCGGTTACACCGTCGCCACTCATGCGCCACTCTGCCATTTGAGATAAAACCACTCGACTTCGGCAGCTTTAGGTCACGTGGAGGGAATTTAGGGGTATGAGCCATCATAGTGGCTCATAGGGCGTGTAGGGTGTAGGGGTGTAGGCGTGTAGGGGTATGAGCCATCATAGTGGCTCATACCCCTACACTAGAGTTTTATGCGTTGCATATTGCAATCATTCAGTTCAGCCCTTGGGCGCGGCCGGGCAGCCACCATTGACCTTTAGCGCAACCACGTGACGTGACGTCACGACAGCCGGAGGAAAAGCTGGGCCCCAACTCGCGCGCAATATGCAACGCATTCTTGGCTTAACCAAGCTAAGCCTGGCAATTTTTTTTTGTTTATAGATGAGGAGAGTCGTAAGAAGGTGACGGAACGAGAAATGCTATAGAGTTCGGCAGAGCTGTAGCACTCGACTCAATGATAACAAATCGATTACATCATCATCATCATTTCAGTATTAGCCTGCAACCTTCGGACTCCAGAGTCTAGGAACGGTAGCATGAAAATGACACTAATAGACATACAACTGCATGCTGCTGTTGACGTGACTGTTATAAAAAATATGCAAAGGTAATGCAATTGCGGAGAAATTTGTTTCTCACCAAAGCGGAGATAGTACGATAAAAACGAAACACAACTTGGCAAGGGCCGCTCAATAAAATCGAGTGGCCCGTGCCACCCACACTCCTGGTGAGATGCTGGCATTTACTGCGATAGCAATTACACGCACACGCCAAGCGAATTTTCGTCGCCGTCGTCGCCCTTTCAGTGACGCTCTGCATATACTTAGGTATATGTATGGTACATGCCATGATACCATGCTATATGCCAAGCTGTATATGTGGGTTACATTACTACACTATTATATCACTAAGGTTGTTCATACCAGGCCTTACATTTCTGACTAAGTTATACCTTAGAATTTTGAGAATGGCAGCCCACAAACAAATGTCGTGAAACATAACACCACAGCGCATGCCTGTCATTTTAAACCTTCTCAGAATGAGAAATATTAAAAGCGCAAAACAATGCCAGTGCTCAAACTTGAAAGTGATGTAATTTTACTGACGCGGCTCCTTACTGGCAGCGTAGTGTAGCCTGTGCGATGTCATTGCAGGCACTAACGGCGTGGTAAAGATTTAAAGGTGCCAGAAACTTTGACGCACCCGCGTATATCCCGTCCGCGTTCGTCGGACCCGCGTATACATAATTAGAACAACGTCCGGGAAGTTCAAGGCAGCGCTAAACCTTTCTATCGCAGTCAGTACGTGCTTCGCCTTTCGGGCGAAACTGCCTTTTCTCTATTTTTTTCATGACGCTTCGTGACAGGCGTGGACGTTCTGCAGGCAATACGACCACCCTTGCACTCACAGGCATATATAAACTCAAGGCACATCTATCTGCTGCACCGCGTAGTTTGGAACTACGAGCTCGAGGTTCAATATGCCTGCGATATTTTCAGTGTGCGTGCGTGCCGGTGCGAGTGTGTGGGGGAAGGAGGGGGAGAGAGCGACAGCGACGCAAATTGTTGCAGAACAAGATTCCCGCACACAGCATTGTCGACTGACCGGTACCAGCCGAACAACGCCCTGACGTGTCGTTAGTCCGAAATCACGAGTCTGAAAGCCACTGCTATAAGAAGCCACTCTTTATTACTTCTCTTTTTTTCTTTTTAATTGTTAGAGAGCGACGTAATAAGGGCCAAGTGCGGGGGCTCTGACCGCAGATACCGTGAAACGCTTGCTATTTTCTCCTGCATTTTCAGAAGAATTAATTTATGCCAACTGCATGTTAATCGGTAGCCTTCCGAACATACGTCGTGCTGTGAATGCATTTGGCCATATGAATTGTGCAGGTCGAGCAATAATGGGCCTACTCGTAAGTGGTACTATATAACTTTCATATATGTCTATTGTACACCCATTAGGCAGCGAGGTACTTGCGAGGTGAGATGCCCAGAGCCGCCTTGCCGTTAAGTGTTTTTGTTTGATCGTGGCACTATCTACTACTTCCGATAAGCTCCTCACACTCGAGAGCCTTACACCCCGTTATGCGCATCAGCGGCAGAGATGAAGAAACTGCGAGCAATGTAACAGGTAGAAGGATGTATACGGGATTGGAACAGATAACAGTGGCCTCTATAGATACTACACACTTGTATGCGCACTCCTGGACGAGCGCTCAGAACGCGCTGTGCTCTAGGTAGCTGGGATTGGAGAGTCGCAAGAGCCCTCAGACAAAGTACTGTACACGTGAGCTCGCAATTCGAGTTGAAATCTTCACTGCGACAAAAAAGAAAGAAACAAAAAAGATCAATAACGATTAACCGGTATATGTGAAAAAAAAAAACGCGTTAGCATGACGTCACTCTTCTTTGAGCACA
The DNA here is from genome assembly GCF_023375885.2 of Dermacentor andersoni. Classification (NCBI taxonomy): domain Eukaryota; kingdom Metazoa; phylum Arthropoda; class Arachnida; order Ixodida; family Ixodidae; genus Dermacentor; species Dermacentor andersoni. The sequence goes on along the minus strand of NC_092818.1, from coordinate 193,376,301 downwards.
CGGGTGCATGATTTAAACTGCGTTCACCACATTGCAAAGTCTTGTTCAGTAGCTCATCCGTCAGGCGCCCTGTGCCTTCGAAGACTGAAGATGCATCATTTACATATACACATACACACGCTTCTCTGAGCTCACCCATCCCTTCTGTATACCTTTACCACGTGACCGGCTTCCCACACACTTCACACACATGCTTTCGTTTCTGTTCGAAACTCCTAATGCTCACGAATTAAAAAAAAAAAGATGTGTCTAGCTGAGTATATTGGCACTGCGTCAAATCCGCATTTTTCGCCATGTTCTGGCGCTTGGGTTGGTTTACTGCCATACAGCTGGCTATATCGTCTGGACCGACGAGGTTCCGTTACCGAAACGCCGCTTTTGCAGCACAATACACTTTGCACGTGCTATAGTCTTGGCCGCACTTCTTGTGAAAGATTGACAAGCAGTGTTGGCCCACGAGGTCCTCAGTGCAGTTTCAAATTGTATCGCGTGCTGCGCTGGCTTCGTTTCCGTTCAGTTCAGTCTCACAAAACGGTTCGGACGGCCACGCGTTGTGCGTTCCCCCGTGGATCGGGCAGCCTTCGACGAGCAGGGGCGAGAACTCGCCAGTGAAACGGCTCGCTGTCGGCGCGCCGATCTAGCCGTTAGAACCGCCCGAGCGCAGACCATTCAACAGCAACGAACAGAAGATCCCGAGCTGAGGGAGCGGGAGGCCGAAGCAATCCGGCACCCTTACCTGTAGGTTACTTAACTGTGACGAAGGTCAGGTGCACGCAGAACAAGCTTCGCTTACCCCAATTTCCCGGTAGGGGAAAAGTTAGTCATTGTATTTTGTCATATCTAAAATACCCTACACTCTTAGACAAACGTACACCCCTGGGGGTGTATACCTGCCACGCAACGATAATCGTCATCTGCCTTGCTTGCGTTTCCTTTCTTGAAAACGCCGCGCATGCTACTTTCCTTTTGGGAATGCTGTGTCATGCTGATAACGCGCATGCCGTTCGTTACTGGGAAGTACCAGGCTCGCAGCGTTAAAGAAAGGAAATGCGGACAAGACAGATGACGATTGTTGTTCTGTGGCAAGATACGACCCAAAGGGCGTAATTTTGTTTTAGAGTGTACACAACGCAACCCACAGAAACATATTTTATTTGTCGAATGGACTTGTTTTGCAATTAAGCAAGCGTCAACATTGCTTGTTATGGATGGTCGTGTTCAGAAAGCAAGAAGGGGTCCACGTTAATGAGACTATGGTGTGGCCCGCAGACGGCTTTTATTGTTTGTTTGAAATAACGATTACACCCTGTATTTCATATCACAAAAACAACGATGAAAAAGAAGAAAAGAACAAAAATACAGATCACATACATCGTGAATCTACGTTAATGTGCCCGCCGCGGTGGCTTAGCGGCTCTGGTGTTGAGTTGCCAAGCACGAGGTCGCGGGATCAAATCCCGGCCATGGCGGCCGCATTTCGATCGGAGCGAAATGCTAGATTAACGCCAGTGTGCCGTGCATTGGGATCACGGTAAAAGATTCCATGGTGGTCAACATTCATCCGGTGTCCCCAACTACGACGTGTCTCATAATCAAGTCGTGGTTTTGGCACCTAAAACCTCAGAAATGAATTCAATCTACGTTAGTGCGTAGCATTGCTGAACAACGAGCGACCGTCTTTTCATTGGCATCGCAGAATGTCTTCGACTGAACGCGCCTCATGACAGCTATCGTTCGCAAAAAAGATCGCGCACTCAAAAGGGGCTACGTATAGCTTAAAACCTGCTAAACTGACCTAACTTTAAATTAAACAGCCCACCGTATACCAAACACTCTAAGTTTACACCCTTTGGGGTGTATATCTGCCACCCAACAGCAATCGTCATCTGCCTTGCTTGCGTTTCCTTTCTTGAAAACGCCGCGCCTGCAACTTTCATGTCGAGAATGCTCTGTCATGCTGATAACGTGCATGCCGTTCGTGGCTTGGAAGTACCGGGTTCGCAGCGATAAATAGAGGAAATGCGGGCAAGACAGAAGACGATTATTGTTCTGTGACAAATAACACCCCAAAGGGCGCAGCTGTTTTTAGAGTGAAGCACATCAGTCAGCTCCGTAATCAAGGAGAGACGAGATAGGGGACGCGTTTTCGAGAAGTCTGTTAAAGTGTTGCGTATAATCTTTTTTCTTTAATTTCCTGTTAGGAGGCACCAAGGAGGGGTAATGGCCTCAGTACTTCTCTCTTTCACCCATAACGCTGTTGTTCATCTTCGGCGAAGGAGAAGGACAGATGTGTTGTGCAGGACAAACAAACGTAGGAAAGCTTGTTACTCATCGCACAGCTTTGACTGCAAGAAAAGCCAACGTATGAACCTTACTGACTTGGTGAAATAAATCAACGAACAAAGTAACTGCGGCGGCTGGATTCTCTGGCCTAGCTTCAAAGGTAAGCTTGCTATTAAAGAGGGCTTGCTCGAGAGCGCGGGATCGGCTGTACGTAAAAATTGTCAGAGGGCGTCTGTTTCTAACCTGCATCCCGCTCTGATAACCAACCAGCAGAAGCGCTTTACTCTTTACGCACAACTTCGTTCCGTTTGCACTGCGAATTCCAAGGTTGGTGTGCAGAGTAACTGATGCAATGTCACAGCGGTTGATTTGACAGGCGGCGAATATGTGTTGTAGGCCGTGTGTTAGTGCGTCGACGCCACGGCCATTACCATGTTTCTGAAGAATAGTAATATCGTGTTTGAATACTATGAAGTCGTGCATAATTATCCAATTTATTTTTGTCTTTATTTTGCTTGTTTGCGCATAACAGGGAGTCGCTGTTGAAGAACAAACACAGCAACGACGACGACAACATGCTCTATGCGAACAAAAATTATCAGCCACCTGAAGAATCCTCCAACATATATTGTTCTGCCATAGGTTAATTATTTGGTAACTGATTAATTACCTTTGTAATTGTGTTATTTACACCAAATATGTCAATATTACCTTTTAGAATGCATTAGAAAAAATTTCACTTCGAATTGTTAGAAAGATGAAAAAGCTTCTTTCTTTTTTTTTCATGCTTCTATTTGTTTGATTCTCATCTTTGTTGTTTCTCTCGCCATTTCCCCATGCTTACTTTTGTGAGTGTTCTTTCAATTAAACGTCCCGCTTAAATTTTTTGTACCATTTAATAACTGTCTGTACGAAGGCGTTGTTGAAGGTAAGCGAGTGAGGATTGTGAGCATTTCGAAATCCAGTCAGAATCATCATTCACTTTAGGTTAGTGCACTCGCTTACTCTACTTTAACTGGACGCAGTGTTTCTGCAAGCGATGTGCTTTCCGAAAATGTTCTTGAATATCATTAGTTCATTGTAGCGTCCTCTAAGACGGGAAGCTTTGGCAGTAGCATACCTCAGGGCCTAAATAAAGTTCTCTGTCTGTCTGTCTACCACTTAAAGCTAATGAACAGTGCCGCATAGTACTTGATAAAAGAGAAGGAAGAAAACTTGGGTGTACTTCCATCTCGTGCGTGATCTTACCCTTTGCATATGCAGATTAATTACTGGGTAATTATTACCAATGATTAGTCGCGCACTCCCTGTTCATAAATGCAGCAACGTGTTGAGACCACGTCTTCCCTATTTCTATGGATTTAAAAATTAAAATTAGATTTTGCGGTTTTCCGTGCCATAACCACGATATGATCATGAGGAACGCCATAGAGGGGGACTCCGGATTAATTTTGACCGTTGCTTAGAGCGCCCCCTATGCATGGTACGCGGACATCTATACATTTCGCCTCCATCGAAACACGGCTGCCGCCGCGGCCGGGATTTGGTCTCGCGCGCTCGGGCTTAGCAGCGCAACGCCAAAATTGTGTGAATTGGAGCAACTTGTGTTTACTGTCTTTTGACAGACAACGGGAATACTTCAACACAGTATTTACACTCGCCTACAACTCAAACTCTTCTGGCGTACGAAAACCACACTGAACTTAATTATATTATCGACTGGAAGAAGAAACGCTGATGGCGACACGCAGGCGAAGGTCATCGCCAGCGTGACCCAAGACAATAAAGAAAGAGCGAGAGAGTTTGCAGTAACGAAGCTGTGTACATGTACTCATCGCTTCTTGGCCCTGCTAGAGTAGAATATGGGAACAGATACTGCGAGGTTTTGTTCCTGTGCCAGTCGGAGATTGTGACCAGTCGATGCTCGATCCATTGGACGCGCTCTGCAGGGACAGATGAACCGTGTGTTCCCGCTTTTCGTGTTTCCGTGTTGGCCCGCCTAACAATCAGAAATCGGGAACTTCCTTGTAAACAGTGCCCGAAGTGTTAAAAGGTGAGGCGTATGAAGAAGATAACGGTCCGTTGTAGGGACGCATATCTTTTACGGAAAGGGAACGGGCGGGCTGATATCCTGGCGCTGCTCTCTTGTCTAGACGCCTGCCCGAGACGTATACGCTCGCATACTGCTGAACCTTGTCGCGTTGCGCTGTAAAAAAAAAAAAGAAAAAAAAAAGGAAAAGAAAAGAAGAAAAAAAAGAAGAAAAAGAAAAGAAGACCGAGAGGAAGAAAAACAACACGTACCTCGCACCTCGGGGTCGGTGGTTATGGTTTTCTTTTTCACGCTTCTTGACAGAGTGCAGTCACATTTTCTTGGCGCGAAGATCGAAAACAGCGTCATTGCGACGAACGCTGCGATAAAGCTACGCTGCGCAGAGGAGCAGACGGTAGCAGCGTTGGAGAAGCGGGCGGTGATGAGACGGTGGCCACTTGCCACTCGAAACGAACTTCGCAAATAAACACAAACATTCTGATGACCGGGGCCGGTGCATATTGGGAGAGGGGGCGACGTGACCTCGGGCACCTAAATCACGGTTCATATTTTACGCGCGGTAGATGTGTTGCACGGAAGAAGACACATGTACTTTTTCCGTGCGGGATGGCACATTTCCGCCGAACCCTTCTCTTTTGCGCTGTGTTTCGTTTCAAATTGTTCAACGCTGAAATTTGTCTCACTGACGAAGCGAAGCTTGTTTTGATGGGACACTGAGCATAAATACCGTCGCAAATTGATTTCCTTCTTCTATTTCTCGGTCACGAGGGAATCAGGAACTGGCACGAATATTGAGACTGTTCGAAAAAAGAAAGGAACAGCGAAATAATAATTCTCATCTTGATCGCTGGTCCTCCGAAAAATTCGTGAACGGTTTCCTCTTCAAAGCAGTAGCGCGTAATTAGTTTTTTGTATTCTTTCCCCGCAAAACTTTCCTTTTTATAACTGTTCTTACCTCCACTGAGTCGTGAAATATATATTTGTTACTCGCGTACAACCGTGGCCCTTGCGTTATTTCCTCCTAATTTCCTTCGCTTCCCTCCAGTGAACTTTATTATCCCTACTTATGGATGAATGGTGGAAAGACCTCGGCAGTAGCGGCTTCGAATTATATCGGGGTTGCAAACACTGAAGTTCTCTAACGATTCATTCCTTCTTTTTTTCAGACCATGTCGCAACCGTGGTGCACCAGTGTACTCGTGAATAGTTAGGTTAATTATGCAAAATTATGCAAATCCAACGCACGTGCTGGAATTTATATCGAGCTACGCTTGAGTGATTAATTAATTATTAATAAATTCTGGAACTGTGCGTGCCAAAACCAAGATGTGATCCACGCTGCAGTGGGGAACACCGGATAATTTAGACCGCCTGAGCTTTTTTAACGTGCACCCAATGCACGGTACTCGGGCGTTCTTGGATTTCAAAATTAGGGGTATATTTCACAGAGGTGTATAATACATCAATGTTGTCCGCTTTAGACTTTCTGTTAAGAATAGTTTACATAGTTGTGGTATCGCTTTTATTGCTCAGTTACAGAGTTGTAAACCTGATAGCTTTGTTTTTTGAAATTTTTCAATGTTCAACAGATTTTATGAAAATGTAGATGGCTTAACTGAATAAAAAATAAACAGCTTCTTAGGTTCACTAGATTTTAACTTTTTCTTTTAACTGTAAGAAACTTCGCCAAATTTGGCGCAGTGGTTGCCGATAAAACCGATTTCCCCGTTCCCACGTATTTAGACAGTAGCCGCCGAGCTAAACCTTCCTCTTAAAAGGTTCGTTTGCTTTAGAAGTGTCTGTGAGCAGATATTATATAAACGGGGGTAGCCAATATTGTAGTCGAAATTAAGAGAAAGGAATGGAGCTGAGCAAGCCCCGTAATGCGTATGGCAAATGAGCCGTGGAGAATTATAATTGCGCAATGGGAGCCGAGAGAAGGGAAGCGCAGTCAAGGACGGCAGAAAATTAGGTGGGCCGATGAAATTAGGAAATTTGCAGGCGCATCTTGGAATCAGCCAGCGCAAGACAGGGATAATTGGAGACTGCTGGGAGAGGCCTTCGTGCTGCAGTAGACATAGAAATGAGTGATGATGACGATGACGTGTCTAATAACAACCATTATTTTTCCCTTTTACACACTAACTGTGGTACACTTGAAGGATGCGTTATTGGGCCACACTTATTTCACGTATTCGCAAATAACATCGTAAACATAGACAGTGGGGTACGTTCAATTTACTATGTACCCGGCTGATTGAACATTGTGTGTTTCAGGTTCTGATGAAAGCAGGCTTGCGCGAAAATGTAATGCAGCTATGGTAAACTTCTCAGTTTGGTCGCAGGGGCAAACATGCTTTGAGTGATTTCCACGAAAACAAAAGTTGTCATATTTCGTGCTGAAAATAAACCTTTTAATATTCGTCACGCTATTTAATTTCAGATTCAACGCATCGAGTTAGTTGAGGAGCACAAAATTCTTAGAGTGTATTTTTCCTCTAAGTTGCGCTGTGACGCTCACGCGAAGCACCTGTGCGGTAAACTTTGCGCCCTCACTGAAGCTGCGGCACGCTGCCGCCCAGTTCTTCCTCCGGAAGCACATCTTCAAATACATTATGGCCCATTCCTGTCACATATGAGCTACTAGCTGTAGCCCTGTATGGGCGACATTCAAGTCTAATATGCATTGGCTCGTTATACTGAGAAAAAAAAAAAAACTCCTCCGATATATACAGAATGGTGAGCGACATTCATCAACAAATATATTTATGTACATCTTAAATCGCCTACACCAGTTATATGAGCATAATCTATTAGAAACAACTTACATTTCGTCCGAATAACTTCAATTTTCTTGCGTCACTTACTACCTTAGAGGCCCCCTTTAATACAATATGTTTTCGAAATATTGAGGTATGGAAATTACGGTGGTTTCGAAGCAACTACAAGCTGCAGTCCTTAGCACATAATGTATCAACAGTACTTAAATATAAACACGCAGTTGGGCTAAATAAAATGAACCTACGCAAGTACTTTTTTCATAATGGCAGTTAATTAAATTGTATTCTATGTACCACGTTTATTCTGTTAGCACATAATCTCAAAATTACATATTCGTGACGTTACAATTTTCGTTTTCACTTATCTAAAATGTTATGCATAAGGCCCCTCTTGTTTCTTTCAAGACGTATGTTATTATATGATGGTAGTTGTAGTTATTTATAGGGCGATATTGATCGTTGTGGTGGAATGGTATTTTTCTATATCGTGTTTTTGTGTTTCGTGCTAAAAATGTTAGAGATTTGTGAATGCCACTTGCTTATAATGTGTGTTGTAATGTGTATTATGTTATATTATATTATATTATATTATATTATATTATATTATATTATATTATATTATATTATATAATGTATATTATGTTATATATAGCAACATTTTAGATATTTGAAAACGAAGATTGCATCATCATGAATATTGAATTTTGAGATTCTGTGATAACATAACAAAAGTGGTACGCAGGCAATTCCCATTGCCACATTCAAAACTGAACAGGGCTCAGGCAATTTCACTGCGCTTATTGCAAGCAGGTACATGACCCACACCGTACCACATTAATAAAATGTATCCAGAGAGAGAGATTAATATGGACTGCAACAATTGTAACGACATCATGTGGAATCAGACATATGCTGGCGGGGTGTCCCGCGACTCTCCACGACTTCGTTGAAGAATGGACACAGTGGGAAAAAAGGATTCAAAGCCCATTGTTTCAAGACCAACTAAGGGCCGCCCAGAGAGCCCATGATGTCGCTGAAGGGCTTGGCCTGACAGTGCCAACATGGGAGCCTTGGATTAAAAAGTCGAGCCGCCAGACCTAACTTCAATAAACGTTTTCACACACACACGCGCACGCACGCGCGTGCGCGCACACACGCACACACGCACACACGCACACACGCACACGCACACACACACACACACACGCGCACGCGCGCACGCACGCACGCACGCACGCACACACACACACACACACACACACACACACGCACACGCACACGCTGAGGACACGTAAGAACATGTCTGTTTGAGCGATCGAGTTTTTTGACTGTGTGGCGTCTACCACATTACTGTGAGTTATTATTATTATTATTTGTTTCGAAAACATACATACACTAAACAGGAAAGGGAAAGCGAGGAGCAGGCTGGCTACTGCCACCGAAAGGGGCACAACACTTGCCTACTCTTCAGAAGGGAGGTGACAGAAATAGGGAAACGGAAGATGGGAAGGAGTGGAGGAAAGTGAGGCTTCAATTATACTTGTACTTTTGTATCTGAATGGTTGTGTAAATGTAATTAATGCGAAAGTCTTATGCGCCCCATTACGCGAAAATCCGTCTTAGTCGGCGTGACCGAAAAGTTGGTGCCAAAAATGGGAAGCGACGCAAAGAGTAAGAACACTTAAAAAGCGCTCGGATTGACGACAAATTTTTTTCAGAGATGTTCCTGTAAAGAAAATAAATCCCGATAACTGCCGGGTAATGAGCATGCACACGCGGTCGCCCACAAAATTTCCCTCCGGGCGGCCCAGCGCCGGGAGGGGACCGTCCACAGGGCGGGAGGATTGCCTGCTCACGTGTACAGAGACATCCTCGGTTACCACACACGCGGCCGTCGCATTCACACCGCGCCACCGCCATGCATCTCGTGAGAGGAAGCTCTGCGCCTGTTACAGACCAACCCTTTCCCAAATTTGAAATCTGCCATGCAGGTTATTACAATTAGGATTGTTTGTTAATATTAAATCCGTGTAAGTGATTCCCCTGTCGCGCACGTATGCGTTTGCAGGGGCTGCTCGCCTTATCCAGAATGAACGGCTGTGACATGATGACAGGATGAAAAGCACAGCACTGCAGGGCTTACGCCGGTCTTTATCACGTCGCGCGAGACGCTTCGCGTTCTGAGGAAACTCCTGGTTATAAACGAAGACACCAGAGAGGCCGCGCAATTGTGTCGAAAGAACACGGCGAATTAATGGACACAGGGCATAGTACATCAATTCAAAATGGTTTTATACCGAAAGCATTATATGCCCCATTACGCGAAAATCCGGCTTCATCGTCTGTGGTGTGACCGAGCGATGGTACCAAGAATGGCCAACGGCCCAAAGAGTAAATACACATAAAGATGCTCTGATTGATGTCAAGCTTCTCAGGGAGATTCCAGTAAACAACGTAAATTCATTAGTGTGACAATAAAAGTTTGTACATTTTGGTCTGGGGGGGGGGGGGAGAAGGGAGGAATCGGGCCCGAGTCTCCGGGATGCGAGACATGCACGCTACCCTGACGCCACGATGGCGCCATGGGTCTGGCTGACTAAAGGTGTGCATAGCGCGTGCGTCATTGCGGACGTCACGTCTGCGCCATCTGGCTGACTAAAGGTGGGGCCTAGTGCGTGCCTCATTGGGCACGTGACGGCGCAGCCAATTTGGAGGAGGTGGCGCCACGTCATGGGTGTGTAAAATGAGCGCGCTTGTGACGTTCCGAGGTCTACAAACGGTATAATGCTTTCGCATTCCCACACGTAAGCAGTGTTAAGTGTCTCTGCTGAATATTTTTTCCATGGTGTTGTGGATTCGAGCGCATTCTACTAGTCTTAACGGAATGATAGATTCTTTGATTTGAATATGTTACCTTGTAAATCATTACAGGTTGCAAATTTAAAACCTTTCACAATGCTACCAGAAATTATATCGCGCCTAAACCTTTGTGTCGGAAAACAGTGACTTACTCTGTCGCAGATACGACGCAGCTCTTTACTTGTAAAGGCCATTTCGTTTTTCCGGTGATAAGGAGCCACGCATATGCACTATTCGGATTCGTCGTTGCTCAAATCGCCAGTGAAAATTCAATTTCTATGGATCTTAGCACCGAACCACGTGATAGAAAGAGGGGGGGGGGGTAATCGGAACGAGATCAAAGACTGCGGCACCCTATGGGGTACTTTTGAAATATAGAAAAGGAATGTAACGGTATCAACAAATCTAGGCTAGCAAAGCCAGACGCGAGCGAGGACTGATGAGTCGTCGTCATTCTAAATGGCTTCTTCTCTCCATGGCGACCGCGGACGATGTGCCAGAGCCCAGCATCGGGCAACACGCAGCAACTACCATTTCAGACATTCGCGATGGGTAGCTGAAAAGAGGCACACAAATTGAAATTTTGCTGAAACCAAGTGCGATTGCCTTACGAATCATCTATGTCTTAGGGACCGTCATTTTTTTCCGCGAAGTAGCAATATGCACATAGAAACGCAGTCATTTAGGCGCGAGATAAAAAAAATTTACGAAAGAGCCCTGTATTTGTTGTATCAAATCTTGAATACGGTACATTATGCGTGGTACAAAGGACAAAGAAAACATTCCATACTGGTGAAACCTCTGTGCGCCCACATACATAAAGTAAAGTTACGCTGCTCATGTCCGGATGTCTCTTCGTCCATTGTGGCCCTTTCTTCACTATACTCGAAAGCAAGCGCATATTTTGATGAATGTGTGCGATCGCATTGCCATTAAATTCATGCAGTGTCGCTCACTCTTTATCGACATGCAAGAACCAATTAAGCCATGAAAGACGAATAAAAATTGACCTGTGTATATTCGTCAGAAGAATAGAAATTTCACTGTCTTTGTCACCTGCAGATACAGAAAAAAAAAATGCTCAAGCAAATCGGAATGCACAATAACTAGCCAGTGGCTCCCCGGATGGATGGATGGATGGATGGATGGATGGATGGATGAATGCATGGATGTTATGAGCGTCCCCTTTGGAACGTAGTGGTGGGTTGCGCCACCAAGCTCTTGTTATTTTATTGCTTAATGTCCTACCTATGTTAAAGAAGAAAAAAAGAAAAGGAAGAAAAAGCACTATGAATTTCCATAATCAAAGTTTCTGAATCTCTATTGTGAACTTTCTTGTTGTACGCCTCCGTTGTTTGTCGTTTCCCTACTTTTCTTTCACCAATCTTCCAATTGCCTTTTACTAATCTCTATAGCGGGCATGTTTAACTTTCCCCTTGCATTCGCTGAACCCAAGGGCTTCAAGGAGGCAGTGATTCCTAAATCGACCACTGGGCAGATATCTTCATATTCTAACAAAACATGCTCCATTGTTTCCCTAGGTTTACCGCAGCAAGCACATGTTTCTTCCTTCTTATATCTCGCTTTATATCTTCCAAGTGTATCGTACCGGCGCCTCCAATGGCTCCCTAACCCACGAGCTCCCCAACGTATCTAGCCGCGATCCTCCCTATAGACGTATGGTTGTACCATTCTGCCCTCCCGCGTTGCTTCTGTAGAGTCCTCTGAAACGTTCAACATTCTCTCGTAGACGCAGACGTCGCATGAAACACTGACAACCACTCTTGTGAATGTTGCATATGCTTTAATGAAGCATCTCAGTCTGGGGCACTCACCAGATATTGTGACCTCAACTTGACTGAGAGGCAATCTGTTTGATGGATCGCTCTCCATTCAGATGCTACTTGAACATCGACCTCAGACCTCGTCGGCACGCAACTCAATGAAAGGACTTGTGTGCTTCTTGAAATCGATTGGCCTTTGCGGACTTCTATTATTGTGTGGCACTGTTACATGCGTTCACCGCCATCGTCCTTCCTGTCTCTGCCAAGTTTTCTATTATCCTGCTCATATCCATAGCATAGTGAAGCGAACCAGACTTTTTCTCGTTCACATTCCTGCCTTTTCTCCTTCCTTTCTGACCCTCAAAATATCAACATTGATATATGTGTTACAGTGTAGTTATACAGCCGAGAGTGCACTTGAGAGTTCCAGAATCTTAGTTGGTAAATACATAGCACAGTTCAGCAAAACGCATGCTGAGTTAGCTGAGTCACCCGACTCGCTTTTGACGAAATGGCAGAGAATGATCAGGTCGAAATTTTCTCAGTTTATCAGATTAACTATTGTAACCTTGTATTTCGAGCTCAGTTTCGACGTATGGTTTTTTCAGTGACGTTTAATAAAGGTTACCATTCAACTGCTTTTTATCCCGATTTTTTTTCTTCCGAAGAACGCTTTCCCATGTGCCCTTTGGTGGAAAAATATGGAACGTGGACGTTCCCTCTAACAAAAGCAAGCTATTGAAAATGAGGAGGAAATCCAGAGACGTACGTCATTTAAGAAAAAGTTCGACTCTGAAGTTTTGTGGCATTGCTAATTTAAATGTGCCATGAAACATCTCTCACGTCAAATGGCCATCGTATTTCGCATTAAAAAAAAAGAAAAACCGTGTCCAGGATTACGGATCATGTACACGTGGAGCCATCTATCGGCGGCGACCACGCGCCCCACCGTAACTGTAGGGGAAAAGACAAAAAAAAAAAAATAATCTCAGGAGCCCAAATTGGTTATCGAAAACGACTTGCTGTTATTCATACTAAAGGCCCACTGGGACATTGTGGTGAAATTCCAGTAGCGTGCCGCAAAGCTCGTAGGTTACCAAGGCACCTGGAAATTTTACTATAGAGTCTACAAGAGAGCCCCACAGGCTCTATTGTAAAATATTCAAATTTGCTGAGAACCTACGTACTTTGTGGCATGCTACTGGAATTTCACTTCAATGTCCCCGTGGGCCTCTAATATGAATAACCGCGAGTCGTCTTCGATAACTAATTTTGTTCGTGAGGTATGAGTTTTCAGTCTTTTCCCTATTCAGTTACGGCAGGGCGCGCGGTCGCCGCCAAAAGATGGCGCGACGGGTACATGTCCCGAAATCCTGTGGATGAAACCGTGGTTCCCGACACAGAGGTTTTAACACGTGAAAAGTACGCACTCTAATGAGGCTTGCGTGTTTTAGAAGACCCATGATTCACTTCGCTGCGTCTCCATTTGTTGGGAAATGTCCACGTGAGCATCCCCTCTCGTTCCATCCTTCACCAAACATGAAACGCTTCAACGTTCTGTGTCGCGTAGTCCTGTCATTCTCCCAGAATATACGCGTATACCTCGGCCTGCTGCCTAAATAGATGCAGTGGCCATACTTAAGCACTCACACAATGTCTGCAGCAAAATTCTTTTAGAAGAAAATTGGACTTGCATTTAACTTGGACATCATAAAGAGTTGTTGAATAGCTAGTGAATAATATACGTCCTGCTGCCACTACTACAGCATTAATGACTTCCTAAGCGGCATTAAACTACCTGTTCTCGAAGTTGCACCTGAAATCATATACTCGTAACACAGTATACGATAGAAAGCTGCCATTTCTGGCTCACGTTGGGGTACTTATTATTCCTGCCTAAAGATTTCAGAAGAAGACTAATTCGTCTACAGCGATTATCAGGCAGCAATGATGCCACCCAAATCTTGAATGCGATTAGTAGTTTTTTAAGTAATCCTCACTTTTGGGGAAGCGCGTATTTCAAAACTCATTAAAGCTGACAAGAAGTAATTTTATAATGAACTTATTTAATTGGGTTAACATGTGCACAGTGACTCTACAGCATAAACGAACCAACATTTTAGCTCTACCGCGCAGAATACTATATCCATATGGCTGAAGAGGAGGAAGAACATTTATTGAAAACAAGAGGGTCCGAGCTGGTCAGCACGGCCTCCCACTGCTCGGTTGTGGGTATCTGCGGGGCTGCCTTTACGCTGGGGCACGTCCATGTGGCTGAAAACATGCTCCATGTTGAATTTCACTGGAATCCAACCGCGAAAACATTTTGTAGGGATCAACTGTTGGTTTATCTACCCATAACGGTCGACAAATTGCGAAGCAAGAAATGGATGTGCCCGAAGGTTTGTCAGAAACAAGGCTCATCAATGCAAATTTAAATGGAAGAATGATAATATTATTTAAACAAATTTTGTCAGTTCATTATGTCCTTCTCGTCCGTGTTCAATTGTGCGCTGGAACGATGTTTCCTAATGCCAATCATAACCAACTAGCCCAGCTGTCCATATTTATCAGTTCAGCTGTATTCGCATGGTGCACTGAATATCCCACTCACTCCGCACGCAGAGTGTGACGTGGCTCAGCGGCATCGCATCGTGTCGTGCATAAGGAGACAGGCTGCCGGTACCGTGACTATGCAATCCTGACTAATGTCACACACTGCCGGCTGAATGAGTCGGCAATTCAGCTCTTTATGTGCATTTATACATTTAACGAAGGTGAAGGGGTATGAGGATGACTCTAGCTTAGTCTCACTGTGTAAGGGTGTGTAAAGTTAGGCAAAAAATATTCGCCTGTTTTCGCTATTTTTCACCTTTTTAATCTCACGAAATGCGAGGCTTCACTTGTTTTGGCGGGAAAGGGAGAGTTTTCTATTTCTTCTTTCTTCTTTAAAAAAACTACGGTTTGTTTTCGCTTTGAGGGCCAGTCAAACTAACAGTTCTGTTTTTGTTTTAACTTGCATGTGCACTTTATCTTATTTTATTTTGAATAGACTGAATGAGCTATACTAAACTACGGTATATTTACTTAAATACGCAAGCAAAGGTCAATCCTAGGATATCATGCTATTAGCAACGAACACGCAAACGGATAATTACGTCAGTGTAGTTTCTTTTTCTCATTCTTAATACCAGCTCGACTTGCTAGTCTCCCTGTGCAATCAGTGTTTAATAAAATGAGAAACAAGTCCTGAAAACACTGCGAATTGCTCTTAGCACAAGAGAGCACTCGTTCACTTTACCGGAATTTGCGTAGCAGTTACAAAAGCACGCTTTTTCTTGTCGGGGGTAACAATTCTTGTTCCTCCAGAAACAGGAAGCATTACATACGAATCCTGAAGCTTAATCCGCGCCGTCCGTAGGTGGTCACGCTCAGGAATTTCTTCCGCCAAATGGACACGCTCGCTATTACATTAATGACCGTACTAAGTGCCCAGGTGGCACCCTCACTTGGAGGGCTGTGCTCAGAATAAAGTTCAATTTTTCTTCATATAACGGCACAGAGATTTGCAGACAACAGTTTGTCATTGATGTAGAAATTCCGGCTCGTGTTACTCGGTTCTTTGTTTCGCTGCTTCTGAATGTTGTTGCTAAATGGAGGCAGTTTACGGGACATTCCTAGAGAAACGAGTAAGCGAAAACAAATCTTTTCTTGGAAATATAGGTACGCACATCTTAACGAATTAATAAAAGGAGTGATTTACATAATGTCGAGGAAGACGGTCATCTTCCCAGGCATATATTCATATTTTTCTGAGTTTTAAGTACGGTATGCAAGCATATGAGCTGTATGCTCAGCCACAGCGGTTAAATGTTAAAACTCCAACAACATTATTACGCGCACGAAACTAGCTAATCAGTTCAAATATAACAACTACAATGATTGCGCTTAAGTATGTGAACGCAGCTTATTTCTGCGCATCATGGGAATGAGCGCCTATAGCAGAGAAATTCTTTATGTTGAAATATCATGAGTAGATTAAAATATTTGGCCACTTCAGTGGCTCCAAAATATTCTAATGGGTACTTTGCTGTATCTCATGCTCTGCGCGTATGGACAACTCCCTCTCCATGCAAACTTCGAACCCGGTTCTACTCATTCGCTCGCTTGCTCTGCAGCAAACGGTACTCACAGCTCCATGCCGAGATATTAAAATTGACTGTGGGCTGCACAGCAGTTCTACTATTACTTTTACAAAGCATTATATGGACAGCCACCGTGATACTTCACTAAACAGGCCACTAAGCGCCTTCTCGTTCATCCCGCGCTTGATATTTCTGGTTGGGGCGCCTTGAAACTGCCAGCAATGCGTCTTCTTTCCAAGGCATTCAATTTTCGGCCCTTACAGCTTGCGCTTCTTAGAAGTAAACTGCTCGGTATGTTTCTTGATTACTAGGGTTAAGCCTGATGTCGATTGTATGTCGTCACAGACGCATTATCTTGCCCAAAGAATTCCTTTTATCTCTTCCCGACATACTCTGTAGAGTGGACACGGCGTCTTAACCTCATGATGTGCCAGCGAGATTTGAGATTTGTACGAATGACTTTTTGAGTCTTCCTCGCGTAAACAAGCGGAACGTTGGTAGGCGTTCCAGTAACGCAGCGGTAGCTTTCTGTAGAGTTTTATTCATGGATACATGGTCATTTTTCTTGGAGTCCTGGGCACTCGCGTTTGATCGTATAGGCATGGTAAATACCAAGACTGTGACAGGAGGGCTCCATTCGTAATTTTGCATTGTTTCACTTAGAAAGAGAACACCAACGAAGCGCTGACACAAGCTTACCAAACATTTCATGGTTTCAGAGGAGGCTGGAGCATAAGGTAAGGAGAAGCAAACACTCTTTTTTGTATTATTATTGAAGACATGAAATAAAAGTACCGGAATTATTTTTTGTAGATAATAAGCTAGGACATCTGCGTGGACCAGCATGAATGTTACACCGAAAAGAATAACCATTTTTGTGAGGCGCATTATGTTTACAGGAAGGAAAATGGGGCTATCGCTCTCCAGTATAGCCGATTCATCCTTTACGATTCCTTTAGTCTTCTGAAACACTCATAACAATAATTTCGTCAAGATATCATCAAACTTGGTTCCAATAATCGATGTTGAGTATTTTGGATCTCTAGCTTTAATAAGGTGACATCATTTTCCATAGAAGCGACAAGGCGGTATAGATGCAGTTGCGGTGTGTTTGACCTATTACAGAACTGAACTGCTTCTAGCACTATGAAGAGGACCAAATGATAGTGATGCAGCCTATCTAGCGCGCATGACGTGAACGTAATCTTGTTTTCAAGCTCACTGTATTTTGAAACGTTACTGAAATGCAGTAGCCTTGTAATGCATGTATTTTTATTTGCCACTTTTCCTTGAATCCTCGTTGTTTTCCTCATAGTGCGGCATAAAAGCATTTATACTAACGCACGCATAATACTCGTTGGTGCAGCGCGAAGCGGGACAGCGGACACAGGAAAAAACGAGGACAAGCGCTTAGAAGGAAAACGACATAGAAAAAGTGCATATATAAAAAGAAAACATTAAAAAATAGAGATGAAAAATAAAGGTGCCATCATCGCTCACTGGTCGCGCTACCATTGTCTAAGAATGCCAACTCCCTCTGTGATAAGACCAGGGATGGCTTACTTATGCATGGACATACTTAACGTGTCACACTTCACATGACCAAAGCGCTTGTCCTCGTTTTTGTGTGTCCCACTTCGCGCTGCACCACACAGTCTCGTGGAGAACCAACTATAGCCCAAACCATCACCCTTCTAAGGCACGCATAATGCTTCCTTTTTGAAATTTATACTTTTCGCGACTTCGCCCCCTAGAACGCTTAGCAAGCACTGTTCACTATAGGCAGAACGCACACAAACGCAGTTGTCGCGTAATCCTGTAGACCCTCATATAGATTTTATGGCGACCTTCGTGGTGCATGCCTTAAGTTTGTTACTTTCCTCGGCATTCAAAGAGATGCGGGCATCCATAAACTCCTAAAGGCTACATAACTCAAGCTCGCTCTGTTGAATGTGCAGAATGAAGGGTCAGACAGGAATCTAAATTCTTGCTACTGGGCATAGGAGAAAATGCACTTTGCGTGGGAATATTATGTGACGAAGTAACTTAAGCTAAGGATTGCCTTTTCTTTACAGCAGCGTTTTCCGCATCATCGACAGTGTTGAATAAATTATTTATAGCCACAGTTCAGTGGTCAGTCTCGTCATTTGTGCTTGGCGAAATTTGGCGAAATTTCTGGCTTTTGTTTATAATACGAATGAGGTGTATATTTGCGTTTATTTATCTATAGCTTGAACTTTAATGTTTAATTTCGTTGCACTGCAAGAAATTGCAACAAAAAAACGTCCTATATTGTATCAACATTTAAACTGGCAGCTCATAGATAGTTCGCTGTCTCTCCTCAGTACTAGATGTTCCGGCACCAAATGATGGCCTGGCATTGCGCTTCAGCTGCCAAGGGAATGCATAGCCGCTGCAGTGTAAGCAAGCGAAGGATAACAAACGCACACTCTCGTTACTTGTTTGTTTGTGCTGGCTTAACTGTATTACATCTCTTGCAACAAGGCCTCCATTTCTATTCGCATTCACGAAAACGAATCTTTCCTAACTCATTTTTTTTCTCGTGTTTTTACGTTCTGTGAATTGATGAAAGTTAGCTTTAAGCACCGTGTCTAGAAGATGTCAAACGTTGCTCGTATTTCGATGCTACGGTATACAAGCCCCTGAAGGCTTGGTTATACTTTGGAAAACGATACGTGAGCACCAAGACAAAGCCGAAGCAAAAACGCGCGGTCGGAACGCATCGCTCCGGGAGGATTTCTGCGCTTACCAAAACACGTCGTTTCGGCATCACGTGGAAAGAACTAAAATGCAGCCCTTTAGCTTCGATTTCTCGCGCCTCGCGAACTGCTTACTTTTTCCGGCAGGCGGTCGCCGTTGCGTTCGCAGCTCCTTCCTTCATCTTTTGTCGTTTCCTCATTGCTTGTCACAGGCGCCGTTGCGGCGTTCCGGGTGCAATTTCCGCTGGAAACAGTAGCGTACGCGCTTTCCCTCAGGCGCAAGTCCTGACCCGCTGGTTCGACTGTTTATTTCGTCCTGGAACCACTTTCTGACGAGAATATGCCGGCTGCCGAAAAGTTGTCCGATGATGCCTCGTTTGGATATGCGAGTATGGTTTTAGGAGTGTATATGTCGTTGTTTCGTTCCCTTCGAAACATTCTTCACCGAATGTTATCCGCACATGACGTAGCGTCTAAACAATGGCCACTTTTGTGGCTTCTTTCTCAGTTTAGGGCGCAGGAGTGTGAACAGGAAGTAAGTTGGAACGCGACTTGATGTTTGTGAATAGAAGGGACGAAAAGGAAGAATAGAAAGAACAGGAACTGCATAGAGCGCAGTTTTCGTCTAAAAGGCTCAAACAGTGAAAGTCACAGACGAAAGCCTACCAGTGTATTTGAGGAGCAGTATAGGCGCGTAGCCGCCCTAAGTGTTTGCAAAAAGTACGCAAGTAACGCTGCCACCTACTTTAGGAATGGAAACATAGCACACATCAACCGACTGTAGAAGCGTATTCCGGCGAAAACTGTGGTGCTCTATTAGCGAGCGCA
The DNA here is from genome assembly GCF_023375885.2 of Dermacentor andersoni. NCBI lineage: Eukaryota > Metazoa > Arthropoda > Arachnida > Ixodida > Ixodidae > Dermacentor > Dermacentor andersoni. The sequence continues at coordinate 193,356,852 of NC_092818.1, read as the reverse complement.
TACCGTTGGTTTATGAACACGTTGACTTAGCGAGTGGAGCCGATGTGTTTGCTTCCCCTCCCACGAGCTTCCTGCTCACTTTAGCCTGTTTGCAAGGATATGTCCAATTTAGAAATCTGTAGTACCGTCAGTCATGAATTATGACCAATGGTCGGCAAACCTTTCAAAGTTGTATGTTTGCGTGGAAATGCAGCGCGACTACACAAACAAAGGGTTCCAGCCATTGCTAAGCCCGTCCTCACAATTACATATAGGTAACAATATATTGTGCTGATTCAGATGCTCCGATGCTTAGAAAATGAGATGAAATCTTAATTGAAAGAACCTGTTAAAATTATTCATGAACAAAGGGCTTTCTGACGCAGGGAGTAACAACCGATGTCAGCAATGGACGAAAGCAATGTGTCGGACTGTCCATGAAATGTGGTAACGTCTGTGCTAAAGCAATAAACTTGTGGTATTGTTTTAGGGTTTAACGTCCCAGAGGGCACCAGTATTTTTATTTGCAGAGATGTTGGAACGTACACTACGTGTTGGTCTCGCACTTTTCTATTTCCTTCTTTTTCTTCTTGTATCACCACAGTCAGAAATAAGCAACCACGCTCTCGGAAAAATATATGATGAAAAAGTTACGTATCTGTTTTTGAACACCATGTTTGACAGAGTTCCGTTCGTTTGCAAAATGTAGTCACAGGCGTGTAGTGGGATTGAGTCCGCGTTATTTTGCATTCAAGCAAGCGTACGCGTTCCGAGAAACTCTACACTGTACCAGTTTGTTAAGGATAACATTTGCACTTTGCTTTGACGTATTGCTTTTTTAACGCAGGTATTCAAGGATTTTGCTCTTGGCCGTGGTCTGCTTTACGGAATTCACACCTTACGTCACTTCCGAGGGCCTCGTGCCCGACCTTTGCAACCTTATCGACCAACCCATGTACTGCCGTTGCGACACCGCCGACATCACAGAGGAAGTAACTGAGGTTACGTGCTATGTGAGCCGCAAGCTGCCACCTGATCACATTGTCTTCGAATCATTTAAGCGCCAGCCTGCCATTACCGCTGTAGCGTTCAATGTCTTCGGCAGCGACTATAAGCTCGACTTTGTCCCAACGCAAGCTCTGCTCCACACGCCGCACGTGGAGCGGCTGAAGGTCTCCCAAGCCGAGCTCGGGGATGTCAAGCCTCACTCGTTCCACAACCTCTCGCGTCTCGCCGTGCTCTCACTGGACTCGAACGAGATTACGAGCTTGGACACCGAGGCCATCGCGGACCTTCCCCGCCTCAAGAAGCTCGAGCTCGGAGACAACAAGCTGTGGAGGCTGCGCGCCGGCTCCCTGAAGAACCTGCCCTCCCTCACGCATCTCTTCCTCGAGCGCAACCAGCTGGAGGTGGTCGACGACGGCGCCTTCGAGGATCTGGGCGCCCTGCGCGAGCTGGAGCTGAGCGACAACGCCATCGAGAAGCTGAGCGAGCAGAGCTTCCGCGGCCTGAGGCGCGTCGCGAGGCTCGACCTGTTCCGCAACAAGCTGACGCGCCTCGAGGCCCGCGTGTTCGGCAGCATGCCTCAGCTGGCCGAGCTGGACCTCAAGTACAACGCGCTGTCCGAGGTCGACCCGCTGGCCTTCGAAGGGCTGCCGCAGCTGACGGTTCTATACATGTCGTACAACCGACTGCGCGTGCTGCCCGCACACATGTTCCGCGGGGCTCCCAACCTGGTGTCCGTGGACCTGTCGCAGAACCAGCTGCTCACGCTTACCTGGAGGACGGTCCAGGACCTGGCCAAAATCGACGCCGAGTCCTTCGACATGAGCCTCACTGGTGAGTCTGCCTATCTTCCCTCTTATTGTGCCTGGATAGTCGTGGGCATTCAACGAGAACCATGACGGAGGCGTTGATAGGGATATCCGCTAAGTCTTTACGTTCTACGTTGGGCTGTTGACCATTTAAGGATGTTGGAGTAGAGGAGCTGCAAATAGCTTTGACCATTGGGGATTCCGGCCCTCCTCTACCCAAGTGCAGGAGCAGATCTTAATGATAGCCTTACCAGAATTCGGCAGCCACGACGGGGAACCGGCTCCTCGGCCTCGTTCTCAGCAGTAGAACGCAATAACCACTGTGCCCGTGGCAGGTATATATTTGACGTAATAAAAAAAAATATGGGGCATGCCAAAATGACTTTATGATTATGAGGCACGCCGTAGTGGAGGACTCCGGAAATTTCGACCACCTGGCGTTCTTAACGTGCACCTAAATCTAAGTACATGGGTGTTCTCGCGTTTCGCCCCCATCAAAATGCGGCCGCCGTGGCCGGGATTCGATCCCGCGACCTCGTGCTCAGCAGCCTAACACCATAGTCACTAAGTAACCATGGCGGGTATATTTGGCGTATTCATCAACAAATATAATTCCACAGAAAAGATAAAAAACAAAGGGAAGGGGAAAGCGTTTTGGTCAAAAGCTGTGATGGTAGAAGGCATTAGCAGCATAATGTGCCCCATTTATAGAAGAGATCGTACGGATGAAGCCGACAGCGCGAGAGGCTGAGCGAAGAGGAAGACGACGCTGTTCGATCTGTTGTCACCTCAGCTCTTTAATATTTGCACAGGTGTTGCTATTCATTAAGCGAGTTGTTTATATCCTTGGAAGACGGCCGAATCTTTAAGGTGGTACTGTCCTTATGAGAAGGGTACGGCTGCTCCGGCGCCGGCATCTTTAAAGGGACAGTGCCATCCGAAGGAAGCCAGCGTGGCGGAGGCGGCCATGGCCTCGCAAGGCGTGGAGCTGCCAGACATCAGGGACGATAAGCAGTCCAGTGTGTCATCATCGCTCAGTGGGGACGGCTCAACATCGTCGACCCTGACGAGGAAGTGGCTGATATGGCGGAAGTGGACAGCGAGGGCTTCAAGGTGGAGAGTCATCGGAAGCAAAGAACGGTCGGAATCCCAGTGGTAGTGTGGCCAACAGAGAAAGGTGTTGATTTGAGAGAGCGGAACCCTATCAGGCTTTTCGAAGACATTAAAGTACTGCTGGGGTCTGCTCCGATTCGCAGCCGCTTCACAACGCAAGGTGCTCTTTGTCTAGATATCGCAACGGAAGAGCAAGTTGACATTCTTCTCCGGTGCTCTCAGATTGGTGACATAAGAGTTAAATTAAAGCCCGGTTGCCCCACTCCTACATGACTAACACACGTGTTATTAGGGGAGTACCAGTGTGGTATTTGGAAAGCGACCTTCTTGACTACTTGAAACCGCAAGGTGTTCTGCACGTGAAACGTCTAATGCGCCGGGTGGAGACTCAAGAAAAAGAATGGGCAGCGAAACCTACTAACTCTGTTGTGATAACGTTTGCTCCCAACACCAAGCGCCCCGAAAAAATTGACCTCCGTTTTACCAAGCACGCAGTCAAAGAATTCGTTGAAACTCCTCCCCGATACTTTAGGTGCCAACGCTTTGGGTATGTAGCCAAAATTTGCATCAAAGATCAACGTTTCAAACGATGCGGTGGCGTACACGATTACAAAGCCTGCAAGGCAGATTTTGTTTGAGCTAATTGTGGTGGTGACCATCCAGCGAGTTTCGGTGGCTGCCCCTTCCGTGTAAGCGCCTTACACCGTCGAGTGTCCTTCATTAGTGGTCCCAAACCACAACCTACTGAGAAGCCGATACTTGGAAGTGACGAGTTCCCGGCGTTAGATTCGGAAGTTGAGTTCCCTGTGTTAGAGAGTCGGAAGTTCGTAGCGTGGTAACAAGCAACGTCACTGAGCGACCTGACCCTAGCAAGACGGCAAAGTCCTCTGTGGGTGAGTCGGTTGTTCGATCTGCAGCAGCAAAAAGTGTCCATGTTCCTCAGTGACCAGATCACAGCCAGACTCGACATCATGGAGGACATTCCCTTGCCTCAAAAGAGATGAAGAAACCAGCTGCAGTGGCCAAGAGTGGGTCCGAGTCTGCATCTTTTTTTGAAGTTGTGAGGCAGTGCGTACAGCAAAATAAGGAGCTCAAAAATCAGGATCTGTCCGACCTTCTGCGAGTTTTGTTTGAAGTCCTGCGTTCATATGTTCAAGCGATGCAGACTGGCACCCTGAAGAACTTCCTACAGCTCGTTCTTTCTTTTGAGTCCATGATTAACGCCTTCGTAGCGACCTTTACCTTATAAAATGGCTAGTCTTCTTCAACCTCGTGGAACTAAAAATCACCGAAAAGTGCCGTTTATTATGCAATGGAACTGCGCTGGGATTATAAGTCGATTAGCAGAACTGAAATTATTTTTGAAAGATACGTGTGTTCCAGTATTGGCCCGCTCGGAGGCTGGCCTACCAAGCGGGAGATCTTTGACTGGATATGTCGCCCACCAGAATTGCAGCATAATGTCGTTTCCCGCAGGAAGTGGTGCCGCCCTTTACATACGAAGAGAGATTCCTCATGTGGCTTTGAACGTCACCGATCTTTGCACCGATAGTATTGAGGTAGCGGCTGTGAGGATACGGCTTGGTTTCCGAACTCTTTCTGTTGCATCCGTATACGTGTCTCGGCGGAAGAAGGTAGCAATGGGTTTGTTTCTCCAACAGCTCTGTGACCGTTGCCCAGCGCCCTGAATTATCTGCGGTGACTTCAACGCCCATCACTCTGTCTGGGGTGACAGGAACACATATTCCCGCGGACGCAAACTTGTAGAAGTTATCGACAGTTTGGACCTGTGCGTGGCCAATGACGGAAGTCCCACTTTCTTTCGGCCTCCAGCCTCAGCCACATCTATAGACCTAACCTTGCATTCATCTGACGTCCGCGTGAAGTGGTCAACTGCACCTGACCGCATGGGAAGTGATCACTATCCAATTTTAGTGTTTACTGCCGACGTCCATATGTGTGGCTCTAAAATTAGCCATGTTGTTAATTGGGACAAATACAGGGAGCAACTTGCATGTGTTTCTGGTGATGTAATAGACAAAATGATTTCTGGTAAGATGGCTGCTACCACAGCGGTCAAGGTGCCTAATTATTTTCCGACTACGGATTTAAAACTCAGGAACCTTTGCTCAGCGCGCAGAAGGGCGGAGCGACAACTGATGCGGAAGAAGGACGACACATCCTTGAAGACGACCTTCAATAGGCTTAACTGTGCCATTCGACGCCATACGAACAAGCTTTGTAGGTCGCAGTGGGCATCCTTCTGCGCTAGCTTGACTGTTTTCTCACCGATGACGAGAATATGGCGAGTCATTGGCAGTCTTGCTCGTTCGAGTAAACATTTCCTAGTAAACCTTTCGAAGCGCTTGCACTGCGCAAGCAGAAACCTCTCGTGTGCGTGGCAGAGGAATTCGCAGATGTATTTGTAAGTGCAAGTTCAGGAATTCATCCCTGCGCTGTGCCTGCAACATCTACGTCTGTGATGGACGCCCCGTTCACACTTCGAGAGCCACAGACAGCACTCGGCAGCCTGCGGCGTCGACGTGCACCAGGTCCTGACGGCATTACCAACCAGATGATGCAGGACCTACATCTGGAACACCGGAAGATGCTCCTAAGCTATCTCAATCGAGTGTGGGAGACTGGCGACGTTCCTCCTTCATGGAAGGTGGCTTGTGTTGTCCCAGTGCTGAAGCCCGGCAAAGAAATGACAGACTTGGCCTCGTATCGTCCGGTATCACTGACGTCGCGTGTGGCTAAGCTGATGGAGAAGCTGGCAAGTAAGCGTTTATCTTGGTGGCTCGGACATAGAAGGGCTCTGCCAACATGCATGCATGGATTCCGAACAGGTTGAAGCGCGCAAGATAGCGTCTTGGACTTGATAAGCGATATTGAACATCATATAGCTTTCGGCCTTTCAACACTAGCTATTTTCCTAGACGTATCAAAGGCTTATGATAGCGTCCTTCAGAGCTCAATACTAAATAGTTTGCAGGCCATGGGCGTACATGGCTATCTTCTGTGATTCATTCACTCATTTATCAGTGATCGTAAAATTCAAGTGCGGTTAGGAAGTATCACAAGCACCGAAAGGGTGGTATCGCGAGGTGTACCTCAGGGAAGTGTTCTTTCCCCAACGCTCTTTGATGTCGTAATGGCTAGCCTTCCCGCTGAATTGCAAAAACATTGCAGGCATGTCCATATGTTGATATATGCGGACGACATTTGTTTTTGGTTAACCGGATGTCAACAGAAGCGTTTAACTCTGATAGCTCGACAGGCATTACTTTCAGTTCAAAATTACCTTCAATGTGTTGGGTTGACTCTCTCGGTGGAAACATCTGGCTTCATCATGTTTCCAGCAAGAGGAAGACGGTATGCGCGGCTGAAGATAGACCTTGATCAATCTTGCCTTCGTCAATTGACGCACAAGCGCTTTTTGGGCGTCATTATTGACTACCGTCTACAGTGGCCACGAGCTGGGGACTCGATTGTGACATCGCTATCTTCGCGTCTCAATGTGATCCGTAGAGTTGCAAGTGGGCAAAGGGGAAATCGCCCTTCTTCAATGATCAGTCTGCACGATGCACTGGTGACGAGTCGAATAATGTACCAGCTCCTTTTAATTTCCCCCTCGATATCACAGCTGGAACGACTTGAGGTTCTACACAGAAAGGGCCTAAGGAGGGCTCTTGGCGTTCCGCAGACTGCTCCTAACAATGCAGTACTTTATGAGTCTCTATCGAGAGCTCTTAGCCTAGTCGCTTCAGAAAGGTTATTGATGCAAATTGGCCGCCTCAAACAGATGGTTGCCGGGCGAGGCCTTCTATAGCACCTTCGAAAGAGATCTGAGTCCCGAGCGTACTTGGCACTAAATATTCTTGGTTACCTGGGTCTTGACGCTAGAGGTGGAACTAAGAGGTTGAAACCACCTTGGCCATTCGCGAGCCTCGATTGTTCGTTGACAATTCCTCACGTTCGCGTTAAGCGGAGTTCTCCTATGGCGGAAACGCGTTCGCTGGTACTGGAACATCTTGAGACTGAATGTGCACGTCATCTTCAAACTTTTACTGATGGCTCTGTGGACAAGGTCAGAGGATCTAGTGCAACTGCTTTTCACATTCCCTCTTTGAAGTTTGATTGGTCGGTTCGCTTCACTGCAGTCGTGTCCTCCACAACGGCCGAAAGCGTTGCCATTGAGGCAGCTCTGAAGAAACTACGGTTTTGTACGCCTCAACCTGTTGTCATTCTTACAGATTCAAAATCTGCCCTTCAAAGGTTAGAGCACGGGTTCCCTAGTGATGCCTTATGTCTTAGCTCCCTACGCTTGGTGCACAGTCTCCATATCAAAGGATTCTCCATACGTTTCCAATGGGTGCCCTCGCACATAGGTATCATAGGCAACGAGATGGCAGACAGCCTCGCCCATAGAGCGCTGTCTGGGAATCCATTGTGAAAAGTGCCTCAAGAGGACAAGGAACTTTTCAAAGAAGCGGTGTTGTGCCACTTCAGTTCTTTGTGGAGCTCGCCTCATAAGCCATGTGTGATCAAGGGTCTCAAAAGAAACCAAGCCACTTTACTGCTCAGCATTCGCACGGGCTCTGCTCGTGCCCCTGCGTGGATGTATGAGACTGGCCTGGCGTTGTCTCCATTATGTTCAACGTGTGGTGTGTGCGGTGACATAGAACATTAGCCTATGCGCCGTACTCTGTATAAAGCGGAAAGGAGTGTGTTATTTGGGTCCCTCAAGAAGACAGGAGTTCCTCACAGTTCTCTTCAGGACATTGTTTTTCCGCGCAGGAACCAGTTGTGTAGGAAGGAGGTTTCTCGCCTTCCCTTAAGTTACCTTTAGGACATGGATTTGGCCTCCACATGGTGAACTTAGGAGTGACCATTTGTAATTGTGAGGTCTGGGTCTGATTTATGTGATTTATTTATTTTAAGGGTCGCTACGGTGGAGTAATTGCCGGAAGCAACTGCAAGGCTAATCCCAGCAGTAGCCTACAAACACTCAACTCAACTCAGCGCGAGAGAATGTTTGGGTAACAGTTATAATGTCCTTCAGTTGATTTCGACCATAACCGTAACCGTAAGAGATAATGGACGCGATTTTTTATTTCTATTTGTTTAGACTTACATTACCTGGGATGAAGAGACTTAAGGCAGATTAACTCTGCCTGACTAGGGCCTCTCCACCAGTACATTGCTGCAAATTTGAAATGTAAGACGCCTTGCATTTCTCCTTGGAGTCATGCTTCTTCAAAACAATGCTATTAAGACTGTATATAGTTGAACTTTAGGATGCACGGAGAACCTCTGAAGGTGAGCAAACGCTATTCGCGACGCCGAAAGGAAACCTAAGAAATACAGCACACAGAAAGCGTTGTACACTCTTACACAAAAGTACACCCTTTGGGCTGTATATCTGCCATACAACAATAATCGTCATCTGCCTTGATTGCGTTGCTTTCTTGAAAACACCGCGCCCGCTACTTTCCAGTCGGGAATGCTATGTCATGCTGATAACGCGCATGCCGTTCGTTACTGGGAAGTACCGGGCTCGCCGCGTTAAAGAAAGGAAATGCGGACCAGACACATGAGGATCGTTGTTGTGTGGCAATAGGGTGTAATTTTGCTTAAGAATGTATGCCGAAATACCAAAAGTAATTGCTTTCTAAGCTATGCTGCTCGTTGGTTCATTTGCGTCCAGCATGTGGAGCACTACACGAAAGGAAGCCCGCTGTTTAATAACGAAATTATTGCAATAAACGTCTAGCATCATAGATTTATAATCAAGAACCCCACTTGAGCGCAGAAGGGAAATATGGGCCAGTTGTTCATTCATCATGTCCAAATAACACAGTGTAACATGCCTTTGTTTTATCGTATTCCTTATTTCACGCGCTGTCAGTTGCTGGTCGCTGCTTAATGAACACGCGCAGTACTCGTTGTGTTCATAATTGTTTGAATATACTGTCCAAGCGGTTTATCCAGGCGATGCGAATACATGCTACCGCATATATGTATGCCGGTGTGTCTTGCGCGTGCGCGCGCACTCGTCCATTTGTTCGCGCGTCTTGTTTAGGAATAGCTGAGTCGTGCACGAATGAACATCTCCGATAGTAATGCTGTATAAAGCTTGAATTAGCACAGGCTGCTTTTTGCGCGTAGAAGCTTAGCCCGAGTACGAGCGTTTAGATCGCTCCCCGCGATACTATAGCGGCACATTGCAGCGTGAAAGAACGGTCAGGTATATGGAAACTTGGCGCGCGAGGCGGCGCTTCACCGAAACGCAAAGGGGATAACTGCTTCCCCGTCTCAGTCGCCCCGCTTTCCGTTGTTGACCTTGAGGCGCCCTACAGAGCAAAAGAATCCAGCCGCAAGGGGAGTAGCTCGCAGCCAGAGGTCTGCTGGCATGGCGGAGAGAGGAAGCTGGTGTACACAAACTGAACCCTCTTCCTCTCCTCGCTTGACATGACACACACGCGCGCACTTCCAGCTGAGATGGTGCAGCGGCCGCCAAGCGCTCTCTCCCCCAGAGCAGTGGCGAGTTCCCACGTCGACAGATCGGCTACTGTCGCAGTTGCGGGAAAATAAAGAAAGAAAAGATAACGGCCGAAGGAGAGATGCTGCTGCCAATGGCTGTCTTTAGCATACAACCTACGCTGTACCATCGGTCGCGGTTTCTAGCCAATAGAGCAAGACTGGGCCCCACCATCCGATGCTCCTTTCATGCTTTCTATATTAGTAGAGACGATCTTCTTTATCTATTTCGTCGCGTCAGGTTTCTGCGCACACATGGGGACCAAAAGAATCTGCTGCTGCCCTGTCGAGTAAACGGCCGGCGGCTGCGTAGAGAGCCGCTCTCCCCCCCTCTCAGTCTTGCTTGTCGCTTTCGCTCATTATTGCCGAATGCTGTATACGGACGAGCGAGCGGCAGCGGTGCGCGACAAAGCGAAGCCGCATTCAACCGTGCCCCAGTACATCTTCTCGGCACTGGTCTGCCTTTCACTGTCTGATCGCTGAAGGAGGAGACCGAGCGGGCGCATTGATCCCCTTCCTCTCTCCGCCTAGCGTCCCCATGGCCCACGCAGCTGTTTACACCAATCCCTGTTTCGAAGTGATGCACCCTGGTCCGTGTATGCTACCAAAAGCAAACAAACGAAACAACGTGGTTCTTCAGCCTGGCATGATCCCTGTTAGCTTCCCTCTATGGTGACTTACCTTCTCTTCTTTTCTTTTTGTTGATTCTTAATATTTTCTTGCTCTCGTGTTCTCTGGCATTCTTCTTGCTATCAGTTTCAAGTTTTTTTTCTATTATTCTTTGCATCAGTTGCTGGTGCATCGCTGGTACATTATCCGTTGCTAATGCCCCCAAATTGCCATCACTGGCGCAGCGTCCAACTAGTTGGCAAACGTTCAGAAACATCCACTAGACAGGTTGCATAAATAATTTCGTAGAAACAGTCAACCTGTGCATATATTTACATTAAATCCTTATAAATCCCCTTTATGACGTGTCTTCTTTTTCCTTGTTCTTTTTTGCTAGGCCTTTCCATTATCTAGACTGTTACATTCATTTTGGGTGCGTGATTGTGTGCGCGCCTGGTTGCCATGGTTCGCACAAAGCGTCGGGCAAAAGGACCAACGATTCCTTTGAATGTCAAACAATTGCTGTCGTATAAATGTAGAAGCAGATACAGCGGAACGCGGCGTATTGTATGATACTACTCTGCCCTAAAGTAGTTCACTGATCTGATTACCGGAAATGGCTCAGTGTTAGAAGAGGTTCATAAATTGTTCTATAATTGGTAGAACTGCAGCGCCCACAATGAAGGAAGGACATGTGTAGTTTACGAACGAGCGCTTGTTTGTAGACTACCTGTGTCCTTCATCCTTTGCGGGCCGCTGCAGTTTTACCATGAGTAAATATCAACTCACGCAGCTTTCAGTTGTCCTATAGACTTCGGCCAATCACTTTTACTTTATCCGTCTATGAAATCAAAGTCGGTGTAGCTGAATAGCAGCAATAATTTTATTTGATTCGGATTGCTTATAGGAAGTTCGTCCCACGATGGACAAAGACTAAAGCGATTGAATTTTCTTCGGTTGAATCGGAACTTTCTCACTGTAGTCAGGGGCAGAACAACGTGTTTCTTCATTCCTCCTGGCTCACGGCACGAAAAGCTCAGACTGGAGAGCGCGAGAAGGGCAGCCAACGAAGAGGATGATGACCAGTAGAGCAACGATTACGTCTTTCCAAGCCGAAACATTTCTTCTTGTATGTGCGTAGTTGTGTGCGTGTGTACTTGGCATGCGTGCGTTTCTGTACCTGTAATTATACGCCGAGATAGAGTGATCCAAGGCAGAAAGTTTGCTGGCCTACTTTCGCGTCCGTATAGAAAGAAGCCAACAATGTTTCATTGATTCCTTGCTGCCGTCTGCGGAGTTTCCACCAAAATAGGAGAAACGCGCAGCATGCAGCCAAGGTGCATCATCCATGACCTCATCCTGTTCGATAGAATAGAGATCTACTTCCAAGGGCTGTCGGAACAGAGCTCGGCGATTGTTGGACGAAAACAGCTGTGAATGCGAAGCGATCAAGGAGATTAGGTGAAGCCAGTGGCGTAAAAGTATCCGAAATGCATAAAGCCATGGGGGACGCGACCGCAAATGCGAACGGTTGTCGAACCGTTGTCGAAGCGAGTGTCAATGCTTCCGTCTCCTTGATGGCGCGTGCGCACGTGGGAGTATAGGAGCTGCATTTTGCATCGATCAACGTCACCACAACAGGAGGGAGGCGCGGCGCGAGTGCAACGTTGCCAAAATACACACGGAAGCTGACGTGCGGCCGTGTGTGTGTCCCTCATATTCTAACAGCTAGAACAGTGCTTGGGTATAAGCCGCCTCGCATTTTATTGAGCCAGATGGCCTGTCTCGAGTCGCAACAAGTCGCGATTAGGGCAGGGAGCACCGCTATTTAGGACACCCGACTTGAGCGATTGACACCCTGGTGCAACATCACAGCAAAGCAAAATGTAACCACCTTCTGGAAACTATGCCGTTAAGGTTCGGTGTGCAGCCATGAAACTCGTGCGCACCTATGACCTTGCCCACCCTCTTCATTCCTTTTCTTTTCTTTATGCTTCAGCGTTTCACGTTTACCGCGCTACGGAATACATATGAAGGCTTGTATGGATAATGGTTTCATACGTGCAAGTGTTTCTCAGATATTTGGGTGTTCTCATTAAATTCTTTTCTGCGCAGCTCCCTATTTTATTATAAAATGCTAAGACCGGTTATAAGAAAGAAAAAAGACATGAGCTTTAGAGGAGAGGACAATGGCTATAGTGAAACAGACACAGGTAGAACAAAAATTCCACAAACAAGATAGTAATTTTTTTTTAAGATGAGCAACTAGTGAAAAATACCGATTTCATGCTGAACACTCGCAGAACGAAATGTCTCCAAAAGAGGGCATTTGGAGTAAGCCACTGTGATCCATCCATCCATCCAGTAATCCATCCATCCATGTGAAGCGAACACAGGTATCGTATCGGTTGCTCAATGCATTGTAGAGTATGCGGCTGCTAGTTTGTTTTCTGAGCCTCCTGTGGCACCTACGCTTTTCACTGCACGCTCTAAAGTGTTACGTACGCCAGCTGCCGGGGTGTTTAACTATGGACTAGACTCCGACAGTGCATAGCGCACCGTTCTTGTCGTTCTTTCTTGTCCACGTTTGGTCACGGGCTCACTATTTTACCGAAGAGCATGCCCCTTTCTGTAAGCTTTCTACCTAGTCTGCTGCACTTTAATCGCTCTGCATTGTACCGCTTTTGAAGAGCTTGATTGCTTCACTTCATGGCTTATGGAATCGCGTTTACGACGGTGTTAATCAATAGTGGCGGTAACTTTAAAAGTGTCGCTTCCTTCGACTGTAATTATAGAATAAAAGTAATACCAAAAACAAAAACTTCCGTTTACTATAACAGCTCTCCAGCAGGCTGCCGTCTCCCGTACTGCAAATCATGCCCTGCTAGTTTGGACGTGCCTATAGTTCGTTCCAGTGGCTAGAAATTTCGTTCGGGGGGGGGGGGGGGGGGGGGTGCTCACGTTCTAGCTTGGCCTGCTCTTTGTAGAATTTGTCGAGGGATCAAGTACATAAATGACAACTGCATTGCCATTGCCAAAGATGCTGCAAACGAATTCTTGAGCGCTGCGCACTGTCAAGACATGTAAAATATATATTTTTTCGTAAAAGAATATATACTTATGTCCAAAAAAATTGTGCCATGAATAACTGATATCAATGCTTCCACCTTTTTTGTCTACCTAAAAGAAGATATCCCACGAACTTTAAAACTATATCAGTTCGAAACCAGCAAAGGAGTACATGCCGCTGATATGAAAAACGTGAAGGCCATGACATGAACAAGTTGAGGACAAATACTTTAATGACACTTTGTAATTCAAGAACCATGTTTACATTTTTGTACATATCCTGCCAGGAAAAAATCTCAATGATGCTGTCCTTCGTTTTAATGTATTACGCAGGAGCAGCTGTCACCGGTCGTGTATTGTAAGTAATTGCACCAAAATTATAGTCGTAACAGAGAGCACATATAAAAACCAGGAATCCTGCAATATATACATTAGAAATGCGAAGATAGAATGTAATATACAAATGCGAAGATACAGCTTGACAAAGGGCAAAAAGTGTCACTGGAAATTCACTGCATGTATACTATACACAAAAGCTCGCAACAAGATATTTAAATATACGTATAAGTCGCCAATAAATCTACGTATCTAAGCAAAAGTCATTATATATAATGCGTCAAACAAGGCAAATAAACATGTCGCGCAATTACACATTCACAGATCATAGAATCCTAACGCTCCCCCCCCCCCCCCTTCTCCACTTCCCCGGATGCATCGCACGCGCTAGAAGGCGGCGCGCCTCCTCCCCACTTTTCTCCCTTGCGCACACAAGACCGATCCACCATCGCCGGCTCCCCTGTTCCCCATTCCCCTTGCCCTTTCACTCGCACGTAAGGATGCACAGGGTGACAATGTTATCCCCTTTGAACTTTGACGAATAAGTGCGAAAAGATGCACCGACCAAGATAACTGAAAATTTAATGACGTTTCGGCTCCCCATACGGGAGCCTTGTTCACAGTAAAACTCATAACATAGATGCAACGTATTTAAGTACGTTTCAGTACGTGAAGCAAGCAGCGAGTGTACACCATCGGAAGTGTCCCGCCACGCCTATTCAGTGTGTCCGCCATGGTCTGTATGTGCAAGGATTCTAGCTACAGGCGTGACGCTAGCTCCTTTTCCTTGTCAATACTGTGGCCTGTAGATTCCACATGTTCAGCAAGGGCACTCGAGGCCACATGCCGTTTCTTGACGTCATACTCAGGCTGTTTCACACGTTTCTTGAAGTCACCTGTCTCGCCGATATACTTGTAATCACAGATCTCGCACGTTATGGCGCAGGCTACACCGGGGATGTTTTCCTGCGGTAATTTGTCTTTTACGTTTACTAAAACATTTCTAGTTTGCGGGTTGGCACATGCGCAATTTTGACGTCGTACCTGCACATGATACGAGGGATGGTCTCACTTGTGCCAGGGACATAGGGAATGGCAGCCCACTTTTTCGGAGACGACGTAGAACGCTGTCTTTCTGGGAGTGACACTTCTTTCCTTACCGATGACAAAAAGGACGGAGGGTAGCCACAGGTTCTTAAATCTTCACAGGTGCTCCCAATATCACGCGTGAAGTCCTCCTGTCTTGTGCAAACGGTTTTTGCTCGCTGGAACAGCGTAGAAGGTACAGACCCCTTGTGTGAAAGCGGATGTACCGAGCTAAAATGCTGGTACCGGCCGGTATGTGTGGGCTTCCTGTAGACGTTGAAAGAAAGGCCACAGTCACCGCGCTTGACAATAACATCAAGAAACGGTAGACAACCGTATGCTTCTTGCTCGACAGTTAACTGAATCGCCTATTTCACGCTCTTAAGACGAGTAGTGAAGGCAGCGAAAGCATCATTGTGAATTATGCAGAAGCAATCTTCTACATATTCCAGGGAAACCGTTAGAGAAGGGGTAAAAGATGCAAACGCCCGACGTTCGACGTCCTCCATGACCATACTCGCAGCAGAAACTGATATAGATGCACCCATAACCGTAGCATGCGTTTCTAGGTAAAAATTCTGTTGGAAGACGAAGTGTGTATTGGACGAACAGAACCTAAGGAGACGGGACAGGTCTGAAACGTCAATCGCAGACCTGTTGGGCAGCGACCCCTTAGCTTCGAGGGAAGCGTTGCAAATCTTTAAAGCCAGTTCTACTGGAACGCTTGTGAATAGTGAATTAACATCATATGAGACCATGACGTCATCATGAGCACGAACAACGTGCCGTATCTTTTCAATAAAGTCGCCAGAATTGCGTACGTGAGTGCCGCTTTTTCCAACGAGTAACGAAATGACCCGGCGTAAGGAACCGGAAAGCTTTTACAGAGGTAAGCGAGTGTAGTCGACAATGGGCCACAAAGGGACACCTTCCTTGTGTATCTTTGGTAGGCCATAAAGTGCAGGAGCTGATCTATTGTGACAAAATAGTCGGTAATATAGTGATAGATGCTGGAGCGGGACCAAATGGGAGCCTCTCTTTGTAAACTTCGGGACGTACCGTTTCAGGATGGTCGCAGCCTTTCCAACTTGGCATGGTGCAGTGCGTCGCTATTTCGTGTTCTCATGCTTGATTGAAAGTTAGCGTGTAGCTGTATTGAAGCAAATTCGGCAGGGCACAGGAATTTTAGTCGGTGACGGGCATAGAAGGTATCATTTTACAGCATACGGGCCTTAGCCTTGCACACCGATACTCTTGCTTGTAGCAGTAATCGTTCAGCCCTTAAAATCACGCAGTCTTTTTGCGCTTATTCAACATCTATTTTTCCGGCCAGACGGGCCGCCATCAAACTTTCGATTTCAGCAATTGGAGTTTACACGGAACATGACGGTGACGTCAGGAATGCGCCTGAAGTGTCCATATAATTGCTATCGCAATA
Organism: Dermacentor andersoni; assembly: GCF_023375885.2. NCBI lineage: Eukaryota > Metazoa > Arthropoda > Arachnida > Ixodida > Ixodidae > Dermacentor > Dermacentor andersoni. The sequence goes on along the minus strand of NC_092818.1, from coordinate 193,340,865 downwards.
ATATAAGTGTATCAGAGTCCCGTGGCCTATCACTTTCCACAAAAGAAGTAGTAACAAAATCGAACTTTCACCATACAACAATTCGCTGCGCCACAACAATGCCTTTCTTCTTTTGTGGGGCGGGAGTACCGAAGTGACAAAAAAAAAAAAGCGCGAAGGAAAGCATGTTGGCCACAATCTAATGCCTACATAGGCCGCCTAATGTGGCTACCGAAGGTATATCGAAGAAAACTGGAGACGCTTGGTCCACAGAGAACCATACGCATACTGCTCGATATCCTACACCGGAGAGACAAAAGACTTTCCGGAGAGGTTTCAATAACATCAAAGTGAAGGTGATGCCCTCAAGCGGAGGCGTTGCAATCCATCGAGACCCCCCAGTGATGGCGGCGAGCGACCATTGTTTCTTTTTCTCGTCAGCTAACTAGAAAGCGTCCAAAACTCTGCCAGGCCAAAATACACTCGGCCAGAGAAACATGAACGCGCACCAAATTGCGCCGCGCGGTCGTCGGGGCAAAACGAGAAAAACGCATGCGCTCTGGCTGGCTCTGGCAGCCCACGAGTATCGAGAACAAGAAACTTGAAAAGGCTGAATGTGTCCTTGCGAATAAAAGCCAAAGTAGAAAAATAAATAAGAACGTAGTTACCTTTGCTGGCTTTACTGTCTTGACATCGATGCTTTGGCGCAGGTGAAAAAAATTTTGATATTTCTTTCAGTGATATGACGCCGCTAATGAACCACCACAACACTTCGTCTTATAGTACCTCGCTACCTGCTTTGCCAAGCTGTATGATAGTGTGTTGATTTGGCTTGTCTCATTGTATGGTCCGATCTACGACTTTAGAAAAGTCAATGCACTTTTGGTATCAAATGTTTATAAGAACATTGAACCCACAAAGTTCTGGAACTGAAAATTTGGAGCACGACTTTGGAAATGTCAATGCAGCTTTCGCATCAAAAATGTATGAGAACATTATGCCCATAACGTTTCGGAATTGAAATCCATGCGCTACGTAGGTTCTGCGGCCTCCGCGAGATGCCTCGACGAGCCCGCTCGCCATGAAAACGCCCTTGAAACTTTGTGCTCGGATGGGACTCCTTGCGTTATGTGACTCCAGGTGCACGGGAGTTACCGCGAAATCCAGCCTGAGTTCGCAATGTTCGCACCGAAATGTCTTTTCGAGCATAAAAACGGCATTGTAGACAAATCCAGAATGATCCCCCCGCCCCCCCCCCCCCCCCCCCCGCGATTGTTTTGGCCGGCGGTGCATGACAGCACGGAAACATTTCGGGGGTGGGGGGGTCTCAAGCCCCACAAGCCCCCCCCCCCGCGCCCCCTCCCTGGCTACGCCCCTGGTTCATTCGTTTGTAAATGCCCCTCTCTTCAGCCTTCGCAGTTGAACATTTTTCAAGGGTGCCTTTGAGCTAACAGGTTCCATCGTTTCTCCAGCTCACAGAAGCTGGCAGTAGCGAACCGCTTCATGCGAAATACTTCTCCTGTCCATGCATAAGAATATTTCTCCGACTCTGATCTCATCATTGTGAGATTAACAAGCCTGCGATATCAAACGTAGTGAGCCATGGTAAATTGCAGCACGGCTTCGGATCCCCGAAGCGGGCCGCACTATTCGGCGGGAGCAAGAGAAAGAAAGCGCGCACACAAAAGCGTAATGAAAGAAGGGACAAAACTAAGAGTGCTGTATGGGTGGCGGGTAAGGCGGCGTGTACGCAGGGTAAAAGCAGCAGCTCGCTGCCTCCTGGCTGTCAGCTCGCATGTCTGTGCCCGTCGGGGGCGCGGCAAGCGGCGCCGCTTGCAATGACGCCTCGGGACGTCACTTCTCTGCAGAGCATGACTCCAACGCGACTGTGGCTACGGCGGCAGTTTTATTATTGTCGTTAACTCCCTCGTTTTCGCTATGTGAGATCTTATCATCACAAAGTCGGGGAGGTCTGACAGGAATCAATATGAGGCACGGCACGCCTGCACGCCAGCGTGCGCGCTTCGCTGCTGAGCAGTGGCGCACTTCAGCGGTGAGCTGCGCTCCCCTGCCGATGGAGGGCGTCGAGAGCGGCTCTCCGAGCTTCGCAATAGCAAGAAGACGCCGTGTTGCGTGCGAACAAGCCACTTATTTCACTTCGCTTACTCCGCGCTTTTTGGCAGCGTACTGCATAACAAATATACTTTATGAGAGTTCCGTGTTGGACTTCGCGCAGCGCTGTGTGTAGAAAATATAGCTTTCCACGGAGCATGATGCGACTTCTTGTCCTTGCATTTGTTCGCTACTTTCTAACTCCGATACAACTTTACTCGATGCAAACTCGTTATGCATGTCTCAACGCGCGTTATAATAAGACATGGAGAGAAACGTTTATTAAGACGATTTATATCTAAAACACCCGCCGTGGTTGCTCAGTGGCTATGGTGTTGGGCTGCTGAGCACGAGGTCGCGGGATCGAATCCCGGCCGCGGCAGCCGCATTTCGATGGGGGCGAAATGCGAAAACACCCGTGTACTTAGATTTAGGTGCATGTTAAAGAACCCCAGGTGGTCGAAATTTCTGGAGTCCTCCACTACGGCGTGCCTCATAATCAGAAAGTGGTTTTGGCACGTTAAACCCCATAATTTTTAATTTTTTATATCTAAAACACACTTCGAATGGAGTGGAAACAGAATCAGCCTACCATGTTATACGCAATGGTGCGAATATAATACAGGATAACACAAATTTAATATGATACAAAATATTATAGGTGATGCCCCTCACACTTTAACGTAAAACCCTAGAGCTCTAATTTTATGTTTACAACCCCTCCCCGCCTCCCTTCACACACACAAACACGGACGCACGCACGCACGCACGCACGCCCACACCTTTAGGCCGCAATCACAAATATTTCTCACGTGCCAACGCGAAGTAGCTTTTCAAACGGTTGACGCGTGCATCGCATCGCGTAGCAAGCGCGCGTGAGAGCGCGTTCGCGCAAGAAAACATGCGCGCCAGTTTCCGTGTGGTAGCAGACGTCGGAGTGAGAGAGATAGAGAGATTGAGGAGAAGAAACGCACGAATAGTAGTCAGCTTCAGTCCCTTCTTTCGCCGTCGTACTTCTCTCTGCACACACATCTCCTCACTAGCCTTCCCTCGACGAACATCGCCGTCGTCCTCGTGACATCTATGCGTCGACACCTCACAGTGTAAATCCGCATAAGCTACTCCTCACGTTTCGGCATAGCTTGTGGACGGTATAGTGCATAAGCATTGCATTGAATTAAGGTTGGGACCTCTGCGGAGCATAAACACAAGCATGGCATGAGATTGCACGCAGCATGGGATTAAAATGAAGTTGTACCCATGGCATTTAGTTTTCAGCATTTCATTAACCGCATCACTGAAGCTTCATTTCACACATATTCCAAGATGTGCGTTGGATCTCCATTCTTTTTCTTTTCCTGCCACAGTGGTTGCGTTCACGTATGCGCTTATTCCGCCAGCCATAAGAATGAGTTCACAGAGACGAAACGTACGACGAAGCAATCGAGCCAGAAGACAGCGCGACTATAAACGACTGCGCGCCTTCGCCGATAAGGGCGCCACGCTTCGTTTCAATTGTTTTGGCGCTGTTCTTGCCTTAGGTCGAACATCACCAGCAGCAGTAACGTAATAAAGCAAACCTCGGATCTTCCTGTGATCCGAGAAATTCTTCATTCTTTCCCCTAGGCGCCAACTTGTTTTGTGGCAGCCGTTCCACTTTGACGGCACCGCGATAACTGGCACCTTCGATGTGCAAACGAGTAGGGGAGACTAAGCGAATCCGTAGCTGCCGAGGTCGCCCTTCGGTATCCGCGTCTCTGTCAGTACACCGCCACGGTAGCCGAGTGCCTATAGCGTTGAGCTGCTGAACTTGAGGGCTGCAGGTCCGATCCCGGCCACGGTGGCCGCATTTCGATAGAGGTGAAACGCGAAAAACGCTCCTATACTTTGATTTAGCTGCACCTTAAACAGCCCTAAGTGGTCAAAATTAATCCGGAGTCTCCTACTACGGCGTGCCTTATAATGAGTCAGTGTTTTTGCCACGTAACACTCAAGAATGAAATTTTTAACAACTCTGTGTAATTCCTTTGTAATAGTATTCGGACAATACGGCTTCTATTTAAAAGACGTCTGCTAATTCGACGTTGTTTGGTAGGATTTATTGCACAGCAGGAGATGCCTGCGACGCCTGGCCGTTTCTGCTTTGCGGAACCATGTGACTGCCGGAGTCGAAAAGAGGCCCGATGGCACGAATCGTTCATAGTTGCAGGCGGCTCACGCGACAACAGATCTTTCCAGATATCGGAAGCGGGCTTCTTTTCCACGGCTGCAGCGTTGCCACGTGAAAGAGACACACCCTTAAATGCTTGAACCAACGGAACCATTTCCTTATAAGTGTCACTTTGTTCTAGTTGTTCAAGCTTTTCAAAATCTTGTGCACGTGAACTTAACAGATCTTCTCACAAGCGTGCCTATATTTAATCTAGGCTCTATAATAGGTGCCCTTCCTTTATTTTATAGTTTGTTTTCGAAGATGTGAAAACTAAAACAGTGTTTTGTCAATGTTGCTTGATGTTTTCATATTTACGGGCAAATTTGAGCCTCACAAGCAAAGTGCATTTACCATTCGTACAATTACACCTTTGTCATTGTTTAGAACCCATTGTCTAATGAACGTTCACTATCAATTTCCTGCCACCCCTTTCCTCCATTAAACATAGCCTACGAATTCGTGTCCGAACGTCTCGTTTATAAAATGAAGAGAGCAAAAAGACACAGAAGAACAAAACCAAGGCATGGCTCAGCTTCACGTATGCACTTGTATTGCGGCAACACTCACTTCTTGTTTTGTTTCTTGGTACAATATTATAGCCTTGCGCTATACTCACTGTTATCTGGCGCTAGTCGCTTGTACCAAAGGATCTGTTGGCTGTGACCACGCTACGTGCATTACCATCTCCGTACTTTCATCCTGCTACGGTGTCGATCCAGACGAATATGCCTCTATGCTACGATCAATCAAACGGCTTTTTGCGATCCCGTGTCGTACGCATGCAGCTTCCGCAGCTTGCCCGATTGGCAGCCTGACGCCTGTTACAGCCACCTACGCGACGGCCTACTATCGACGCTTCTAGTTTCCGAGAGCCGTTGCAGGCTGCGTTCGTCCGGCTACACTATATTGATGCCGTTGACTGGGTAGGTTGTGTTGCCGTCTCGACGAGCGTATGTTTATGTAGGTGAATTTGTTCTCACTGACGGCAGCACAAAAATTGCTGGGTCGCAATAGCAATTACTCGCAGAGCCAGTATCTATTGCCACGTTATAAAAATAAAGAAACTAAGCAGCCTTGTGCGACATCGAGGAATCCCATTCCAATTTAGATGCCGGCGAAACGGCAATAGATGCCGTTTCTTTCGCGCAGTTGTGTTAATAATTTTCAAATGCCAGCAATGAAACCAGAATGTTCAACCTTTCATACTTATTCATTGTCATATTTGTTATTATTTTGCCAGCATATTACAGATACTACCACGCCAATTTCCTGCAAATTTAAACTGCGTGTCGTCATCTGAAGGTGATGTGGAAACATGTGCTTGTAAAGATGCTTGTGTGACACTGACGGTGAATTTCCGTGAACCTTTGCATGCGTTCAGGTTTCATAAATGTTGAGATGCGCTTGGGCGAATTCACAGCTATGTATTTACAGAGTGAAGAAAGAAGTCGGAATATGTGTTTCCTAGCGGTCGGGATATGTCAATCCTTGTCGTTTTTTATCAAGCGCCTCTAAATTGAAGGTAGTTCACCGTCAGCATACATTGTTTGCATAAGAGTATCCGTTTTGTTTTTTCGTCAAAGGGACGGGCTTTGTTCTTTAGGGCTCACCGCGCATGTTCCCCACTATACTCACAATGAACAGTTGTCTACGCTTGTAAAGTGGCGCACACAGTGCTTGCTCTAGGGCTGCATACTTGGCCAGTTCAAGTATCACTGCGGGCCTAGTCACGGACAGCTTTTAGCGAGGCCACTGCTTCCGTAGACGAGTGCCTGCATTCACACATGTACCGTTACGTAAGAGCTTTTTCTCATACGCTGGCGTGTGGACGCCTGCCATTCATGACAGTAATTGCCGTGTCGACGCGTCGGCTGCAGCGAAGGTGGCACAATCGATAACGAAACTTACTAAAGAAAGAAAAATTTCCTCACACCTGCCCAGGTGCTTGGAAAGCGAAGACGAGAGTATGAATCTAATAAATGCTCTCGCATTACAGAAATGCAACTTCAGTTTAGGGTCAAGAAGACCGACGGTGAAAATGAGTGCTGAGCGGTGACAGGGTCTTTAGAACGTACTGTGACCCTACTACGCATAGCACCACCGGTTTCTGACGCCACCACAACGGCGCAGCCGAAAGCAGCACAACCAGAGCTTGGGAAGTCGTATTTCAGTGAGACCACACTGTAGCCCAGACTCGTTGCTAAGGCATGAGTGGCAGCCCGCTCTCGTGCCTTGCTTCAGCAGCACCGCTCTGAGTTTGTTATTTTTCCGAGGGTACGTCACTGCCACGAGAAAGGTAAATGCCTTTTGACGTAGCTGCTGTCTGTAGCGCACTGAACGGTTAGTCCCTGGCTCTTGCCAGCACAGGTATGACGCCTGGTTCAGAAGTTTCGCGTATTCTGTTCGGGTGCATCCTCGTGTGTGTACTTGCAGCTCTGAAGGCATTAGCAATTCAAATTCTTATCTCTGCCCTTCATAATTCTATAACAGATAACGTAAAGCGTATGAGCAAAGTCGCTTCTCGAGAGAAAATGTGAAAGCATTGTTGGGGACCAAACGCCGTTCAAACCGCATAAGGCGCAAAGGGGCACTAGACAACCACCAACTGCAAATGTGTCTCGTGGATAGCGAGCATAGTCAGCATTGCAAAATTTCGGTGCACTGCTGAAAGTGTGAGCCGCTTACGAAAAACCGAAGAAAGAAGGACCTGAAAGTGAGCTCATAGCGGGCACGCTTAGCACGTGTAAAAGCATTATTCATGAACATTCAAGTGAGTTCTCGCTCGGCGACTTCTGTGTCAGCGACGGGGCAAGCAGGGCAAGAGTCACTTGGAAAGTCGGACAGGCCAGCTCAGTAACAAGATTTTTCAATCCACCTACTTTATGGCTGCACCGTACTCCGGCGTTGCATAGCCGAGCTGTGGAGCGGGCAACTATACTGTTGGCCGGACGGCTCAGGCACTCGCTGTCTTAAGGAAATCTGCGATGTGTCATCATTTCGCTTTCTTCCTGTATTTTCAGTCTCGACTTCGCTTTCATTCTAGCTTAAAATCATGTGCCGTCTATTTTTTATAATATTGGTAGTCTAAGAAGTGCTTGAGTCACTCAGCCTTAATCGCGGCTGAGTGACCTTGCCACGATTCTGTTCCCATTCTTTGTTTTCTGTCATAAACACTTTAATCTGACTAACTACGTTTACACGTACTTCGTTTGAGCTGCCTGCGGAACCAGTGCATTTTACTTCGGTACAGTTTTTCGAGATCTCAACTATATTACGCACTGGGGAACGGTGCTGTGCAAAGTAAGATTTATTTGTACATGCAGCGTACCATGCGTCTACATGAATGTCTAAAAGCGAATCAAGGCTGCACAAATTGCGTATACTGAGTGAATAAATAATAACGCAATAAACATTGCTCATAAAACAAGAGGGTCGGTCAGTTGCAGTAGACATCACCCCGTTCTTTGTCTTCTGCGGAAACGGTATAAATAGGTGCGAAAGAAAGAACGCAGAAAAGGAAGCTGAGGACAAATCACCGCCAGAGAAAAACAGAACTCCACGCCCTTGCTCCATAGCCAGTCTCGTTCGTTCACACGCATATACGACCAAACGACAGTTTGGTATTCATTTCTTGTTTTCTTTTTTTCCCGCACTTGATCGCCCCGGGGGTTATTTATTATTTTTCCTTTGTTGAGCCTACTTTCTCGTTTCTTCAAACGCCAAAGCCTAAAAGCCCGGCGCTGTTTTGCGTGGATTACATTTGCGGCGAAAACATTGTTGAGCAGCGATACATAAGCAAAGGCAAAAGTAACTCGCCGAAAGTGCTGCGCAAGCTTTCGCGGCGCTTAACACATACACATCGTTCTCAGGAAAGCAGCCGCTGATGCTTAGTAAAAAAAGAAAAAGGAAAACAGATCAAGCTGGGCGATGTATTTTCATACGCGAAGACAGTTCGCGTCGCACACTCCTGTGGACCGCATAACGGGCCGGACGCCTCCAAAAGAGCAAGAAGACGAACGACGAGGCTGACCACAAAGCAGTGACCATAACCAGCGTCGTCGACAACGCCGCCCGCCCATCTGCGACGACGGGAGGCGAAGCGCCGCAAGCTCACGCGAATATCCTCTTTCTCTCGCCTCTATGTCGTGCGTCGGGCGTGCGTCTCCCACCGCGGCTTTCAGGCTCGCTTGGCGCGTGCTTTTCGACGCAAAAACTTGCAGCCAAGCGAAGTGCTCTGGCTTCCGCTGGATGGGCGACCCAGAGTGCGTCGGTACACACGCCACTCACATTCTGAACTTAGTGGTCTCTACGAAAGGATATGTACATATATATATATATAAAGCTTTTTGATAGTCCGCGGCTGCCTCTCGAGACATGATGGAGTGCAAGATGGCGATCTTTCCTTCCACAATAGGCTTTGCCTGTCAAAACCTTAAGTCAGTGCATTAGCGCATGTTTTTGGTCGGGAAAGAGTTTTCTACGCTGTACAGGTAAACCAGATTACCGACAATGCGCCGTGGTTGCTCGGTGGCTATGGTGTTGGGCTGCTGAGCACGAGGTCGCGGGATCGAATCCCGGCCACGGCGGCCGCATATCGATGGGGGCGAAATGCGAGAACACCCGTGTACTTCGATTTAGGTGCACGTTAAAGAACCCCAGGTGGTCGGAATTTCCGGAGTCCTCCACTACGGCGTGCCTCATAATCAGAAAGTGGTTTTTTCACGTAAAACCCCATAAATCTTTTTTTCAGATCACCTACACATTACGTGAAGTACGTTTGGATGGAGTATAAAAGAACAGTCTGACTGATTGCTGTTTACCGGAAGCGAAGAGAATAGACGATAGCGTATACCGTCTTCGTGCTTGGCGTAACCAGCGTAATCCGGCCCGCCTATAGCCCGGGTATTAACCCGGGAGGCACTGACCGGTTCGTACGTCACCCAGGAAAACGTGAATTTGGATCGGAATGAGCGGTTGAATATGACCGTCGTCTGCAGGTGGATTAGAAAAAGAGCCGTGTGAAATAACTGTTCAGATACTTGAACCAACTCGTACTTTGGTTGCTCCATTTTAGCGCATTTAGAGTTCTTGACGTTTAGTAAGAGCTAGGTGAAATTTTGGCCTGAAGTTGGAAAGCTAGGTTAGCATCGACATTAGTTGAAGAGGGTGGAAGAACTTTTTTTATTGATAATTCATTTTTCCTCTTTTGTAAGCATATGATCTTTATGTATCAAGGAACTTAGTATGCAGCCCACGACCAACAAAAGAAGCGAGGGAAAGCTACATTGGAAAGGCTCTTTATTTTCGCTAAATCCACAGGGACACACGCCAAGGAGAAGGAAATATCCATTCCACACGCGTAAAATTGAGTTACAAACCCCGAAAGTCAGAGTACAAGAGAAATCAACGGCACAATCAGAGCTGTGCGAACTGACCTGCTGAAAGAGAAATCAGGAGAAAGGTGTTTATTGGAACGCTTGTTCACTCACGTGGCAAGACAAGGGAGAGTAAAGTTTAGGGGAAGTCACACTGCGGATAATTCGCTTAGCAGAGAACGTGCATGACGCCTCTTTATCTAATCTGATTCTAGCGATGCGGCGAAACAAACAGCAAGACTTCTTCGCACAATTTCGCTTTTCGTGAGGCAGTATCCCCTTGGCCATAGCGAGCACTACTATAAAGCTTCGAATCAATCATATCGATTTACAGCTTTACAACTGTAGTAAGAGGTTTTAGTGGCCGTGCGTGACGAGAATAATTCAATTTGGATGGCATTAGATTAAAACATTGTCTTGATTTTTGGGTACACCTGAGGGACAACTGAAAAGCGTCAGCAGGATTTAGGAAGCGTTTTAGATTTTATTTTAAGCACGAAGTGCGTTTTCGTTCCGTTCTGAACTCTTTCAAAGAGAAAAATACAATACAGAGAAAGCCTTTTTTAATTAGCTGAGAATTTGAAGCAGGGAGAATTCAAATATTTCATGTGGGGGCGTTCATTGTCTCAAGAAGAAGGTACATAAATTCAGAGAATTGTTTCCTAACGCGTAGCATTCTTCAGCTCATCACTTACTTAGCGTTTGCTTTTGTTTCCCAAAATTCAGTTGGCCCACTCCAATATATCAGCTGACCACCCCCAAATTTCAAGTTGGCCCTCACCCCCAAATTTACATTAACCGACTCACAAATTCAATTTGGCCCACCCTAAATCTCAAGCTGGTCTATCTCGGAATTTAGGTTCATCATCATCATCAGCCTGGTTACGCCCACTGCAGAGCAAAGGCCTCTCCCATACTTCTCCAACTACCCCGGTCATGTACTAATTGTGGCCATGTTGTCCCTACAAACTACTTAATCTCATCCGCCCACTTAACTTTCTGCCGCCCCCTGCTACGCTTCCCTTCCCTTGAAATCCAGTCCGTAACCCTTAATGACCATCGGTTATCTTCCCTCCTCATTACATGTCCTGCCCATGCCCATTTATTTTTCTTGATTTCAACTAAGATATCATTAACTCGCGTTTGTTCCCTCACCCAATCTGCTCTTTTCTCATCCCTTAACGTTACACCCATCATTCTTCTTTCCATAGCTCGTTGCCTCGTCCTCAATTTAGTAGAACCCTTTTCGTAAGCCTCCAGGTTTCTGCCCCGTACGTGAGTACTGTTAAGACACAGCTTTTATACACTTTTCTCTTGAGCGATAATGGCAACCTGCAGTTCATGATCTGAGAATGTCTGCCAAATGCACCCCAATCCATTCTTATTCTTCTGATTATTTTAGCCTCATGATCCGGATCCGCGGTCACTACCTGTCCTAGGTAGATGTATTCCCTTACCACTTCCAGTGCCTCGCTACCTATCGTAAACTGCTGTTCCCTTCCGAGACTGTTAAACATTACTTTAGTTTTCTGCAGATTAATTTTTAGACCCACCCTTCTGCTTTGCCTTTCCAGGACAGTGAGCATGCATTGCAATTGGTCTCCTGAGTTACAAAGCAAGGCAATATCACCAGCGAAGCGCAAGTTACTGAGGTATTCTCCATTAACTCTTATCCCCAATTCATCCCAATCCAGGTCTCTGAATACCTCCTGCAAACACGCTGTGAATATAATGGAGAGATCGTATCTCCCTGCCTGACGCCTTCCTTTACTGACATTTAGTTGCTTTCTTTATGGAGGACTACGGTGGCTGTGGAGCCACTATAGATATCTCTCAGTATATTTATATACGGCTCGTCTAGCTACACCCTGATTCTGTAATGCCTCCATGACTGCTGAGGTTTCGACTGAATCAAACGCTTCCTCGTAATCAATGAAAGCTATATATATATAAGGGTTGGTTATATTCCGCACATTTCTCTATCACCTGATTGATGGCGTGAATATGGTCTTGTTGAGTAGCCTTCACGGAATCCTGCCTGGTCCTTTGGTTGGCAGAAGTGTAAGGCGTTCCTGATTCTATTTGCGATTACCTTAGTAAATACTTTGTGGGCAACGGACAGTAAGCTGATCGGTCTATAATTTTTCAAGTCTTCGGCGTCCCCTTTTTTGTGGGTTGATGAGATGAAAATTATGAGATGCAATGATGAGATGAGATGAGATTATGATGAGATGAATATATATATATATATATATATATATATATATATATATATATAGAGAGAGAGAGAGAGAGAGAGGGAAAATTATCAGTCATAGCACTCGTAGTACAGCCCTCTGGGCCGTTCACTTTTCGAATGTAGTCTTATTAGGGTTATTGTAATTACACAGAGGCATTTCGCTCTCGTGAGCAGCAGTCCTTGAGATAGTTACTCGGGCTAGCTTCCCAGGCTATGCGTGCCGCGCTCGCACATGCGTAAGCATTTCCTAGACTCTAGAGCCGCTCGAGTTCGCTCTATTCTAACTAAACTATGTCCGCGCAACCTTGGGCGATCGGAACGCACGTTATCTGCACTTGGCCGGCAGAGACGAGGGCTTTGTTCCGACCACAGAGCGCTCCATGTCTCAGTAAGGTGCCTGGTGTAGTCTCGTGCGGACGCCATCCTCTCGGGAAGCGCGGAGCCTATCTTATATTCCCTCATCCTTTAAAATTTTCAATACCTACAAGCATTTCTGTCGCAAACCACATTTAGTTAAATGGAATTTTCCATGTCTCAATAATTTCTCTCGTCGTATTCGAGTGCTGATTGCCATGTTATCGGTTGTTAACGAAACTTTTTCTCAAGTCTCTAAATTTATTAAGGCAGTTTTTCGCGTGCGTACCATGGCCACGCACGTTTATATCTCCTTCCGTTTCACTACCGCGGGTGCGCTTTAAAACCACGGCGCTGCAATTATGCTTCCGTAATTTTCCTTTCCTTTTTTTTCTCCTCCCTTAAACTCGTTCTCTTAACTACTACACGCAGAAACAAAGCAACGGCGCTCGCATTCGATCCCAAAGATGAGATGAAAATATATGTATATTGTCACGTGGTAGTGACGGTTAAGAAGGCAGCAAAACTGTTACTAACGAAACGAGCGTTTTATTGGGCGAACTTGTGCCCTCAAAAACAGGCTACACTTAGAGAACAACGGTAGCGGCGAACACACTCGGCGATGGTCGAAAATCTGATCAGCAGGTGAAGCGCGTCGGCTTTTATAGATCAGTCGTCGAATGTTCCAGAGTAATCGCTGGGACCCGCATACCTTCCACAAAGTTCTACGCCATTCGCGTCGCGCATACATGCAATCAGATTACACAAGGTTCGGCGACAACAGACAGCGGATGGAACCATCGATAACATTCCAGAAACTTCCGACACACACAAGCGCGTCCTGCGCTGTGTGATAACATTTGTTAGGCGGTGAAACCCACATATGCTACCTGAATGCATCAATGTTGCCGGATTCCAGACCCTCGTTATGTAATAAACGAGAAGAAAGGGGGTTAACCGAGGGGCCCCATTTTTATAAGTCATATCATGAGAAGCCAACAAAAACTGACACCAAGGACAACATAGGGGAAATTACTTGTGCTTAATAAATTAAATAAAGTAACGATGAATTAATGGAAATTAAAGTGGATGAAAAAACAACTTACCGCAGGTGGGAACCGAACCCACAACCTTCGCATTTCGCCTGCGATGCTCTACCAATTGAGCTACCGCGGCGGCGTTACCCCATCCACTTTCTTGGGTATTTATGTGTGCTAGTAGAACCCTGGGAGTGTTAGCCAGCGCCGCCACTCACATACCTTGGCGACGGACGTGGAACGTCCTTTTTTGCCGCAGGCGTCACGAGAACGTGATCTTTTTGGGTGAAGGCAACTGGTCAGTAAACCCACATATGCTACCTGAAGGCATCAATGTTGGCGGATTCGAGACCCTCGTTATGTAATAAACGAGAAGAAAGGGGGTTAACTGAGGGGCCCGATTTTTCTAAGTCATATCATGAGAAGCCAACAAACACTGGCGACAAACACTTGCAACAAACTACTACACGCAGAAACAAAGCAACGGAGCTCGCATTCGATACCAAAGTTGAGATGAATATATATATATATATATATATATATATATATATGTAGAAAATTATCAGTCATAGCTCTCGCAGTACAGCCCTCTGGGCCGTTCACTTCGCGAAAGTAGGCTTATTAGGGTTATTGTAATTACAGAAAGGTATTTCGCTCTCGTGAGCAGCAGTCCTTGAGATAGTTACTCGGGCTAGCTTCCCACGCTATGCGTGCCGCGCTCGCACCTGCGTAAGCTTTTCCTAGACTCTAGAGCCGCTCGAGTTCGCTCTCATCGACGGGCGGCCATTTTTTCCGAGAAAGTATGCCTTCCAACCACTCATCGTTGGGTTGTTGAGGTAAGGGCAGTCTGGGAGATCAGTGTTAAGTTCAGAAGTGACACGGAAGAGAAGACAGAGTTTAGTGCTTCGGATATTTTATGGTCGGGAACACGGTTATTGTCGTTATCATATAGTAATAATGGTTTACGGTTGTTTGGGCAAATGTATTTGCAGAATTGTTTGGGATTGTTTTGCAGCATGTTAGGGAGTGCTGTTGAGTAGAAGGTTGTTTTAGCTGTTGCGGCCAAAGAATCAAACTCCTTTTCACTGACGTAATATTTTTCCCAGGCCGGAGCGGTATTTGAGTGCTTGGCTTCACAAAACAATATTTTCTTTTTATTGTTTAGTCGTTTTAAAGTGTTGAACCATGGGGACGAAGGTCGCTCTGTTAGAATGATGGTTGGTATGTAATTCTCAGTGAGTTCGATCATATTATTTTTAAGAAGCGTCCAGTTGGTGTCTACTGTGCGCTTCGGGAAATCTATAATGTAGTAGTTGTAAAACTCGGTTAGTGCATTGTTGATGCTGATGTAATCACCTTTATCGTAAAGTGTTATTTTCCTTTTTCATTTTTTTGCACTGAGATACTGCCAAGATAATTTTGCATGCAGTACTCAGTGATCACTTAGCTCTGGTAGATGTGTTACTGAAGAAACACTGCCGGGATGGGATATTAAGATAAGGGGCAGTATGTTAGAGCAATGTTCGTTTTTTGGCGTTGGGGTAGATACAGCTTCGTCAAACCAAAGGTGAGGCATGTGTTAAGAAAATTGCATTCATGGTTATTCTTAGACAGTGTTATGGCTGGTTCGGACCATGTTATGTCAGGAAAGTTGAAGTCACCTAAGAGGAGTAGTTGCGCATGATTAAATGACGTCGTAACAGTTTGCAGTGCCTCGTGGAAGTGAATAGTGAAGGAAGCATCTGCGTCAAGAGGTCGATAGCATACACCGATAATAATTTGTAGGTACGAAGAACTGCACAATACGAATAAAATTTCTAGAGGTGAAGTGATATTGACAGCGGAGCAACAAAGGCTGCGATGGGCAGCTATCAGAACACCTCCTCCACGTTTGCCTACACGATCCCGCCTAAAAATGTCAAAATGAGGATTAGGACAATACCCTTTGGATTAAGACCTTTGTTTCATATTCTGGGTCACCTCAGTGTCATGAGTTAAACAGCTTCACTGATTGTTCACCTTCACACAGTGGAATAGCTCTATATTTTATTTTGTGCTGCAGACACGATTTTGCTACCAAAATTGCTGGGGTATTCGCCACGCCAAATAATACTAGGTATTAAAAGAACTTTGCTTACTGTCACCTAGAGGGAATGAACCCAAGCCAAGTCGTGCGTGCGTGCGTGTGTATGTGGTTGCATACGCGTGCGTTGTGTGTGTGTGTGTGTACACACGTACATGTGTGTGTGTACGTGGGTGCATGCGTGCGTGCGAGTGTGTCATTTGTTTGCAGTTTTTCTCTGAGAACCTCAATTTTCTTTTTCTTGTTTGGTTCGTGGCAACACTTCTGAAGCATTATTTGACAACAACGAGTAGAAAACAACTCCATGCTCTTTCGAATGTAGATAAAATCAAGGTAAAAATATATGTCGTCTACCATTGTAATTTTTCAACGCACAGATCCATGTTCTAATACTCGGTTTGGACTTCTTTTCAAAACACCACTTACGACCTCAGTCGTCTCTGTCCGTTCGCACACACTTTCACGCACATCGTTGGTCCCGCTGCACGGCTACGACTGGACATTGTTTGCTCTATAGATGATAATAGTGCACACGCATGTATATAAATTATTGGCAGGGATCGTATTCCGCCCCGACTGATTAACCTGACAACAGCAACTGTAGCTTTTATAATGGATACTGTTTCATGGACTTCCCATGATCACCCAATTTGACTCGAAATGTGTCAGAAGGAGAATTGCATCGTCCGGCACGACTTCAGGCAATCAGTTAGTGGACCAATTAAGCTATGAATGAGTCGACTTTCTCTTAAGTGAAACTGAATGTAATTGTGCTTCTTTCTTTTTTAACGCAGGCAACAAGTTCAGCTGCGACTGTCGGCTGTCCTGGATACTTCATCTAGAAAACGCCACACGCAACGCCAAATTCCGTCGCGAACTGCGCCACGTCAAGTGCGAGTTTGAAAGTCCCGCTGCTGCACCAGTGAACATGACTGCCAACAACAAGGTAGTCCGGCTAAGCCTGAAGCAGCTAGGATGCGCTGAGGACTACGAGAGACCAGCAGTGGGCACGAGACATCCGACGACGATGCTGCCACCTGCGCGTCGTCCGCATGATGACGACGATGACGAAGCTGACGTGACTGGTGGCCTGCGTTACTCAGACGAATCCGCACTGGGTACTCGTCCAAGCCAAGACGACCGTCGCGAAGAAGCTTCGCCAATGCCGAACGATGTCGAGGTGATTCTGAACCAGCGTAAATCAATCGAGAAAGATTCCTCCGCGTCTCCGACCAGGCTTAAGCCCAACGCCGACGCTTCAACAAGCGTACGCGACTTGGCGGAGTACACGCTTGTGTCATTTTTGCTGGTATTGTGTGTACTTGCCAGTAACCGCTGCAGGTGATTGGGCCCATTGTGCGCGAAATTCAGTCATAGTTTTTTTTTCTTCTTTCAGTCGTGTGCTTTGCAGCTCTGGTGATGACCTATTTTTGGCAGTATCGAAGCTGTCCGAACAAAAGAAAGAAAGGAGCCAGATGGACTAGCGGGGTGACTGGCGTTCAGATTTTAGTATCACTGTTTCTGTGTTCCCGAGATTGTAGATAACTGAGGGAAGAAAAACAAATGTTTGAAGCAAGTAATGCTTAACATCGGACTCTGCCGCTTTCCTTTCACGCAATCGTTGAAGCATCACGTGCCACCTTAGAACCCTTGGAAACTTGTATGCATACTCAAGATTTAGACAGGCCACTTTCCCCCGATACTGATAATTTGTAACTTGCCCTTCCACTACGGGTCACGTGACAAATCAGAGAGAGTATGAGGGCGAATCGGAAAGACTTGGCCCCTATCTTTCATTAGGCAAAATAAGGTAAATACAGGTAATTACAAATATACGTACCTACGTACATATATACGTACATGCCTAACACTATTTTTTCACATAGTCCCCACACCGGTTCAGACATCTGTCCCATCGCAGCACTAAATTTGAGATGTCCCTGTCATAAGACAGCGACGCACGTGGCCTCCCCGAGCGCTCATTGTCATGCAAGTCATCACAGCCTTTTCCGAACTCGCAACATCGCTACCTCACACTTATCAAAACGAGGCGCCTTTCCCCTTACGTGGGCTGCATTTCCCTGTGGATTTCGATGGGCATTCGTCCGTTGCTTCATAGAAAACGAATCACTTCGTTGCTCGCACGCTGTGGGCGTGTGAAGCACAACCGCCATCTTCAACAACTGACAGCAGCGCCGTGCCGCGGAGCTACCGGCTAATAAATCCGGGCCGGTCCAAGAGAGGTCCACCACTGGGAATGGATATGTTGGCTTCGCATTTACAGGCTTAATTTGGCTGAAGAAACGAATAGGGGCAAAGAATTTCTCATTCTCCCTCGTATGTACTTGTCCGATTATCTGCAGTGTATTTATTGGCGCAGGCGCATTGAAGGCCTCTATTCAAGGATGCTGGCCCGTAACGGCTCATGTTGATGTGAAGGCGTGTTATTAGATGCCTGCGCCCGGTCTTAGGCGAAGGAATTCGATGACGTGCGTGGCACTTCTTCATTAAAGCAGCCTCCGCAGTGGAGTCGGCGGCATGTGTATCGATGTCTGAGCGCTCCTGGAACGCCGCTGGCGTGTGCGCACAATAGTTCAGTGTTGCGTGGCCGCATCAGAATTCCCGCTCCCGCTTGTTTCGTGCGCCGCTATGAGCGGTACTCGTGTTGTGCTGTCCTGTGCTCCGGATGAAGCCCCGATGAAAAGAACTGACCCGTGATATACCCTTAGCTGCAAGATGTGACTCCGCGTACAGAACTAAAGTCGGTGTGCGCGCACGCATATGTGTCCACTCAATATGTGTCCACTCATAAAGTGCTCGTCGCCAACTGCCAGCAATCTAAGAGCCTCGATTGGTAGTGGTTAGTGTGATTTCCAAAAAGGCACTTCTAGTAGTTACCCGCTAGAAGTGCCTGAAGGCTGGAAACTAAACCCGCAAATTTGATTTGTCTTTATGTCATGAACTGTACACCTTATGCCTGTATTAATGCAATTTGCATGCGTTTATCGCGCTGCCAGTGCGACTGGAATATTTATGTTTGTACGTAATAAACACTGCCACATGGATTCGCGTGAGTAGTTAGCAATGACTCCGTAAAGTTCTCTAAGGGGTCACAGTACTTCTTCACGGGGAGGCAGGGAATGGAAGGAGGACGAAGGGAGCGGGCAAGAGAGGCTGCGAGCTGTCCAGTCTTAGCGACGGGTGCATCTTCGGATACTCAACTAGTGACCAGTACGCCACAAGTAGCATCTACAAAAGTTAATTATGGAGGTAAGTGCCATTTCTATGCAATCATTGTTACGTTATTCCAGTTTTCTTATTCCAGATTTTGAAAAGTGCCGGTGGGCACACGCTTCCTCGCTACGCTCATTCCTTACACGCAAGACAGCAGAAACCGGCCGAAACTGTTGTTATGAAAGTTTAAGCTTTATTTATTTATTTATTTATTTATTTATTTATTCAACCCTCAAGGCGTATGTGAGCACATTATATTGAGGGTGGAGCGAAAACTACTACAGCTTCATAATACATTTTCATAAGCAGCACCAGCGTATTAATATATCAAATAAAGCAGTGAACAAAAAGGAGCAAGGTTTGAAAGGCCACAATGGAAATGCACAATATATAAGAAAAAGGTCATGATATCATTGAAAAAAAAAGAAAGCGGAACAATAACATATTCTTATGCAAAGACAGATAAGCGGAATTGCAATGTTCCGTAACGTTGTCCAATGCATTTTTAAAGAATAAGTATATTACCAATGGTAATTAATGTCATAGGTTCCATTCATTGTATGCTTATGAAAGGAATAACTCTGAGCACGTGGCAGTGTTATATCGGGTTATGTTGACCCTATGGTGCTTTGCGAATGATATTTGACAGGTAGTGTCAGCAGACACATGCCATGCTCTAAACCTGAGTACAAGTGCTACTGTGATTGCCTTGGGCCTTGTAATAAACTTCGCCTTGAACATACACAAACCACCGTGGGATGAAAGGACGAGAGCATACATGTTATCTTACATTCTTTTGGCGAGTTGTCGTTGCCTCGTTATGTGGCCGATCCAATTTTTTCAGTAAAAGATGTTCGGCGCAAAGAGCGGCAAACAAGTGGCATTGACACCTGTCTAACGCAGGTGGTGCCCGCGAGCGCAGTTCGGTCTCGGCTGCCTGTATCGCCGCTGAATTCCATTAGGACTGCTCTTCCAGCTACTCTCTGCTATTCACATACGCTGCTATGCCCGACAAGAGGCGAAGCGGCAGGAACACACGGACTTCTCGCAGCGCACACGTGGCTCTTGGAAGCACACCTTTATTGTGCGCGGAGCTTACGCAACAGCAAGCGATGTACAATGAAAATCGAGGTCGCCTGAAAATTAAAAAAATAAGGGAGGTAAGAGCTTGACTCCTGCTCACGAAATCTCGTTGAGGGCACAGAACTACACAGATCTGACAACGACGTACGAGTAGAAGGGTTACTGCTCTCGCTTCTTGTGAAACGCGCGTGTGAGAAACCAAGAGAAATTGAAATGTGCAAGCGTGGCGAAACCTGTTCAATGGTTCAGGAATTGTAAATCGAAGAGCAGAAAAACAAAAAAGCAGAACGTACTTGTTGCGTTATCGCGTTAAAAGAAAGGATAAGCATAAGCCTTTGGCCAAACAGCCGCGAATAAGAGGTTGAATAAAACTACGCATCTCAATTAAATTAGTCCGTCCTATTTAGACGGGGGTGGCCTGAGAGTTTTGAAGCTCGTCCATGTACGTAGTTCGAATTCTACAGCTTGCGTTACTAGGTCATACAGAAAAGAAGTTCTTGTCCTGTTCTCCGTAGTGGGCGATACCTATTATTCGAAAAGGAGACAGGCGAGCCAAAGTGAAATAGTGCTCTTCACTTTGAGCGAATACTGCTGTCGCAGTAAATGAGTTAAGAACCGAAGGCATTGCCGAAGTCTGCTGTTTTTTTTCCATGTTAGGATAAGTAATTTTTCAATTTGCATAAGTTCTCCTGTCATACATATATGGGTTGATCAGCCGTGTGCAACGTAATTCCAAATTTTTCAGTTTTGTAGAGAACCTTTCATACACAGCCCGTGGAATCTTGTTTGGTTAAGGATGCCCAGTTAAGCGAAATGATAAAGTTATAGAGTTTAGATTGGTTAACTATCGGGGCAAGGCATTTTCGCTGCCCAGATGAAATTCGCACCGACGGTGTTGCAGACGCGTTACAATTAATTAATTAATTAATTAATCATATGTGTTTACTAATTTGCCCAGGAACAACCTCGAGGGTGCACGGGGTTGTTCAGTGCACGCCCAGTGCGTGCCCACATACACAGAGACACACGCGCATATATATATATATATATATATATATATATATATATATATATATAATTTCGCAAATACAGATCTTAACTGAGCATAATACGTGAACACAAAGGGAATACAACGCAAAAGTGGAGGAACAGAAAGAGGATTACAGAATGACGGAACGCTCAGTTAGTCCAGTTATCGAAATTCCTCTCCTACTCCTTTCAGGAAAATGCTAAAATTAGGCACGAAGATATCCAAGCACTCTGAATGGACGTTATGTGCCGCCTGCACTCTATACAGAGGGTCGCAAAAATCTGAAGGCTGAAGGACGCGCTGTGTTTTTTTTTTGTGTGCTTTTCTGCGGAATGCAAAAGCGCACATTAGAAAGCAAGTGTGGGCAGCAGATTTTTCCATGTATTAATGTGTGGAGAAAAAGAATATGCGATTTCATGCGTCTGTAGGAGAAGGTAGGTAACGTCAGTGTCTGTGTTAGCTCTATGAATATGGAAGGCTTTCGACATAATCGACGTTTAAATATAGATATGAACTTTTTTTGCACACTTTCGAGAAGTTGATAATTTGACCTACAAGTGCCGCCCCAGACGTCGAAGGCGTACTCAAGAAGTGGAAGGCGTACGCTCTTACGTAAAGTTACAAATGGTACAAGTTGTTTGATTCTCTCCTCATCCGACATACTGTGCCGAGCGTTCGAAGTGCTCACTGCCTCGTCTGTTGAGCGTAATAATAATAATAATAATAATAATAATAATAATAATAATAATAATAATAATAATAATAATAATAATAATAATAATAATAATAATAATAATAATAATAATATTGTGCTCTGTTGTAGGGTCAAAATATCATCAGCGATTGACCTAGGCGCTTGAAGCTTCCCTATCAGGCGGCCCTGATGGCATTCCCTCCGCAATTCTACAAGCTTACGGCAGTATATTTGCCCCAGTATAGATATCTATATTTTATAACTCTATCACTGTTTCCACTTTCCCTAATATGTGGAAAACTGCTTGTGTTTTCCCTGTATTTATGTCTGGCTGTAAAAGCAATGCCTCGAATAATCCGCTGATTTCTCTTCTCTGTGCCACGGGTAAAACTCTTGAGCTGCTCTTTTACTGTGAAGAGCTCATTGATTCTGAATCAGCATGGATTTATGTCGGGCCTCTCCACTATCGCAAACCTCGCAAGTTTCATGACGCGGATCAGCGTGCCTGTACTTCAGAGGACGCAAGCTGACACCATTTGCTCGGCAAATTTTTTGATGTAGTCAGCCACACATGGCTTCTAGTCAAGCTTATGCATCTTGGTGTTGACTCGTCGGCTCTCAGTCTTTTCGGCAGTTATCTTCTTTATAGATCATGCTATGTTATCGTCAATGGCGAAACGGCTTCTTTGTACGTGGCGACTAGCGACGTCCCACAATGGTCAGTATTAAGACCACTCCTTATAAAAATCTCTAATTATGACGTTTTTTTTTACAGCGAGAGCTGTATATGACTAACTTTCCGTAGTTTTTTTTTGGCGTCCGGCAACAGAAACGGACTTAGCAATCCATGACGTACGGGTACAGTGCGGAAGCGCAGATGTCAAAATGCGAAACAGATTAGAACGTTCGCCGTGAACCATAGCGTGACGTCAAAGTTATCGCAGTATATAAGCAAGAGAGGTGTTGGCGTTAAAGCCACTGCGTTATCTACGAGGCGGACACGTATAGTTCGTACACCCGGAGAAGAACATGCGTACGAGGAGCGCCAGAGGGAAGAGAAACAAGAATGTCAACAGCCCGGGCGCGAAATGACCACCGACGAAGAACGTTCCCGAGATGCTGAACGAAAACGACAATCGTAATGAGAACAAATGACGACCATTCCCCTCTGTGAAGATGGAATGTAGACAGTGTGGGGATGCGCGACTTTCGCGCGTCCCCTGATATGTTTTTCCCGCATGGCGCGTCTCCTGTAATCCGGCTTCGCCGCGTGGCCTGCGTGAACCCGCGGCGGTATGTGGTTGGGGCGCAGTGCGAGAGATGGCGCGAGTGTTGCGCTGCTAACGCCGCCTCACGGCAGGGTTACTTGGGGGCGCAGGGGAGAACAGGCTGGCTCTTTCCCGGCGGATCGGCGAACAGCGTGGACGTCCCGCGCGTGCGCCGACCCATGCTTCTGCGAGACCGCCTCGCGTGGCCTGCCTTCGATCGCGCCACCGTTCGCGTGACCGTACGCGCGAACGACCAGGCGTTGGGATCCAGCATGGGGCGAACATATTCGCTCGCTATCCGGTCGCGGTGAGTGGGACTTCTAGATTTGTCGCGCACCCATCGGCATGTTTTGTGGAAAGCAACTCGGCTAGCAGGCATTGATCTATGAAAGGTGCAATAAATGCCCGTGTGATTGTTTGCACTACTGTGTTGTCGTTCCTTTGTCCCAAGAGCATGGTTGAGATGGGTTGAGAACCCCACAACAGTAGAATATGGAGCGAATATGGGCGAGTAGTCAAAACTCTCAGACGAAAAGCAATGTGCTTTCGCTGCCATTCCATCTCCGCAGAGTAGAATGGTTGTCATTTTCTTTTCGCTATTCAGAATTTTTCTTTCCTTTTTTATGCCGCTGACATCAAGTTTTCATAGGGTTGGTGAGTGTCACATCCTGCAGTCTAACCTGCATTTTTTTTTCTCTAAATGACACAAAGGTAATAATTGCCTTAGCTTTCTTGTAATATATGATATTTAGGAGATGTTGGTGCCTTTAGGTGGCACGAGCTGCTTTCGCTTCTTATGTCATGTTTAATGACATAGGCAGTTCAACACACAAATCACATTAAAAACAAATTTTTATACAGAGGTCATCTCACATAAAT
The DNA here is from genome assembly GCF_023375885.2 of Dermacentor andersoni. Taxonomy (NCBI): domain Eukaryota; kingdom Metazoa; phylum Arthropoda; class Arachnida; order Ixodida; family Ixodidae; genus Dermacentor; species Dermacentor andersoni. Next base: position 193,317,286 of record NC_092818.1, on the reverse strand, counting down.
GTCGAAATAACTCACAACGTTTTAGAGCCAAAGGTCAGTTCACATTGAATGTTGCTAAGACCAAAGCCATGACTTTCACTGGCAAAGCAGCAAGCATTTTTCTTATTCTGTAGATTCTGTACCATTGTGTAAGGTCTGTGAGATCAGTGATCTCAGTGTACATTTTGACAGAACTTTACGCTTCTCTGCTCGCGCTAAACGCGTTGCATTGCGGGTTATGGGCTCTCTGGACTCTGTTTGCAGGATGCCCCCACTCCGCAAGTTGCACACGACAATCTGTCTTCCTCAACCCGAATACGAGTCGGTCGTCTGGAACGGCCTTTCTATACTCAGCAGTGACATTGTGGGTTGGGTCCCGAAAGATTTTCTAAACGTAAGTCATCACCGCTTTGCTAACACGCGCAAAGGACTTTGTTCTAGCAACGTTTGATAATTGTCATTGCCGTTACTTCGCTGCCGACGTAATCACGCTGGCCATCTTCTTTTTATTTTTCAAACTCTTTTAAAGTAATCCTCACCTGGCGCCGAACTACTCAGCTGTCTTATGTCCCCATTATGAGCCAGATCACTCCTTTCCACGTACCTGTCGGCCATTGCCAACAATAAACCATTCCCAGAACACCGAGTCTTAATAACGCTTGCATTCATGATGTCGATTTCCTTCATAACTCACTGTCATTAAAGGGAAAATCAGACATCCACCCGTCTGTAGCAATTGCTACAAAGGAAACCCATACGGGTTCCTCGAAAGGAAAGCCTCAGAGTTGAAGAAAAATTCGTCCTGGGCCGGGACTCGAACCCGGGACCACCGCCTTTCCGGGGCAGCCGCTCTACCATCTGAGCTAACCAGGCTTTTCTTTTATTTATTGCCTGGTTGCGACGCAATACGAAAAAACATGAAATGGCTCAATTCACAATTTTGAATTCAAAGGAAAACCACATTCACAATGAAAAAAAAAGGCGATAAAAACACCGGCTGTATTATATAATATACAGCTTGCTTAAAGGTATTTTGTTGTCTTGAGGTGGTCAAAGATCCATAGCCATTCTGGGGGCTCGCATAAAGACCTATATGCGTCACGTACATATAGAATATTTTCAACAAAATACTCTTTTGCTGGTCGTGCAACTTGGTCTGCATTTCTGACCACCATTCGCGTCCTCCAGAGTCTGTGCATGCACAACAACCTTATTCGGTCATACGGCACCATCTCTGTTTGCTCAGCAGGCAGAAACCTTATCCCGAAAGGCGTTAATGGGAAATCTTTTTTGAGAGTTCTCTGTAGGATGCCCCATAAAAATATGGAATCCCAGCAATTCAAGAAAATGTCCTCTATTGTCTCTGGCTTTTTACAAATGATGCAGTTGACGCTCCCAGGCACAACGATACCTTTTTCCTGGAGCCAAGGTTTGACAGGGAGTGTGCCGCAATGTAACATAAAGAAGAAAGTTTTGGTAGAAGCCTTCACAGGGAAACCTTTTACACGTTTCAGCACATGCCGCTCTTATCCTAAATGATATGCTGAACGATAAATCGGCCTAGGGCACATGAAATAAATAAGGTCCTTGTAAAGCTTCTTTCTGGAAACATCTGAAAGATAATCTACTGAAAAATGCGCTCTGAGAAAACGGACACTATCCACAACTTCACGCATAAATCCTTTCACAACTACATTACGAAGCGTGTGTGACGTAACAATAAAATCAGGCAATGCATCACACAATCGCACTTGAATAACAGTGCGCAAAAACGCGTCACTTTGGTCGCGGAAAAACACAAATCTCGACACGACCTGTTTCAAGAAAAAATGAGATAAACCTACACCTCCATTCCCCACCGCATTAAACAAGTTTACACGATTCATCCTTTCCCAAGCAGATGCCCACAAAAAAAAAACAGTGAATATTCTGTGCAATTTTTGCACACAAATCCTTGACATACACAACACTTGTAACATATAAAACACTTTCGCTACCAAAAACAAGTTACACACCGTCGCACGGGTGAAAATAGACACACTTCGTCCGCCCCACTTTGATGTCTGTGCTTTCATTATCGTCGCCGACCTGCTTAAGTACCACACCCATACCTCTGTCCCTTGCGTCGCATTGAACTATGAATTCCTTTGTGTAGTCTGGCGCGCGAAGCACAGGACGAGAAATCAATATCGTTTTCAAACTTTGGAAAGCGTTCTCTTTGTCCTTATCCCAGTGTACGCTGCACGGTGCTCCCTTTCGGAGGGCGTCCGTTAAAGGACTTGCCATTTGCAGTAATTCGGAATGTACCGTTGATAGTACCCCACAAGTCCCAAAAATGAACGAAGGTCTGTTTTCGTGCGCGGCTGAGAAAATTCTCCAATCGTAGCTATTTTCAGCTCCGCCGGCCGTCTCATGCTTTGGCCGACAACATGGCCCAGATAAGTAACCTGCGAACAACCAGACCTACACTTTTCCGCTTTCATCGTTAAGCCGGCTTCCCTCAACCGTGAGAACACCTGTTTGAGGTGCGATACGTGTTGTTCCCAGCTGTCCGAAAAAATTGCTCCTTCATCAAGATGTGGCAAGGCGAACTCCTGCAAGTCTTTTAGTACAATATCCATTTATTTAGAACAGCTAAACGGCGCGTTCTTCAGCCCGAAGCTGAGTGCGACAGGGCGAAAAGTGCCTACAGGTGAGATGAATGCGGCATAGCGGCTGGCACTTTCTGAAAGGGGAACTTGCCAGTACACCCGCACGAGATCTATAGTTGAAATGTATTTAGCAGCGCTAACTCTTTCAATTCGTTCCTCAATGTTGGGCATCGGGTACAGCTGATCCCTAGTGATGGCATTTAACTTCCTGTAGTGAACACACGGACGAGGGTCTTTGTTAGGGGTTTCTACCAGTATTAGCGGTGACGTGGAGTCACTCTCAGCGGGCTCAATAACTCCCAACTCTAGCATGCGCTGTATCTCTGCCTCCATAATTTCTTTCTGTCTTGGAGACACCCTGTAAGGCTTTGATCTTACGGGTTCGGTTGATGTCGGCTCTATTTCATGCGTTATTAGTTCGGTTCTACCCGGCCGATCGCTGAATCTGTCGAGATATTCCCCTAACACCCCTTTTAGCTCATCTAGCTACTCGGGTGTTAGAGCGTGCGAGCTTACCGAATGTTTTACTGCTTCTTCTAGGCTGATTTCAGAGTTGGAGGTCGCCTTATACTCCTTAAATTTGGTACTAGTACCATCCTGCTCTTTGATGGTATAGTTAACGACTCCGCTCCGCTCTACATACGGCTTCATCAAATTGCAGTGATATATCCTCACCTCCTTCCTGCGACCGGGCATTTTAGGAGCGTATATAGTACGTATTTGAAAGTTTGTGTAACACTTTTAACGGGCCCGTCCCAGTGAACTTCAAGCTTATTCTTTCTTGATGGTTTGAGGATCATTACCTGGTCTCCGGGTTTAAAGTACGAAGCCTTGCATTCTTGTCGTAATAGAATTTGGCGTTCTATTGAGCTACTCCCATATTCTTTTCGACTAGTTCTTGGGTTGCGCTCAGCTGTTCCAGCAGATTTAGCACGTATTCAACCACTGTTGGACTCTCTCCTCTTTCCTCCCACATCTCTCTTAACATTCTTAGTGGAGAACGGAGTGTCCTCCCATACACTAGTTCTGCTGGCGAGAACCCTGTAGCCTCATGTGGAGCTGTTCGCAAAGCAAACAAAGTTGCCGGCAGACAGTTATCCCAGTCGTCCTTGTGCTCGTAACAGAGCGCACGCAAAACTCGCTTAAGCACTGAATGCCACCTCTCCACACTGTTTGACTGAGGATGATAGACGGAACTGTGTATCAACTTTACCCTGCACTTTTGCAAGAATGTGGAAGTCAGTGCGCTGGTGAATACTGACCCTCGATCCGCCTGAATTTCGGCTGCAAACCCAACTCGTGCAAATACTGTCAAAAGCGCGTCTACTACTTCGGTGGAGCTGAGCTCTTTCAGAGGGATTGCTTCTGGAAACTTTGTAGCCGGACACAGCATGGTAAACAAGTATCTGTAACCCGATTTTGTTTTTGGTAGAGGCCCTACCGTGTCTATCACAAGTCGTCTGAGAGGTTCGCCGTTTGGCTAGAGGATGACGGTGGCTTTCCAAGAAAAGCCGACGCCGCTGTCGCAACTGGCTGGCAAAAGTTGCACCTCAGTGGGCCGTTCTTAACACCATGGAGAGGCACGCAAGGACTTGCTCGAGGCGGCTGAGGGGCATCGCAAAGTCGTTGGAAACAACCTCAATGTCATCTAAATAACAGAGGCACGTTTTCCACTTCAGCCCTCGAAGAATGCTGTCCATCATTGGCTCGAAAGTGGCAGGCGCGTTGCAGAGGCCGAACGGCATGACGGTAAATTCATATAGCTCATAAGGGATTACAAAGGCTGTCTTTTGGCGATCGGCCTCTGGCACTGGCACTTGGCAGTACCCGGAGCGCAGATCTAGCGAGGAAAAGAATTCCACTCTTTGTAGACTGTCCAACGCCTCGTCGATTTGCGGCAGAGGATAGACATATTTGCGCGTTATTCGGTTAAAGCGGCGATAGTCGACGCAGAACCGTATGGAGCCATCTATCTTTTTTTAACGAGGACAACCGGAGATGCCCAGGAACTGTTAGAGGGCTGGATGATGCCACGCTCCAGCATGTCGTCAGCGTGCTGGTCGACGATCCGGCGTTCAGCGGCCGGCACACGATAGGGACGCGGGCGCAGT